>NC_135338.1:13853684-14530895 GCF_023851605.1 Tamandua tetradactyla
ACCTAGAATAGGGACTTAATTAAAAATTTACCTATAAAAGGAAACCATAACCATACAACTTGTGCTAAGAGGGTTAGTGAGTTATAGTGGAAAAATCAACAGCTTGGTCAGACTGAGTATCACACTTCGTCTGCTTACTGGTTGTCCTGGGAAAGTTGAACTTACCTAAGCTTTTTCTCATTCATAAAAAGGGAATTATAATGATACCTATGTTACAGGACTACTGTGAGCATGGGAGATAATAAGTATAAGCATCTTATTAGTACTTACCACATAGTACATGCTCAATATACTATCATTGCTTACCTGGTTCAATTAAATACACAAAGCATTTGTATTCAAAGAATATTCCTTTAAGAACTGCTACTTTAAAGTAAACTTTTTCATTATCATTTAAACATAAAGGACACCAAAAAAACAGAAGCATTTGAGTGTCTACTATGTATCAGACGTGTGGATCCAATGGAGAGACTGAAAGGAGTCATGTCACACAAAGTTCAGTAGCCATGTTATGAATTATTAAGGAGCAGAAATCTCTGTGAGCTTTTGGGGTAAGGAGATTATACAAGATTTATCATTTTAAACAATCATTCTGTCTACAGACTGGAGAACAGAACAGACTGGGTAACGTGCCTACTTTCATACTACTGGAACAGTCCAAGGGATTGGACTGCTTGGATTTAGGGAGATTAGAATGGGATTAGAAGAGGGAGATAAAGATAAAGACAAGAGTTTTAGGAGATACAAAACAAGATTTGGTGATAGATCAGTTTGGGAGATAGGGAAGTAAAAAAATAGGTGTCAATGACTATTACAAGATTTCTAACTGATAAAATAAGACACAGCGAAAAAGGAAATACTGTACACCGGTCAGGTTTCTGTCTTGTTTGTGGGGAGAAGCTCATGAGCACTCCACCTCTCTCTCTCCTTTTTTTTAATTATGTAGTATGAAAAAAAAAATTATGCAGCATGTTTGGAAAAGATGATTTTGATACAAAAGACTACAATGTGTGAATAGAAGTTACAAACAAAACCCAGGTAAATTTCCATCCAACTACACTCACAGGAAAACACAGCAAATTAATCTTTTTAAAACAAGGCAAGTATAGCAATTTAAAGCAATTATGTACCCCGAAAAGGCCATATTTTAATCCTGATCCAATCCTATGGGGCCAGAACTATTGCTTAGGATGGAAAACTTTGATTGCATTGTTCCCATGGAGACTTGACACACTCCGCTGTGGGTCTGACCTTTAGTTAGATTACTTCTATGAAGATATGAGACACCCAATTGTGGGTGCAGCCTTTTGATTACATGGAGATGTGACTCCAACCATTCAAGGTGGGTCTTGACTGATTTATTAGATTCCTTTAAAAGGGGAAACATTTTGGAGAAAACTCAGACGCAGACACTTGGAAAACAGTTGCTTCAGAGTGACAGAGACATGGAAGTTTGGAGATGCTTGGAGTGCCGACAGAGAGAACAGACACTTAAACACGAGCAGAGCCGGCAGACGTTGCCGTATACCTCCCACGAGATGCTGAGCAAGCCAAAACCCAGAGCTGTGTCCTGGAGAAGCTAAGTGAAGGCCCACAAAGGCTTAGAGAAGAAACTGCTGGCTTCAAAAGCTGGAAGCAATAGAACTGGGAGCAAAGACCAGCAGACACCAGCCAGTGCCTTTCTATGTAACAGCCACTGGCCTTTCTTGCTTCAAGATAACTGCTCCTGGATGCCTTAGTTTAGACATTTTTATAGTCTTAGAACTAAAACTTGCAACTTAATAAATTCCCTTTTTAAAAGCCGTTCCATTTCTGCTATATTGTATTCTGGCAGCTTTAACATACCAAAAGAGCAAACGATATTTGTGTTCAACAGTTTTAAACTCAGACTAACCAATTCCCTAATGGTAGATATGTAGCTGTTCATGGAGTATTCTATCATGTTACCCTGGCTTTTAAAAATAACAATTGTTAGCACTAGTCCCATAAAATAAAAAATGTTAGTCTAAGTAGATCTATTCAAGGAAGACAAGCTACAAAGACTATGAGACTAACCAGGATGGATATAAGGGCTTATCTAATCAAATATGATTAGATGACATAATCAAGAGGATATTAACTTCAAACTCTTAAAACATCTGCATTAAACTTCACTTTAATGAGACCTTAAATCACGGCTTTGTTTTACAGTACTTTCTTACCTGTACTTCATTCCAAATGTTTCCATAATGTATGCAATAACAAAGGCAGCACTGAAGAGAGGGAAATTTTTATTAGAAAAAAAAACAGAAAATGCACCTCATTAATTAAAGGCTAGAGAAAGAAAGACTATCTCAACTTCATACCTCCTGGAGATCCCTGCATTTCCATGGACAAGAACTTTTCCTGAAAAAACAAGAAATAGTTATTTTGATAGAAAAACACTGAATTCAGCAGCTAAAATATACTAAAACCATACATCCTGCCAAGTAAAATAAATCTTTTCTTAAACATTTAATATCATATATACACACACCTGCATAATTATTTTTCAGATCTTTACAATTTATTTACACTAACCATGTAGAGAATTACAAAAGACTTCTAAGTTAAAGAGAGATAAAGATGATAGAAAATTTGAAAATTATTTTCTAGGGATATTTAAAAAAGCATATCCAAATGAAACAAGTAGTTGGAGAAAAACAAATTTGGGGATATTCTATTATATATCATTACAACATCCACATCCTTAATTTCAGACTAATACAAATTTTAAAAAAATGATAACAAATAATCTCTTGAAAATAAATGTTAGCTAAAGAAAGGAAATATTATTTACCTCCAGTGTGTAAGCTTCCATCAATAAATTCCTTAGTCTGAAAGCAAAAGATAATGGCTTATAATAAAACATGGGGATTAACATTTATTAACATAAAATACATACAAAACAAAATATATTGAAGATCAGTCAGTAGTTTGCTAATTTATATGAAGAAAATTATTGTAATTCAAGAATTTCCAAAATGCTACAAACACAACTATTATAAGTTTAAAAAATTATACAGGAACTAAAATTTAATCTCAATTTGAATTTAATAAATGTGAATACGATGTTTCACATTTTTGGAGGTTACAAAAAAGTTTCTACAAATAATTTTTTTGTTTAAAAATAATCCCACAACTTCAAACATAACAAACTAAAAGTATAGGAGAGAATTATGTTTCATTAGCATCAAGATTTAGAACCGAAATTAAAAAGTCAAATCATAAAATAAATGATATTAAAATATTGATACTGACCATGGGAAAAAAACGTATTATATTTTCAACTGGATTATCTGCAATATCCAAGACTAAATATCTGAAAATAGAGTATTTTTGTGATTAGCACAATTTTAGATAACATTCCATGTATATAAAATTTAACTTTGAAAAATATCTTGGCAACCATGAAAAGAATACAAATCAATTTTCACAAAGTATCTTATTCCCAAGAATTAGGCCCTGGATTTTATGTTGCTTCGGACATGGCATTTAAAACCTTAAATAACATGATAACATTTCTCTGTTGTTTTAATATAAAAAGTACATCTTGTTAAGACAGAAGAAATCACAAACCAGAAAATCTATTAAGATAATAATCCCTTGTCACCCTTAACCATTATTCTCATATTTCTACCAACTTCCCTAGGACCAGATTCTTCTCCAAGTGGCCCTAGGACCCTTCCACACAACCCTACAAGAACAAATGAGACAAAGGCCCAAGTCCGAAAGAGGAGGCTCTCATACAAAAGGAGGCCGCAGACTGATGGAAACATGGATCAAATGTGACTGTGGTTTGAACTACTCTTCAATAAAGCAAAAAACAGATAAGAGATCAACTACCCTGGAATTTTATACTTAGGCTTATTTTCTTTTGTGAAGAACACCCATTTCTTTATTATTATTATTTTTTAAATAAATATTTCTATTTCTAACCTATTTAGGATCATCCATTTATTAATACAACTATAGGTAATTAACTGACTACTGAATTTATTAATTTTTAAGGTTAATGCTGCTTAAAAAGTTAGTTTTTTTTCTTTTTTTTTTTTTTAACATGGACAGGCACCAGGAACACTGGGAACTGCACCCTGGTCTCCAGCATGGCAGGCGAGAACTCTGCCTGCTGAGCCACCATGGCCCACCCAAAAGTTAGTTTTTAATGGTCATTTAAGATTATAAAAAAATAACTTCAATACAGACTGTGCAACAGAAATGGACAGCACACTGTGCAAGGATGACACGCAAATTCGTGAAGCGTCCCATATTTAAAAAAAAAAAAAAGAAAAGGGGGGGCCACGGTGGCTCAGCAGGCAAGAATGCTTGCCTGCCATGCCAGAGGATCCAGGTTCGATTCCCGGTGTCTGCCCATGCTAGAAAAAAAAAAAAAGAAAGAAATGGACAGCACAATACTACCTAACTGTAATACCATTATGTTAAAACACTGAATGAAGCTGCATGTGAGAATGATAGAGGGAGGAGGGCTGGGGGCATAAATGAAATCAGAAAGATAGATGATAAAGACTGAGATGGTATAATGTAGGAATGCCTAGAGTGTATAATAATAGTGACTAAATGTACAAATTTTAAAAATGCTTTTGCATGAGGAAGAACAAAGGAATGTCATTATTGCAGGGTGCTGAAAATAGGTGGTAATTAATATTTTTAAATGTCACCTATGTGTGAGACTAAAGCAAAAATGTTTATGTGGTACAAAATTTATATTTTGACTAGTGCATTTCCTAATATAACTTATGTAGATAGTTTGACTGAATACCATAAATACCTGGAATCTCAGGTAGGACATGAGATTTTGTTGGTTTGTCCAGAGTGATACCCCGATGAATCCCAGAGTGATTCGATCAGTGAGTGGAAAAGTATTTGCAAGCCCCCTTCGGGGAGTTGTGAGAATGGGGAGAAATTCAACTTCCCCAAGTTGAATTCTTGATATTCTAACAAGCAGGGTGGACAACCAAAGCTATAGGCTGAGCCCCCAGTCTTTGGGTTTGTTCACATGAAACTTAACCTCACAAAGGATAGGTCAAGTCTACTTAAAATTTAGGCCTAAGAGTCACCCCCAAGAGAGCCTCTTTTGTTGCTCAGATGTGGCCTCTCTCTCCAGCCAACACAACAAGCAAACTCACCACCCTCCCCGTCTACGTGGGACATGACTCCCAAGGGTGTGGACCTTCCTGGCAATGTGGGACAGAAATCCTGGAATGAGCTGAGACTCAGCATCAAGGGATTGAGAAAAACCCTAGAATGAGCTGAGACTCAGCATCAAGGGATTGAGAAAAACCCTAGAATGAGATGAGACTCAGCATCAAGGGATTGAGAAAACCTTCTTGACCAAAAGGGGGAAGAGTGAAATGAGACAAAGTGTCAATGGCTGAGAGATTCCAAACAGAGTAGAGAGGTTATCCTGGAGGTTATTCTTACGTATTAAGTAGATATCACCTTGTTATTCAAGATGTAGTGGAGAAGCTGGAGGGAACTGCCTGAAAATGTAGAGCTGTGTTCCAGTAGCCATGTTTCTTGATGATGACTTAATAATGACATAGCTTTCACAATGGGACTGTGTGATTGTGAAAACCTTGTGTCTGATGCTCCTTTTATCTATCATGTCAACAGACGAGTAGAACATATGAAATAAAAATAAATAATAGGGGGAACAAATATTAGAATAAATTTAGTTTGAAATGCTAGTGATAGATGAAAGGGAGGGGTAAGGGGTATGGTATGTATAATCTTTTTTTTCTCTGTTATCGTTTTATTTCTTTTTTTGTTGTCTTTTTATTTCTTTTTCTGAATAGATACAAATGTTCTAAGAAATGATGAGTATGCAACTATGTGATGATATTGAGAATTACTGATTATATATGTAGAATGGAATGATATGTTAATGTTCTTAATTTTTTTAATTAATAAATTAATTAATTAAAAAATAACTTCAATAAATTCAGGCCTTATCACAGAGAAGCTGAAGCTCAGAATCTGAGGAAAACCCAATAAAAAAATCACAAGGATTTTAACAATAAATTTATCATAAAGTGATTATATAGACATAGATATTATTCAAAATACTGCTTCATGTGGGGGGAAGTTAAGTCAAACTAAAACATTTACTGCATGTCAAGAACCACACGTAGAACTATCAATCTATAAGAAGTCTGTATTCAAAATCTAAGAAGAAAGGGTCCCTCCATTAGGATAAAGAACCTGCACCCAGAATATTAATAACAAAAAACAACACTTATATACAAATTAGAAATGTATATGGCATTAAAAAATATAACATCCTCATTTTCTTTAGTACACACAAGTCTACATGTATGTATTCATACATACACAACAAAGACTTAGAAGGAAATGTACCTTGTGTGTTAAATAATAAATGTTAAAGTGTTTTTTTTTTTTAGATTGTAGAATTATGGATGATTCTAAAATATTTTTCTTGGTGTCATTCTGTATTTCCAAAAATACCATAAGAAACAAGTATTTGTTTTACAACTAGAAAAAATACATATAATTTATATTACCCTATAGATTTTTTTAAAAAAACTAATTTTTATTAATTAAAAAATACATGCACATGGTAAAACATTCTTAAAGTATATACAGGAGGTACAACAATAGTTCATTGGTAGAATTCTCGCCTGCCTTGCAGGAGACCTGGGTTTGATTCCTGCCCCATACACTTCCCCTCAAAAAAAATTCAACAAATGGTGCTGTAATAAAGAAACGGTCACATGGAAAAAGAATGAATTGTGTCTCTCATTATATAGCAAACAAACAAAAAAAAGACAAAGTATATATGATGAAAAATAGGTCCCTTACCATTCCAGACCCTAAATTTCCTCTCAGACGCAACTATAAAATTTCTTTTCTATTACTCCAGAAATCCTCTATGTATATACAAGAACATATATGCCTAATGTATCTGTACATATTTTAAAAAACACATTGTAAGTATACACATGGTTGTGCAACCTACTTTGTTCATGTAATGAATCTTGGAGATCATTCCATATCAATCCACATTGATATACTTCATGCTCTTTCATGGTTACATACACTTACAAAACAATATAAATAAGAGCATTAAAATACTTTTAATATATATTTTTTATGGAGATGAACAGTATCTCTAGAAAGATATTCAAAGAAGAATTAACAGTAGCTGCCTTCCAGGAGAGAAGCAGGTTGGCTAGGTTTAGGGGAAGAAAGAGACTTCCATTATATTCCTTTATGTATCCTTTGGCTTTCATATCATATAATATATTCTTTATTTGAAAAACTAAGTTAAAATAGAGAACATTTAAAACCTTTAGATGCTTAGCCTCATTCCATTTAAGGTAAATGAGAAAAGCCAATTAAAAATACATGAAGGGGGCGGGCCACGGTGGCTCAGCAGGTAAGAATGCTTGCCTGCCAAGCCCAAGGACCCGGGTTCGATTCCTGATGCCTGCCCATGTAAAAAAAAATTAAAAAATAAAAATAAATAAAAATACATGAAGGATAGGTATAATCATCTTTTTTTTTCTTTCCTGTGTTCATTTTATTTCTTTTTCTATTGTCTTTTTGCTTCTTTTTCTGAATTAATGCAAATGTTCTAAGAAATGATGACTATGTAACTAGGTAATGATATTGTGAATTACTGATTATGTTGTTTTATTTTGTTTCTTATTTTTTTAATTAATAAATAAATTTTTAAAAATACATGAAGGAAAATAAAACAAAACAAACAAAAAATACATGAGACACCAATTTTATTCCTTGAGATTGGTAAAAATAAAATGTTTTATAATCTGTTTTGGTGAGGTACTAAGGAAAGTCATTCTCATTCATCTAAGAGTGGGAAAGTAAATTGAAAATTCTCTGGATGATGGTTTGTAATATCTATTATACTTTAAATTGCTCATATTCTTTGATCTAGCAATTCTACATCTATAAATTTATCCTAGAGATAGAGTCACATATAAATTAAATGACATATGTGGTGGGATATTCACTATATGTTATATAAGTAAAGGTTTGGAAACAATCTAAATGTCCATCCAATAGGGGACTGACTGAATAAGTTTTAGTATAGCCATACAATGGATTACAATGTAACTTAAAAAGAGTAAGGCAGCTATGTGTACTGATATGGAGCAATCTCTAAAAAACAACAGAAAAAGTCAGGATAAAATGCAAAGTTAATATATAGGATTATGCCTGTATGTGGGACATATAACTCTGGAAGGATAATCAGGAAGAAGTGCTAGTGGATGCCTCTAGGGAGGGGAATTGAGTAAGAGATCTGGCACAGGGAAACCTGCTTTTTGGATATAAATTCTTTCATATCGTTTGAATTCTGGTTTATGCGCATGAACTACCTATTTTTCAATGTAATTTATTTTAAAATTTTTATTTTAAAAATTAGATACTGTATGATTAAAAAAAAGTTATGTACAGAATAAAGTCTGTTAGTATAAAATAAACTTGAGATAAAAACATTAGATGCTTTGCTACCCTCAACAAAAATCATAGCAAAAATTCTTACCTAAATAATTGCTGAAAGTTTGGTTTAATAAAGTTTGCTTCAATATTTTGTCTTATGCATATTATATGGGTTATTCCATGTTTCTGTAGTATAGGTAGCTATAAAAAAGGGGGGGAGGGAGGAAAAATAGTTTAAAATAGAAAACAGTATCTTATTATAGCACAACTGTTTGAAAACACATAGGAATAATACTTTAGAAATAATACAACCACATCTGAGCCTTATGTATGATAGATTAAAGCTAATTTTATAATAATATAACTCTTGTGATTAGCAAGATATTTCCATGACTCAAAATTAATATACTGAAATGTCCTGAAAAGGATAAAAACTCTACTTTATATATCTGTAATTTCAGAGCTACACAGATTATTTAATAATCTACTTGGGAAGCGGTATTGCATAGTGGTTAAAAGCATGGACATTAGAGTCATGAGACCTCAAGGTTTAAATCCCAGCTCTGCTAATGACTTTAGTTTGTGGCTCAGTTTCTTTATTTGAAAATGGGGAAAGCACCACCTATTCACAGAATGACTTGAGAATTAAAAATAAAGTGTTTAGCATAGTGCCTGGCACATGGCAAGTGTTTAGTAAATGGTAATTATATATACTGACTACAGCCTCTGTTCTTTAAAGGATCTATTAAGAGAGTTAAATTATTAAAGAATTCATCATTACTGATCAAGTTAACAGCACTACTAGAGCACAAATCCCTAGAATACTACCCCTTCTAATATATTTTTTCTACCACAAAAAATAATTTATATAATTCACTGACTCAAATTAACCTTTCAGTTTTAAAATTCTTCTAAAATCTTAAAGTTAAAATATCAACTCCAAATGAATAAGCAAGTCATGCTTCCAAAAGAAATCAGAATTAATGACTTTGTACTTTCCAAGACAATTCCAGTTTACAATTCTATATAATTCCCACTTTCTCCATTAAACAGTCCAGAACAGTAGGACTAATAATTCAAGAGACATGTTACAGAATAATTCAAATGGTTTTCAAATATTTTAAATGTTAATTTTTGCAGTAAATTTTCCTATGTCTGGCATAGTATAGAGTTCAGTTATTTTTGTATTTAAGTACATCCTTAAGAGAGATAAGGTTTTAAGGTAGGTAGGATTAATCATCAATATTTCTTCTTCACATGTATATTAATACTGCAAAATGAATTCAATGTTCATTCTTTCATTCATGTTTGATAATTTATGATGGGTCTTTTATATATATTTTGTGAGAAACTACAAGAGATGTCTATAATTATGAATAAAAACCTATTTTAAACCTATTTTAACAAGCATGGAGGCAAATTAGACTATGACTAAATAAAAAAAAAAACTTGTCAAAATAGAACCCAAATGTAATAGTGAACAGAATATTTTGTACTTTTCAATGGATTTTTTACATAAAGCAAATTATTACTTCAATATCTACAAACAATAGAGAAAATTTGCAAAAAGAGACAGTTTTGTTACGAAGAAGCTGAATTTGTCCCTTTTATTAAAACGGTACTTGAATGTAATGAAAGATAGGCTTAAGCAAATGAGTCTTCAAAAAGGAGTTTATTCATTATTAAAGTTTCTTTATCTCCATTATTATTATTTTTGATAAAAGATAACTTTTGGGTGAAGTCTGAAGAAACAAGGTCCCTTTCCTAAGTCCATGGTAGAAGAGAGGTGGGAAGATAGATTTATAAATAAATGTAATGTGATAAATACTATAATAGCTATATTTATAAAGGACAGTAAGAATACAAAAAATAAATCATCTGAAAATCAATTTGAAGGCCAATATTTTGTTTATATTTGTTATTTACAAAGTCAGTCAGTTAAGTCTATATTATGTGCCCTACCTTTTCTCTAATACCTTTCTTTTACTAAATCCTCTTCTTTCCAACCTAGCTATAGGCCATCAATATAACTAGGGTTACTCTTGTATCATGTCTCAATAGTCAAAAAACCTTCCAGTTAGAAATGACTCTAATTTTTACTAATTTCCAACTACCTAAAATTTGTAAACATTATCAAATTATAACAAGAACATTTAAGACTCTACAGTATTACAAAAACTACTATAGAAAGACAAACTACAATTTAAGTATACTGATTTCTAAATAGCCAAGGTATTCAGGAAAACATAGCTGAATAAATCAAAGGGAATTAGAAGCATTTTTATAAACAAAGAAATATTAGCATGGCATGGGCTGATTCCTCTAGGAAGTAGCAACATTGCTACATATATTAAACTAAGATTCTACCCATTTTAATAGTGCACCTGAAGTCTATTAATTCAGTTTGACTATACAGGACATCTACATAGTGCAAAGCTATATTCTAGAGAGCACCCAGAACCCTAAAATCTGTAAAACAGAAGTGAAATTTGAGTCATTCTCAATAAAAACACACACACACATTCTTACCCTTAATAAGGTAATACTAAATTTGTTAAATTTTTAAATTTTGGGTTTTAATCATATTTTGTTCAGACAGTATGATTAGCAATTACAGATGTCTAATATTTCAGAGGATAAAGGTCAATTATTTGGTAGAATAAATCTTTCAAATACATGGATTTCATGAGAAAAATAAAATATAAGAAAACTCAGGGAGTTTTGGTTTTCAATGCTGGAGAAACTCTGGTCCAGAAAAAATTGGAAAATAGGTAGATACTCAAGAATGACAATTACTATAAAGACTCCCCCAAAAATAAAACTGTAACTACTAGAAAAACTTACCCCAGAAAAGTTGGTTAATAAAGTTTCTTGGTGTATCAAACCTAAAGTTCATACCTTGCTTTTCATAGCAGAAGAATATGGGCCTAAAAACAATCCAGGTAAAATTTCCTAGAAAAAAAAAATGGAGATATTTAACATCAGCAACTGAAATCCATGTATGTACCATATAACTGGATTTCTGGGTGTTTTCATGGTTACTATAATTTGTTTAAAAGTTTATTATTTAGGGAGTATTTCCTAGCCAGACTGAGCAAATATTTAGGAAGAGTAATACAGATATGCTTTATAACATCACATGAGACATTCAAAATTTTAAAATAGTTATGAAAAGTCAGCTATTTGAACTTTCATAATGCTTCTTATAAGCTATTTGGGTAGAATTAGAACATTGTATTGTTTCTTTTAGATTAATAAAGCCTCTCTACATTTTACTTCTACTCTCTGCTACAGTCTAGCAATAAAATAGGCATAAAGGAAATTATTTCCTTAGAGTTACTCAAAACCTTATTTAGCCAAATCAAAAGGAGTGCAAGATGCAAGAGGACTAGAATTTTTATTTATAATTGAAAGAAGTAATATTATTATTGCAAAATTAAATAAAGACCAAAGAAAATTTTCACCTTTTGACAGTCTTAACAATTTAATGTTCAGTGTGGATATATCATGTCCTAGGTACTAATATAGTGTGATCTTTGTCAGTTTTATAAGACGTGACAATTATTTGAGTAGAGGTTAAGTTCTACCAGCTTCTTATGGGTAGAAATTATGTTTTAGTCATTTTATTCCCCATTTTATCAAGTAAAATGCTTCATGGGTACTCACATATTTTTAAAAATGAATTTTCACTAAAAAAGAAAGGAAACATTTTTAAAAGTCTAGAGAACAGAGAGAAACAAGTGCTAGAGAAAATGCAGAGAAAGAGATGTACCTATTTACTACTGGTAGGGAAGCTGAGAGGTACAGCCCTTGAAGGGCAGTGTGGTGGTTCCACAGGAGGTTAAGGGCGGGGTTGCCATAGGATCCTGAAACCCCATTGCTAAGTATATACCTGGAGGAACTGAGTGTGGGGACCTGAATGGAGACTTGCACACTGGTGTTTATGGTGCAGTGTTCGAGATTCACAATGGATGGACATGGCCAAAGGGTACAATGACTGAGAAATGGAAGGGGGAACTGTGTTATATACATATAATGGACTACTGAGTAGCCACAGGAAGAAATGAAGTTGTGAGGCATCCAACTAGGTGAATGAACCTTAAGGACTGTATGTTAAATGATATGTCAGGAAAAAAAAAGACAAAAATTATCATGTCTCACTTTTATGGACTAACTATAATATAAAAACTCGGTGAACTGAAGTTGAGAGCATGGGTTATCAGATGTTCGGGCCGATTGTAAAGGGCCTTAGATTGTAAGTCTTAAAGCAGTCATATAGATTCACGAGTGGTAGCTGTTATTTCTAAATTCTAAGATACTAAGCTGTTTGTATATAACCTGGTAGTTCCCAGAAACTTTGTGTATTTATATGACATCTCAAGCTATGAAAGTCAACATTACCCCATACAGGAACTGTTTAAAAAGCTGAAAAAGGGATCAGATTTTGATTAGAGATATGAATGGAGCTAATCTGGATAGGAAAAATGTAGATCAGAATACTAAAGGGTGATATCGTCCATATTTTAAAATTTCAACTTCTGTGTGAAACCAAAGGGAGAGTTGTTTAGTTGATACAAAATTTATATTTTGGGTAGCGCATTACCTAATTTAACCTGCATGGTCAGTTTAGTTGACCACCATAAGTACATGGAATCTTGAATAGGGCAAGAGATCTTGTTGGTTTGTCCAGGTTAGTGTGATGCCCTGATATATCCCAGAGTAATTTACGCAGTAAATAAAGAAGTATTTGCAAAGTCCCCTTGGGGGAATGGGGAGAAAGGAGGAAATATTCAACTTCCCCATTTGGAGAATTTCTTATATTTTCACAAGCACTGGGGACAACCAAATCAATACACTGAGCCTTCGATTCTGGGATTCGTCCCTGTGAAACTTATTCCTGCAAAGAATAAATTAAGTCTACTTAAAATTAGGTCTAAGAGTCACCCCCAGAGAACCTCTTCTGTTGCTCTGACGGGTTTCTCTCTCTAAGCCAGCTCGGCAGGTGAACTCACTGCCCTCCCTCGCTACGTGGGTCATGACTCCCAGGGGTTATGTATCTCCCTGGCAACATGGGAAAGAACTCTGGGCATCATGAGATGGAGAAACCCTTCTTGACCAAAAAAAGGAGAAGAAAGAAATGAGGCAAATTAAAGTTTCAGTGGCTGAGAGATTTCAAACAGAGTCGAGAGGTTATCCTGGAGGTTATTCTTACGTATTATATAGATATCCCTTTTTGGTTTATGGTGTATTGGAGTGGCCAAAGGGAAGTACCTGAAACTGTTGAGCTGTGTTCCAATAGCTGTGATTCCTAAAGACGATTATATAACAAAGTAACTTTTACAGTGTAATTGTGTGATTGTGAAAACCTTGTGTCTGATGCTCCTTTTATCCAGGGTATGAGTAAAAAAATAAATAAATAATGGGGGGGAGGGGGTAAAATAAACTGAGTAGATAGAAAGACTAGTAATCAACGAGAGGGAGGGGTAAGGGATATGGTATGTATGATTTTTTACTTTTTATTTCTTTTTCTGGAATGATGCAAATGTTGTAAAAATGATCATAGTGATGAATATACACAACTTGTGATGATACTCTGAGCCACTGATTGTATACCATGTCAGGACTGTATGTGTGTGAAAATTTGTCAATAAAAATATAAAAAAAAAGACAGAGATTCCCAGGTACAGGAAACACTGCTTGATTCTGGGGCTAGTAGAGTTGCCTGTAAATAAAAAGAAATGGAAAAGAAAAAAGAATGCTATGTGGGTTAGCATTTTAATTCCTGCCAAACTTGAAGTACTCAAGTTAGTTTTTTGAAGGATCTACTTATGGAAGTTGAGTGAAAATCAGACACAAAGATGAACAGCCAATACTTCTGAACGTACTAAATCAGACAAATGGCATATAAAGCTAATGTATAAGTATAAATTAATGTATAAATAATGAAAGTATAAGGATACTTTCAAAAGCATCCAATTTTTCAGATAAGGAGAAAGGAAGTGACCCCTTTAGCACATATGTGCATTAATATGTCCCTCTCCTAAGGAAGAAAAACAATTCATTTTTCCATCTTTTTAAGATCTGAAATTAACTGCAAATAGGTGACTATTTAAATTACTCAGTGAGTCAGCAGCTCTAAGTCCTTTATGAAATGAGATCAAGTTATTTAATAATAATAATAATATCAGTTAGCTTGGACAAATACAGAACTCTCATACCTGCATCTCTCGTCTCATAGGATAGGTCCATTCCTTGAAAACACGGGAAAAAAAAAATAACATTGTGAAACATCACACAGTTAAAGTTTAAAAATGTGACACATGAGTGTGTGGATTTCAAAAAATTACATTATGCTTTAAGATCATATAAAAATAGCAGATACAGTAAGCTTTGCAAACACGTGCAAATTTAAATCTCAAGAGACAAAGATTAAAATACATTAAATAACTGGGATTCTAGGATTATGATTATGTTACTTCATACAATGGGATGGAATAGCTCATTATTCACAAGAATTATGGTGTTCCAGAAGTTTCTCCCAAAAATTTATCCTCGAAGTCAAAAGTGGCAAATAGATTTTTGCCCTGGCGTGAAAACAATCAACTGGCAGTAAATACCTAAAATACTGTGTGGAAAAAGACTCAGGAAGAAGAAAGGTATGCAAAAGGTATTTACCATCCCTGATCTAACTGCCAAATGTTATCAAACTGCTTTTCCCTTAATCTCAGTCAGCCCTAAGATTCTATCAAGTTCCATACCCTTCACATACACATTTCACAGAAGTACAGATTTCATTGTCTTTGAAATGCAGACTAGTAATGAAGTTGGAAAGTAATATAAATGACAAAATAGCTTAAAAGATAAGAAAAAAGCAGTTACAAAAATTATATGACGAGTTCATTATACTACAGATAGTCCTTATCTATGAATGAATAGCAGTCCAAAAATTTCTCTAAATTGGCTGCTTAAAATTCAGATTTATAAATAGTAATTAAGTTCCCAGGTTATAACAAAAAACTTTTTTATTTAAAATAATTTCTGCTTACTGAAAAGTTACAAAAGCAGGATAAGGAATTCTATTTATGCTTCAACCAAATTTCCAAAGTTAGAAAAATATTTTTAACACAAAAGGTAGAAATGTTATACATTTGTAATAAAAAGATAATATTGGTGCAATGACACCAGTTATTTTAAAATGAGAAACAAAAAATGCTTTTTTGTTTTTATCTTTGAAAATTGGTCCCAGCAACGCAGAAGTAGTCTATAAACCATGGGTAACCCTCCTTATAATGATAGCTAAAATACATTTAAAAGCCTCCATCCTTCCCGCCCTTAGATGAAGGCATTGCAGTATCTCATGACAGAACAATGAAATGGCTCCAAGTTTGCTGCGGCTCCCAAGAAAATTCTTTCGACATCTATGACAGACTTCAAAATGTTTTGCCATCGACTTTTCTAAGAAGCTCCTTTCAGAAAATCCTTTCTCCTGTGGATTGCTTTGTCTGAAGATACTCAGGGTGACAATGTGGTTCAGCGCTTTAGCCTCAGGAGGCAGCTATCCAAGATCGAGCGGTTGGAAGTAAGCAGCCTTGCCCACACTTCCCGTGCAGTGGCCTCTAGCACGGATGGCATCATCCACACAGACTCTGGGGATGGAACACCAGACCCTCAGCGTACAAAGGCTGCTATTGCTCACCTGCATCAGAAGATCCTGAAGCTCACAGAACAGATCAAGATTGCGCAAACAGCTTGGAATGACAATGTTGCTGAGTATTTAAAGCTTGCCAACAGTGCGGACAAGCAGCAAGCAGCCCACATCAAGCAGGTCTTTCAGAAGAAAAACCAGAAATCCTCCCAAACCATCCTTCAGCTACAAAAGAAGCTTGAACACTACCACCGGAAGCTCCGGGAGGTAGAACAGAATGGGATCCTGCGACAGCCAAAGGGTGTCTTCAGGGACATGCACCAAGGTCTGAAGGATGTGGGAGCAGAGATGACTATCTTCAGTGAGGGTATGGTAGACAGCGTCAAGGGTGGACTCTCCAGTTTCTCCCAGGCTACCCATTCAGCAGCAGGGGCTG
Source organism: Tamandua tetradactyla (assembly GCF_023851605.1). Taxonomy (NCBI): domain Eukaryota; kingdom Metazoa; phylum Chordata; class Mammalia; order Pilosa; family Myrmecophagidae; genus Tamandua; species Tamandua tetradactyla. Next base: position 13,870,229 of record NC_135338.1, read on the forward strand.
TAGTCTCAAAAGCCCAGAGAGATCGCCTTATTGATTCGGAATAAATTTGGCAGCGCAGACAACATCTCTAATCTGAAAGACTCTTTAGAGGAAGGTCAAGTGGAGGATGGGGGGAAGACTTTGGGGGTGATTTCAAACTTTCAATCGACCCCAAAATATGGTAGTGAGGAAGATTGTTCTAGTGCCACATTAGGCTCAGTGGGAGCCAACAGCATGACTGGGGGCACTGCTGTAGGAGCATCCAGCTCCAAAACAAGCACCCTGGACATGCAGAGCTCAGGATTTGATGCACTACTACACGAGATCCAGGAGATCTGAGAAACGCAGGCCAGGCTAGAGAAATCCTTTGAGACCCTCAAGGAGCATTATCAGAGGGACTATTCTTTAATTATGCAAACATTACAGGAGGACGATATAGGTGTGAACGATTAGAAGAACAACTAAATGACTTAACAGAACTCCACCAGAATGAAATCTTGAACTTGAAGCAAGAATTGGCCAGATGGAAGAGAAAATTGCATATCAGTTCTATGAACGGGCCTGGGACATCCAGGAAGCCCTGGAGCATGCCAGACCCGCATCTCCAAAATGGAACTGCAGTAGCAGCAGCAAGTGGTGCAGCTGGAAGGGCTGGAGAATGCCACTGCCCGGAACCTTCTGGGCAAACTCATCAACATCCTTCTAGCTGTCACGGCGGTTCTTTTGGTCTTTGTCTCCACAGCGGCCAACTGTGTGGTCCCCCTCATGAAGACTTGCAACAGGACGTTCAGCACTTTACTCCTTGTGGTTTTCATTGCCCTTCTCTGGAAGGACTGGGATGCCCTCTCTTTAGCTATGTGTAATGTTTCTTTTCATCCCCCAGATGATGCTGGCACAAAGCAGCTGCTCCCCTATCCTCTGGCGAGTGCATGCAGCAAAGAATTTTAGACAGCAACTTACCTACTCTGAAGTTTTCTACAACAAGAGTTGAGTGGATCTGTTTACATTTAGGATAACGTTTTTTTTCTTCAAGAGACATAATTGCAAAGTAGTTTTTAGATTTTATCCAAGAAGTTTTTTGGGCAAAAATCTTGAATCATTTTTATGTAGTATGATTTTCTTTGGGATGCAAATCTTATAACAGTCCTTTAATATGAACCAACAACCTGGAACACACTGAAGGGCATTCTAAATTGTGGCTTGAATGACTGCACTAAACCCACGAAAGAGATGAGAAAACCTAATTAGGGCAAATGAGGTCATCCTAATCATCTGTCTTTTCTGAGTTCACCACCTTTCCTGCTCCCAGACTAACTTTACTGTGAAATCCTATCACATTCCATGTCTGAATGTTTGGATTCAGGGTGGATTTTCCTTGTCCGTGGACGAATACATGGATCTCCCTGACTTTCTCACCCTCACCCATGTTAGCCACTCATGCTAAGCTGGGAAGTATGATCACTTCTGAACCTGGTCCCTTAACAACTCTGCTCGGACAGAAAAGCGAGAGTGTCACGCCCCCAGGATCACCGCACAACCCTACTACAGTATTCTGAAATAGCCCTTTAAATACTTAATTTTAAGCAAAATTCTTTGGCGGCACTTTTTTTTTTTTTTTTTTTTTTTAAGAGAGAGGGAGGAAAGGAAGGAAAGACAGAGAAGGAAGGAAGGAAGGAAGAAAGGGAAACATTTTTAAACATTTTCTTGTTTTTATTATATTTTGTTTGTTTGTTTGTTTTTTACATGGGCTGGGGCCGGGAATCGAACCGGGGTCCTCCGGCACGGCAGGCAAGCACTCTTGCCCGCTGAGCCACCGCGGCCCGCCCTTTGGCGGCACTTTTAAGGGTTTTTTTATATGTGTATAGTCACCAATTTAAAAACAAAAAATCCAAACAGCACACTTGAAGAATGCAATACTCAAACTCTCAATGCTTCCTTATGGCTTATAATAGGATTTTTAACTATTGTTATTATTATTATTATTGGGTTTTTTTGGACAGGGTTGGGAGGGTCTTTTATTTTTCTTTTGAAATAAAGAAATGATGCTTTTAAATGAAAAAAATAGTTACATGGATAAAGAAAATTGGATATACATATAACGGAATATTGTTTGACCATAAAAAGGAGTAAAGTACTGATACAAAATAGAACATGGATAAATTCTGAAAATATGGTAAGTGAAATAAGTCAGACACAAAAGAACCAAAATTTTAAGATTCCACTTATATGAAAAATCTAGAATACGCAAATCCACAGAGACAGAAAGTAGACCACAGGTTACCAGGAGCAGGAGGGAGGAGAAAATGGGAAGTTATTGCTTAGTGGGTACAGAGTTTCTGTTTTGGGTGATGAAAATTTTGTAAATAGATGGCGATAGCTGTACAAATTGCGAATGTAATCAATGCCACAGAACTGTACATTTAAAAATGGTTAAAATAGCAAATTTCATTTTATATATATTTTATTACACACATAAAAATCTCCGAATGCATAGTTGAACTAAAAAGAGAGTGAGACAGATATGCACACACAAACAGAAGAAACCACAAACCCAGGAAGTTACTGAGCAATGAAACAGAGGATGTCCTGAGAACATCTTATTGTTCTCTCATGGCCATATATTTCTTTCTGTTCTTTTAAATTGAGCTATAAAAGAATATACGATAGGTGGTCAAAACCCAAACCTGAATGTAGAGCTCACTGAATTTTATAAATGTACATACCACTGAGCTCAAGTTTCCATTATCCCAGAAGATTCCTTTATGCCTCTTTTCGGTCAATACTCTCACTCTCCAGAGAGTATTTATCACCACCAAATAGTTTTGCCTGTTCTTGAACTTAATATAAACAGAATCAAACAGCTATACTCTTTTGTGTCTAGCTTTTTTTACTCAATCTAATTAACGTTGAGATTCATCCATGTCACTGCACGTGTCTTTTGTTTGTTTCTATTTATTGTGTGTAGTGTACTGTTGTATGAGTAGCCCACAATTTACTCATTCTCCTACTGATGAAGTTTTAAACAGCTGCCATTTGGGGGCCATTATGAATAAAGGTGCTATGAAAATTCTTCTGCATGCCTTTTGCTGGACTTATGTTTTTCTTGGATATATATATAGCAATGGAAGTGCTGGATCACAAGATAGACCTATGTTTCGCTTTACTAGATGCTGCCAAACGTTTTCCAATACCAATTTAAACTCCTACCAGCAACATACGGGAGTTACAGTTGTTCTATATCCTCACCATGGCCTTATTTTAAATGACACTATGCATGACATAATACAAAGTCCAAGACCTGCTCAAGACAGAAGTCAGACAAAGACCAAAAAGCTGGAACTACAAAAGGCAACACTCTCCCTGAGAGATAAATTAAGGAGGAGGAAAAAACCACTTCCTTATCTCCAAAGACGTGAGGTCTCTTGCCCTTCTGAGCTTTTGGCTCTGGGTAGAAAGTGGTAGAATCTGGCCTTCAGTCACGTCTGGAAGACCAATGACAATGTCGGGCGGTACTAGGCAGACAACGCCTCTGGGTCCCTGGGAGAAACAGATGTAAATTCTCTCTGAAGGAACATACTTTAAACAAGGATAAGAAATAATTCACACAGATAAAGTCCCAATGAGCTCACAATAAAAAGATCAATTAAAAAAACAACAATAAGGGGTGCGTGGTGGTTCAGTGGCAGAATGCTCCCCTTCCATGAGGGAGACCAAAGTTCAATTCCCAGACCAAGCACCAGAAAAAAAAAAGGAATGAGGCACCATAGGAAGCAGAAACTGAATCATACCCACAAGACCGAAGATATTACAATTAACAAGAAATATAAAATATGTATTTAAAGAAATAAGAGAATATAGAAAATATGATCATGAATTAAGAAATTTACTTTTAAAGAGCCAAATAGAATATGGAGAAATGAAAACTATAATTGAAATGTAAAATCACTGAATATGTTAAACAAAAAATAGAACATAGAAAAAGAATGTGAGTGGGAAAACAACTAGAGAAATTCAGCACAGAGAAAGAGTTGGAAAACATGAGCATTAGTAGATATGTAAGACAGAATGAGGGAAAGACTATATGGAAGGTACCATGTATTAGAACATCTTTCAGGCTCTCTTCATACAAATGCAAAGTTACATGAGCTGTAACTTTGAAAATGTTTTAATAAAAATGTTCAGGGCGGGCCATGGTGGCTGAGCAGGCAGAGTTCTCGCCTACTATGCAGGAGGCCCAGGTTCAATTCCAGAAACCTGCCCATGCAAAAAAAAAAAAAAAAGATTAAAAAATGTTCAAAGACTTGCAAATAAACGCACTAACGAAGGATTCTGGCTATAAACATTAGATAAAAATAAAACCTTAATTCTAATCATCAGATGGATCAAGTGGATTAAAACATGTAACTTTTAGACATACCAAGACAGAACACAAATTTTACATGGAAGATGGGAGGCAATATGGGTAAAAAAAAAAAAAAAAAAAAAAATTAGAACACTGCATCTGAGCTGCAACATTTCACAAAACAGAAAAATTAATATTACACTTTCTCTGGTTCAAAAAAAAACAAAAGGCAGTTCTCTCCAGAGTAAGACTTTTTCCTTAGTTCCCATACCTAGCTCAAGCTTGCTTAAACCAAAGGACCAGTTATCATTCAGAAAATGAGATTTTTCACTGAAATAAAAATGAAAGGGTTGGGGGGAAACAGAAAGGCAGAAGGTAATTTCAAGGATGACACTTCTACATCAATTCTTAAACCTGGTGGCACATTAGAATCATCTGGTATGCTTTCCATCCCAGACCAATTAAATCAGAATCAGTGGTGGTGGGGCACAGGTATGGGAATTTTTTTAAAGCTTCTGCATGATTCTACTTTACAACCAGGGTTAAAAAGTACCATTCTGTTTGTCCAGATTAGTGTGGTGCCCTGATAAATCTCAGAGTGATTTAGATAGTGAATAAAGAAGTACTTGCAGAGTACCCCTAGGGGAATGGGGAGAAAGATTCCACTTCCCTATCTGGAGAATTTCTGTTACCCCAACAAGCAGTGGGGACAACCAAATCAACAAGCCTACGAAACTTATTCCTACAAAGGATAAGCTAATCCTACTTAAAATTAGGCCTAAGAGCCACCCCCAAAGAACCTCTTTTGTTGCTCAGATGTGGCCTCTCTAAGCCTGACACAGCAAGTGAACTCACTGCCCTCCCTTTTACATGGGACACAACTTCCAGGTGTAAATCTCCCTTGCAATGTGGGTCAGAAATTACAGGATGAGGTGGGACCCAGAATCAAGGGATTGAGAAAACCTTCTTGACCAAAAGGGGCAAGAGAGAAATGAGACTATAAATAAAGTGTCCATGGCTGAGAGATTTCAAACAGTCGAGAGGTCATTCCTGGAGGTTATTCTTATGCATTATATAGATAGCCTTTCTTAGTTTATGGTGTAATGGAGTTGTCTACCTGACAACTATAGAGCTGTGTTCCAGCAGCCGTGATTCTTGAAGATGACTGTATAATGACAAAGCTTTTACAATATGACTGTCCGTGAAAACCTTGTGTCTGATGCTCTTTTTTTCTAGGATATGGACAGATGAGTAAAAAACATGGATAAAAAATAAATAATAGGAGGAACAAAGGTTAAAATAAACTGGGTAGATGGAAACACTAGTGGTCAATGAGAAGGTGGGGTGAGGGGTAAGGTATGCATGAGTTTTTTCTTTTTTATTTCTTTTTTCTGAAGTGATACAAATGTTCAGAAAACTATCATGGTGATGAATACACAACTATGTGATGATATTGTGAGCTACTGATTGTACAACATGTATAGAATGTTTGTATGTTGATTTGTCAACAACAAAAAAAGTAACATTCTAAGGAAGAGAGCTAGGAAAGATCTGAGATAATACGTAATTCCTATCTCTGCTTCCATAATATAGGAATCAAAAGAGAAAAGAAAATTGAAAGGGCAATATTTAAGTTGTCAAACTGCGATAAAAATAATTTATATTTTACTTTCTATCTGAAGAGATGACAGAACATTAATTTTTGAATTAGAATACAGTAGCCCTAGCTATGCAACTGATTTGCTTAAAAACTGGTACTCTAAGCTGCTCTTTTTTCTTTCTCACATTTAAAAACTACTGTAATCTTGTCATGTCACAAGACTCTATATTAAAACCAATTATGCCCAGAAACTGTTAACTTTAAAGAAAGAATGGTGAATGAGAGAGGAACTTATGGTGACTAATCTCTCTTATGAAGCTTTCAGTCTATAATGGAAAACAGACATTGAACAAAAATTACAGCATGATAACTGTTACAAAGGTAGATACAAAGGCACCAAGTACTACAAAAGCTTTAAACCTGGGGTAATGAACTACTCTGGGGCGGGGGTGGGGGACGGGGTAGACAGGAGGAACTGACAAAATCAGAGAAAGGTTCTTTCAAGAAAAGATGCCTACGGTGAGATTTAACCCAAGAGTAAGAAGGTAATTAGGTGAGGCAAAGTGGGTACCGACAGCAGTGAGGAGCGAAAACAACAACACAAAGGCCCTGAGGTGAGTGGGTGTGGGGCAGGGAAAGAGCATTCAAGGAACTGAGAGAGAAGGACTACCAGTGGGCATTCAGAAGAGGGGGCAAGGGGAAACTCATGTTGAGATGAGAGGGTTCAGTAGATGTCAGATCACAGGAGACTTTGTAGATGTTAAGTAACTGAACTTCATCCTCCAAACAATGGGAAATCGTTGACCAGTTTAAAACAAAGGAGTGACATAATCTTTTTGCACACTGAATGGCCTACACAGCCAAAGTTTTGTAGCACTGGCCTACAGAAAAAAGCATCCAGAACAGTATTTCAAGAAACTTGGGAGTCCTATTCTTAGGGAGGCAACCAGATCACCAAAATATAACATCTGGATCACACTGATCATTAAGAGAATTCATTAAAATCTCTCCATGAGTTCCATTTTTACTAAAGTAAGAGTTGGATTGTAATTTGGCTTTCTATGTGGTGCTTCCTGTGTAAAAGAGACTCTACCGGCTAATCACTCGAAGTAGATAACTCCATTTGACACGGTACAAATCTCTCTGAAAATTAGAAAATTAACAATCTGTTTAATTAGTCAGTTTATTATGAGTAATGGTTTATAATCAGTGTTCCCATTTAATGGATATTAATAACTTTGTCTGCCCAAGAAAGGCACCCTACATTTTCTATAGAAATTCTACATGGTTTTTGTGGGAGAACTACCAATAACAACCTTCACTCCCCTGGCGAAGGAAGTGGGCACGTGGCTACAAGTGATTGATTAAAAGGGTGGGAACATCACCTAAAGTAGGCCAATCCTGTAGAATTTAAACTCTGAAGCTGGAAGAGGAACTCGTTCCTTAATGTGCAGGCTCTATAAGGGTATGACCCCAGAGTAGCTGAAGGCCAAGTTCCAGCCCGTGGAGAAGCCTGAGGGAAAGGAGAGTCCTGAGACAAAGCAGAAATAAGCACTGACCAAGGCAGAGGCAGTTTCGACATACTATAATACCTGGGTCTAATCAAGTTCCTGAGACCAGGTTCACCCCTGGTCTAGATTTACTACTACTCCTTTTTTTTTGTTTAAGGGAATTTGAGTTGGTTCTTGTAACTTGCAATCAAAACAGATCAAACATCCAACACCACAAAACAAAGAATGAACAAGCTTTCAGCAGATATGTGCATAATCATCCACTAGGCTTTAAGCATCACATCTGTCTCACACAGGAAAGAAAGCTATATTCCCACTAAGATTTTATAATTTTTCAGGGAGAAAGCATATTATACACACAATAAATGATTTAAATGCAAAGCATGAAAGGATTTTAAACTAGAACTTTTAACATTAGGGCAGGGAAGAATTTAGATTTACTCAAAAGAAAAAATGAATTAGAAATGAGGCCAAGGGCTTCAGGTGTCTTTTCTGTTCTTTTGGCATATTACTTATTCTCAGAAAGCCTCAATTTCCTCACCTGAAATGTGAGAATGCTGCACATATTTCTAAGGTTGCTTCCAGTGCTGAAATTACGGAATCATTTTGAGGAATAACTGCTTTATATAAAAGCACACTCCTCATTTACATTATTCTATATTAAACAAGGACAAAGAGTATAAATTCATTTTTCTAGTTAACTCTTAAAATGGCGTTTTATTTCTTTTTTCCGATTACTGTTATTTTAAAACTCGAGAAATTTCAGCTTTCTTGATCCCATTAAAACATAACTCAGTAACGTTTTCCTATTACTCAGTCTTCAGAAAGTTGGAATCCAGTAGTCCTCAAGTTCATAAACTATTTTAAACTAGAAAGAGGTGAAAAAAAATCCCAATACAAACGTTAGGCAAGGGCGAAGTAAGGTGAAGTGACAAGAACCCTGAATCAGAACTAGAAATCAAGAGACCAAAGTCTAAAGAATTCTGCTCCCAATATTAATATTCAAGAGGGCAGGCCTTCTCACTGAAATCTCTAGACTCAAATAAACTAGCTTTGTGACATTCCACTCGGCGGCTCACAGCTCGGCCTCCCAACAAACACAACTTCGCGGTCCCTCCGAGAGCGCCTCGGGACGCTTAGGCCCGGGTCCTGTTCACACGCTGGGCCACGCGGCTCAAGAGCGAGTCGCTGCCGCCCGAGACCGCACAGGTGGGACGCGAACAACTCCGCCCCCGCTGACTCCGAGGTCCCGCACGCCGAGCAAGGGGGACGGAGTGCTCCTCCTCCCCGCTCGGCGCCGCGCAGCCCTGGCGCAGCCTGCCCCAGTGCAGGAACAGGAACTCAGAGCCCGCAGCAACAGGCCCCGAGGCTCCGCCCACTGGCCCCGGACACTCCGGGCCGGAGTCGGACGGTTAGGGCCTGCCTGGGACGGCCCTGAGCCTAGGAGCTGCGAGGAAGGCCCGCGCATGGCAGTGGCCGGACACTGACTTACCTCGGCATCCTCTCTGCACTGTGGGAGTGTGGGGAACGCCAGCTTCACGTCCTCCATGGTCCCGGCCCGTGGGCCGGGGAGTGGGTTCGGAGGGCCAAGTACCTTGCCGGCCGGCCGGCCAACCTCCGAGCTGGCAGTGGCGGCGCAAGAGAGAACCGGTGGACCGGAGTCCTGGAGGGCTTACAACTAACACACGCAACCTAAAGGATCCCGGTGGCGGATGCAGCGAGGAACAGGACGACTGGACGGCTCGGGCTCGGCCGCCATGCCGCCGCCACCTCCCAACCCCAGCACTCTGCACCCCGGTCCTCCCTGGTTCCGGCCCAGCCACCAGCCCTTCAACCGTCCACCCCCCGCCCTGCCGCCCAGCCAATCCCGGCCCACGCTTGCCTTCGGCCTGCCCACCCGCCGCCGCCAGGTGTCAGCGCGCCCCCGCCCCGCCCCTTCCCGAGAGCGCAGACTCGGGGGGCGGGGCTTCGCAGCACGTCAGCGGGAGCCCGCCCGGTGTGGAAAGACAGGACTGCGGAAGAACGAGAAGGAAGGTTTTGGAGGTAGCAATCAGAACTAGCTAGCTCTACCTTTTGGACAGGACGCAAATCCCCTGTCGTATAAAAACAAATATCCTAGCCATCAGAAACTGGCACCCGAAAAGAAAACTCTAGTTTATTTGCTCTCAGAATCCCGAACAATCTGTAGTGAGGATATAATCAAGATTAAAAACATGAAGACTTCAGCTTAAAATCATGTTATGCGACACAGAAAAAAAAACAACACCCATCACCTTTAAGCAAATAATACACTTTTAAGAATACTGGGGAACACGACCAATCATACTATCTAGGAAATGGCAAGAAGGTTTGACAAACAGAAAAACTCAGAAGAAATAGAAACATAATTAGTAGTTCACTCTCAGTAAATTGCACATAATATTGAAGTTTTTCCCTTTAATGCAATTATTTCACCATAAATACCAATTAACTACATGGCTTTCAATATTCTTTAAAATGGAATCTGCATCACATTACTATATTGTTAATAGAGGTTAAATATTATGAGTTCATGATACTTTCTCTGGACTTGTATTATTATCCTTTTTGATTTTAAACATATGAGGAAATTCAAGCTTAGAGGAAGAAACCACACTTAAACGAAGGTTTGTACATCAAACTGGATTTTTTTTTAAAAACCACCAACACAAAGCTAAAAAGTTAAGATAATTAGTTATACATTAAAATGCAAATTACAATGGATAAAAGTAAAAAGATGACATGAAATTAGATATTTTACCTAGACTTTCCCAACATGTTATTACTTTTACATTATCATTTTTATGAAATGCATTGTCAGCATACAAAAAATAAAACTGTTCAAAACCTGAGTATTAAATGGCCAGCTATAGTGCTCTATTTTTTCTTTATCACTGTGTAAATTGTTCTCCACCTTTGTTATATATAAACAGATACACAATACTTTGCTAGTGAATATTTAAAGAATAACTGTATGAACTAACTGGGTCATATATAGTTTGTTTCATAGTGTTCATGAAACTGGTCAACTTTCTTTTTTAACAGTACCTATAAGATGATTTCAGTTGATATCCTATCATGATTCCCTTATACAATCTGTTAAAAGTTTTATTACCACATGGAATGAGAAAGTATTGTGTATAGGTAATAAAACTTTTGCTGTGAACATTTCTGACATGAGAACCCCCTATATCACTCTTATCCATGGAAACCTGTAGAGTCCATGTATGAGCTTGAGTAATGATACATCTCCTGAATTTCAATATATGCAAACTTGTGTGTTTGTGTGAATTTTCCAGGGCAGAGGGTTCCTCTCAAGAGGGATCTGTCATCTCGCACAAATCAAGAAAACCAAGCCACATTTATTAGCAAATATTACTTTTAATCATAATCTAAAAAAATGGTTGTGGATGTACATGTATTATTTCAGTTACCTATATACACACACACATCTGTATTAAATATAACAAGATGATTTTATGGCTACAGGGTGTGGGTGCTGTTTTAAAATAAAATTCTAAAGCCTACAATCTAAATACAACTTCATCTTGACTATTAAATAAATAGTATACTTACTAAAGAACCACGGTGAATATACTCTTAGAAAAGACAGGAATATATGTAGGAGAACTGAATCAAATAGATTTTATTCAACTTTTTAGGATGAGAAAACAAATGGTATAAAATAAGTCAAGAAATGTTCTCTTGTACTATCTCAAACCATTCTCAATGTTTTACAAAATGCTCACACAAGCAAATATGAAAAGCTTCAACACACTCTTCTTTTAAATCTCTGCTGCAATAAATGCAGCATTAACAAACATACAAATTTCTCTGTTCCAATCTTAAAAGTAGAATTACTGATTAATACGATGTTATTCATACATATTTTTATTCATATACTTTGAATAAGAATATTGCCAATACATACATTATTTTCCTTAACTTTATTTTTACATTAAGCCAATGTCTATCATGCAGCCATTAAAAACCTTACAGTAAAATTACACAGGTTTGTAGTCCAATTTAGACTCTAGCTTCTTAGAATCAGCCACTTTTCTGACTGCTTTCATGAAGTCTTCCTGTACTACAAAATCATGATCAGCACGAATTGCAAACATACCTGTGGAGAATAAAGCAATGTGATTGCTATATAAAATATCTGAATTCTTTGTTCATTATAAGAAAACTAAATAATCCAGCTCTAGAGAGTAAATGTGGAGGAGCCTGGATTTACTACTTTAAGTCAGTAGTTGTAATTTATTAAAAAAAACACTACCTTTGTCAATTAATTTCTGCAACTATGGTCAGCATTATTTTCCAAACCAAAATAGGTGATACAGTTATCTGAATATTTAAAATGGGGACTATCTCAAATCCAGCTGAAATACTCCCTTATCCAAAGGCATCTCTAATATAAATAACTACCAACAACATACATACATTTTAAGTGGCAGTTTCTTAACTTTACAGGTAGCAATTCCCTGAAAAGAGGAAGACACATGTATGGTTTGGAGAAAAAACAATACCTTCAGTAATTCTGACAGCTGTTCCTTGCTAAGAATCTGAGACTTAGAGAAAAGGAAATTATTGAAAGCCAACAGTAGGCCTTAACAGAAGTCAGCAACATTATGTAGGTCTTAAAATTTAAGTTCAAACTGCTATTTTTATATGACTTTCTATTTGAGTATCATACCTCACTTGTTTCATTCAATTAATTATTGCTTAACAAATTATGTCAATTATTACTTGACAAAAAGGAGTAAAAGGTTTTTTTGTTTTTTATTTTTATATTAGTTGTGCCAAAGATATGAGTTCTAGATTTTGAGACCATCCCAATTCATAAAATATCATCTACAAATTAAATGAATCCAATAATTTCCACTGAGGATCTGCCTATATTGAATTTTCACCTATAAAAATGATGGGATTGATAGAAGATTTTAAAGGTTACTTCCTATTTTCCCTTTCTACATTTCTATATAAGCAGTGTTGGAAATGCTGCTCTACGCTGTCCTCAGAAATCAGGTGAATGGAAATTGATTTTTTAATAGTGGGGTTTTAAAACTTGTGTAAAAGGCTACAACTGAATTAATTACTCATTTCTCCAAGCTTAATGCATATGACTACTTCCAAATCATATTAAACTTTAATGATCTTTTTAAAGACCACATTATTTTTCTATCACAGAAATTTTTGGTTTATCCATCAGGAGCTTTTGTCATGGAACATAGTATACTTCTAATTCATTTAATCAACATTTTATATAAAGAGGTTTGCTTATAAAAAACAGTTTAGCAGTGCAAGGGTAGCTCAGTGGTAGCATCCTCGCCTGCCATCAGAATTCCTAAGTTCGATTCCTGGGACCATGTACCACATACATACATTCATACACACATACACATGCATACCCATCCATCCATCCATACATCCACACACATATACATACACATACACACACACTCATCCATGTATCCATATATACATACATACATAATGTAATCTAAAAATATGATCCATCATCTAAGAATCAGTATCAACTATATAGACCTAAGACCATTAAAAAAACCCTTCTATCTATTCACCTATGATCTCTGGTCAAAAAATGAGTAGGCTTCTGAAGGTACATTAAACTCATTTGAAAAAAAAAGAGATAAAATCATTGGAAAGCAATTGTTACAATATGGTAAAATGCCTCTGAAATCATTTTCTACAATTGAAACTTGAATTTGATGCAGTAAGCTGTGTGGATTTCAGTTACATGGTTATCAAACCTCACTTACATTTTTTGTTTTAAGATTTAATGTTTAGCTACTTACTCTTCATCCCAGACCCAGAATAACTATGCTAAAAAAGTTGCAGTAGTTTCCATAAATACAGAGCAAAAGCACACAAGCAATAGCTACTGAATGGTGATCAGGTCAAATTTTCAATTAACGTTTCAGACAGTTTTAAGAGACAATGTTAGCTGAAGATTTTTATCACAAATTTTCAACTAAACAGAAGATAGCTAAGCTTTTTCTATGTAATTTCTGATTCAATTTCTATTTAGTAGATACAAAATACATGAAGGAATATTAATAGACAATATTAATAGAAAAGGTGATTATGACTGAATCAAGTACATTTCAATTGACAGAAAGATATGTTAACAAATAAGGCAGTAGTCTACTTAATACTTAAATAAAGTCCAGTACAAAGCAAACCAAACAAGAATTTCAGTATGTCTCCAGATGCAAATGTCCCACCCAGTTAAAAAGCATTTTAGTCCACACAGAAGTTACAGTCACTTATTGGAAATAGTTTTAAATAAGTTCTTAAAAATATGATGTGGGAAAAAAAAAAGGTATCATAACCTGATTCCATCAGCCTTTAAGATCATAACATTTTATATTACAATTTCACCAAAGCAATCTTCTGCTAATAATTTGCTCCAATGCAGATTTTGTAAAGACAATATTACAAATTACTACAAGTAGTTCAAACTACATGACAGCTTAGCTCTTAATATTTTTATTTAGATCTTTCTTTTTTCTTTTATGCGGATCTTTCTTCCAGATACTGAACTGCAGTATATCTAATAAGATACTCCTACCGAGAAACTATGCCTGACCAGCCTTTTTAAACACTGTGCTGAATTTACAAGAAATGTTAAAATAAGTCTAAAGGTGATGTGAAAACAAAAAGAAATCATATATTGTAATATTTAAGAAAACCATTTTTCTCCAACTTTTGATAGTGAGTAACTATAAAAATAATGGTACAAATTTATTTTTGCAATTTTAGGATCCTGTGTGAAAGACAAAAGACTAAATGACTCTATATAGTATTTTAAAGCAGCAGAAATAAAAATAGAGCACACAATCCACATATAGCATTACATTCTAACATCACATTTCATATAAGTAGCATGAACACAAAATTCACAAATTAATCTTTCATAAAACTTATTGCTCACAGGCTAATATCAGAAAATATATGTTATTCATTTTGCAGCAGACACATCTAGTGCTGGCCCATTTTTATTTCAGCCACAGGTGTAGTAGTCAGGTCTGTAATCTCAGACTTCTTAGGGGGCCACCGTCCTAACACGGTCACGTTTTTTCCACTGTCTGCCCCAAGGCACTCAGAAATACAAAAAAAAATGTTAACACCCCACCCCTCAAGGGCAAATCTCATCCAATGAAGGATAAGAGCTGGTAAATAAATGCTCTAGGCAGATAATCCTTGAAGCCTTTTATATATTTCTCAGTGGTCTCATAGGACTCAAAATCTCCTTGTCTATAGCAACTACCTCAATAGTACACTCTTCTGTCAGCTTTTCCTCCTTCTGCGTCACTTAACCTGTTCTCTCCCTCTTCTGCTTCCTGGAATCAAGTCCCCAAAAAACAAGCACCCAAATTCTTGCAAGGAAGGCTCGGAATCTGCCTTTGGGCAAACTAAAATCAAAAACACATTTTTTAGCAAATTTTAAAAAACCAAAATCAGCAGAATAGGTACTTTAGATGTTTACCTGCTTCAGTACAAACATTTCTCAGGTCTGCTCCATTAAAGCCATCTGAAAGCTTCACAATTGCTTCATAATCTGTTTCGGAAAACATGCTGGAAATTAGTAAAAAATTAAGGTATTTTCTTGATTTATCCCCACTTGGAAAATTTAAATTCAAGAGCCTACTTTCAATTTGATCAACTCGGCACCATCCCTGTAAACATCCCACAATATTAAGGAACAAAAACTATACTTCTGTTAAGTAAACCCAACACCAAGCAGAAACAGATACATCTTGAGCCTTAAAATCAGGAAATATCAAAATCTGAAAACATCTTAATCTGTCTCAGAAGATTTATAAAGTTGTGTATATGTGAGCTTCAGATACTTATCAAACTATGATTGTAACCAAAATCTTTTATTTGAATAGCGCAGGGATGTTCAAAACCAACTGCAATTCACTTTAATCACAAAAGGCAAATATAAATATGACAAGAACAACCATCAGCATAATTTAATCATATGTAATTTTTTACATACTAGAGCAGGCATTGACTAACTTTTTTGGTTTCTGTGCAAACATCAAGTGATAAAACATCAGATCTATGATAGTAGTAATATTAAGTGACTTTTCTACCCACATGACAGATAGGAATTGAAGAAGTGCCAATAAAGGGCAGCAGTTATGGATTTGATACAGAATAGAAAGATAAGTGAAAGCAGTGACATAAGCCCCTACATTATGAACAGCTCTGAAGAGACTCTTCATCAGCCAATATAGGGTATATCAATCTTTTTAAAAATGATATGGACATTCATTAATCAGCTGTCAATAAGGTTCATGCTAAGTTTCTTGAGAATGAGTAGCCTCCTCGGTGCTAACATAGTAACTGTTTATTAGCAAAAGCTCAATATTTGTGGTAAAAACCCATAAATTGATACTCTTGGTTCAGCTTAGTCTCTCTAGCTCAAAACTCTCTCATAAGAGCAATGAGAAAGTTAGCAAGAGAAAAAAAAATCATCACCTATTTTAATTCTTTTAGACCACTAACTTCAAAGGGCTTTTAAACCTGCCTGGCATTACCCCAACTCCTCTACTAGCCCAAGGGTCAGTAAACTTTTTCTGCCCCCCTCCCCTTTTAGATTTTGTGGTCACATGATCCCTATTTGAAACTACTCAACTCTGTTGTTGTAGTGGGAAAGCAGCCATAGATAACATATAAATGAAAGGTCATGGCTTTCAACAAAAAAATAAAATTCCAACAAAACTTCACTTATAAAACACAAGGCAGGTAGAATTTGGTCTGCAAGGTAGTTTGCAAACACCTACTTGTCTAGTCTCTCATTTCCATAGGCAACTTTTTTTTTGGGGGGGGGGGGACCTGGTTGGGGAATCGAACCCGGGTCTCCCACATGGAAGGTGAGCATTCTACCACTGAAATACCCGTGCACCCATCCATAGATAGCATTCATATATTCTGGCTTCCTTCCTATTCTCATAAATGAAGTCTATGCTCACAGACAGGTCCAATCTCTCAAGGAAAGTGCAATATAAATCTCTCTTTCTCTCCTAGATCATTTCCAGCAGCAAAAAAAAAAAAGAGGTTGCAGATTGTTTCATTCTAAAGAAAATTCCCCAAATCCTTTTATCTCCATTTCCCCTCCAGCTATAGTCCCATTTTTTTCTCTGCAGATCTCCTTGAAAGAAATATCTAGATTTAATGCCTCTCTCATTCTCTCTGAAATTCGTTTGAAGCAGGTTTTCATCCTCTATCACTTTAAAGAAATTACTTTTGACAAGATCACCACTGACCTGGTATAGATAACTCCAAATGTCTATTCTCTGATCTCTATCTTATCCCCATCTCAGAGGGAACTGGTTCCTTCTTAAACCAATTTCTTCATTTATCTTCCAGGACACTACCAGTTCCTGGTTTTACGCCTTTCACTCAGCTTCTTTTGATGGTTCTTCATCTCAACTTCTTAACGTCAGAATTATCTAGAGTCAGACTTGGAAGCTCTCCCTTTCTCTAACCACGTCATCCCCTTAGTAATCTCACCTTGAAAATTACAAGACTTTAAAAATCATTTGGTGCTAACATCGACATTTATATCAATTAACACAGCTCTCCCAATGAACTTCAGATGTAGAATTGCTAACCAATGTCTTTATTTCCTTATCTAATTGGCAACTCACATTTTAAATATCTAGAACTAAATCCTCTATTCTCCTGTTAAAATCTAACGTTTCCAGTCTTCCCCATTTTAACTGATGGAAACTTAGTTCTCCCAGTCGCTTGAGCCAAAACCTAAGTCTTCCCTCAATTCTTTCCTATAGATCATACCTTACATCCAACCATTAGCATATCCTGTCACCACTACCTTCAAAATATACCCAAAATTTCATTTTGAAAGACCTTTGATTGCTACCATCTTGAGCCAACACACCACTATTTTTTATCTGGATTACTGAAATAACCTAACTGATCCTCCTGCTCCCATTTTTGCCCCTATATAGTTTATTCTCAACACCATAGCCAGAATGAGCTCCTTAAATATAAGTGAATTCTGAAATACTTATAGATGAAATGATACAATACCTGGGATTTGCTTTTTAAAAAAAAACCAGCAGGAAGGTAAGAAGGAAGGGTTACAGATAAAACAAGATTGGCCAGGAGTTAATTATTGAAACTGGGGGGTGAGTACATGAGGGTTAGGAGCTAATTATAATCTTTCCTTCATTTTTATGTGTTGTAATATATATATATATATATATATTTTTTTTTTTACAAGGGCAGGCACCAGAAATCAAATCTTGCCTGGCATGGCAGGCAAGAAATGTGCCACTGCACCACCTGCCCACCCTGTAATATAAGCTAAAAGTACCAAAGTGAGACTATATAATTCCTCTGCTCAAAATCCTCATTTTGAATTTCTCAGTTGCTGCTCCTTCTGTGTAAAATGATCTTTCCCCAGATATCCACATCTAGTCTTTCACTTTTTTTCAGGTCATTGCTTAAAAATCACCTTCTTGGTAAGGTCTTCCTTGTGATATAGTCCTCATTCTCCTATTTTAAAAAGTACATACTCAGACCTGTTCCTGGCATTATTTATACCTTTTCCTATATTTTTCTCCATAGCACTTATCACCATCTAACATACTATATATTTTACTTACTTTATCTGTTTTCTCTGATAAGAATGTAAGATTTATAAAGGTAGGAATTTATCTGTTTTGTTCAATTTTGTATCCCCAGCACTAGAATTGTTCCTAGCATACAGTTCATGCTCAATAAAAATGTGGTAAAGTTAAAACCAAATCTGGTAGACCACCAGTGATATCCCGTATCACATTAGTTCATTTACTAAATGCAAGCATATATATTTATAATAACTTATTTCCTTACCTATTTCCCCATGCTTTGTAATGGGACCTGCATGGATTTTCAATATATCTAATCTTGCTTGTTCATTTGGTAAATCAATATCTGAAAATAAGAAATTATTTTGTGATCAGGTGTTTTTGTTTGCTTTTAATAACAGAAGAGGAGGATGGGGATGGGAAGGAAAAAGAAATGGACACAGAAAAAGGGAAATGGACAGGAGGTAAAGAACCTTAACTCACGTATTTTTCTATCTAATCTTCCTGGACGCAGTAAAGCAGGATCCAGAGTATCTGGTCTGTTTGTAGCCATGATCATTTTAACTCTATGCAGAGTATCAAATCCATCCATTTGATTCAGTAACTGAGAATATATTTGTAAATAAAAATCATAGACAGAAAATATCCCAAGCATTAAAAAACAAGTAACACATGCCTTTTATATGACTGCCACCATGATTTATATTGTCTACAGATATGTGACTTTCAAGATGGCCATTCCACTGAAGCCTATTTTTTCTCTCTTTTACATAAAGGGCAATACTTTCCATCTTCTGAATTCTAAGACAGATTATTCAACTATGTACTTTTTTATGAAACTAATAATAAAATCTAATGAATAGGGTGGGCCATGGTGGTTCAGCAGGCAGAGTTCTTGCCTGCCGTGCTGGAGACCCTGGTTCAATTCCCAGTGCCTGCCCATGTAAAAAAAAAAAAAAAATTTAATGAATAAAGTGCTTATGGTATGTAAGACCTAAAATTAATATTATGAAAACTAGATACAGGATTTTTCTCAAATTTGATAATAAACATATAAAACCTTTTCAAATAATTCTATTACACACTGAAATACCAAGAGACAAAAAACATGTTTCCTGATTATCAAAGTTCT
The DNA here is from genome assembly GCF_023851605.1 of Tamandua tetradactyla. Lineage (NCBI taxonomy): Eukaryota > Metazoa > Chordata > Mammalia > Pilosa > Myrmecophagidae > Tamandua > Tamandua tetradactyla. Next base: position 13,889,442 of record NC_135338.1, read on the forward strand.
CTTGAATAGATGCTGAAGAACTTAATTGCATTTAATAAATTCTTTAAAATATAGCAAGCCCAACAATGCCTATTTTTTTTCCACAAAATATGTTAGTTATAATGTATCAGTTACATGAATTTAAAAAACTGGTATCTGGCAGTGATTTAAAATACCTCAAATTAAGGTTTCTAAAAGATTTTAAAATACTACAATTCTTCTGAGTAGATTAATAAAATTTATGAAAAGTAATTGTCAAGTGTCCCCAAAGAAAAAAATGCTTTTCAAGAAAGTTTGACACAGTATGTATCAATGTTACCTAATTTGGGCAGGCCATGGTGGCTCAGCAGGCAAGGCTGCTTGCCTGCCATGCCAGAGGACCCGGGTTTGATTCCCAGTGCCTGCCCATGTAAAAAAAAAAAGATGTTACCTAATTTCTATTTGCAGAAATGGAAAAATGTCTTTGTGGTCTTACCATCCCTTTCACAGTATTTGGACTGAGGAAGGCTTTATGTACATTCTACCATTTCAAAATCCATTTTACTTCTTCAATAATCAAAACCACTAAGTATTTTAGTTGCCTCTCAGGCTTGTCAATAAAGCAAAAGGCAAAAGTCAGTGATTTTTTTGAGCAGACTCATACATGATTATAACTCAATCACTGCCAAAAGTCTTATGACTGTTACTCATAAAATGTCTGAATAAAACTAGCTTTAACAGCTGCAAGAAGGAATGAAGTTGTGAGGCATGGTTCAAGGTGGTTCAAGGTGAATGAACCTTGAGGACTGTAAGCTGAATGAAACGTCAGACACAAAAAGACAAATATTATCATGCCTACTCATATGGACTAACTATAATATACAAACTCGGCAAATTGAAATTGAGAGCATGAGTTATCAGATTGGGCCTATTGTAAAGGTTCCTAGATTGTAAGCTCTTATAGCAGTCACATCTATTGTGGTGTTATAACTGTTATTTCTAAATTCTGAGACACTGAGCTTTTGTGTATAACCAGGTCATTCCCTGAAACTCTGTGTATTTATGTGACACCTGAGACTCAAAGTTAGAGCTCTGAAGCTACTCCATACAGTAATTTTAAAAAGTTGAAAAAGTGATCAATCTTCAGTTAGAGATATGAATGAAGCTGATTTGGTTAGGACTAAGTAAATCAGACTGAAAGGTAAAGGATGATAATGACTGTATTTTAAAACTTGAACTTCTGTGTGAGACCAAATGAAGAGATGTTTATTTCATGCAAAATTTATACTTTTGGTAGCACATCATTTAATTTAACTTGTATGGTCAGTTTATTCAAACACGATAATTATAAAGAATCTTGAATAGGGCATAAGATCTTGTTGGTTTGTACAGATTAGTGTGATGCCCTGATACACCCCAGAGTAATTTGGGCAGAGAATAAAAATGTATTTACAAAGTTCCCTTTGGGAGACTAGGGAGGAAGGAGGAAATAAAAAACTTTCCAACCTGGGGAACTCCTAATACTCTTGCAAGCAGTGGGGACAATCTATTCAATAGGCTGAATCCTCAATCTTGGGGTTCGCTCCTATGAAACTTATTTCTGCAAAGGGTAAGTTAAGTCAACTTATAAGTATGCCTAAGAGTCACCCCAGAGAATCTCTTTCGTTGATCAGATGTGGCCTCTTTCTTTAAGTCAACTAGGTAGGTAAACTCTCTGCTCTCCTTCTCTGTGTGGGACATGAATCCCAGGGGTGGACATCTCTCTGAAAACATGGCAAAGAAATCCCAGGATGAGCCTAGACCTAGCATCAAGGGATTAAGAAAGTCTTCTTGACCAAAAGAGAGAAGAGAGAAATGAGAGAGAAAATAAAGTTTCAGTAGCTGAGAGCTTTCAAACAGTGGAGAGATTTACTGGAGGTTATTCTTATGCATTATACAGATATCTCTTTCTAGTTTATTTGTATTGGTGTGGCTGGAGGGTAGTGCCTGAAACTGTTGAACTGTATTTAACAGCCTTGATTCTTGAAGATGACTGTATAACTATATAGTTTTTACAATGTGATCGTGTGATTGTGAAAACCTTGCATCTGATGTTCCTTTTATCCAGGGTATGGACAGATGAATAAGAAAATAAAGACAAAAAATAAATAAATAATGGGGGGGGAATAAGTGGTAAAAAAAATTGGGTAGATGGGAAATACTAGTGGTTAATGAGAGGAAGGTGTAAGGGGTATGGATGTATGAGGTTTTTCTTTTTTTCTTTTTCTGGAGTGATGCAAATGTTCTAAAGTGATCATAGTGATGAATGCTAAGCTATGTGATGATATTGTGAGCCACTGATTGTAATCTCTGAATGAACTGTATGTGAGTGAAGATACTTCAATAAAAATATTTTTTAAAAAAAGGCAACGTATCTCTAAAAAAAAATCTAGCTTCAAGATACACATTCACAATGTAAAAGTTCAATATACAATTTAAATATCTGAATGGCTGATCTTCTCAAAAAACATACTGGAAGAATACATATGTATATCACCTAGAATTTGTAGATACCCCTCTTATTTTTCTATTAATCATTTCTTACTAGAGATTGTGGTAGAGAAATGGTTTGCCCCTTCAGTACTTTCAAATTAAATGCACTCTTGATTTAATCAAGTGTTGTACCCCTTTTAACCTTCATATGGAATGTTCAGTTCTTCATCTAATAAACACTTTACAAAATATTACCTCCATTAAAGTTCTCTGAATCTCTCTATCAGCTGAAGTACCCTCTGAAAACCGACGACCACCTAAAATAATAGATTTGGAAACATATACATTACTCTTTTCCTCCATTATCATTAGTTAAAAAAACAGAATGTGGTGATTGTGTCTGGGGTTAAAAACATGCAGATTAAAAATTCATTCGTAAGAGTTATACTGACAAATTTAGAACTGAATTGGTATGGTATCTCTCCATTAAATGTCAAAGGTTATTTATTAAAATTGGTTAAACTTTTTTAGGAAACTTTTTAAAGTAACATCAGTTCATTGTGCTAGCTTCTCTACACAATTCATAATTAACAGTGGAGAAAAAGTTCCTTCTGATTTTCAAAAAATTTCATAACATTTTCAAGATAATTTAAAAATAAAACAAAAAATTTGTTATTCTTACCAATAGCATCTATTTCATCCATAAAAATAATGCATGGTTGATGGTCCCTGGCATAATTAAACATTTCTCTGATCAAACGAGCACTTTCACCAATGTACTTGTCTACAATAGAACTAGATACAACCTGATCAAAGGAAAAACATTAAAGTAAACATAAGGCAAGTCATAAAAAATTTAATTTCAGCAACTACCAAAGAATCTTCTCTTTACCTTTAAGAAATTGCAATCTAGTTGGCTAGCAACAGCTCGTGCCAAGAGTGTTTTTCCTGTACCTAGGAATAACAAAAGAAATCCTAAATAGATGGAAACTAAAACAGATTTTAAAAGTCTTTTAAGAATTGAAATCCTTTGTCTAGTAAATTTCCCAACATAGAAACTAAATCCTAAACAGAGTTGCCATTTAAAATCTCAAAGCACTTCTCCTCTCAGCATTACAATTTAAATCTTTATTCACAATATTCTTTGTAATTTTATTTTAATCACACTACAGAACTTTAAAAATATAGCAAAATCCTACTAAAAAAATAGACTAGGATGGAAACCTCTGTTACAATAAAACCTACTGTTTACTTATGCATGATTTCGTATCAAGCATTAGTTATTGGGAAACTATCGGTTAAATGAGTTATACAAATCTTCAAAATGTTGACATATTTTATTACACAATATTTAAAAATCACATTTGTTAATATTACTTCCCTAGCTCATAAGAAAAGTTGTCAAGTTTTAATGTATTAGGATGCTGTCAAGCTAACAGGGTCAGAGACAAGTTTTCAAAAATTCTAATTTTCACTGGCAACACATGGTCAGATGGTGTCAGTTGTTTATTTTAACATGACAAGCTTACTTCATTCATTTTTAACTAAATGTGTAACCAATAATTCAGTCTGAATAACTACAGTTTATAAATTGTCCTTTCGAATAAGAAAATGAAGAGACTAATTTAGCTGGCAACTCAAATCACTGCAGAAATGCTTTTCCTAGAGACAACAATCCTACTTCAGTACGCAACAGAATTACTTTATATATATTTTTCATTTTCTTACACAGAGTATACTACATTTTCAAGGATCAAGAGTTAATAAAATTAATAATTTGTACTGCCTCACTAAGTATATTCTAATGTGAAACTTATTTTGTTTAAACAGCAAGTGTGTGGCAGTCAAGAACGTGATGACTCATTGCACTGTTTGATGTCAGTGGTGTAACTGATTTATGCTATGCTGCCAGGATTTTTACCCACAGTTCTGCACCATCAGCACAGATGTCAACATGGTGTGAAGGGCTAATAATATCTTAGTATTACAGAGGTAATTTTGACCTTGCTGACTCCCTGAAAGGGTCTTGAAGATGCCCATACGTCTGTGAATCACTTGGAGGACTGCTGCACTTCAATCACATGACATGTTAAGATATATATACTATATACTAATGAGGCACAAAATTACTAATATCTGAGAGAATAACAGATACGTACTTCCTATCCTACTTTCACTCTGAAGGAAATGGAGGTCGAAACTGTTCATCTTATTTTTTTATTCCTTAGTAGTGGGGCAAATACAGTTCAGTACAAACCTGGTGGTCCATATAACAGACAGCCTTTTGGAGGTATTATTCCCACACGCTGGAATAATTCTGGGTTTGTAAGAGGTAGCTCTATTACCTAGAAAAGAGTTGCATGTTTCTTAAAAAGAAAGTAAAGATTTTTACGTACTTTCAAATATTTAAATAAAACACCAACACAGTTATGTGCACATATTGTAATTCATTATAGTTCTGGAATTCCATGCTATGTAAAAACATTAGAGGTTTTTCTTCAGGTATTATTTCTCTTAAGTTAACCTAAAATTTAAAACATAATGGTTATTTTAACCACGCTCTTGATTGAGATGGTGGTTACACAGGTGTATAAATTCAAAATGCATTTGAATTGTATGCTTAAAATCTCTGTATTTCATAGTTGCTAATTCTACTTCAATAAAAAGCTAAACTACAAAATTGCATTTGGGCAAGAGCACTGAAGAAAGAAATAAATAAATGGGAACTCTTCAAAATTAAACACTTTTGCGCATCAAAGAACTTCATCAAGAACGTAAAAAGACATCCTACACAGTGGGAGATAATATTTGGAAACGACATATCAGATAAAGGTCTAGTATCCAGAATTTACAAAGAGATTGTTCAACTCAACAACAAAAAGACAGCCAATCCAATTACAAAAATGGGAAAAAGACTTGAACAGACACTTCTCAGAAGAGGAAATACAAACGACCAAAAGGCACATGAAGAGATGCTCAACTTCCCTGGCCATTAGAGAAATGCAAATCAAAACCACAATGAGATATCATTTCACACCCACCAGAATGGCCATTATCAACAAAACAGAAAATGACAAGTGCTGGAGAAGATGTGGAGAAAGAGGCACACTTATCCACTGTTGGTGGGAATGTCAAATAGTGCAACGACTGAGGAAGGCAGTTTGGAGGTTCCTCAAAAAGCTGAATATAGAATTGCCACATGACCTGGCAATGCCATTGCTAGGTATCTACTCAAAGGACATAAGGGCAAAGACACAAACAGACATTTGCACACCAATGTTTATAGCAGCAGTATTTACAATTGCAAAGAGATGGAAACAGTCAAAATGTCCATCAACAGATGAGTGGCTAAACAGATTGTGGTATATACATATGATGGAATATTATGTGGCTGTAGGACAGAATAAAGTTATGAAGTATGTAACAAAATGGATGGACCCTGAGGACATTATGCTGAGTGAGATTAGCCAAAAACAAAAGGACAAATACTGTATGGTCTCACTGATATGAACTGACATTAGTGACTAAACTTGTAATATTTTATTGGTAACAGAGACCATCAGGAGATAGAAATAGGGTAAGATATTGGGTAATTGGAGCTGAAGGGATAGAGATTGTGCAATAGGACTGAATATAAAAACTCAGAAATGGACAGCACAATACTACCTAACTGTAATACAATGATGTTAAAACACTGAATGAAGCTGCATGTGAGATTGAGAGAGGGAGGAGGGGTGGGGGCATAAATGAAATCAGAAAGATAGATGATAAAGACTGAGATGGTATAATGTAGGACTGCCTAGAGTGTATAATAATAGTGACTAAATGTACAAATTTTAAAAATGCTTTTGCATGAGGAAGAACAAAGGAATGTTATTACTGCAGGGTACTGAAAATAGATGGTAATTAATATTTTAATATTTCACCTATGTGTGAGACTAAAGCAAAAAATATTTATGTGGTACAAAATTCATATTTTGACTAGTGCATTTCCTAATATAACTTCTGTAGATAGCTTCATTGAACACCATAAGTACTTGGAATCTTGGGTAGGACATGAGATTTTGTTGGTTTGTTCAGAGTGATGCCCCGATGAATCCCAGAGTGATTTGATCAGTGAGTGGAAAAGTATTTGCAAAGTCCCTTTCAGGGAATGGTGAGAACAGGGAGAAATTCAACTTCCCCAAGTTGAATTCTTGATATTCTCACAAGCAGTGTGGACAACCAAAGCTATAGGCTGAGCCCCCAGTCTTGGGGTTTGTTCATATGAAACTCAACCCCACAAAGGATAGGTCAAGCCTACTTAAAATTTAGGCCTAAGAGTCACCCCCAAGAGAGCCTCTTTTGTTGCTCAGATGTGGCCTCTCTCTCCAGCCAACACAACAAGCAAACTCACCATCCTCCCCCTGTCTATGTGGGACATGACTCCCAGGGGTGTGGACCTTCCTAGCAACGTGGTACAGAAATCCAAGAATGAGCTGAGACTCAGCATCAAGGGATTGGAAAAAACCCTAGAATGAGTTGAGACCAGCATCAAGGGATTGAGAAAACCTTCTTGACCAAAAGGGGGAAGAGTGAAATGAGACAAAGTGTCAATGGCTGAGAGATTCAGAGTTGAGAGGTTATCCTGGAGGTTATTCTTATGCATTAAGTAGATATCACCTTGTTATTCAAGATGTAATGGAGAGGCTGGAGGGAACTGCCTGAAAATGGAGAGCTGTGTTCCAGTAGCCATGTTTCTTGATGATGATTGAATAATAATATAGCTTTCACAATGTGATTGTGTAATTGTGAAAACCTTGTGTCTGATGCTCCTTTTATCTACCTTGTCAACAGATAAGTAGAGCATATGGAATAAAAATAAATAATAGGGGAAACAAATGTTAAAATTTAGTTTGAAATGCTAGTGATCAATGAAAGCGAGGGGTAAGGGGTATGGTATATATAATCTTTTTTTTTCCTTTTATTTCTTTTTCTGAAGTGATGCAAATGTTCTAAGAAATGATGAATATGCAACTATATGATGATACTGTGAATTACTGTTTATATATGTAGAACGGAATGATCATATGTTAATGTTTTTGTTCGTTTATTGTTAAATTTTTTAAATTAATAAGTAAATAAATAAATAAATAAAAATTGCATTTGGGAATACAACACAAAAGAATTATAAAATCGGGGAAAGGATTTGGTAAATTACTTGCCATTAAATGAAAAGGTATATAAAATTTCACCTATTGGCATTATGCCACAGTAGCTATAAAACAACGTTCTGCTACAAAGATTGATTTAAGGAAGAAATTAAAGAAAAGAAAAATTGAGTTCGACTACCCAACCTCTGAGACTATTCACATTATTAGTAATTTGAGAGATAAAATTCTACTGAATAGTTGTATCCATAAGGTATGATGAGGACAAGACAGAAGTGTGAGAAATTAATATCTGAAGTGTTCACAGATGGTAAAGGGTACTGGGGAGGAAGGAGAGGGTAAAAGATATTTTTTCTGTTCCTATAACTGTAAAAGGCAGCAAATCACTGTAAAACGCAAGTTTTTACAGTTCCATGAAGTTAATAATAGGTTTTTTTTAAGTTTAAGACAGTGCTTCCTCAACTATGGTCAAAAAATAATTTGGTTTCACAACCACATGAAATGCATGTTTTTATATGCTAATTTCTATGTTCCAATGTCAACCTACTCCACCAAAATGACACTATAAGCTTAGGAAACATGTTTATTTATTTTTTTTCTTTTGCATGGGCAGACACCGGGAATTGAACCCAGGTCTCACGCATGGCAGGAGAGAGTTCTGCCACTAAGCCACTGTCACACCACCCTGACTCTAATATTTTTAATAAGTCCTAAGAAGTTTAATGTGCTGAAGTCTGAAAACTAAGCGCTTAATTCAGATGATGTAAGACATTCTGACTATCCCCATTTATTCTTAAATATTTCCAAAATTAGGATGAAATCAGTAGGACAATGTAATTTGCTTTAAAGGTGATTGTTACAAAGCTGTATGTGCTATGAAGCAGGGCAATCTTGATTTTGATTCTTCCCTTAGAACTTAAAAGATTTAAATCACTACTAAAGCCAGTATTTTTCTTAAATGGCAGCAAATAGAGTTATCAAAATAAAGTATTCAAGGCATAGGTAGCCTTACTTTACCTAAGAGTAGAAAGCTAAACACTGATGCACTTATAGGAAAAACTGTATTACACACATGCCATTCAATGTGCTCCCACCCAAGTAACCTAATATGATAATTTAAACCAGAGAAGGCAAGGGTAACCAGAGTATATCAATTGTTTCCAGCTTTTTTATTTCTTTGGCACAAAAAGAGAATTTTCCTAATATCAAGTGTCTCCAAATTATCAAACACCAATAATTTTCATAGCTAGAAATTCAGTGCTATTCTTTCCTCAGCAAGAATATTACATGCATAATATACAGTAGTCACTATTTGAGTAAAGAATAATTCTTCACTGTTTCTCCTTTCAAGCATCCTAAAACCAGCATGCTTATAAGTAAATTTAGAAAACAAAGCATATGTTGCCAACCTCTCTTAATTCCCGAATCTGTTCTGATAGTCCTCCAATCTCAGAATAAGAAACATTCCCCGGGTCCTCATGAGACATGTTGTAAACCAGTGGATCCACCTCTCTTGGCAAATATCTGGAATGATAACATATGCATTTTTCTTTTAAAAGATGTATTTTCTCTCAGCCTACAGATATAATATAAATGATTCTTTTATGCTAGTACCTACAGATGATTTAATGAAGACATGTTTAAATTAGAAATTAGTAAAAGGGAAAAAATTGAAAATATTCAGTGATCTCAAGAAGCATCTTTTGGATAAGACCTTTCCTCAGTGAAAATAAAAGATAAATGAAATGAAGAAACTCACCTCATGATAGTTAGTGTAGTCATATCCAAAGCAACTCTTGTTCCTGGCTTCAACTTACTTTTATCAAGCTAATTTTGTAAAAAAAAAAAAAGTGTCACATAAGAACTTAAAAAGAAAAGAAATATTCACAAAAGCACAGTATTTAGAAGTCAAATGATAATTTTTACCCTTCAGAGAGAACACTAATATCAGATTATAAACTCCATGCCAATAGAAGGGTTTATTAAAATTATTTCCATCTCATCTGCCCCTTAAAAGAACAAATACTCTTGTGTACAATCACAGCGTGAAATGTGAAATCACTGACAAACATAGTTTGAGGTGGCAACAGCCTTGATTTTGAAGAAAGAATGGACTTAAGTATTTTACTTTCAAAGGCTAACTATTAATGAATAGTTTTATTCATTAATATGAATGAGGTACTATAGTGCAGTGGCTTTGGGAAGTGGTATGAAAGCATTTATAGAGAAATACCTTAGAGAATATTGAGGGTAGAGGATGGGGGAAGTGTTAAAAAGTGTACCCATTAGATTTATCCGGGAAGCTATAACTTTTGGGAAGAATCCATGTTACTTGATCATAGAAAACTACGGGAAAACATACTACGTCTCCTTAGAGATTTTAACTAAAATGCTAAAATATGCTAAAAGTAAACAACCACCATTCATGCCTTTGTAACATGAACAGAGTGGGACATTCAAATGGAATGCAACTGAATGTAAATTATACCTCAGCGAAAAAAATTAAACTACAAAAAAAGTCAGTTACATTAAAAAAAAATACATCAAAAAATTTATGCTAAAGGGCACTATGCTAAGCTCATGATATATCAAGTTCAATCAAACTAGGCAATTTATTGTCTATCTAGGTAGGACTACTTTATTTGGCTTGACCTGGATAGCATAGCCTATAATTACCTCATACTCAGGATGTTACTTTTCAAAATGAGGGTTTTCGATATTTAAACACTTCTAAGTGTAACCATCTTGCCAGTACAATTTCAGAACCGTACAAATTACAGATCACTTTTCACAAGGTTTTACAAAGAACTCCAAATTTAGTGGCAAGTAAAATGAAATAGAAATAAGCAAAACACTAGATTTAATGTAATGGACTAAGCAAAAAAAAAAAAAAGCTGCTAGGTATGTAAGATACATGAAAAAGATAAAAAGAGATCACTATGAAGCTATTTCAACATTTATATCTATAGAGAAAATAAACATACTCTGGCTTTTCTAATATTTTCCAGTTTTTAAGTATTCTCTTGCTCTTATTCAACCAATATCAGAAATGTTAACTTTCAGCATCCAAAACCGAAAGGGGCACAAAAATCCTTTGCCAGATTTATGCATCTAATATTTTGATTTAGAAAATGTCACCCCACTTATATACTAGGAAAAATTCCAAGACTTCATTTGGTCTTTGTGTTAAATTTCACTATGGCCGTCATATCAATGTTTTAAACCTGAATCTGATATAAAAAACACTCTTTCAATGCATTTATAAGAATTCTTTTAAGATTTTATAAAAATACCTAAATGCATGTTCTAAATAATAAGGCAGTATATAAACTGGTTTCAAATGCTACTAAATGATTCAAAGCAGCCTACTGGTGTTTTTGATGCCTGCAAAATGAAAGGAGTTTTTTCAATTTGCCTTTATTCTAGTCTAAATAAACTGATACAAAATGAACTCAGGTTTACAGTATGGTTCATAAGTAACATTTCTGAATGGGTTTAAATACAAAACATAGGTAATCATCAACAGAGTCTAACACTTATAGGGTCTCTTCGAAAAAAAGACATTAAAATGATTTAAGATCTCTTCCAGTTCTAAAATTCCTTGATTTACACTACTAATACAAAGTGTTAATAGGGTGTTATATGGGAACGCTGTATTTTATGCATGGAATTACTATAAATCTACAGCTTCTCTAACAAAAAAGTTTAACTAAAAAAATCAGCTGGCCATAAAAAATTATAATATAAAGATTACATTGGGAAATGCTAATATAATGAATACCTGAACTTGTGTAACACAGTTAAACTACTTTTCCTTTTCCATTAAAAAAAGAAGAAGGAGAAGAAATATTGCACATGATAATTTTTGCTGACCTGAAGGAGGGTGAAATTTTTAAATGCTTTCTTGTAAGGGTTAAGGTAATCATATTATTTTTTTCTTCTTCTGTTAAGATGTAAATAGCAGGGTAGATTTCTTAAACTCAATACTATCCTGTATGTGTGAGTTAACTATAAATGTTTATGGGTACGTGGTGGGTTGAATTAAAAAAAAAAAAACCTCTATAGCTATGCTAGCAAATTAACATTTATATAAATTTCAAAAAAAAATTTCTTTATCTCTTCAGTATACAGTGCTGACTGAGGCAATGTGACATGTTGGAAAGTGGAGAATGCCAGAACTCAAAGCCCATAGTTTGAGTTCAGACTTTTCTAATTATCAGCTAAGTTTGGACAAACAATTCTTGGGGGTTATAGACACAATGTCTGACCTGTTTACATCAAGGATGAAATGTAATAACTTATATGAAAGCATGTCTATCAATTTTAAAGCTCTATATGAATATAAAGTACTACCTGTCGACGACAACCCACAACATATCTTGGTCCATTTGTAGCTTTAACAATGACTGTAAGAAGAAAATGAAAGAACAATTAACAAATTTAGAAAGTGAAAAGTAAATATATCAACATCAGTTTTACGTCTCCCAAGAAGACAAGAGTTGAATGGAACATAAGTCTATGCAACAATACCATTTCTTTCATTATTGTCATCAAAATAATAAGCATTTCTAAAGGTTGGGGGTGGTGGTGTTTGGCTCCATTTTTCTTTAGCAACAAACTTATCCACTTACATTTTTCTTCAGTTAATTGCTTAAGTACTTCCCCCACAATCTAAGAAAGAAAAAAAGAATTACTTTTTGCCAACAGCTAATAAACAAAGCAATTTACCATCATCCCCTACACCCCCGAACCCCATTACCTACCTGACCAACACTTTGTAGGGCCTTCAGGTCATTTTCAGACTTTTCATACTGCTTGGTAAGTTCTTTTAATTGTTCCCTTACTGAAATAATAAAATTTGAACATTTTTAAAACAATAATCTTATTGAGTCTATCTAAGTCTCACTTTACCTAAGTTACTAAAGTCTATTTGAGTTTAGTTAAGTTTTAAACCCCTATATCAAACCACAAAAGAAATAAGACCATTTGTAATCAGTAGGTGACATGTTTGAAAACGAAATGTCATAGAGCAGCAATCCATGTTTAAGCACATTCTAAATTACGTACTTAATAGGGACTGATATTCAGATACTTGTGGATTTGAGACTACAAATTCAAGTGATTTGACCCATCTCACCCCTTCACATACTCAACAGGTTTACTCTCTGGATTTCCATCCTAAATTAGCTTACACACATACAGTTTTCCACAGAATTTACAGCTATGGCCTTCCTTCATTTAATTAAACCACTCCAATTTTTAAATGAAGGTGCACTAGGAAAACACTCAAGTGCCCCTTTAGTTCAGGGGGTAAGGGAAACTTGTGTACCTGATACAGTACAACTCGTATGACAAGGAAAGAACCAGCAGGGTTATGACCGCAAGACCCTGTCTCTCTTAAGCTCCGCGTCCGGCTTTCCACTCCACTAAGTCAACTCCGGGGTCTCATCTCTTGCTCGAGCTCCGCTGACTCAAGCCTCTTCTCTCCGGGTCCCGGGGCTCGACCAGCGCTGCTCTCCTTGCACCCCAACCCTGGCCCACTTCTTCACCACTCCTGTAGTGCTCTTTCACCTCCACCTCAACCCGGACCACCATGGGCCATTTCCATGCCCGAACAGGCGCCAATTCCCCATCTCAGCGCTGGATGACAAAGCGCCTTGCCTCTGGACCGAGGCCTTCTCATCCCAAGGGCTCGGTTGTCGGGCTCCGCCAAAGGCCTCCGCTTTGTCAGAGGCAGAAGCGAGCAGAGCCATGAAATTATGTGGAAAGAAAGGTGCACTCACACTCCTTGAGACGGCCGTCGATCTCCTTGTGCTCCAGCAGCTTCTTGCGGTAGTCCTGAAGCGCCTTATCTCTAGGGTCCGCCATGATGAGAAGCCGTCGCTCATAGGGGATGCCGGGAATGGCCATGGCCGCTCGGGCGGGGGAAGGGGCGGGGCGAGAGGGGAGAGCCTCCCTGGAGGGGCGGACACGCGGGGCGACCCCGCCCCTTCCGGTTGGCCCCGCCTCTCCTCCCCTCTCCCACCGCGGGCCTTGGAGAGCTCCGGCGGAGGCCTGCGTTAACATCGTCCCCTGCCGGCCGATCTGTGCAAAGCAGGGCGCGGGTATCTCGCTCTAACCCTGACAGTCTTTGGTATTTATTGTCACTGCTGTTCAGGAACCACAAAGGCCCCCAAAAAACTAAGATGGGATTGAAGTAGGGGATGTGCAGTATCTCAAAATAGCTCCGATGGGCTTTCGGAGGGGCCTATAACACTGCCAAGGACCGCCAAATACGGAAGTGGTAGGCAATTTCATCCATCCATCCTTCATTCATTCAGTGGACGAAGTCATAAGGATACAGTGACTTATGACCTGGGGGAAAGATTTAAAAAAATAATTTCAGAGTTTAATAATAAAAGATCGTGGTGCTATAAAGTAAGGTGGGAAGAACTAATTTAGGATAACAGATGAAAAAAGTCAGCCATGCAACCAACTGTAGAAAAAACCTGAGCAGAGGAAAAAGCAAGTGCAAAGATCCAGAGGTGAAAAAGAGCTTGGCTTCCTTCTAAAGGAGGCCAAGGCCACCTGAAATCGGAGGTTGGGGGTGGGAAGTGGTTGCCGGTTATAGAGATTTGGGGCACAAGACAGAAATGCTGAGGTAGGCTGAGACAGGAACCTTGGAGTCTGGCAAAACTGCCTTCAGAGTTCTATTATTTTGGACAAATTAGTTTATCTCTCTATCTCTGTTAAATGAGCATAATAATAGTACCTTTCTCATAGAGTTGTCATAAACAGTAAATGAAATAATGTGTCCAAAGCTATTGCACAATGTCTGGCACATAGTAAGCACTCAATAGTTTTATTTTTCAATTATTATTTATAATAAAGGTAGTAATGAAACAAGTTTTGAGGTACAGAGCCCCAATTGTTATGCCTCTTACCAGCATTATTCCTGGAGACAATTTATTTTTGCACCGATAAAGATCAGTCAACCTCCCCAAATAGACTCCATTTCATCTGATCTTACCCAGTGGCACTAGATATTTGAGTTTAAAAATATATATCTTACACACATGTCTTCCCAGCTGATAGAGCTGTCCTGACCTGTAGCTTTCTTGAACCAAGGTAGCTTTCTCTTAGTTTGGACATTTTTAGAGAGTTATAACTGTAAACTTGCAACTTAATAAATTCCCTTTTTAAAAGCTGTTCCATTTCTGGTGTATTGCATTCCATCAGCTTACAAATTAAAACATGTAGTAAACAATAAACTAAGAAGATGTTTGGGGAAAGGATAGTCCCTACTCCTACTCGCTGGCAATTACTCTAGTCAAATAAGTCCATCCACACCAGAAGATAACATTTCTGACATCAAGAAGTAAAGAGAGTACAAGGCAGAGAAAAAAGAAATTTGTTTTGATTCAGTTCAACACATATTTATAAGCACAAACTGGCCTGTTATTTCAACGTCAGTAGTTTTTAATCTCACCAATATTCTAAACTCTTTTGACCCTTGTTCTTTTTCTCTCACCCATCTGGCAAAATTCTCACTTCAGATGAATCTTCTATCTAGTTTCCCCATGCTTGTACAAGAATAGCTGTGTTCCCTTTTTACATTCACCTATAAGACTGTATTTTTCTCCATCAGAAAATTTAACTAAATTTGTAATTATGCATTTGCAAAAGTGACTAAATGTTTAATGCCTTTCTCTCCCAGTAAATTATAAGCTCCAGGAAAACAAGAACTGTGACTATTTCTTGCACATTATTGTATCTCTCTAGTCTAGCACAATATTGGAAGACAACATGTGGTTTCATAGGTATGCTTATGGAATGAATGAATATGTCATGGACTCTGATAGGCAAGCAGAAATTTAAGAAGACTAAGAAATGCCACCAGTGCTCAAGGAACTTACAGTAATATAGGGTAGAGAAGCAGAGAGGTGAGAAAGCAAGTCAGAGCTTAATTTATTTGGGGGGTCATTAAAATTGATGTCATAAAAAATAATGATAAAATAGATTTAGACCTTCAAAAAATATTTAAGGATAGTCTCCTAATCTACTTTCTTATAAATTAGCATTGATGGGTGTGGTGGTTTTAAAACATGAACTCAAATTTTGTGATACTTCCCACTTCAAGAAGTGAAGCCTAATTCCTCTTCCCTTGAGTGTTAGCTGGAATCTAGTGACTTGCTTTTTTTTTTTTTTTTTAATTATTGATAAATCTTCACACGCAAACATTCCATACATGGGTTACAATCAATGGCTCCCAACATCATCACATCATTGTGTATTCATCACCATGATCTTCTTTAGAACATTTGCATCACTCCAGAAAAAGAAATAAAAAGAAAAAACTCATACATACCATACCCCTTACCCCTCCCTCTCATTGACCACTCGTATTTTCCATCTACCCAATTTATTTTATCCTTTGCCCTCCCATTATTTATTTATTTTTCATCCTTATTCTCTTACTCATCTGTCCATACCCTGGATAAATGGAGCATCAGACACAAGGTTTTCACAATCGCACAGTAGTGACTTGCTTGTGACAAATGGAATAAAGAGGAAGTTATAGTGTATGACTATTGAGACTTGATTATAAAAGGCATTGGGACCTCCTCCTTGTTCATTCTTGGATCACTCCTTTTGGGGGAAGCCAGCTACCATGCTGTGAGGACATATCAGCAGATCTACCAAAAGGCCCACACAGCAAGGAGCAGCCAGCAAGAAACTGTGACCTCCTGCAAACAACCATGTGAATGAACCATCATAGAAGGAAATCAGATACTGCAACCCCAGTATTGAGTGCAGTGTCATGAGAGACCCTGAGTCATACTAACTCAGTTAAGCTGTTCCTGAATTGCAGATCCATAAAAAACAATGAGGAGAAGTAATTGTTGTTCTAAGCCATTAAGTTTTGTGGTGATTTGTTTCACAGCAACAGATGAGTAATACCACAGGAACAGGTATTTTTCTAGATCGAAATTGAGAGGCAAATAGCAACTGTTTTTGCTCACGTCAGCCACGACAGTTGAGTCATAAGAAATTTTTCATTCCAAGTATCTACCCAAATATCTGTCAGAACGCACCATTATTGAATGTGGCTATAGGTAAGAATAGAAATTAGAATTCCTAGGCTTCTTGGAAGTATTCATCTTTTAATCAAATAATACACAAAGATAGTTTTTTTAAAGTACTAAAATGTTTTAAAATGTTTAGACTGCAAAAGAGCAATACACTTGCCACCCGACTCTATTATTGAGTCCCTTTCCTCTATTCTTTAATGTTTCCTCTTATATTTGCTTCCATATTGCTAAATAATATACTTTTGCTGCTACTTCTTGATTTATCAATTTTGGAAATTATCTTTTGACTTCCTTATTAAGGAAGATGATTTAGCACCATTAAATATAAGGGTTCTCTGGACTCCCTCCCCCACCACTCTTCCTACTGCCATCCTCCAATGTACAAGTTTTGATTAAATCACTATTTGATATTTATCTTATTGTGGGGCTAATTAAGTCAAGCAATATACTATCGTTATATTTATCTTATTGTAAAACTTTTTTCGGACTTCCTGGAATTAGATGTTACCTCATTCTTTGTGTATGCTTAGTTTTTTTTTTTTTTTTATCTCTAACTCTTGACTTTCCAATACAATTGTACACTTCCTTTGAATGCTGTTTTTTAGGAAGTCCGTCACTTAAGGTATTCTTTCAGCTTTATTTTTTACCTAGAGACACTCTTCCTGGAGGCCTCCATCTTCTTGCTTTAATCTGAAATGTTTTACTCTAGGACCATTGCACAGCTCTCTTGCTAGAACTTCTCTTAACTCCTCCCATTTGATATCTTTTCTTTCCTTAGTCCCACGTCCTACTGCATGCTTTCAGTAGTTTTCTGAGAAAGGATTAAAGGTGTGCATTATTTGAGACTTTACATGTCTAAAAATATCTTAATTCTTTTCTCACACTTGTTTTATGGTTCGGCCGTTAATGGAATTCTCAGAATTTTGAAGGCCTTCCTCCATTGTCTTCTAGCTACCAGTGCGTCTGTAGATAAGTCTGGTGCTTTGATTTTCAGTTCTTTTTAGGTGACCAGGATGTTTTTTTTTTCTGAGTGCTTTGTCTCTGGTAGGGTCATTTTCTATCCATTAGTCATCCTTCAATTTTGGATATTTATTTCAATTACTTTTAACATTATTTTTTCTTCTCTGTTGCTATATTCTTTTTGGAGCTCTTATTAGTTAGACTCTTATCTTTAAATTAATCCTCTAATTTTTCAATCTTTTCTCATTTATTTTTTTTACTTCTTAGTCTTTTTATTCCACCATCTAGGAGATTTCCTTAATGTGGTTCTGATGTCACTGTTGAAACATTTTATTTTGGCTATCATGTATTTAGTTTCCAAGAGCTCTTTTTTGTTGTCTGATTGTTCTCTTTTATAGAATCCTGTTCTTATGTCTGAGAATTTTAATCATAACTTTTTGCTTAATTTCCTTTCTTCTCTCTTTGTTTTCTAGAAATTCCTTTTTCCCTGTTCATTTTGGTCTCTCTGTTTCATTGGGAAGCCTTCCTTAAAAGTCTCACGAACCTTTGTTTTCTGATCACAGCGAGAGAGAGTACACTAAAAAAGTAGTAGGATGTTGGGTGCATAGGTGGTTCAGTGGTTAGAATGCCCACCTTCCATGTTGGAGACCTGGGTTTGATTCCCAGACCACGCACCTAAAAACAAACAAAAAGTAGTGGGATGTTGAGTGTGTGAGTGGGAAGGTCCAGCTGTTTTGGGGGCAGACATCCATAAATGATGCGATGTTTAAT
This sequence comes from Tamandua tetradactyla, assembly GCF_023851605.1. NCBI lineage: Eukaryota > Metazoa > Chordata > Mammalia > Pilosa > Myrmecophagidae > Tamandua > Tamandua tetradactyla. The sequence goes on from NC_135338.1 coordinate 13,907,824, forward strand.
CATGGAAGGTATCTCCAATCCCCCTTTAGAATAGACTGGGAAAGGAAGGGCTGAGGAGGAGAAGGGTGGGTGGAAGGCAGGTGTGCATATGGCCTGGGGTTTTTAATCACACATCACCCTGTGACATCTCATCCTCTTATTATCTTTTTAGGTTTGTTAATTAGCTAATTTATTTGTACATTTGTTAGTTCATCCAGAAGTCATTTTGTGAAGCACATACATCATGCTCAGTGCTGGGGATGCTGAGAAGACCAAGAAAAGTTTCCTACTCATCTGTTGAATGGGGAAATTCTATTCAAATAGATATATATGATTCAGTGTGTCAGCACAATTTTAAGACTTTATCAACCAAAGAGGAGGAACCTAATCCAACCCCAGAGGAGAGGTTAGAGAAGATTTTGGCGGGGGGGGGGGGGGGGGGGGGGGGAGCTGAGCTAAATCTTAAAAGAGTTAGCCAGAGCAATAGGTGTGAGACAGGAGGGAAAACATTTCAGGAGCAGAAAGGGTGAGAAAAAGACACAGAGGCTAGAAATAGTACAGCATATAAGGGGACTTACTAGCAGTTCCCTGATGACAAGGTAGGGAGATGTTAGAGCTGAAACTAGAGAAGTAGGTGGGGGTCCGGGTCATGGGGACCTTGAATGTCAGGCTGAGAAGATTGAACTCGATTCTTCTGGCCATAAGGATCATTGAAGATTTTAAACAGAGGTGTGATTTGGTTAGATATACATTAAAAAATATATACATATATATATGCATATATATATATATACACACACACACACACACACAAATGTTGCCATTTTAGTATATAATTCAGTGGTATTAATATACTTTTATGATGTTTTGCTACCATCATCCATTTCTAAAACTTATCATCACCCAAAGCAGAAATTTTTACCTATTAAATATAATTTTTCATCTCTATTCCTCCCAGGCCCTGGCAACCTCTAAGCTACTTTCTGTATCTGAATTTGCTTATTCTAGATATTTCGAATAAGTAGAATCATAAAATATTTGTCCCTTTTTAGCCTGGTTTATTTCACTTTGCAAAACATTTTCAAGTTTCGTCTATGATGCAGATTTACATTTTAAGAATCCAGTCTAGTGTGGCAGATGCTTTTTGAGGAGCACAAGTCTGCATATCGGGTGATCAGATAAGGGAGCGTGGCAATAGGGAAGATAAAATATATTCTTGGTAGTGAAGATGGAGAGGAGCGATTAAGTTGAAGATAAAGGAAAAAGGAATAACTGGCAGGACTCGGTTATCAATAGGTCATGGAAGTGACAGAGAAGGAGAAATTGAGGGGAAAGTCTGAATTGGAAATATAGATTTGGGAGTCATCAGAACAGAAGTGGTATCCAGTGAGCATGTGGATAGAGAAAAGCAACGAACAAAAGAAGAAATCCTGGTGGACATCTACATCTTGGAGGTGTGCTAAGAAAAACCCATGAAGAATTAAATAGTATCAGAGAAGTATAAGGAGCATCTGGGTGTGTGTTGCCTGAGAAATTGAATTGAAGGAGGGAGGAATCCACATTGTCCAAATGCAGCAGAGAGAGAAGTTCAGTAATTTCATGAAAAGTGGTTATTGGATTTAGAAATAAGAAGTTCACATAAAAGAGTAGTTTCAGAAGGGTAGGGCTGCCTGCACGGTAGGTGAAGACATGCATGGAAAGTTAAGAAGTAATGAGAATTGCAGAAGTGAAGGCGATGATTATACATAGATCATTTCTTAGGAACTTGAGGAAAAGAAAGCAGAGCTTAGTCTCCAACTAAGTATCTTTTTTTTTTTTTACGCCTGGAAAAATTGAGTTTATTACTCATTGTAAAGGGAGAAAACATAACTTGGGGAATATGGGTGTTTGAGTAAGAACGTGTTAGAAAGAATTAGGATTTGGGCTTTGGTTCCAAGTAAGTATCTTGAAAGAAAAGTCAAGATAATGTAATATTATGTATATGCTAATATTCAGTAAATATTAATTAGATAAATTCGTCTAATGAAATATTGTGACCAAATCTTTAGGTTCTCACTTAGACTTTCTTCCTCTTGTGTATCTTTATATTCCTTTGCCTTTACCAATTTTTCCCTTTAAGTTAATTTAGTCCAGTCTTTGCAATGCCAGAAATGTTTAGATACTGAAAAACTTTCCACAGAAATCTCCATTTTGAGGAACTGGGCTCAAGTCATTTCCTGTTTTGGTCATTAAAAAATAATAACAGCTATTATTGCCCAATAATCAGAATTCTATCAAGACATGCTGCGTACATTAAAAGTAAATTATGTTATTGTTATAATCATTAGTATTAGAATAACAAGGCTGTGTCCTTTTTCATCTCTAAAAAATTTAATGTTGTTAGCGAAGTTGTAATAGATGAAAGGCTGGGCTTTCAAAATTTAAAGGTTGAACTTTGTACCCTGTGGGTGCTCTTTAAATAGTTATTAGATGACGAATGGGTTATTTTGTGGGACTAACACCAGTGAGATGATTATCATGAGCTGACCGAGTTGAGGAAGTAAATTCACACCGAGGAATTACTTGAAGTATTTTCAGGGAAACTTTTCCACACCGCACATAAAAAAAAAAACAACAACAACTGTATTTTACATATTCTGGTGCCTTACAAATTTGAAAGGAAAAAAAATTATAATTATCAAGTCAATAAAGTAAAAAATCAGACTTATATGGAGATTGTTTCTAACCATAAGTTTGCTTAGAAATTTGTTCTGGGAAGTTCAAGTCTTACAGAATAGAATTTTCATCCTGGGAACCTGACATTTAAAGCTCTCCAGGTTACACGTTATTGCAACACGGTGAAATCTTGAAACGATTCATGTTCAGATTGCTTCCTTTTGAAATCTTAGTCTTTTAGTCTCCCCTTTTCTTTATTGTGTCTTTCAATTTTGATGGCTTAATCATCACATATTAGTACAGTGACCATATGAAAGACATTAATTTATTCTACAAATATATGCAAAGAGAGGCATTTGGTAGGATTTGGGGGAATAATGGGTGTTTCAAACATAACCCCTGCTTTTAAGGACTTTACAATTCAGTGGTAGAGATAAGGCATATTCACAGACAGCTATAACAGGAAGTAGAAAATGCGATACAAGATTACACACTAAGTTCTATGGGGCGTCGCTCCACACACTGTATCTCCGAAGTCAAGAACAGTCTGGCACAAAGTTTACTTAACTGAAAGTCATTCAGAGGCTGGAACCTGCCGAAGAGGAAACAAGAAAGACCATGATAGGGGAGTAGAAACTATGACGTTTGTCTGGCTCCAAAAGGATTAGGAGGATTTATATACAGGTAAAATGAAATAAAGCTTCCCAGGAAAACAGGGAAATTGTATTAATATGTACATGTGGAATTCTGTATATTAGAATCAGAGCTTCTCGGTGCACCAGGGTCTTAGGTAACCTGGCGACTTCTACCACATCAGACTGCTTGGCAGAGGAAGACAGAGCATGGGCGTAGAAAGACCTCACCTCTTTGGTAAAGAGGCAATGATAAAGGCAAAGAATTTCTCACCTCCACCATGACCGTGTGGTTTTGAGTATGCAAACGTTCTATGCCTATTTCGTCAGGCAGAAAATAGGAGTAATGCCTATTTTGGGTTAACATATCCAAAGTAATTCATTAAACGGTGGCTTTGAAAAAAATCTATCCACCAGAGCTACCTTTTTCTTCCTCTAAAATAAGAAGGTGGTCTTGAGCCCATGTGTGTGGCCCATATAAAGTACGCACCAGATTTCAAAGCAGAAGAAATGTAAGACATCTTTTGAATAATGTCAACATTGATTATATCCCAAAATAGTATTTTGAGCACGCACTTAATCATAAACTATAGTTTAAAAAAAATTAACTTCCACCTATGCTTTGTACTTGTTGATGTGGCTACCGCATTATATTTACACTGCACAGCGCTTGTCTAGCTGACGGTTAAGCGCCCCTTTCAGCTTTAAGCCTGCCGGGCTCACGATGGACACGTCTTTCACGTGGTCTGATTTCCTTGCATCGAAATACGGAAGGACTCGCCGGGAGCCGGCGGGCGTAGGGCGGGCCTTGCGGGGAAGCAAAGGCCCCCTCGGGTTTCGCTCTCACTCGGCGAGCGGGGAAGACCCTGACCCCGACCTCGGGGGCTCGCTGCAGGCGCCCTGGTCGCGTCCGCAGGCGGGGGCGCCAGGGGCCGGGGAGCCGGGGCCCAGCAGGGCCGGGCGAGGGCGGGGGGCGGGGAGCGGGTGCACGCGTCAGCTCCGCGCGCCCGGAGGGAAGGCGTCCCGAGGCCCGGGGTTGCGGGCGCCGCGGCACGTCCGCTGAGCGGTGGGCTAGCTGAGGGCGGGCCGGGGGTGGGGCGCCGCCGGGGGCCCGCCCTCGCGGGCTTCCTCCGAAAGTGCGCGGCCTGCGCCCGAGGGCTGGAGGCTCCGAGGCGAGGCGGCGATCCGAGAGGGCGGCGATGGGCTCCCGGTGGCGCCTGCTGGTGGGCCTCCTGGGCGCGGTGTGGCTGCTGGGCTCGGGCCTCGGTGGGGAGCAGCCCCTGGAGACAGCGGCGCACAGGTGCTTCTGCCAGGTGAGGTCCCCGCGCGCCCCGGCCGCTGGAGCGGCCGGGGGTCGGTCTTTGTACCCCCCACCCGAACGGGACCCTGTGCTTCTGCTCCTCTGCGCTCGCCGGGGTTGCCGGCCACTGTCCCCTCCCAATCCCCCCATGACTGCAGCCTGGCCGTGGGCCGGCGCCTCCGGCCAAAGGAGAGAGTGTGGGTGCGCGCTGTGCGTGTGTACGGAGGGGCGTGTGCGTGTCTGCGTTGGCCCTCTCTGCTCGGGCAGGATGGGCACTTTGTTATTTTTCAGCCCACCCTTGTCTTTCTAACTCCTGACTTGCCCTGGAGCTTGTGTGGGGTGTGTTACCGCTGGATGCTTTCCCTGACCTCTCGGGCCTGGGCAGGCTTTTGGGTGCTGGGAAGGGGAGGCACCTTCCTATCTCGGTGTCGGGCTGGAGGAGGGCTTCGGGAGGCTTTTCTGGGTCTAACTTCAAATGACTGGACTCCTTAGGGCCGCCGTTGACCTGTGGCTCCTTGCCCTGTGGCTCCTTGCCCTGTGTGTGCTTTCTTTTTCTTGAAGGTTGTGTGATTCTCTTAGTATTAACTGGTCTGAATTAGGAGGAGATATGGTACTTACTTCTCAGTACACATTTGGTTACAAGCTTATCATGATTATTTTCTTCTCTTAGTAAGAGATGTAGATTCCTTAGTTAAAAACGCCAAAGAAACAGATTTCTGATACAAATACTAACAGTATTTAAAAATGACTGCTCTTGTTAAACCTAACCTTTTTTGGTTGGCCTCTGTTGATGAAAATTACATTTCATACAAAATTGAGGGATGGGTATCGAAATGATTCGTTTTAAGTAGGTTTTTACAATTATTAGTAGCGAGATTTTATTTGGTTAGGGACATGATACTGTGTCATAAAAGAAAGAAGCACTCTAAATATAAGAGAAAGAGGGAAGATTTCTTTTGTTGCTTCAAATACTTGCCGTTTGTGGTTTTGTTGAATGACTTGGGAGTTGAGGTGAATGTTTTCTGGGAAGATGTTAGGGAAGTTGAAGGTAAATTGCTGTTTTACAACTGAGAGATTGAGAAACTCCCTTGCCTTCAGCGATTGCACACAGCCACGATCAAGTACTTCACAGGAAAAAGAGTCATTTTTCTTCTGATTAGAAGTATAATGTAACAGGAAGTTTAACCGTTTAAAAAATAAATAATAGAAATAAGTAACTTCAAAATAATGTATTATGTGCTGAAAGGAAACATTTAGTATAACATTTTCAACTACATTCTAGAGATTTGGACAAAGGAATAAAAGTGTGTGTTGTACACTTCAGCTTTCACTTTGTGCCCCTACCCCCCTGCAATAACCTTTTTAGATATCTGATTAAAATTAGGCAACTTTTATTTTATTTTACTTTTTTTTTCCTTTGTCTTTAGATACTGATTGAACTATTTTTTTTTTTTAAGTTTGTAACACATTGTAGATACAGTCTATATATGTGTGTTACATCAGACTTACCTGTCAGGTGTCTTGTTTAGGTCAGTTTACATACTGGCTTTATTTGTTATTGTTAGTGGCTGAGCCATTGAAGAAACACTGTTGATATATATATTGGGTAGTGGGTGGAAATAAGCCCAGGATTAAACCTTAGTCAGAGGAATCTTTGACTGAGGTCATGCTGGAGAGCTTTCCATTGACTCTGAGTGCCTGCTACTTTCCATGTTTCTCCGAACAAACTGCTGGAAGAACTATTTTCATATTGGTTACTGTTTTAGTTTGTAAGCTGCTGAAATTCAATATACCAGAAATGGAATGGCTTTTTAAAAGGAAATTTTTAAAGTTGCAAGTTTACGATTCTAAGGCCATGAAAATGTCCAAATTAAGGTACCAGCAAGAGGTTACCTTCACTCAAGAAAGGCTGATGCTGTCTGGAACCCCTGTGTCAGCTAGGGAGGCACCTGGTTAGCATCTGCTGGGGTCCCTGGCTTCTGGACACCTCTCTGAGCTGGAAGGACACATGGCAAAATCTGCTAGCTTTCTCTCCTCATTTCATAAGGCTTCCAGGGGGCATTTTCCGTCTTCATCTCCAAAGGTCTCTGGCTGTGTGGGTTGTGTCCACACTGTGTTTTTTCCAAAATGGTTCCCTCTTAAAAGGCTGGAGTGAGCAACCCCACCTTGAATGGGTAGAGACACATCTTCATGGAAACCTTCGAATCAAAAGTACCCCCCCCCCAAAAAAAAGCTACTACCCACAGTTTCGATGGGTTACATCTCCATGGAAACAATAAAAAAGATCCCACCCAGCAATACTGAATGAGGATTGAAGAAGATGGCTTTTTTGGGGTGCAGGACAGTTTCAAACCGGCACAGGTGTCATACTTTTGACAACAATTTAAAGTTCTAGCTAGACCAAAACTTTAAAACGGAATAACTCTTAGTAGTCCATGTCCTTAGAATGATGTCTTCTACCTGGTATAGAAACTTTGATTGCTGTTTCATGCTTCAGTTAACAAGGTTATTCCAGTATACTCTGTCAACGAATGAGTAATTTCTGTTCTTTTCTGTCGTCACAAAAACAATAAAATTAAAGCACACTTTGAACACTTTTAAAAACAAAACAGAAAATTAAAGCACACTTTGAGTACTTTTAAAAGGCATTTCGTACAAAACAAGTATGAGGAATTTACTATTACAGTGCTGAGTTAAAAAAAAAAAAGTTTTGTTTTTCCTCCATTGCCAAGTAAAGTACACCTTTAACCAGAGATTAGAGAAGAAGCAAGCTGTTTTGGCTTGCTGAAGCTGCCGGCAGGCAATATACCAGAAATGGATTGACTTTTACAAAGGGCATTAATTAGGTTACAGATTTATAGTTCTAAGGCCATGAAAATGTCCACATTAAGGCAACCACAGAAAGCTACCTTGACTTTGAAGAGAGGCCTTTGGAATTTGGTGTACCTCTGTCAGCTGGTCAGGCAGGTGGCTGGCGTCTACTGGTCCTTGCTCCCTGTTTGTTGCTGTTAGCTTCTTACACCAGCGGTTTCCCTCTGTAAGTGTCTGTGTGTCTTCATTTAGTGACTTTGGGTTCCATCTCTTAGTTTAGCATCTCCAAACATTTGTGTCTCTTGGTTTCATCTCTCTGCTCTCTGTGTCGCCTCTGAGTTAGCTCTTAAGGGCTCCAAAGAAAAGATTAGAACTAACCCTGAATGGGCAGGGTCACATCTCCATGGAAACAACCTAATCAACAGCCCCACCCAACAAGAGGTCTGCCCCACAAGATTGGATTTAAAGGACATGGCTTTTCTGGGGTACATGACAGCTTTAAACTAGCACACAAGCCATGCCAGTATTACTTTTTATTTTGCCAATACACTAAAGGTGTTTGGTTCAAACAAATCAGAGTTGAAGGAGAAAAGTAATTGATTTCCAGTTCTTTGTTTCATTAATACTAAGATGTAAAACTTTAGGAAAATTTTAAACTGCAAAACTTGGCTTTTGTTGTTGCTGTTTTTCTTATCCATTCAAATGATTTTTACTAATTAAAAAAATTTCTTTACTCCTGCTTTGGGAAGTAACCAGATCCCTTACACTGGATGACTTTAAGCAGAAAAGGGTAATCATGATTAACATTTACTGGATATTCTGTATCATTTCCCCTGGTATTTACTCTTGTTTTGTTTTGGTTTTTTTTTTTGGTATGCTGTATGGCGGGGGTCATATGTCATTCTTTTTTTCCATGTAAGAATCCCCTTATTGCAGCAGGATTTGTTGAATTTTTGTTTGTTTGTTTTGTGTGTTTGTTTGTTTTGTGTGCGGGCCAGGAATCAAACTCAAGTCTCCTGCATGGCAGGCAAGAGTTCTACCACTGAAGTACCCTTGCACCCCTGGTTTTGACTGTTTGAGATGGGAACTATTATTATCTCTATTTTGATTTCAGATAGGAAAATTGAGGCCTGAAGAGGTAAATAATTTCAACAGCTAGTCAATGGTAGAGATGGGCTTCCAACCCAAGAAGGTCTGACTCCAGAGCCAATGTCTTACCCACTGTGATATGCTGCTCCGTCCTTGGGGCGTGGTGTGAGGTCCTCCTGGAAATGACTGCTGTGCTGCCTGGGAGGTTGCAGTAGAAGGTTTTCAGAGGCTTTGCAGCTCTTAGAGGACTAGGACTTTACACTGGATGGTGTTATGCATCAGACCTAGCTTGTTCCTTATATCTGCCATCCCTCTACTAGTGCTTTTTAGTCTCCACCTATCAGCTTAGCCCTGCCCTGGCTATTGCCTGAAGTCTAGAATAGACGTCTTCACATTTTATTTTTTTATTATTATTATTTTTTTTTATACATGGCAGGCACCGGGAATCGAATCCGGGTCCTCTGGCACGACAGGTAAGCGTTCTTGCCTGCTGAGCCATCGTGGGCCGCCCACGTCTTCACATTTTAGTGTGCATGGAATCTTTTGGGGGAGGGCAGGGTTGCATTTTTTTTAAAATGTCGGTTCTTTTGGTAGGGTCAGAGTTCTGTTTCCCTTTGAGGGAGAGTGTACTAGTTACTTAAGCAGCCTTAGCACATTTTGAAGCACAGTATCAGGTCATTCCTGTTATAGGTTGGTGCCTGAGGTTTGGTTGCAGATCTTAGTTTTGGTAATAGAATTTTGCTTTGTTTCCAAGATTCTGCTCTGGGTCTGTTAAACCGAATTTCTATTTTAGTTCTTTCCAGAGACATCATTCTGGTAATATGCCTTGGTCTCCAGTTTCTAGAATAGGACTTGACATCGCACCTGTCAGATTTCCTTCCGGGGGCCAGGTTCTACTGCCTGTTGTTGCCAAACTGTCAGGTGACTTGGATTTCGAGTATCTTCCTGTGACTCACTGGCTGGGCTCTTGCCAGCTATTGAAACCCCTGCGACTTCTACTCTTCTTCTGTAGCTTCCCTGTTACCTGGGGTGGTTGGGAATACTGCCTACTTGGTATCTAAAATAAGGGACAAAAGATGTTTCAATCTATCATTGTCCTGCCTTCTCTCCTTTTGAGTTCTCCTGGCTAACAGCCACTTCAGTTCTGGAGGCATCCTTCATTCCTTTCTAGTACGGGGCTTCTTAAAAAATCTTTGTAATTAGAACGTCGATAGGTAGCAGATTGGGTGCGATGGGTTATTTAAAAAGCCTGCTTCCTTTACTTATTACGTGAGTACATTCTTGCCACTTGTACTTGTGAGGTGTGTAGCACTGAGTACCACATAGGTGAAACAGTATTACGTTGGTAGAATGAGACAATGTGGGGCTGGTCTCCAGTGAATGATGAATGTCAGTGAATAATATTCCTTCATCCATTCACTCATTAAACCAGTAATTGCTCAATAATCATTGAGCAATACAATGTGCTTTCTAGAAGTACTGGGAATTCAAAGATGGACAAACATGATTTTGCCTCAAGGATTTTATTGTCTAGTGGTTGGGTGAGAAATAGATAAATTCAAGTATCTTGAGGCAATTCTCATACATTAGAGTGTCATGAGAATATGTCAGAGGGGCAGTTAACCGAGCAGGTGGTGGGGGTGGCTGTACCTGAGGGACAGCTTCCTGAAAGAGATACTATCTCAGCTGAGTCTTAAAGGTGTATTTTTAGGGTGGTGGGATGGGGGCTCAGTGGCAGAATTCTGGCCTACCATGCCAACACGGGTTCGATTCCCATTGCCTGCCCATGCAAAAAAAAAAAAAAAAAAAAAAAAGATATATTTATACCTTAAAAATTAATTCCGTAGGGGGAGAAGGGAGATGGGCTTCTTCAGACTCTTCCTCTTGAATTTTTTGTATTTGTTTTCCTTCTGTGACCTAATATTTCTACTTTGCATCTGTCTCTTCGTCCCTTGCAGTCTCTAGGCCTGTTAATCTTTGTATACTAATTTGTAGGAGGGGGGAAATCAGAGCTAGTTTATGTCCTTAGAAGTTCTGTTTTTGAGGCTCAAAAGAAAGATGTGAAAAGTCAGATCATCTAGGTTCAACGCATTTTTATGTTGTTGGTATCCAAAATTAGGACTCTAAAGTTATTGTATACTTAGAGTTTTTAGGAGGAATCAAGGACATATTTGCATATGAAAATAGTTATCACAATGACAAAATGTATAGGTCAGATTTCTAGAAACTGAATTAGTTACTCCAAAATAAGATTAGGCAAATCTGTAAAGCCTTAGCTCCTGAATTTTATTGTTATCATCCAAAGGATTCTTATTTCTTAGGTGAAAAATTTCTTTGCTTTTTGGTGATGTTCTAATATTAAATGTTAGTGTAGGATTTTTCATATTTCAAAGGGAAAACATCTAAATTCAATCTTTAAATAAAGTGTTGTTTATTTGCTTCTTTGCCAGTAGATTTTTTTTTTTTTTGGTAATAGGTCTCTCTAAAATATAACCCAAAATAGTTTACAATGCAACTATTCAGACCAAAGTGTGATGTGGAGCTCTAGTGTACCATATTTTGTTTTTTAAACTTTTAGTTATTTTTCTTTGATTATGTAGTATTTGTTACTACATAAAGTATGTTTAATAAATTCTATTGGGTGTTTGCCTAGCTGCAAATAAACATCTAAAAGTATTAATTTCATAATTGTTTGACATGGTCTGATTATAATATGATTTTCCATTAATAGTTTGGTTTAGTAGATACAGTTAAGTTAATTTTTTTAACTTTTTTTATTGTATAATATAACATATGTACAAAGCAAAGAAATAAAAAAGCAATAGTTTTCAAAGCACTCTTCAATAAGTAGTTAGTTACAGGACAGATCCCAGAGTTTGTTATGGGCTACCATATGATCCTCTCAGATTTTTCCTTCTAGCTGCTCTAGAATATAGGAGGCTAGAAGAATAAATATGTTTTATCATCACAATAGACCTTTTTTTCTTTTTTGTGAAAAATAACATATATACAAAAAAGCAATACATTTCAAAGCACAGTACCACAATTTGTTGTAGAACATATTTCAGAGTTTGGTATAGGTTACAATTCCACAACTTTAGGTTTTTACTCCTAGCTGCTTTAAGATACTGAAGACTAAAAGAAATATCAATTTAATGATTCAGCAATCATGTTCATTTGTTAAACCCTACCTTCTCTGTATAACTCCACCATCACCTTTGATCTTTCTGTCCCACTCTTTAGGGGTATTTGGGCTTTGCCCATTTTAACGTTTTCATGTTGGAAGGGGTTGTCAATAATATGGGGTAGGGAGATGGAACTATCGGAGATGGAACTGATGTTCTGGAGAAGCTGGGCCCTTTAGGTTTTAGGACTTATTTAGTCCAGGGACCCATCTGGAGCTTGTAGTTTTCTAGAAAGTTACCCTGGTGCGTGGAACCCTTGTGGAATCTTATATATCATCCTAGGTATTTTTTAGGATTGGCTGGAATGGTTTTGGTTGGGGTTTGGCAAGTTATGATAGGTAGCAATGTCTAACTGAAGCTTGCGTAAGAGTGACCTCCACAGTAGCCTCTTGACTCTATCTGAACTTTCTCAGCTACTAATACCTTAATTGTTACACTTGTTTTCCCCCTTTTGGTCAGGATGGAATTGTTGATCCCCTGGTTTCAGGGCCGGACTCATCCCTGGGAGTCATCTCCCATGCCACTAGGGAGACCTTCACTCCTGGATGTCATGTCCCATGTAGTGGGGAGGGCAATGATTTCACTTACAGAGTTGGGCTTAGAGAGAGAGAGAGGCCACATCTGAGCAACAAAAGAGGTCCTCCAGAAGTAACTCTTAGGTATGCCTATAGGTAGGTTAAGCTTTTATGCTACCTACATAAGCTTCACAAGAATAAGCCTCAAGATCAAGGGTATGGCCTATTGATCTGGATGTCCCTAAAATTTGACATAGTATCAGGGGATTCCCTCATGGTAAGGTTTAATAGTTCCATATTTTTCTCCCATCCCTCAAGGGACTTTGCCAATGCTTTTTTTTTTTTTAATATTTTCTGTTGTGAAATATAACATATATACAAAAAAGCAATCTATTTCAAGGTACATTGTAACAAGGAGTTATAGAACAGATTTCAGAGTTTGATATCGGTTATAGTTCCACAATTTTAGGCTTTTCCTTTTAGCTACTCCAAGATGCCAATACTTTTTGGTTATTTGCTTAATGTATTCTAGGATGTATCCAGACATTACATTAAGCTATACATGATTGAAGGCCCTCATTCTTACTCTGGGTTCTCTGGGTTTCAGTTGTTCAAATGAACTATAAATGAGCTATCCAGTCAGGTTGAGTTAGATGATATGCTACAGAAAATTTAGGTTCCAGACAAAATGAACCTTTCTTCCTTTGGTCTCAGAGAGTAAGTGTAGTTCTAAAATACAGACAATGTCTTCCTTACCCCTGTGTTCTGAATTACCTTAATCCTGACCTGATTGGCTTCATTCTTTTCTCTAAATACCAGGTTACGCATATATAAAATAGCCTCTCAAAATCCAGAAATACTGATTACCATTCTGGACTTAATGTGTCTGCTTTAAGAGCCTACAATCTAGGCCCCTGTTTTCTTACAAGCATTTTCTAAGGGAGACCACACAATAATTGTTCTTTTGTTTCTGGCTTATTTTGGCTCACCAAATGTCCCACAGTTTCATTCACATCACTGCATGCTTCACAACTCCATTCCTTTTGTAGTAGCACAATATCGATCATATGTATACACCATCGTTCGCCATCTACTTCTCAGTCAGTGCATCCTTCAGCCACCTGCATTCATCAGGCATCATGTATAGTGCCCAAAGTCCACAGTCCATCAACACCCTCAATTTTAGATAATTTTATTGTTCCTAGGAGGAAGGTAACCAATAAACACACCCTCACCAAATAGGAAATCTGAACCTCCCCTTAACTCTTGTCCCTCCCCTCATTATTTATCCTTGCTGTTGCTATGGTACTGCTGATGTTTTCCTGTTAAACATAGCCCATAGCATGCAATAGCAGCTTTCCCCCTTTACCCTGGACTTAAACACTCTGTACACGAATCATAGAAGATAATTAATTTTTAGCATTTGAAGATTAGGATTGGTTATGTGGTCTATTAACCACCTCAGTATTGCTAATTTCTAATGGTGAATTTAATCACCATTCCAAACCTATAAAAATTATTATGGGACAATATTTGAGGGTTGTTAGGTACTTATGATGATTATTGTTTTTCTTATAAATTCAGCATCACTTCTTTTCATACCTTCACCAAGTTTGTCTTTGTATGTATATCCTGTGGGAAATTAAAATAGGGGGAAGTCCGAGACAACTTACTGATAGGAATACAGTCTTAGGAAACCCAAGGACAGGAATATAGCTGAGCTTCTGGAAGGGCAGATGGAAGTGGAAGTTGGAAAGCCCTAGGGAATCCAAGTAGCATATATTCTTTCCATCTCCTGTCTCTGCTTCTTTGTGTATTTAAAATTTTTTTTCCTCTCTTTGCTAATTGGCTTATGTGCTTGTCAGTCCACATGATGGAATATGGTCTGTGTTTAATTGTTTACAGATCTAGCTACAGGGAGAGACATCTCTCTGATTTAGTCTCAGTTTCGTTTTTCTGGAGCGGGGGACAATGACCTAGTTTGGGTCAGATGCTTACTTTTGCATTCTAGGTATATAACAGTCAGACTTGCAATAGTAGAGACCCATGTTTTTCTGTTTCTTTTATGCTAAACTTTCTTGACTCTATTTATAAAATAGGAGGTCTGGATGAAATAAACAATTTATCTGACTTCATCAAACATCTGAAAAGAACTGCTATGATAAGAATAACAGTGTCACTGGATTATTGTCATTTGTTGTCACAGAAATTTATGGGGGTGGAGAGGAAAGGATGATAAGGGTGTTGATAAGGGACTATTTTATAAAAAACATGTGAGGAAAAAAAGAACCGTGTTGCGTAGGGAACATTTTGATTTAGTATAGCTACTTCTGCTTTCTTTCAGTTATAACTTGCATGGAACATCTTTTTCCATCCTTTCACTTTTAATCTATTTGTATCCTTGTGTCTAAGATGAGTCTCTTGTAAACTGCATGTAGCTGGATTATGTTTCTTATTCCATTCTGCCCATCTGTATCTTTTAATTGGTAAATTTAGTCCATCAGCATTCAAAGTTATTACTGAAAGAGCATTTCTTAAATCTACCATCTTATCTTTTGTCAGATCTATATATTCTTTTCCCTCTTTCTCTGTTTATCCTTTAAATTATCCTTACTGGTTATCTTCAATTCTGTGCCCTCCTCCAGACCTCCCTCTCTTGTCTTTATCTTTCAATTGGCAGAACTCCCTTTAATGTTTCTTGTAGGACCAGTTTCTTGTTGACAAATTCTCACAGTATTTGTTTGTCTGTGAAAATTTTAATCTCTTCCTCAGTTTTGAAGGACAATTTGGCTGGGTACAGAATTCTTGGCTAGAAGTGTTTCTCTTTCAGGATCTTAAATATATCATACCACTGCCTTCTCACCTCCATAGTGCCAGTTGAGTAGTCTGAGTTTGGTCTTATTCGGTTACCTTTGTATGTAGTAGATTGTTTTTCTCTTGCCGCTTTCAGGATTTTCTGCTTTTCTTCAACATTTGACAGACTGAGTAGTATGTGCCTCGGGGAAGGCCTATTTGGATTTATTCTATTTGGAGTTCCTTGAGCTTTTTTGACTTGCATATTTATGTCCTTTATAAGGGTTGGGAAGTTTTCCCCCACTGTATCCTCAACTGCTCTTCCTAGCCCTTTACTCTCCTCTTCTTCTGGGACACGAGTGATTCTTATATTTGTGCACTTTGTTTTGTCCATCATTTTCCTGTGATCCAATTCAAAATTTTCCATCTTTTTTGCCATTTGCTGTTTTGAGTGTTCAGAATTAGTTGTCCTGTCCTCTATATCACTTATTCTTCCTTCTGACTCTTCAAATCTGCTGTTGTGTGTCTCTAGCATATTTTTCATTTGGTCTGCAGAATCTTTAATGCCTGTGATGTCTACTACTTTTCTATTTATTCTTTCACATCCCTCTTTATGTTCTTCTAGTGTCTTCTTGATTTCCTGTATGTCATTAGCCATCCCATTTATTTCATTAAGTAGAGTTACACGAACATCTTTGGTTAGTTCCAATGTCTGTGTCTCCTCCGATGTTTAATCTGGTCGTTAGGCTGGGCTCTGTCTGTCTGCATTGTGATATGCTTAGTGAACTTCTGTTGTTTTCGTTGCATGTAAATATCTTGATTGATTCACTTTGGAGGTTGATTTCTTTCACTAGTCTGAAGCCCTGTGTTTGCAGTAGGATGTGGAGCAGGATACCAGGCGTGGCACAACAGTGCTGTGATGCATCGCAGCTCAGGGGTAGGCACAGGTGGGGACTGCTGTGCTGGGCCTGTGAATGAGGGTGCCCAGCGTTGGGGGTGTGTGGCTGTGCAGCAGCTGCACCTGCCTGGGGGGCGGGCCCTGGTGTGCTCTGGTCTAAGGCACGGGGCCCAGCGCTGGGGCAGGGGTCGGCATTGTGCCTGTGTGGGCTGGCGGCTGATATGGCCCGGCTCCACAGATCAGGGCTTGCCCAGGCCTGAAGGGCGTGAGTGGGAGCTGTGCTTCTGCGCAGCTCTCTGAGCGCCTAGACTGAAGTACACGTACGTGCACAGAACGGAGCTCAGGGAGGTAGGGTCAGGCTGTGAAATCTGTGGGCTGGGGCCGGTGTCGCCTGGGTGTGAAGGTTAGCGCCACAGCCTTCCTGCACAGGGTAGTGGGGCAGGCAGGAGGGGCGTAGTGCTCTGGAGGGTGGGGCGAGACCGCGCCGGTGTGGGGGAGCTCGGCTGGGCAGGCGTGCGTGCGCTCGTGGTGGGGTGTGGCGCGGGCACATGCACAAGGGATCGTGGGGAGGGGGTGACGGGGCTCAGGGGCGTGGGGTGAACGGGACTGCGCTGGTGGCAGCGGCACCTTCATGGGACGCAGCTTCACTTACTTGCAGTCCCTGTCCCCCATCGTGCACTCCTGAGGACTGCGGGCTTCGGCGGCTGGCCGGGTCCGCTCCGTCTCAGCCCCTCGATCACTGCAGCCAGGGCCGCCCTGCGTGGTGCACAAGGCGCTCCCGGGTCACGCGCCCTGGGATGGCCATCGCGGCTGTCCTTCTGCCTCTTCTGTTCCCTGAACTCCCGTGGGACATTTTTTATTATTTTGCACAGGCAGGCACCGGGAACTGAGCCCGGGTCTCAGGCATTGGCAGGCCAGAACTATACCCCTGTGCCACCGTGGCCTGCCCTCCTGTGCAACATTTTGATTTAATACTTCTTTTTTTTTTTTTTTTTGTAACAGGTTAGTGGTTACTTGGATGACTGTACCTGTGATGTTGAAACCATTGATAAATTTAATAACTACAAGCTTTTCCCAAGACTGCAGAAACTTCTTGAAAGTGACTACTTTAGATATTACAAGGTATTTTAATTTTACTTTTTTGTATAACGCTACTTAAAATTTAATGGATAACAGCATTTTCTTAGGAATTACCAAGTCCAAAACTGTGAGTACTTACGATTGATAGAGGCTTTGTTAGGAAATTCAGTGCACAGGAGTGAACCAAGCAGTGCTAAAAGGTGGACTTGCATTGGATAGTTTTAATTTCAATAACTGAATTTTGCTGGGTTAGAACCTAGTTCGTTAAATTGAGCAAATGAACAGAAACTATTGAATTGTTATCAGAACACAGAGTTTATAATTTCCTAACACATTGGATTGACTCCAATTGATTAATGTAGTTAAAGTAAATATTTTTGAGAAGGAACATGACTGTATTCTGGCATGACTCGTATCAAGTCACTTTATTTTGAGCTATCTACTGAAAGAGCTTAGAAAACCTGATTGTTGGAATGTTTAGTTATATTCTGAGTTCACTGTCAGGTTATACGTATTAAATGTTACTTGCTTTCAAAGAATTTGGGGTGAGCAGTGAGGGTGTGAGCCCTCTTGGCTCCTGATTGCTTTTCTTTTCAGGATCTTTTGAGTGGTAAACTGGGTCTTTAACCAAGTCGGTCAGTTTCCTTATGCCAGCCACCCATCCGTACAGTTGTTGGACCTTGGCAACATAGCAGCCGATGACATGACTAGGTTTAGCATCATAATTCAGCCTCTGTCAGTTATAACCTCGTGATCCTTATTTTTATAAGCTTTTTCTATTATTATTATTTTACAGGTAAATCTGAAGAGGCCGTGTCCTTTCTGGCGTGAAATCAACCAGTGTGGAAGAAGGGACTGTGCTGTCAAACCTTGTCAATCTGTAAGAACTGTTTTTTGCTTCTTTTTTTGTGCATTGTACCTTTTTTAAAGGGATCTCTAGAACTGAAAAGAACATTTCAGTCTTTAGGTTAAATATAATGTTGATTTAATATTTATATATTTAAGATTCAGAACTTAAGAGTATGAAACCTACCTTGAAGTAAACTGCCTTCATACTACTATAACTTAAATTTTTTTTTTTTTTTTTTTTTTTTTTTAAAGAAGGAAAGAAAGACAGAGAAGGAAGGAAGGATGGAAGGAAGGAAGGGAGGAAGAAAGGGAAACATCTTTATTTTTATTATATTTTGTTTGTTTGTTTGTTTTTGTACATGGGCTGGGGCCGGGAATCGAACCGGGGTCCTCCGGCATGGCAGGCAAGCACTCTTGCCCGCTGAGCCACCGCGGCCCGCCCTATAACTTAAATTTTGTGGTTAATGTAATCCTTTGACTTTTTAGTGAGAGTTATAATTCCTTTGACTTGAATTTTATTTGTTTGTTTTTCTTCTTACATTGTACCCAAACAAAGCTATCTTTATGGTATAAAAAAATTAAATCTATCTGAGGTATAAACAAACTCTCTCTCCTTTTTGGGGTATTTTATTTTCTTTGGATTTCCTTGGTTTGGGGGAGGGTGGAGAGGACACCTGCTTTTACTTTGGAATTCTCAGAACATTAAAATTTGAAGTATTCTAATGTGAAAGCAAAGAGTTTCTTTTATACTTTTCAATGGAACAGTTTCTTTTTACACATATAAACATTGCTATATAAACCTGGCTAGCATACAGAATTAAGGAAAATGTAAATGTCATTTATGGGTATTTATCATGAAAATAAATAAAAAGTAAAATTAGTCCTCATACACACCACTTTGCAAAAATTCAAGGATTTATGAAATACCTTATGTCTTACTATTAATAAAGCACGAACACCTCATTAATTAAAGTAATATTATCAATTGAAACATTTCGTTTTATCCATAAGTTCTCCCATTTGTATTTCAGTAATAGGGAAAAAAAAGTTGGGAAAATTTAAATTTACCAGTAATTTACTTATATGACATTAAAAAATGCTGCATATATTGTAGATGTTTAATAAAGGCAGGTAATTCAAACATGAGCATTAAATGAGGTTTTATTTGCATTAGTCAGAAAAAGCAAATAGTTTTACAATTACTGCTACGTAGAATTGCATTTTGAGGTAGCAGTTATTTCCTATTATTATTAATGAAGTAAAGAACAAGGGAATGCTACCTTGTAAAGAAGAGTGGGTGGAGCAGAAAAACTGAAGGATGTTTAGCATAAAATAATAGTTTATTGATTAGCACATTGATGGATGGATGAGGACTAGTCTACTGTAAATCCTAGAGAAAACAGCCAATTTTAGCATTTAAAAAATACTAAAAGATAGATGTTTATTTTTTATTTGAACACATCAAAATGCTAAAAGATTATCAGGTAGAACTTGAAAATTTGTCCTGAAAAAAACAGAGAATCTAGTTATTCCAGCTTTTCAAAAAGTGGAGCAGAGTGTCTTTCATGCCAAACCTCAGTTTTTTTCTTGAGCTGGTTTCATCGTGGAGAGATGGCTTTTTCTTTAAAAGACAATTAAAAGATGTCTATACACCTAAAATATATTTATATTTAATATTAAATATATATATTAGCGTTACAGTGAAGTGCCATGATTAGACTTAAGTTTGAAAACGAGAACTGGCAATATTGGAAAGCGTGTAGAATGAAGGCTGTGGAGGGAGATTGGTAAAGGAATATCAATTAGCAACTTAATGTAATTTGATTCAGTGGTGAATATTTTATTTATTTATTTATTTAAAAAATTTTTTTATTAATTAAAGAAAAAAATTACAAGAAAGAAGCACAAACATTCCCAACACATGCTCATTCCATCCTACATATACACTCAGCACTTCACAATATCATCACATAGTTGCATATTCATCATCATGATTATTTCTTAGAACATTTGCATCAATTCAGAAAAAGAAATAAAAAGACAACAGATAAATGAAGCGAAAACAGAAAAAAAAATTATACAAACCATACCCCTTACCCCTCCCTTTCATTGATCACTAGCATTTCAAACTAAATTTATTTTAATATTTGTTCCCCCTATTATTTATTTTTATCCCATATGTTCTACTCATCTTTTGACAAGGTAGATAAAAGGAGCATCAGACACAAGGTTTTCACAATCACACAGTCACATTGTGAAAGCTATATCATTATTCAGTCATCATCAAGAAACATGGCTACTGGAACACAGCTCTACATTTTTAGGCAGTTCTCTCCAGCCTCTCCATTACATCTTGGATAACAAGGTGATATCTACTTAACGCATAAGAATAACCTCCAGGATAACCTCTCAATTCTGTTTGGAATCTCTCAGCCATTGACACTTTGTCTCATTTCCCTCTTCCCCCTTTTGGTCGAGAAAGTTTTCTCAATCCCTTGATGCTGGATCTTAGCTCATTCTAGAGTTTTTCTCAGTCCCTTGATGCTGAATCTCAGCTCATTCTAGGATTTCTGTCCCACATTGCCAGGAAGATGCACACCCCTGGGAGTCATGTCCCACGTAGACGGGGAGGGTGGTGAAGTGGTGAATATTTTTTAAGGGCCTACTATGTGCCAAGGCCAGGGCATAAGGTTGGATTCTGACCTTGAGCCTATGATCTCATAGGGGAGAGAAACACTAAGTGGTCATTCCAGGACAAATGTGATAGCCCCATATTCGAGGTAGACTGAAGGGGAAGGGAAGGATCTACTGAAGGAGGGAGGCAGGGAGGAGCTCCACTGGAAGTGGTGATGAGGGAATGAACCATTTCCATTCCCCTTAGGATAAGCCTCATGTCAGTTCTAATAGTTCCCAAATAGGGAGCTATAGTGGAGTCAAAGAGTGAATAAAAATCATTTCAAGTACTTTGAAATATTTGCTTCAGCCTGAGTTCTCAGCTTTCATATCGCGGGTTTATACTGTACATTACTGATACCTTGATACCTCACTGCTACATACTTCAGTATGTATCTAAAAAGGAAAAGGACATTACTTCATGGCCACATGCCATGGTACCTCATACAATGAACAGTTCTCTCAATTTAATATGTGTACAAGGTTAAATACAGTTATCTCACTACCTCGGATGGTCTTCCTCAGTTTTTTTTTTCTTTTGCATGGGCAGGCACTGGGAATCGAACCCGAGTCTCCAGCATGGCAGGCGAGAACTCTGCTTGCTGAGCCACCATGGCCCACCCCCATCTCAGTTTTAATAATGCCTTTTTGGGCTAAACAGGGAACCAAGGCCAGATTCCTTTTTGTCAAATTGAATTCCCTTTTTTAGCTCATTTATTGACTAGGTTCATATTATATCCTAGAACCTAGCAGGAGATAGAAAAATAATCAAGATTGAAATTTTCTTCCTTACATTTGACACTTTAGAAAGCATATCCCTTGATCTGCACCCCTGCATCCAGAGAAGATTTGAATGAGGCACGTGGTCTGCCCATAGAGGTTGGAGTATCTCTGTGGAAGCTGAAAGGCAATTCATTTGTTTCCTTTACAACTCATCAAAACAAGGTTCTTTTGCCCCCATTATTAACTGGCTACCTGAAAAAGAATAACAACACACTGTTCATCTGGGAATAAGAAATGAGCACTCTGTGGTTTTCTTTTTAGAGATCAATTGGCAAAATATATCAGAAAACTTAAAAGGTATATACCCTTTGACCTAGCAATTCTACTAGGAGTTTCACTTAATAAAATAACTGGACAAATGTCCAGAGATGTTTATAAAGCAGGGCTGCATATTATAAAGATGTCAATTCTCTTGAAATTAACTTCTAAATATGACATGATCTATTTTATAAGAATGTTGGAAGCTACATAATGTCTGGTCATAAAAACGGATCATATATTGACCTGGTCTAAAGGTTGGAAGGGTATGCAACAAAGTGATTATCTTTGTGTTAGTCCTTTCATTTGGACATGTGTAATTTATTTCAGGAATATACCTAACATTGAAATAGTGCCCTGCATTTTACAGTGTTCTCTCACATACATCAGCTTTATTCACAGTATTACTTTGAGGATAGGCAGTTCCTATAGCTAGTAAGTGAACAAGGCATGACTAAAAGCTAGTTACAATTTTTCTCTAAAAAGAACTAGTGCTCTTTAAAAAGATGTGAATTCTGGGGCGGTGCTATGGTGGCTCAGTGGCAGAATTCTCGCCTGCCATGCCAGAGACCTGGGTTCGAT
Organism: Tamandua tetradactyla; assembly: GCF_023851605.1. Classification (NCBI taxonomy): domain Eukaryota; kingdom Metazoa; phylum Chordata; class Mammalia; order Pilosa; family Myrmecophagidae; genus Tamandua; species Tamandua tetradactyla. The sequence goes on from NC_135338.1 coordinate 13,929,906, forward strand.
TTCTGGTGCCTGCCCATGTGAAAAAAAAAAAAAAAAAAAGAATTCCAAGACTAGAACAAGAAATACAGAAGATGAGTCTGGAAGATCTTGTCATAAAAGAAAACAAAAATGCAACTGAAGACTACTGGGATAATACCAAAGGAACACAGGTGCTAAAATCAAGTGAGCACTTAGTAGAGCTCTCAGTGTCCAAACATGGGACAATTTGAGCCTAAGAAGAAATAATGCTATTTTTTTTTTGGTATGGAGTAATGTTATATTTATATTTACTTGCTGTAATATATGATTATCAGCCCATAGAGTAATTTGTTATTGAACTTTTGTTTACTTTTAAGAAATTAGTATAAAACCATCTATTTCAGTTAAAAAATCCGATAGCCTCAATAATGTGTTTCATGAATTTTTCTCATGAATCATAGAAATTTAAAATATGTTTTCAGAAGATAAAGTAAATGTCACCATTACATACAATTTTTAAAAAATTTTTCAGGATGAAGTTCCTGATGGTATTAAATCTGCAAGCTACAAGGTATGTGTCTAATATGTTACCTAATATCTTAACAAAAGACTTGAAAAAAATATTTCCCTTACCAGTTACTATTCCATTTCTCTGCTTGTCTTTATACTTGAGAGTTATTTATCATTCATGTCTCCAACTGCTTTCTTCTGTTTCGACTTTTATTGTAGAAAGTACCAAAAAAGAAAAAATGGTAGCGAAAACAGTGTAATGAACCTCCGTGTACCCATCACCCAGATTCAGCAGTTACCAATATGTGGTCAATCTTATTTCATCTGTACCTCCTCCTTCCTCCTCCCAGTTATTTAAAAGTCAATATCAGGGGGGTGCGGGGGTAGTTCAGTGATGAAATTCTCGCCTGCCATGGGGGAGACCTGGGTTCGATTCCCGGTGCATGCACGTCCCAAAAAAAACAAACAAGCAAGCAAAACAAACAAACAAAAATTCAACAAATGGTGCTGCAATCATGGGATGCTTACATGGAAAAATAATGAAATGTGACCCCACCATACAGCATACCAAAAAAAAAAAAGTCAACCTCAGGTAATCCTTTTGACTACAAATACTTGATTATGCAACTCTAAGGCAGAGAAATACTCTAAAAAAAACAGTTAGGTTTCATTTGCCTGTTTCATAAATGTCTACATAGTTTGTTTGAAATGAATTCAAACATGTTTCACAAATTGCATTTGGTTGACACATCTCTAACGTTTTTTTTCTTTTTGAAATAAACTTTTAAGAATAGTTTTAAATTTACAGAAAAATTGCAAAAATAGTAAGAAAGGTTCCATATACTCCACACCCAGTTTTCTCTATTGTTTCATCTTACATTAGTATGGTGCATTGATTACAATTAATGAGCCAAGATTGATACATTATTAGTAACTGAAGTTAATACTTTATATTCACATTTCCTTCGTTTTTGCCTAGTGTCCTTTTTCTCCACTATGCCACCAGGAATACTCCTTGGGCTCCTCTTGGCTGTGACAGTTTCTCACATGTTCCTTGTTTTTGATGACCTTGACAGTTGTGAGGACTGCTGGTCCGTTTTTTTGTACAATTGGGATTTGGCTGATATTTTTCTTATAATTAGACTGGAGTTATGTGTTCTTGAAAGGAAAATCACAGAGGTGAAATATCATTTCATCATATATCAGGGGTCATACTATAAGCATAACAACATCACCATTGGATGTTGACCTTGTTCGCCTGGCTGAACGAGTGTTTGTCACATTTCTCCACTATAAAATTGCCCTTTTTTTTCCTTCTGTACTGTATTATTTAGGAAGAGAATATACTACACACAGCCCATACTAAAGGAAAGTTATGCTCCACCTCCTTGAGGACAGAGTATTTACATGAATTATTTGGAATCCTTCTGTATGAGCAATCGGTATCTTTCCCCCATTTAATTATTTGATCATTTATTTATGTGAGTATGGCCTCATGGATACTTATTTTATATTTTGGGTTATAATCCAGTACCATTCTTATATAGTTTTGCTCAATTTTTCTAGCTTAGACCATTGGAAACCCCTTTGGTTGGCTTCTGGATTGCTTTGATACACCCCATCATTGTGGGTTTTTAATTTTTTTGAGTACTTTCTTACTTTCTGACACTACTTTAATATTTCCTACTTTGAAGTCTCTTTTAATTTGTGTTCATTCCTGTATTAGTTTACTGGGTGTGTTGTTAAAAAACACCACAGATTTGATGGCTTAACACAATAGAAATTTACTGTCTTACAGTTCAAGAGGCTGGAAGTTCAAATCATGTTGTTGGTAGGGCCGTGTTCCCTCTGAAACCCATAGTGAAGAACCAGTCCTTCCTTGCCTCTTCCTAGCTTCTCTTGGTCTGCCAGTTGTCTTGATGTTCCTTGACTTGCCTCTTGTTCTAGTTTGCTAGCTGCTGGAATGCACCACACCAGAAACGGATTGGCTTTTAATAAAAGGGGATTTATTTTGTTAGTTCTTCAGAGGAAAGGCAGCTGACTTTCCACTGAGGCTCCTTCTTACGTGGGAGGCACAGGATGGTCTCTGCTGGTCTTCTCTCCAGGCCCCTGGGTTCCAACAACTTTCCCCCAGGGTGACTTCTTTCTGCATCTCCAAAGGCCTGGGCTGAGCTGCAAGTGCTGAGGTGAGGAATGCGGAGCTGCTTAGGCTGTGCTACGTTGTGCTCTTTCATTTAAGCACAGCCAATTAAGTCAAACATCACTCATTGCAGCAGACACGCCTCCTAGCCGACTGCAGATGTAATTAGCAACAGATGAGGTTCACGTACCATTGGCTTATGTCCTCAGCAACACAACTAGGTATGCTCACCTGGCCAAGTTGACAACTGAATCTAACACACCTCTGTAGCACTTCATTCTCTTCCTCCTTCATCAATAATATTCTTCCCATTCTGTGCTGGCCTCCTCTTCTTATTACACATTTCTTTGTTCCTTATAATCATCAACAGCTACTAAAAATTTTAGGTAAAAAACTAGTAGGGAATTTTATAATGGATGGATCAGGTTGGCAGCACCTGAATCTATGGATCAATTTTAATATCATGAAGAGAGAAAACTGGTCATTTGGTTAAAGGCTCAACTTTCTCCAGCATGACCTCATCTTAACTTAAGAACTCATGTGCAATGACCCTGTTTCCAAATGAGGTCAATTCTTAGGTATTGGGAGTTTTTATCCTGACCTGAAATGTGATGAAATTAAGATTTTGTAGCATCTAAATATTACTTATGTAATAAGTTTTGAATTTGGGAAGAGTGAGTCCTCTGACTTTTTTCTTTTTCAAGATAGCTTTGGCAATCCATATGGATTTGATGACTGGATTTTCTATTTCTGCAAAGAAGGCTGTTGACTTTTTATTGTGATTCCATGAATCTGTAAATGATTTTGGATAATATTGCTATCTTAAAAGTAATACCTCTTTCAATCTGTTAAACTTATTTTTTAATAACAAGAAATTTACAGTTATATGATATATCATAGGTATATGTTACTTTCAAAAAAATTTTATTCATTTTTTTGGTATGTAATTTTAACTTTTGATTTTGAAATATTTTCCCACTTACAGAAAAGTTGCAAAATCAGTATAAAGATTTTTGCATATCCTTATGGAGATTCACTAATTTTTTAAATTTTGCCCTATTTGCTTTATCAGGCTTTCTCTTTCTCTTTTATTATTTTCCAAAGCATTCGAGAATAGTTTAGTGCATTATGTCCTTTTACCCCTTATTCCTTAATTATATACAAAAAAATTTTTGAAAATCGTTTTTGAATTGAACTATCTTGTAGATTGACCAATGTAATACAGAAAATTATTAGCCAATCAATAAATGCTTCAAAAACATTTTAGTGTTGCGTATTATCGTATGAACAATAAATTGTATGGTCATTCTAACAACAAGATTGTAACGGATGCTCAGTGTTTGTCACATTTGAATTTGACCTCCTGCTTCCACTGCTGTTTTTCTCCTGCACGATGGTAGTCCTGGCATGTCCTAAAACCTCATGACCCACACTCGCTTCCCTGTGCACAAGCAGGAAACAAAACCAAGACAATCGATAGAAGAGTGGGATAATGCTGTAGGCTCTTTGCTTGTGACTTTCTTCTATAATGACGATTTTCTTAGTGAGCATGTTGGTTATGAGTTCTCAGGACTATAATGTCTAAATTATGTGAACATGCTAGAAAGTAAAATGTTTTCTCCAACAAAAACAAGAGCAAAAACCTTATCTTTCTTCTTTTCGTCTCAGAAGGAATGTGAGGGCTTACTTTTTTTTTTAAAGTTTTCAAGCCAGGGTGTTGTGCCAGATATAAAAAGAACCTCAAATACATTTTTAAATTATTTTTAAAAGTTTTAAAAAATACATTGCTATATTCTGTTTTTATCTCTCCCCCCCTCTTTTTTTTTTAGTATTCTGAAGAAGCCAATAATCTCATGGAAGAATGCGAACAAGCCGAACGGCTTGGTGCTGTGGATGAATCTCTGAGGTTGAGTTTTTCAGCAGTATTTTATGTTTCTTTTATGTTAAATGTTAACTTAAAAAAATAATAAACCTTGCTTATTTCTTTGTTTGAAGTGAGGAAACGCAAAAGGCAGTTCTTCAGTGGACTAAGCATGATTATTCATCAGACAACTTCTGTGAAGCTGATGGTATAACTTTTTGTAGTGTTTGTTCTGTTTAAAATTATGCCTAAGAAAAAAAAATCATTCTTTTTACGTTATTTTAAAAACTAAAAAAATTTCTTTTAAAATTGCTTACACATTTTCAATAAGAGATATGCAACTTATGTTTATATTTTTAAAAATAGCTCAGTTCTGGAATAATGTTTATATAACTCCATTTTGGAAATTATAGAGAATGTTTTTTTTTTTTAGAGAATGTTTTATACAACTCAATTTTCAGAAAAAAATCTATCTTTTAAGTTTTGTAGTTCTATGTAAACCTAGTGGTTTATATAATATTTGTAATATATACAAATAGTTTGCAGAAGTAGCTAAAATGTAGGGGTTACAAAATCTTACTTCTGTTATGTTGGTTTTGGTTTGTTATATATCATATATTCCTAAATGATGGTTTGTGTGTGGTGCTTTAGAGAGGAGAATACTGCACCATGAGATGTGTTTGCAATATCTAAAGCTAGGCCAGAGTTCTGGTGCTGTTGAAATCTAAGAGCTGAGAATCCATTAGAACTCTTTGTTCAAGGTTTATGCATTATTCCATTCTTCCTTTTACTTTTATTATTTTATTTTTTCATTTGTATAATGTATGGTTGGGATCACATTTCATTCTTTCTCCATGTAAGTGTCCCCTTATTGCAGCACTGTTTGTTGAATTTTTGTTTGTTTGGTTTTTGTTTGTTTGTTTGGGAAGTGTGTGGGCTAGGAATTGAACCCAGGTCTCCTGCATTCTACCAGAGAGTTCTACCCCTGAACAACTCCTGCATCCCCTTCCATTCTTCCTTTTTCTAAGTTAAATTGTTAGTGTCTTAATTAGTTAAACAAAATCAAATCAAATCTTATTGAGTTTTGGCCCTTTAAGAATGGATGAATGATATTTTGAAAAATAGTGCAAAGAATGACACTGATTAAACTAATTATAAGTAAAAAATAAAGTCTGCAATCCTCAAAATGGAGGGAAAAAGGGGGGAAATATTTTTAATTTTTGACTGCCTTTTTGGGAAAAAAAAGTATGCTTTCCTTGATGAAAAAAATCATGACAATGTTATGGCAAATATATAGCTTTAATTTTTCTTAGAATTATTCCCAATTCTAAAATCTGAATACTCTGAAAACTGAACTTCCCCACTAAGTTTAGCACAAATTCATTTAGTGTGAATATTCATGTTTCAGTGCAGAAGTATTTGTGTTTGATTAAGGGCTGCTGCCCCAAGTCCCACTGGGTAATATTCAATATATGTTTTATCTACTCTGTTGCCTTTTAAAAATCTGAAATGTTCTTAATTCTGCCAGTTTTGGCCCTAGGGGTCTTAAATAGGGGACTGTTGACCTAAACCAAGATTTTGACTAGTAAAGCAAGGGGATAAAATTCTTTCCCCACCCTTTTTGTTTTGGCATCTTTTCCGCAAGAATTTTTGGCCTTAAACATTGTTATGTGAGTTAAAATGAAATCATATTCAGCAATTTTTTTTTTCTTGCGTGGGCAGGCACCGGGAATTGAACCCGGATCTTTGGCATAACACTCAGCAATTTTTTAGGCCTGCAATGTTAAAAAAAAATGGTAATATGTTAACTTCTCTTAACAAAGTATCCTTTTGAGTTTAAATGGTTGAATTTGTGTAGTATAGACTGAGAATCAGTAATTCACTTCTTATATGGAGTTCTGTTACTTTGTATGAATCATTTGTCCATTTGTATTTGTTTCTTCTGTTAAAGGAGGAGGAATGTAAAAAAAAAAAAAAGACTGCCTTGTAAGGAATAAAAAATGTATGTAAATGGCAGGTGGAGTACAGAGAGAATTTATAAATCACGATTAGAAATCTGAGGTTTTGTAACATGGCAAAATATAGACTTATAGTAACATTTAATTTTTATAAAGTTGGGGAGAGATGAAGTGTTTGTCATAAGTAAAATTATGAGGTAACTGATGTTTGTCTCTTTAATTAGCCAGAGTAGTAAACATTTTAATCATTTTTTATAGTTAGTTTTCTGTCTTAAAGTGCTAGATACAGAACATATTTATGTATTTTAAAGATCAGGGTTTTTTTAAAAATGAATTTATTATAATTTGCCATGCTGTGGCAATGCCTTTAATATTAATTGAGATAAACAGAGGTGATTTTGTGCTAATGTTTTTTTTTTTTAAGATTTTATACTTACTTTTTCTAGTTATTTTAATTGTTATTTCTGCATTAGGCTCTTAGTTATTTCTACATGCTATCATTGTGCTGCTTTTAGAAGCAACTTTTCTCTTAATTAATGCCTTTAAGGTGCTGTGAATTGGAAGAAAAAAATAGCCAAGCTTAATTTTTTGTTGTTGTTGTATTTGTTTTTGTTTTTCACAAATATATTTATGTTTGAAAGATTAAATGGGAAAAGACATCTCAAAGATTAATGCTCAGTTTTGATGAGCAATCAAGTTTTCATACCATTTTTTGATATATAGCAAAATGTACTAGCTTTTAAAAAATGGACATTCTTTAACTTTCTCCTGTACTTTTTTTATGCCTTGTCTTTGAAAACTGAGCACTGGGTACTTTTAACCTAAATACCGTTGCATGTATGTACGTTTTAATTACACACTTTAGGAAGAAACAAAATCCGTATTTCAGTTAACTCATAGTGTATTTATAAAATGAAAAATACTTATCAAAATACACTTTTCACTGGGAAAAATAAATAAAACAGACAAATGGATCTACACAAAGTAAAAATTGACTTTGTTAGATTTCAGTGTGGTATACAGTCCATATCAAAGAATATTTGCCCTTGTAACCCTAGAGCTGTTCATCTTCCAAGTTAAGAATTTTTAAAATATTTTAAATTGAGATTTTATTATGCTGATATTTTTCATTCCACATCATCTTCAGCTAAGCTCTGAGCACTTACATGGAAGTAGTGCTCCAGTCTTTTTCATCTCCTTTTCTTGTTTTAAGGCTGTTTTTGTCCACTTCTTTTTTTGGTTCACATTTTGAAGCTTTTTGTAGAAGAGTCAAGTATTGCTGTGATATTAAATAATTCCTTAGTGCAAACAGGAGGAGTAGGGGCCATCTCTTTTGTTTCAAAAGTATACAGCATTCTAGAAATCTTTAGAACATGTGAGAAGCAAAAAGGAAAAACTAATATCCTGTCAATTGTATATTTTTCATCTACGTATATATATTTATAAAAGTCCTTGTAATTAACCTTTCTCTAATGCTCATCTTTTCAGGTTATTAAGTAACCTTTGCTTTTAATAATTTTATTTGTTATAAAATGGCTTATTAAGAGGCAGCTAGCACCCATACTTCAGTTAGAACTATTGTTCTGAGCACTTTGCAAATATCAACTTATTTAAGCCTCACATTAAGTACTCTGAGTATTATCCCCATTTTTTACACAATCACACTCAGGCATGGAGAGTTGACATTACTTGCCCAAGGTCACAGAGAGAGTAAGTGGTGGGGACTGGATTCTCTTCCAGGCCATCTGGATCCAGAGCCCATGCCTTTGACTGCTGAGTTAAGTTGGACATTTAGTTGCTTCCAGTTTTCCCTTTTATAAATAAGGCTGACAGATATCCTGCATATAGCTTTTTGCATATTTAGGGTTATGTATTTGGAACAGCTTGTTAGTGGAGCCTACTGGTGGCCATCTAAAGAAGAAAGCATTTGGTATAAAAAAAGCAGTGTCTAGTAAGGCAGTCTCATTTGAAATACAGGAATAGTACTAATATCTTTTCATTTACTTTAGCTCCAGATGCTATAACTGCTTGTGATTAAAGTAGGAGGGAGCTGTAGATTATATTCTTGTCTCCATAGCTTATTGGTATTGAGTTACAATGTTTCTTCAAATCTAAGGTACACATATTCTTATTTTTTTATCATTGCTTAAATCAGCATGCTTTTGTAATGAGTGTGTAGTTCAGTGTTAGTGTGTTTCTTCTCTCCTTCCTTTCCTTTTCCTGAAAAATATCTTTAAAATCCTTGATGTAGTGTTACATTTATGATGTCTTAGGACCAGTGCAGTACAGTCTTGTATCTATCTTTTTAAAGTAACTGAAGAAAAGAAGGATTTAATGAAACGTTTAATTTTACAGACATACAGTCCCCTGATGCTGAATATGTAGATTTGCTCCTCAATCCAGAGCGTTACACGGGTTATAAGGGGCCAGATGCTTGGAAGATATGGAATGTCATCTATGAAGAAAACTGTTTCAAGTATGTCATTTTCATTTAGAAATTCCTGAAAGATGGAGCAATTTCGCTTTACAAACAAATGAACAAAATCGTAATGATTTAAAATTAGAAATGACATTCACTTTGTTAAAGGATTTTTTTTTTTGAGAGCCAAGTCTTTTATTTGTTCATTTCTTGCATTTGAAATATTCTTTGAAGACATCTTTGGCCCACGAGTCTTGGCCACAGTCCTAACAAGGACTCAGCCGCAGCCAGCCGCTTTACGGAGTCTCCCCCTCTGTGGGTTTTACGGAGGCTACCCATTCCCCTTCTTTCTTGTTGCCTTCGATCTTAATTAGGTGATTGGGTGCTCAGCGCAAAGGGCCTCGTCCAGCCGGACACGCATGGGCTCGTCAGAGTTGGGTGCCAGGGCAGAGAGACGGGTTTAGGCGGCTTTGAGGATCCCACGTGTGAGGCTGGAACCTGGGTGAGGGTGGGCTTCGGCACCCTCGGAAAGTGGCGTCTACGCCCATTCCACCCATCGCAGTGTCCTCCGCGGCCGTGGCCGTGGGTTGCGCGTGGAGCGGAATTTCGCAAGCGCCCGGGCCTCGGTCCAACCCTGCGGCGGCCGGAAAGAGCCAAAGGATGTATTCGATACTGAAACATACCTGTTCATCCATCCAGAACCCCTCTGATTTGGCTCAACTTCCACCAATGAGTTTCAACAAATATTTCTGTCTTCTTTAAAAGAGTTAGAATTTTCGACCTTTGTGGGAATGCTGTAGGTGCTCAAAAACTGTTTCTTGAGTGGCTTGTAGGATCTTACGTTATCAGCGAAGTGTCCTAGAGCCAGAGAGGTTTACTGAATTTCCAAAGATCACAGAGTTAGCAGCAGAGGGTTTACTTAGACTCTACGCTCCTGATTCTCTTTCTGGTGCCCTGTTCTCCCTTTTCCGTGGCTGTGGTTATTTTACCGGCATTAAAGTCAGAGTTAAATTTATACCAGAGAGAACCCTTTTTCAGCCCTCACTGTGTGAAGGCAGTTTGTTCAGGTGCTGTGCGCATCCTTCCCTTTAGTCCTTGCGGCAGCCTCTAAGGTAGTCGTTGCTGTTTTACAGGTGTAGAACCTGAGCTTTAGAGAGGTTAGCTGATTTGTCTGATGTCAGAGACCGTGTTAGCAGAAGAGCCCAGCTTTGTGCTCTTAATCGCTGCAGAGAGAGCCATCAAGTTGATTAGGTGACTGAGAAGTGCTTCAGTTATCCCCTTGCAAGCTCCTTGGCTCTATTTGGAATTCTGTTATGTCTGTGATATCTCAGAGATTGGGGTGAATTTTGGGAAAATCTTTGGAGTTCTCGCACATGGGGAAAATAAATTTCACTTCTTATAAGCCAAATATAAACATAAAGAGCTCAGCAATTATGCTAATTATGTCTTCTGTTTTCTTTTATTTTTTTATTGGCTTGAAGACTTTCTTCAGTTTGGGAAACGGATAATTTTCATTAGGATCTTATTTTACTTATTTTTGGCATGTGTTTCACTTAAATTCCCTTCATTATTATTAGGAATATTTGGTTATATTGGCCTACTTGAAAGGATTGTTTTTTTAAATGTGTACTAAAAGAACCAAGTTGAAGCATTTAATAGATTTGTATTGGTTTTAAAGTTATTTCATAACTGATTAAAGATCCTATAATATTTCTGTCAGTATAAACAATGTATGGGGCACTCAATTATACTGAGTATGTTGAGATATATATATAATCACAATAATTTAAAAAAACATTGGTGACCTTAGGAGAGGCGCATGCCCTTTCTTTTTCTTCCTTTCCGTTTTTGAAGAAGTAATTAGGAAATTACCTTCTGGCTGCTTATAGTGGGAAAGATCAGGAGCTTTTAAGGCTAACACAGATAACCCCCTCCCTTAAAGCAACTGGAGAACTAAATATTTTATAACCTCAGTAAAACAATTGGATTTGGATAGATACAGTCATTAAGCAACTTTGAGATAACTTCACTTTTACTTAAATAATTATAATATGATTGTAACATTTGTATTTTATACTTTAATTCTTCTGTTTCTAGGCCTCAGACAATTAAGAGACCTTTAAATCCATTGGCTTCTGGTCGTGGTGAGTTATTTATTTGCATTGTTTTATTATTATCAGTTAGTGAACTTGGTTAGAAAGAAAGTGAAGGTAAGATGAAAGGTTGCCAAAAGGGTTTGCAATCTGTTATCTGCAGTCTGATTTCATAATGATCTAGTCTATCATATTCAGAATCACTTGTTATTCAACAAATGATTATCCACTATTTACTGTGTGCCAGAAAAGACATAAAATTGAAACCCACAAATCTTGCTGGTCAATAATTGTTTGTTGAATAAATCATTTCACTGAATAATTTTAGATAGTCTCTTTTGGAAATATATATCCATATTCTCTTTAATTGTGTGCTTAGTGATGAAGCCTTTCATATGCTTTTAGTAATATGTAAGGTTTTTATTTTTAAAACTTATTTGAAGAGATGCTGATCGATATCAATAAATGTAAATTTTCTCCTGAAGAGCAATAAGATTGCATCATTTTCTTAATGCTGGCAGATCAGTCTTTGTTAGATTAGGAATGAAAGAACCCCAAACAAGGCCTTGGGGTTTGTAAGGAGTCACATGTGGTGACTCATCTATTGATTTAATATTAGATAAAGCTGCAATTTCATAGACAAGGGGAGATCGTCACTTTGAACTCAAATTATGACTTGATTAATTAATTAACTACTTTCGCTTACCTTAAAGATAAGTTAAAATAATCACTTATCCCTCAGAAACTGGTTAAATGAGTTATGGTGTATTCACCTAGTAGAATACGGCCATTTTAATGTTGCTATAAATTTATTCATTTTTATCAAAAGCAGTTTGTATTCATGGAGAGAAAATAAAGCAGAAAGAATGTACTGTTTTATAAAAACATAATAACATATCTAAAAACTATGCACACAAAAAGTACATTCATCAAAATATAAATGGTGTTTATCTTTGGGCAGAGGAAATTATGGATGATTTTTAAGTTCTACCGTGTCTTTTCTAAAACATTCGCAATAAGCATACATTACTTTAATAAAGCAGTGTTGATATTAAATAAAAGTGAAGACCATTTTTCAATAATATATGAGCAAGCTGCGTATAAACTGCTGCATTGTATATCATTTGAATCTTACAAATAACCTTTAAAAATATTCCCAAATAAAGTTAAATTTTATAATGCCAGTCTAGAGGTTTGAAATCAGTAGCACAAACCTTTGAGAGAAATTGTTACAGCTTTAGGGTAAATAAATTTTGGGGAAAGACTCTGCCAGTCAGATAACCATAATCCTTAAGCTATTTCAGGGTACTTTCAGACAATGGATAAGATTTTTCTCTCCTGTCAGCTCATATTAAATCTTATGTGAGTTGAAACTGTTCTTTATCCAGGTTCCTGGGGATGCTGTCGTTTAGTTGAATCAGGCATAATTCATATTACCACTAGATAGAGTTGTCATCACAAGTGCTTTACACTCAGATTTTGCTTTTGTGGGTAATCTGATGGACTAAAGTGAACTTATTTTTTTTAAAGAAAGTCTTATTTTTATTAAATTGTAGTATGTGAAAAGGTACATCTGGAAGGAGTTTATAATCATAAATATTTTGTTTTATTTTTTCAGGGAAAAGTGAAGGTAAGAATAATTTCTTTATCAAACATTCCATACATGAATTTACTTATAGATTCAGATTTTTTTATGGCAGACTTTCATTTTTTCTTCCTACCTCTGAGACTCAGAAGAATTTAATTTTTATTTCTTTACCTAAAACTCCAAAGGAGAAAGCATAAGTCAAGGGAAAATGACTGTACTGGGCTCAGGTGTTCCAGAGAACTTGGCGCAGGTTAATTTGGTTGAACTTTTTCTGCCCACTGACTCTGGAAGCTGGGCAGTTCCCTGGCCTCTACCGGGGAAATCTCCCCTTTGCCTTTATTCATTGGGCTCTAGGATCTGCTAGGTTTGAGGGTCCTGGGTATGATCAGAGCCACGCTTACAGAGTGGCTTCCAGGAATTATGCCGACTCCTGGTTGTAGATAGCAAGCATTGCCAGCTCTTTAAGTTAATGGTAATACTAGAATTGGTAACATATTTTAGGTTTGTATTGTCTTTATTTTATTTTATTTTGTTTTTTGCATGGGCAGGCACTGGGAAGCAAACCCGGGTCTCCAGCATGGCAGGCGAGAATTCTGCCTGCTGAGCCACTTTGGATTGGCACCGTGTATTGTCTTTTTGAAACTCTTTTTGCTTAAAGAGTGAGGTTGGAATTACTTTCAATATCCATCATATGAAAATACTTAATCGCTGCTTATCTTTAGTCCAGCTAGGTGAAATTGCTAATTATGGAGTATCACGTTTTTCTTCCTCAAAATCCTCTTCTGAACATTATTTTTATGAATTCCTTCTGTATTATGTCTCAATGACACTAAAATCTGCTAACATTGTTCTTTTATTATTGTAACAGTAGCAGCTAAATAAAATCCTGAATCAGTACTGTGCTGTTAGGAGTAGAAATTCTTTTGAAGTAAGATTTAATTTTCCAAAGACGCTTCTATTTTGTTGCTGTTAGAGGTGATCCTATAATTTTCAGTTTTTAGTATCTGTATTCTTTCTTCCTTGGGTGTTTCTAATTTTGTGCTGTGTTCTGTCTCCATCAGAGGAGGCTACTTTGGTTTTTCAATATTATTTGAAGATCCCAACCAGTCTCTTGTTATCAGAGAAAAAGTTGTTCACTTGTGGTAGCTATCCTTAGAAAAACTATCTGAGTCATTCGTTTTGGTCAGATTTAAAGACGGTATCCCTGACAGCTGTCATAATAGGTTATTTTCTAACAGGATCACAGTTAGGCCAAGTTGAGAATAGGTACTTCAGGATTATAATATTGAACTGAAAATTTAAATGGGAGGCTAGGTCCCAAACAATATTATTCCATTGTCTCCTCCAATTTATGGAGGAGTACTTGAAAACAACAACAAAGAAGCCTGAATTTTTAAATAAACAAATGACTAGTAGTATCACAGCCCCTGGCTCGTACTACATGCCAGGCACTCTTCTAAGCAATTTACACATATTCTTGCATTTACTCCTTCCAGTAATCCTAGGAGGTAAATGCTATTTTTATTGCTATTTATAGATGAGGAAAATGAGGCTCTGAGAGTTTTAGCACCTGAGTAGTCATATAACTTGTAAGGAGCAGAGTTAGGATTCAGAGTAGGCTGCTTGGCTCCAGTCGGTGTTCTTAATTACTACCTCACAGTGCCTCTCAGTTAACTTTTCAATCATTGTTATTATATAGGTGAAATTTATATTTGTGAATCACCTGTTCATGTTATTTGCCCATTTTTAATGGAAGCTTTAGCATTTTTTATTCAGTTTATGAGTTGTTATATATTAAAGGGTATAATCCCTTTGCTGTATTTGCAACGTACATTTTGTTATTTGCATTTTACATTTATGGAGTTTTCTGACAAACAGGTGTTTTAAGTTTTTATGTAGTCTAATTTGTTATTTCTTTCGTCATTCCTTCTATTACTTCTATGCTTCGTTCATTTTTAATATAATTAGAACAACTTTAGTAAAAAAAAAAACTGAATAGTCACATTGGCCATCTCTGTAGTAAATGTATGTATGCATTTTTCCATGGTTAATTACAGTGCCTTTTTTTTTTTTAACCATTTTTTTGTATGCTATATGGCGGGGTCACATTTCATGATTTTTCCATGTGAGTGTCTGGATACTGCAGCCCCATTTGTTGAATTTTTGTTTGTTTGTTTGTCTTGTTTGTTTGTTTTTCTGGGGGAGCTGCATGGACTGGAAATCATACCCGGGTCTCGTGCATGGCAGAGAGTTCTACCCTGAAATAATATATTTCAAATAAACATTTTTATGTACCATCACATTCACATTCTCGTCACTTTAATAGTTGTGTAGTAGTCTATTATGTTAACTAGTTTTATAGTATTCTATCATGCTAACCTAGGCATTATTTTTATATATTTTGATTATGTCTGATTTTAAAAATCAAATATGTAAGAATCCTCTTTTTACATATTCTCTCCTGCCCCCCTTTCTTGTTTATTTTTTCTTTGATGAATAACTTTAACAATATTGACCAAGCCTAAATAAAATTAAAATTATTCTTACTAAGTAATAGAATATAAGTGCTGTCTACTTTTTGTAACATTTCCCCGTAAATTACTCTTTTGAAATAAATGACATTATTTTATCAGTTATGTACAAATACACTCCAATATCATTTTTAAGAACCAATTTTTAATTTTGTTTATTTATTTATTGCATGGGCAGGCTCTAGGAATCAAACCTGGGTCTCTGGCACAGGAGACGAAAATTCTGCCACTGAGCCACCAGTGCACTGCCCTCCATTATAATTTTATAATTTTTATTTTTCTAATTTAAAAAACATATCCTTAATTTTCATGGCATAAATTGTTACCAAGCCTGATATTTTTCCGTGTATTGATATACTGTTTACATTCTGTGTTTTGTCCTTATATAAAGCACTTTATCTAGAAGCTTATGAGTCTGGGGCTACCTACAGCAATGCTAAAAGCCTTTTAAAGACTGAGCACTTGAGAGTGGAATCTAACTAAATCCATACTGAGAACATCTCTTATTTAAAGAAAGTACAAATAATATTTGAATCTTTAAACAATCTTCAAATCTCTGCTTGACACAAGTTTGCTACAATGTTGTAAAACTTATAAAAAGGTTACATTTTGGCATTTTTACAGTCTTGTGACTTACTTTTCTTTTTAATTTCAGAGAATACTTTTTACAGTTGGCTAGAAGGTAATTAAAAACTTAAACATATTTGAATGATAAAATTTTGTCTTGTTAATAAAGAGATATGAGTATAATTTTTATCCTACAAGTTTCATATCTGAAATTTCAGTTTCCAAATTACTGACTTTTTTTTAGGTCTCTGTGTAGAAAAAAGAGCTTTCTACAGACTTATCTCTGGCCTACATGCAAGCATTAATGTGCATTTGAGTGCAAGATATCTTTTACAAGGTATGTGACATTCTCTTTAGTATATTTTTAGCTCTTTCACATTCTTAAGAAGGTGCTCACAATCATACATATCACTTGGAAAATATTCCTCTATTTTGTTGTAGAAATTAAAATAGCTCCTAACAGCACCATTTATTTATTATGTATTACTGTGTTCAGAACTCTTTTATTTGAGCATGAGTATTAGGTCAGTTTTAATGGGCAAAAGCATCCTCTGCTGCTCTTTGTGCTTCAAGAACGCTGTTGACAAGCCTACTTAAAATTAGGTTTGAGAATCACCCCCAGTGGGTGCTGCTAAAAATAAAAAAAAATAAAAAAAAAAAGAATCACCCCCAAGAGAACCTCTTTTGTTGCTCATATGTGGCCTCTCTCTCTCCAGCCAACACAACAAGCAAACTCGTTGCCCTCCCTCTCTCTTTGTGGGACATGACTCCCAGGGGTATGAACCTTTCTGGCAACATGGGACAGAAATTCTAGAATGAGCTAAGACTCAGCATCAAGGGATTGAGAAAACCTTCTCGACTGAAAGGGGGAAGAGAAAAGTGAGACAAAATAAAGTGTCAATGGCTGAGAGATTCTAAACAGAGTCGAGAGGTTATCCTGGAGGTTATTCTTTCTTATTAAATAGATATCACCTTGTTAGTCAAGATGTAATAAAGAGGCTGGAGGGAAGTGCCTGAAAATATAGGGCTGTGCTCCAGTAGCCATGTTTCTTAAAGGTGATTGTATAATGATATAGCTGTCACAGTGTGACTGTGTGATTGTGAAAACTTTGTGTCTCATGCTCCTTTTATCTACCTTGTCAACAGATGAGTAAAACATATGGAATAAAAATAAATAATAGGGGGAACAAATGTTAAAATAAATTTAGTTTGAAATGCTAGTGATCAATGAAAGGGAGGGGTAAGGGGTATGATATATATGAATTTTTTTCTGTTGTCTTTTTATTTCTTTTTCTGAATCGATGCACATGTTCTAAGAAATGATCATGATGAATATGCAACTGTGATGATATTGTGAATTACTGATTATACATGTAGAACAGAATGATCATAAGTTAAGAATGTTTGCGTTTGTTGTATTTTTTTTAAAAATTAAAAAATTAATAAATAAAAAAAAAGATTGCTGTTGACAAATGAGACCATGGTTGATTTTCATCAATAACTTATTTCTTCTGGAATTAATTCTCTCTTACTTCTTAGGAAAAAAGGTAGTAAATTTTGCTTTTAAGTGGTACTTCAAAATCATTAGTAATTTAAATAGCGTTTTCAAATTGTATATTTTGGTTTTGTGAACATGTTTGTATACAGAAATTTGATTTTTGCTAAAACTAGTTTCTTCAGTAAAATTTTGAATCCCTTTTCTTTTTAAGGATGGGTTCTAAAGGATAAAATACTAATATAGAACTGTCAAAGGCTATATTATGAAAAACATTTACTATGTTTTATTTCTTAAGATACAAAATGAAATTAACTTCTGCAGGTATAAATAGCCTAGTATAATTAAAAAGGAAATTTTTGGATATTAAAATTCAGCTTAATATTTGATTTTTTCTTTCCAGATAACTGGTTGGAAAAGAAATGGGGACACAACATTACAGAATTCCAACAGCGGTTTGATGGAATTTTAACAGAAGGGGAAGGTCCAAGAAGACTTAAGAACTTGTATTTTCTCTACTTAATAGAACTAAGGGCTTTATCTAAAGTGCTGCCATTCTTTGAGCGCTCAGATTTTCAGCTCTTCACTGGAAATAAAGTTCACGATGCAGAAAACAAAATGTTACTTCTGGAAATACTTCATGAAATCAAGTAAATTATATACTGTAACTTACATTCATAGAAGAGTAACAAGTGGTATTCAAAATTAGGTTAATAAATATTCATTTAGAGAAAGGAGATCTATTTAGAAAATGATTAAAAGTTATTTTTGTTCATAGGTCTTTTAGAATTGAGAGGGGTTTTTGTTGTTGTGAATATGTGTGTGCTTTGGCCTGGATACTATAAGTTACACATTTTTTTCTTCCAGAAACATTTTTTAATATGTACATTTAGTCACTATCATTGTCCACTCTAGGCATTCCTAGATGATACCATCTCAGTCTTTATCGTCTACCTTTCCTTCTGGTTTCATTTGTGCCCCCAGCCCTCCTCCCTCTTTCTTTCTCACATTCAGCTTTATTCAGTGTTCTGACATTATTGTATTACAGTTAGGTAGTATTGTGCTGTCCATTTCTGAATTTTACAGTCAGTCTCGTTGCACAATCTGTATCCTTCAGCTCCAATTACCCAGTCTCTACCCTGTTTCTATCTCCTGATACCTCTGTTCTTAACTGAAATTCTCCATGTTCATTCATTAATGTTAGTTCATATCAGTGACGTCATATAGTTTTTGACCTTTTGTTTCTGGCTAATTTCACTCAGCATAATGTCCTCCAGGTCCATCCACTTTGCTACCTGCTTCATGACTTTATTCTGTCCTACAGCTGTGTAATAGTCCATCATGTGTGTACATACCGCAGCTTGTTTAGCCACGCATCTGTTGATGGACATTTGGGCTGTTTCCCTCTCTTGGCAATTGTAAATAATGCTGCTGTAAACATTGCTGTGCAAATGTCTGTGTCCTTGCACATTTTTATTTTTAAAACCCAATTTTTCAGTACTTGATACTTGCATTATTTTATTTAGTTGAAAAGATTGGGTTTGGAGCCAAGCTTTTACGATATTTGCAATTTGCTTTTAAATTTGAAGATAAGAATTTGTTTTTGGGTAACAGAGTGCTGATTTTACTGTATTTCCTACTCTATTTTGCTGTTATTATTAATTACTTGCCAGAAAAATGTTTCATTAGCAAGACTTTTAACATTTTATAATAATGAAGATGAATATTCTGTTTTAAAATGCAGATCATTTCCTTTGCATTTTGATGAGAATTCATTTTTTGCTGGGGATAAAAAAGAAGCAAACCAATTAAAGGTAATTTTCTATGATTTAGTTTTTGCATGCAAATTAAATCTTATGCAGGTATGAAGATTAGCCCATGTTTTTAGGCTTATACTAAATCTTTATATACACCCTGAAATGATAAGGAAATCAGAGTCACGCGTTTTTTCCCCTTAAAAAATGACGTCTGATGGCATGGTGCAGCTTAACATCTATTTTGTATTATGTTCAAAATAACAAGTGAAATGTGTATCTTGCTTTACATCTTACAGATGCTTTCTCATAGGTGGTCTCATAATAAATAGAGGTTATAAATTAAAGGGAAAGATTCCAGAGCCTGAGTGGCAGATGAGTCTTTTTTTTTTTTTTTTTTTTATTGATGAGAAGTCTAAAAATGGCGGTTAAATTAAACGCTCCTCTTTAGGAAGCTTTATCATTTAGCGTATTCACTGGGAAGTAAAGGCAGCTAGAAATGCCAGCACGGAGTCATGGGAAGAACGGAGGACCCAATATACCAGGAAACGGGGTCTGGTTTTGGGCCTTGCCCCAAATTAGGGTGTGACCTCAGGAAAGTCCATTTCTGCATCTGTATATTTGCTTAACACATCGCAGATAAAATATTACTAGAAAGATTTATTAAATTCTCACTCTGTGTAGGACATGATTCTTTTCATTCAAGTGCAAGACAGCTCCTACTTTCAAGGAATTTCGGTCTATTTGGAGACTCAAGTAAAATTATATTATTTCGCTTGTGACAAAGAGATTGGTCAGTCAAAGCAGGTAGTCTCTGGGCAATACTGGGTTGATGTGATTTCATCAAAATATTTATGACGGTCTTCCTTTGTTTCTTATTCTTTGTTTCTTAAAATAACGAAAGAAGCTCATTTTGTGCAGTTTGCAAACAAAATACTTTCTGTACAGTTTTTTTCTGTTAGATAATAGTTATTCTTGACTTCCTTTCTGCCCCCTACTTAAAGCGCTCTTGCTAGAAATACATTCTTTGGTGCTTATATAACCTCTCAAATAGCTTCACGATACTCCAGAAACTTGGAAGGTAAGGTGAGGGGGAAGATGCTGTAGGCTTCTTTTTCCCTACTATTTTCAGTATTCTGCCTACTTATTTTTAGTTCATTTGCTGCTATATTGGAGAGTGTTTTGACATCAGTTCTTACATTGTGCAGATTAGAAGTATTTCTCCCAGTGTTATAATTTTGTTAAATCTCGGAAACACTCAGTTTTGATGTTCTGTGAAGTTTGTGTGGAGAATCCTTATCAGAAATCTTCTGAATCCTTTCATAAGAAAAAAGTAAAGAAGACAAGAAAGCATGTTAATATCAGAGATTTACTTTTTTCAAAAAAAGCAGTTTCTGGTGAACGTCATGGTGTTTGAACAGTCACATTTATGAGTTCATTTTTAAATCTCATCCTGTCGTTTTTAGAAATTGAGGGTTAGAAGTAGAGGACTTGTATAAAATTGTTTAATGTTCAACCTGAAATAGACTAGAATCTCACTAAAGGCTTATAAAACATTGGAGGAGTGAGTGAGATCTGTTTTGGTCAACTGGTTTCACTGGATATAAGTCACAGCATATAATCACATAATGTTAGATCAGTTGGCCCACTGACTGTAATTTAAGGTGTTGACATAAAACTTTGTGTCCAGACAGGAAGAATGTATAAATGTGTTTAAGATTTATAATTTCTTTAACCTAAGATAACTCTTAAGATGTCAGGTTATTGGACATTGATTTTATTTGTGGGAGTCACAGGATTTCTCATGTTTTGACCTAGTAAATTTCTAGCTTATTATTTGGTTCTAGCAAACTAAGTTTGCTTAAGCAGAAAGATGCATACTGTTTTATGTGCTTGATTTTAATTTGCAGTGATATTTTGGCTATTATAAGCAACATGCTTGCTCTCTGTACATACCATACAGTGATTTATTCCAGAGCTGCCACATTCAAGAATTTAAATGAATTAGCAAACATAAATTTGAATACTGAATTTAGGACAGTTTTTACAAAAACAAGCATAATCTTTTAAAAGCTTCCAATCTTTACAAGTATGAGAGTTCCTTAAAGTCAGAAACGTTCAAGGCCTCTCTCCATGACAGTGGTAATTTTTTTATCTATTGATTGTGAAAATAGAATCGCCAAAAAGCCATTATACATCTAATAGCACCCCTTAAGCAAAAGTTGTGTTTTATTGACCATAACATTTATTTTCATTTGGAAATTTATAGTGCATATGTGTGAGCTGTTTTTTTTGGTCTGTACACATTGCTGGCTATATATGGATTTTGTCGATCTTTATAACAACTGTGAAATCCTCCACCGGTTGACAGCTCATAGAATGAGAACATCTGCTTTAGGGTAATTTATTGTTGTGAAATGTGTTTTTTCATTAATTCAAGGTGGAAGCACAAGTTTAAAGGAAATCTTAAATAAGATCACCAAAATATATTTAGAATAGTGTTACTAGGTGGATTGTTTTAAAAGCAGGTTTAAAATTGGTATCCAATTATTATTTAAGATAGCCTCTTACTGAACCCAGTCCAAAATCGGAAACAGAACAAATGGAATATTGTAAATATATAGTTAAAATTCAATTAATTTGGGCTTTGTATTAAATTGCTACAAACTTGAAATTAATGAAGATACCAGTTCTGGAATCCTGTCAACAATTGTTTGCATGTTAGAGCTATTTTGAGGTCTCAAGGTGAATAAAGCATGTAGGGAAAGACTATCCACAGGATGAATTGAGGTCCTGTTTTTAACTGCATAGTTCTTTTCTCATCTGGTTCATCCCAGTGGTGATTTATCGGGTTTTAAGAAAGGGAAATGCTATTTCCCATGTTATAGATCAATCAGTATAATGGGCTTTCCATCTGTAATGTGTGTTGGATTTCCTGCTTAAACTGCTGTAGGCTCAGGATTCTACCATAAGCCCAAGGCAGAGACAGTGACCGCTTGAAGGATCAATTAATAGTTTACATTGTAATAAAAGAAGGATGTTTTGTTGGCATCCTTTCTTTTTTCCTTATTTCTTAAGGGCATGATACTACTTTTTGATGAGCTGGATGCATGCTGCCTATTATAATACGTAATACTGTTAGTGTTCATTGATACATGTGCGTGAAAAATATACAAATAAAAAAGGAATAATTCCAAAGCAGCATAGTGAAAGAAAGTGGGATATAGGATTAGAAGGATGCACAGGAGGCTTCAGTTGTACTGTAATGTTTCTAAAACTGGATGCTGGGTACATGGAGGTTCACTATATTCTCTATAGTTTTTGTATAGTAGTAATAGTGCTAATCAGAATTACAATAAAAGATCTGATTGTTATACCTAATTAACACCAGAACGAAGGGATATAATTTAACTTTTTTTTTGGAAGGAGCATTCTCCAACACTCTCTTCCCTGCCATCCCACATATACTGACATATAGTTAATAATTGCATTTAACAGGGTGCCTCAACTAAGTTGCTTTTGCATACATTCCAGGTAGTTTAGGTCTGGAGTCAGGCAGACCTGGGTCTAAATTTGCTGCATGCTAGATGTAAGAACTTAGGCACGTTACCTAACCTTTCTAAACCTTGTTTTCTTTGTTAGGTGGCGATTATAATAAAGCCCACTTTCAGAGTTGTGTTGAGGATTAAATGGGATCATATATGTAAAGATTCTAGTGTGTAGGAGGTGCTCAATGAATCTTAATTCTATTCTCCTTTTTTGGTACCTATAGCACCAGGTACATAAAAAAGGTACTCAGAAAGAGGAAAGAAGTGTTAATTAGTAAAGTATCACTGGCAGAGGGAGTTCAAATAGAGTTGAGAGGCTACTCTGAAGATTGCTCTTACACAAGCTTCAGGTAGACCTTTCCACCTATCATAACCTCCCAACTCCCAACCAGGACCATTCCAGCCAATTCTAAAAACACCTAAGGCAATATATAAGATTCCACAAGGGTTCCAGGCACTAGAGTAACTTGCCAGAAACCTACAACCTCCATATGGGTCCCTGGTCCAGATAAGTCCTGACACCTAGCCCAGCCTCTCCAGAACATCAGACAGTTCCATCTCCTTACCCCCATATTAGTGACAGACCCTTCCAATATAAAAAATTCAGAATTGCCATAGCCCAAGTAACCCCAAAGAGAGGTATGGAAAGATCAAAGTTGATGGTGGAATTATACATAGAAGATGGGATTTAACAAATGAATAAGAATGCTGAATCATTAAATTGATACCTCTTTTAGTCTCCAGTATTTTAGAGCAGCTAGAAGTAAAAACCTAAAATTGTGAAATTGTAATCCATGTCAAAGTCTGAAATATGTTCTACAACTAATTGTGGTTCTGTGCTTGGAAATTTATAACTTTTTTGTATATGTTATTGTTCACAAAAAAAGAAGGAAAAAAAGTCAAGTGTGATGATAAAAAATAATTAAGCCTCTAGCCTCCCATATCCTGGAGCAGCTAGAAGGAAAAATATGAGAGGATCGTATAGTAGCCCATGACAAACTCTGGAATCTGTCCTGTAACCACTTGTTGAAGAGTGCTTTGAAAACTTGCTTTTTTATTTCTTTGCTTTGTATAAATGTTATACTGTACAATGAAAAAGTTAAAAAAAAAAAAAGGTACTCAGAAAATACTCATTAGTTGGCTGCTTATTACATTTTTAACAAATTTTGTTAAATCGTTTTTAGGAGGACTTTCGACTGCATTTTAGAAATATTTCAAGAATCATGGATTGTGTTGGTTGTTTTAAATGTCGACTATGGGGAAAGCTTCAAGTAAGCAAATCTAGTTCAATTCTTATTTCTCAATAATTCTTTCCTCGAAGAATTTTCTGATTTTTCTTTTCCTTCCTTTTTTTTATCATAGACTCAGGGTTTGGGCACTGCTCTGAAGATCTTGTTTTCTGAGAAACTGATAGCAAACTTGCCAGAAAGTGGGCCCAGTTATGAATTTCATCTAACCAGACAAGAAATAGTATCATTATTTAATGCATTTGGAAGGTTAGTTTGAATGTACTGCGATTATTTCTGCTAGCCAAATAAGTGTAATGCAGCATGTATGCTCTCAGGTGAAACTGGGTAAAAAATATCCTTTTTTGTGTAATTATCTCAATATAGAATTATATGATCTTATGAAAACCATCAAGTATGTAGACACAGTCAATAGCTGATATTCTTTATTTTCATCTATTGACTTTTATAATCCTTATTAAATTATTGCTTGGACTTCATTATTCATCTGTCTGAATCTTTACTTTTTTCAAAACAATTTAAGGTAGTTTTTTGTGCTACCCAAGTAATTACTTTTCTGAAAAAAAAAAGAACACCTTGTTTTGTATAGGTATACATGTAAAATTTCTCTGAAGTCACTAGTATATAAAACAGTTAATTCTTTTTAAAAATTATTTTTCATCAAAATGTCTGGAGGATGAGCTTGGATTAAGGAACCTGTATTAAAAATTTTAAGTAGAAATGCATTTCCTTCTGGCCTATTATATGTAAAAATTCATAGATTTACAAAAATTAAAAAATTTTTAAGGAATCCATTTTAAGGAATTATTTAATATTTTGGATTTGAAATAATTGACCTTCAGTGTTATAGCTCTAGCACCCAGAAGCTTGACAGTTATATTTTAATGAGTATTCTGCTACATTTTTCATAGTGGAGAGCAGACCCGAAGAACACTTAAAGTAATTAACAAACTTTACTTTTTATGTAAATTAGTGAAAAAAATTTAATCACACAGTTACTATTCTCACTCTTTATAGACCAATAGCTTTCATTCTTTGTACATTTGCTAAATACGGCATATTAGTTTAAATATTTACATATTTAACAAATATCTAATGTCTGTGCAGACAGTATTATTTTAGTGAGTTTTATCATGTGAAATTAAGGATTAAAGTACACTGAAGTAGATTAAATTATTTATACATCTTTAAATTTGTTGAAATAAATGACTAGGAATTTTTCTGTGCTCTAAAAATACAAAGTAAATAACTTTTACAGAGAACATTTATCTAAGATCATTTCTGAGTGAATTTTTTCTTTTTCATTACAGAATTTCTACAAGTGTGAAAGAATTAGAAAACTTCAGGAACTTGTTACGAAATATTCATTAAAAAAAAAGAGCATTGAAATGTTGCCGTTTCTGGACAATGGAGGTCAAAAAGTGTAATTTCATTCAAGGCATAGTATCAGTGACAGTCTTAAGCTAAATGTTTTATAAAAAGCTGCTTTTGTAAGAGGAGAAATTATATTGTTTTAAGTAAACAATTTTTTCTAATTGTGTTAAGTCTATGTATAATATTACTTTGAGGAAAGGTAATACTTTGATACTGTGGTATAAATTTTAAAGTTTAATATTGAATAAGTCAGGATTACCCAGTTAATAGATGGTAAAACTAAGTGATGTTTTCAGTCTTTCAAAGCGGAGTTTTATGAAAGGAGATGTAATATAAATTAAGGACCATCGGACAAGTGTTTAATAGGAATATTCTAAGGAGGCTCATGAAGGACCCATAATTAACCGTTTAACTTTTTCATACATTTGGGCTTATCAGATTTAGTAAATAAAAAGGATGCCCAGTTAAAAATTAATAATACACTGAAACTATTCATTTCAGTGTATGTACACTGAAAACTATTCATTTCAGTGTATGTGTGACTCGTGCAATATTTGGGACATGAATTCAAAGTTGTTACTTGTTTGAAATTCAAATTTAGCTTGAAATCCTGTATTTGATCTGGCAATCCAAATCACTTTTAGTATTATATTGTTATTTTGATTGGTTTGTTTTGATATGTAGAAAGATCCAGTGACAACTCAATAGGGAATTCCTAAGCATTATGAAAACCTGAGTAGATTTATATATTTATTTCCCACAATACTTTCCCTAATACCGAATACAACTTGGGGGGACCTTTTTATTTTCATGAAATTTCAAATTTACAGAAAAGTTGTAAAATTTGTACAAAGAATTCCTTTACCCAGATCACCAATTTTTCATATTTGCTTTATCTTTTGTATTCTCTTTGTATAGAATGCACTCAGATACTATTTTATCCCCAATTATTTGAAAGTTATTTACAGGCATCATGCTCCTTTAGCCCTAAATTGCTTCAGCCCGTAATACTGAATAGTTTTAAAAAAATTATTTTCTCAAAAGAACAAAAAACCAAAAAAAGAAAACCCAAACAAAAAGAAAAACAGATGTGGGTACTATACTACTATATGCCTTAGAAGAAGGGATCATTTTGAATTCCAATCAAAAGTTCTTTTTGAGTTTTGTTGCTCTTTTTTGTGTTTGATCTGTATAGTCATAGGAATTTTTTGTTTTTTATACATGAACTTTGTTTCCTTTGTCTCCCTAAAACCGAAGGTAAGGTTTTCTTTAATGGAAGCTCTTCAGTGATAAAAATATTTGAAGAGGATTAGAAATGTATATTGTTTGGTAATTGTAGGGAAAAGAAACTGTATACCTCAAAATCCATGTACCCTTTTTAAATGTGTTTTAGCAGGTATAGCATGTTGAGGTGTTCACTCATTATTAATAAAGCCAGGTTCATTTATATGAAGGTTTAGAAAATATCACTTTACACTGCTGTAAATTTTTTCTTTTCTGTGTCCCTAATGACTCATACAGTGCCAAGCACACAGTGGGTATCCAGTATTTGTTGAATATATATCCAATATATTTCAAATGAATAATCACAGAGTTAAATTTAATAATGCATGTTCTATTTTCCTTTCCCCCCTCATTTTCTTGAATAGGGCAGAAGACAGATAGTAGGTCAGTAGTTAAGTCAATTCTCTTGGATACTCAAAGCACCATGAAGTGACCACCTTGTGTAAAAGTTTAAGGATGTTTGTCATACTCTGAGAATATGGTAGCTGGTTTCAGATGCTAATCATTTGTACACTTCTCTCTCTTCTTACGCCATTTTTTTTTCTAACAGCCAAACTTTTTGAAAGAATATTCCTGCCGTCTTCCTACCCTCCTTAATTAAAACCTGGCTTCTGTTCTTGTAGTTCTTAAGAATCTCTTCCTGTGAAGTTTAAAACCCTAATTCTAAATCCACAGATTAGTTCACAAGCCATTTCTTATTTGGCTTTTTGCTCCAATTGACACTGTTGACAGCTCCCACTTTAAAATTCTTTATTCCCTTAGTTCCTTATGTTTGATTGCCTCTTAGATCCCTCCTTTACAGAACTTTATTCCTTAAATATTATACCTCAGACTTTTATTCTCGCTGCTGTCAATTACTATACCAATTCTCACTCTTGGGTAACCCAATGATTCCTAAATCTTTGTATTAAACCCAGACCCCTTAATCCAGTTGCCTATTGTATATCTTCACTTGGCTGTCCCACAGACACCTGTGCATGTCTAAAACAATCATTCCTCCCCCAAATCTACTCTCATGCCTATTTTCCTTATTTAGGTTAATTACAGGACCATTATCTTCTAAGTTTCCTAGACTCACTCTTGTCTTCCATCTTTCTCCTATTCAATTAATGTCTAAGCTCCACTGCTTTCATCTCCGTATCTCTGATAAATCACTTTCTTTGCATTTTCATTGCTCTTATCTAAAGAACTCTATAACTTGACTTTTTGTACCCAAACTGTTTCTTCTCTGTTGCTCCACAATGCTAACAGAGTGGGCTTTTCAGAAGCACTCTGACAGTGTTACTCCCTGTTCAATACCTTTCAGTGACTTCATGAACCTTCACGAGAAAGCCAAGCTCCTTAATCTAGTGCTCTGATAAAACAGACTTGCTCACAGTTCGTCAAGGGCACCACAGGGTTGGGCCCCCACACCTTGGTTGTTCTCATTGCATCAAGAAGGCCCTCCTTCCTTAGCTGGAAAATTCCCCTGCATCCCTGCCAGACCCCTGTAAGCACCTCCTCTGTGAAGTCTCCTTTGCTGCATTCAAGGAGAGCCATCTAACATGCTTTTTTGTGCCACCATTGTAATTAGAACCTACCTCTTCTGCAACACTTACTGTACTGTATTGTTTTTGTTTTTTAAAGCCTCTATTACTAGAATGTGAGCCCCTTAAGGGCAGGAAAGAACTTGATTCATTTACGTATCTCCATAGTATAGTTTTTGGCATATGAACATTTAATAAATGTTTGTTGAATAAATTGTTTTTAAAGTGACATCTTTATTCTACTAGAGGCCATGTTTTCACTCTAAGTATTTTTTACAGCAAGGGACAGTAGACTTTCAGAGACTTGTGGATTTTAAGGGGTCAGCAAAACTCCTGAAATCATATTCCAAATTTGGTGTGGTTTTGGCGTGGCCTGAAAGGAGTTTATTCTGAAAAAAAAAACAGAACTCTTCTTTCAGGGGAAAAGGCAGCATCATTAAAGCATTTCTTGAATAATCCAGGAGTAGTTGCCCAGGACTATGGGCTAGTTAAAGAGATTTCTGTTTGAGACTTTAAGGGGAAGCGGTGAGATATTATAAATTACTACATACAAGGATTTTTCTTAGTTTTCTATCTATTCAAACATATCTAATGTTTTATTGGTATTTTAAAGTAAAGTATGTGGCACTTCATATGAAATTGTTGTAACATACTAAACGACATGATGTCCAGATGTAAGTAATTATGAGATAAGCAAAAGCAAGCTATCATTTCTTACTTCTGACATTTTCTTCTTTTTCTATAGTAGCACTAGTGTTTTTATCCTTATATGATAGAGAAACTCAACTGTAGTCCATTAAGAGATTGAGAAAATGGGACCTCCAAATAAAAGCACAAACACTTTTATTTTTAACAGTAGTGTCTTGTTACAATTTAGTGAAACAACAAATAAGTACATTCATTGGCCACAGCTATAGTTTTACAACCAGTGTGAAACTGATTATATAGCTGAGAAACACTGTTAAACAATAAAAAAGGCAGCTATGCATAAAAAAGCCACTTTAGCTATAAATTACATCTTCCATAAAACTACAACCAACCACAAATGAGTGGTAATAAGAGTTTCAAAATTAATGGCCACCCAAACGAAATAAAAAAAAAACAAATACTACTAATCACTGTAATGATTAAGCAATGAAATTTGCTTTTCTATTTAACGAACCAAAAAGGAAGATTTGAAATTGTCATCATGTGCTTCAGTGCAGTATGAACAGGGAATCAGTAGCCCTTTGATTATATCAACAACTCCTTCCTTGGAGACCAAACCTAAAGTGCTCCTAGTGCTTTAGAATTTTTTAGCAAAAACTGGGCCAGAAGCTTATTTTGTTTGTCTTTGGTGATGTATTGTGGGAGACATGTTTTAGGAGACAAATCCAAGAATTTAGGTACCTTAGTCGGTGATAAGAATAAACTCACAAAATCTCAGATTTGGAAGAGTCATTGCAGCTAAAAGAACCAAGTTATTTTATTTGAAATTTTTTTTTAAGAAACTTTTTTTTTGGTCAAATAAGAACATTATCTAGAGAAGCCTTATGAGAACAAATTCACTTTGATTACCTTGAGCCAGAAAGGATTATCAAAGACAACACAGACCTTTACAGATAAGCTCTGAATAATTAGATACTTAACATTATTAGCAAAAGAAATAGTTGGCATTCTGAAAAGAAATCTAATAATTGAAGTTATGATCAAAATATACTCAGTTAAACACATGTTATGTGTCATGTTAATAAGAAGTTAACTTCTGTACTATAAATTTTAAAATAATTTGGCTAAAATGAAAGTACTTGCTATAAACAAACCCCAAACCACATTTATAAGTTTATAGTCTGATTGAATTAAAAATCACTCGTACCATAAAAAGAAGACATTTCTTTGGCTGTGTACCAGCCTCACAAGATTGAAAGCATTAAAAATTTCATTTGCTTCTTAGGTTTTCACTGACGGCTAGACTTTTGTGAATTTACTGCATCAGTTATTAAAAAGTAGAAAGATTTTAATTAAAAGTAGAAATAAAACATAACTTTCTCATCAAAGTAGAAGACAGAAATAAGACAGGTGTATTAGTTCCAGTTCTGAAGAAACAGATCAGCAGACAATTGTATAGTTTGTCGTCTTTTAGTGGGTTATGACAACTTCCCAGTATTACCTGTTCCCATGGCATCTTGAGGTATTCAGTATCTATTTTTCTCTAGACACTGATAGAAAGTGCATTTTAAAATTCTTGATTAACTTAGCCTATCATATATTTCATAGATTTGGGATAGGACATTCAAGACAGTTTTGACATAATTCTAAAAGTATTCCAATATTGTCAACCACTTTTTTTAATGCATATCTAATTAGTACCTTTACTTAAATTTGCTCAGTCCAGTGCCTGAATAATTTGAATTCAGTTTAATTTGGCTTTGCCAATAGACAACATATAAATGTAAAAACTAAAGGAGGAATTATATGTCTTACTAAGTATTGCACTTGAGTTCACTGCAATAATACCATCATGATTTAATTTACCTGAGGCCTACCTAATCAATAGGTAAAATCAGCTATATCTTGCTTCAGCTAAATTGAATGCCTTTGAGAATGTATCCAAGTTTTAACTTAGAGCTGTACATTTTATGAATAATTCTTAAATGAATCTGCAAACTCATTTAGTCCCAAGAAATTTCTACCAAAATATCCCTATCCAGAAATCACTATTGCTTTCTTGAAGAATCATGCTTTAACTACTACAATATCTTAATCATACAAAATAATCACTTGACCAGTTCTACTCAAAGCAGCCACATAAATTTCACTAGTACGCTTTCCTTTTTCTAGAAATGACTGTGGCTTTTAAAGAACACTGCTGGTCATCATAAAGAATTACTAATAGTATTTGTTTAAAATAAAATTTTAAATAATTTCAGTTGGTATTTTAAAGTCATGCTTAAAGGAACTATCATCAATGATCAAATATTTTTAGATTTTTAAAATGAATGATACATTTTAATGCTTTAATTCTGTGCGCTTTTCACACTGTAAAATTTTATTGGGTAAGAATTCCACAGAGTACACCACTGAAAATACAGGCTTTGATTTTTGCCGGAATATTGCCTCCCAATATGGCGTACAATATAATACACCAGCATGAACACTGGAGTATGACTTTGGGGACTGCAGTTTACTCTTTCTGAACAAAGATAAAAGTGCAAATATGCAAACATACATTTTGATGTTCCAAAGTTAGGGTTTTTGAAGGCCAACAAGTGCCTTAATATCTAATCCCTTTTTTCTCCCACTTGAAATTTTTCCATCTTCTAGTTACCAGAAAGAGGTCTCAAGTAACTGTGTTCTCCCCTGAACACAGCCAACATTTCCAGGCTTTGTTTTCAATTGCAACAGATAATGGAATGTTTATGTAGATGGAACTTAAACACACTGAATATACACATTCATGAAAAACAATTCAAGAATCATAACTTGGTGATGCTGTCAATTTTGTGGTGTTGCATATAAGTTATGGTGACTGTTCATGTCTAAATTACTACAAGTAAAGAGCAAAGGTGCAGTATCTGTCATAGGTCCATTCAGATGGGGAGGGACGGTATAACTGTTGCTGCCACATCCAGTCATGGTGCCATACCAGCCCAAACCTTGCGAATTTGATAAACTGCAACAAAAAGGCACAGAAAGCCACAGGTTGGCAATTAGGATATTATAAATTGCATTGGTGTTTTAAAAGTTTTCATTAAATTGTATAATACAGTATCAAATATATGGAAATATGGTTTTTGCTGAATAACAATGACTTTCTACAAAGTTTAATGATTTTAATGTAATATCCTTCGATCTATACAACATTGTCTTACAAAAGAATGAATGAATACCATCCCGAACTGGTGGAACTTGATTATCAGATGATAGTAATCCACATGATGACCATTGTCATCAATAGTGTGTATTATGCGAGGCACTGCTCTAAGACGTGTTTGTATATGTGTGTATACACCTGTGTTTGTGGATACACACAATATACTTATTTAATTCTTACAACAACACTATGAGAGAGGTTCCATTCTAACTATTTTACAGGTGAGAAACTTAGGCTAAAAAATCTGAGGTTAAATAACTTGCAGTTGAAGGTGGAATTAAAGGAAATGCTGTATCAGGCTGAAAGCCTTAGGCAGGTGTACATAAGGCCTTCTCTTTGTTCTGATACTCAGCCGATGGTATGCTGGTTTAGGACTTGCGATGGTTTCGGACAAAAAGGACATGGGTAGATTTCCTATGGCACTTAAGCTTCCCAAGATTTTTAGCTAGCATTCCTCTGTAGATTTTGAATAGCACTAGAGATATGAAAAAAGATACATAATTACTGTCACTGTATTCCTTCCCTACCTATCCCCTAGCTCTGAACCAACAAGGGATGCTGAAATGAAATGGTACCATTTTACCACAAAGGCATTTCTTCAATGAAAATGATACATAGGCTTGGAGTCAGAAGGTCGTTCTTTATAATGCAGGTCCCACTATGGATTTACCCATGCATGGCTCTAGGCTCCAAATTCACATGATCTTATTTATTGACATTTACCACCAAACCATCATTTTCATATTGGGGCTAAAGCCTCGATTGTGCATTTCAATCTATTTCAGGACTAATTCAGGCTACATTTGTTACATCTACCTTCCTTCTCTTGAACTTCCCAGTCTTGGCAAGTCATCATCACTATCGTACCGTCTTGGATTGTCAAAAAAGTATGCTCTGGAGCTATAGCTGTGACTGTTTATCATGCCAGCAGGTGCCTGTGAACAAAGTATCAGATAGCACGTGAGGATTTACTTCTCAACTGAGAAAGGAAGCTGGGATCTACACTGACTTTTAGTCTTAAACTTTGCCAAAAATAGAGTATCAATAAGAAATGTTATATTGTTATTATTTTTAAATAAGGAGAACATGTATTACGGAATATGATGACACCGTACCAAATTCTGGTTCAATCTCTGTGCCCGGAAAAACAGAACCACCGACCATGCTGGCACATGTTCCCACAGAAAGAGGACCATTCCAAACACTATATAATCTCCACTTATGTCTTCTATATGAGCCTGTAAATAGAATATGGCAGAGCAATATTTAAATCTGCTTTATTTATAAAGAACCTCCCTCCACAATTAACTTGCTTTAGGGAGGGTAAGTTAAAACGTATCAACTGAAAGCACACGTAACTCTGGAACTTTCTATATTTTGTGCTTTCTCATATGGTGATACTTATCCCTTAAAGAGCATAAAATGCTTTGATGTTAAGTAGAATAAAAAGCTATTAACACTTTAAATGCATTAGTTTCTGAAAATTTTTTTAAATATATGGATACTATGGAGTGATCACATTTTAGATCCCATAGTCTGAAGAGGGTAGTTATAAAGAGACTACTGGCTCTAGCTTTGCCATAGGCAAACCTATAAAATAGTTAAAACCCTAAAACTGAGCCAAGTATTTAGGTTATTAGGATAGGGGAGAGTTAATTTTATCCTAACGAAGTCACAACCATATTCACTGGCTAATGACAGGCAATCAATTTATCTAGAAATATTACAACACCATCTTTAAAAAATAAGATTTATGATCAATATCCACCCATTAGTACTATTTACATAAAATAAATTCTGCTCTGGGAGAAGTCCTCTGAAGAATGATTTCAAGTGCACATGTAAAGGAGTATTTTTAAACATAGAGCTTTACTATGATTACTGATAGTAGAGATTCCATGAGAGTGTTTAAAAGTCAAGTACTTAAAATATTCTCCTTGTTAAGGCTAATTCATTATCCCATTATTATGTTGGCAGTATGTAGTAGGCACTTACCTTATCCGAAAGATTATCCCAGCCATAATTAAATGGACTTTCTAAGGTGTCCTGAGATAGGGTGATTACCACCAAATTATAACAAGCTCTTGAAGAGTACAGAAGAATGACCACAGAGCCCACAACGACAAGCTGGCATAGAGACATACCCTAAAAGAGACAAAAATCACCACGATGATATTCTGTGCATTTATCATGACAAGCTATTCATCCACATACAGCATAATCAACTGCAGTGTACCTCCAGAAAACACTGCGTGAACACCTTTTGAAATAAACTTGATTATCTTGCTTCGTAATTTCTATTCTTAGAATCACTTGTGTTTAAACTATCCTCTTATTATGTATAAGTTCTTTGCCAATCTTCCCAGTGGCAGCTGGAGGAAGATTCTGTTCTAACAAGGTTACCTTACTCCTGTAAGTAAATATGAATGGATAAGTTGGCAAAAGATCTGAATTTTAGTATTAATCAGAGAGATAGTTTAGTCATAATGAGAAAAAGATTGAAAATAGAAACATTAGTACGTATGATAAATTGAATTTCCAATAAGATGCAAAATTAGAATAGAAATACAGCTCTTATGCTGTTTGTTTTTTGTTAGGTTCTATTAGAGAGTTGATGTTAGTACTCTATTCATGCCATTACGCTGATGATAAAGTAATCTAGGCACCCAAATGCACTTTCAAATCCATAATATTTTAAATATTTTAATACTATGGTTTTTACCATTTAGAAAACTCTTGTAACAGTGGTTCTCAAGTGCAGTGTGTATGTTGGGTGGGGACGTGGTATCATCACTCCTTATTGGGATTATAATTTAGGGTCTCTATTGGATTTCTTTTTAATCCTGTATTTTATCTTAAGTATTAATAACATTATTCTGAGAAATGGCACCATTTCTAAAGAGATCCATTGCATAAAACACCCAGTAAGGTAGGTGTTTTGAAAGTTTGCATTTTGATTGTCACAATGATTACGAGGCAATGATGGCATTAAGTGCACAGGTCCCAAGGATGCTGGAGAGCTGTTCACAGAGAATGATCCTGTGACCTCCATAACTTCCAGATGGCCTCCTGCACACCCAAGTAGGTGAAAAACCTGCTTATGATGATCTGAGCAGAACCTAATTCTCTTTTTACATATAAACAAAGTATCTATTTGCATAGTTTAAATATGCCCCAATTTCCAGCAACATATGAACTGTAAATTGAAGAATTCTGTACTTGGTTTTGTTCAGAATTTTATCAAGAATTAGTCAAGTGTTTCAGAAAATTATGATACTAATAGCAATACTATTTGTGGTAGTTAAGTTACCAGCACAACATGCCTGTAACAGTTTGTGTCTGTAGCTGTGCCGTACATGGTTTGTATGTATATGTACAAGCATCTGACTATTGCCTCATGTCCAACATTTACATACTGAAATACTTATTTTATTTAGAAAGTACTTTCCTTTCATTTCCCCTTTATATTACAATTAGGGCAATACATTTAATTTTTGGAGTTATATGTATAGTTAGGACAAACGATCTATTATTTTCAGGATAGAAACAAGGTTATTAAAAAGTAGCTGTTACAAAAAGAGTGCCTTAGGTCTGGCAGGGTTAGGTACCATTACTATAACTGATTTCCTTATAAGAACAAAATATTTTAGAGGTATGAGAGAAAAAGGACTAAAAAGTGAAAGATACTTTAAAATATTTTGAAATAGCAATAGAGTATCTCCTCTGAGCTAGTCCACTACTGTAACAAAAAAAGTATGTGTGAAAATAAAGAAAAATCTAACAAAATTAAAACCTTTTTAAAAACAAGGCTAAAATTTTCTACAATAAACATTTTATTTTTGTGAATCCAAAAAACAAATGTTGATATAAAAAAGATAATCTAAAACGAATCCAGATCCAAATTTAAAAGTACAAAATTATCAGGTAAAGGTAAGGCAACAGGGACAAGAAAACAGTGAGAATACTGTAAGCATTCTCAAATAATCATAGTTGAGTTTATATTCACTGCTTTGAGAAATAAAACTGCTAAAAAGAAATATGTTAGAATACTGAAAGATTCTGCTTAAAATTATAATTTTATGAAAACAAAAAATTTGAGAGAAGATCAAAGAATAATACAAAATATTAATAAAAACTGAAATAAAATTAAATATATATATATAAAACAATGAAAGAAATTCACAGATTTAGAAAAATAAGATTCATCCTACAAAACAAGACTATGCAAGGAAAAATAAGGACCCAAAAACACTGGAAAGTTACCCCAAAGTTAAAGAAAACCTTCCTAATATAAATAGAATAAGAATGAACAATTCCAACAGTAGCAAGACTTAATGAATGATTCCCCTTCTCACATCACTGATGCCCACATACCACTTTTTTTTAAAGTCCACATCTGAGAGTAAAGAAGAGTTATGTCTCACTCTCAAACAATTTGTTTACAGGCATTTTTAGGATGCACATATGCAGAAACATTAAGTTACTACTCTATGAGTTTTGACAAACATGTACACCCGTGTAACCCAAATCCTTATTAAAATATAGAACAACATTCCCCCAGAAAATTTCCTCATACCCCTTCCCTGTGAATGCTCTCTAAGCCCTAAAGGCAAATACTGTCCTGATTTGTTTCTTTTATCACAACTTAATTGTCTACACTAGAACTTCATATAAATGGAATTAAAGAATATGAATTCCTGGATGTTACATTCCGTCAGCATGTTTTTGAGTACCATGCATGTTGTTGGATGTATCAGAACATTGGGCTTTCTATTGCTGACTTGGGTGACCCCCTCTTCCTGGTTTTCTGGATAGGAAATTCCTCAGTCTCAGGCAAACTAACTCCACTGTATGGTTACATGACAGTTTGTTTATCCATTTTTCTGTTGATGGACAGCCATGCTGTTTCCAGATTTGGGGTATCATGATCATTCTTGTAGAAACCTTTTTGTGGACATATGCTTTTATTTCTTTTGACTAAATACTGTAGAGTAGAATTGCTAGCTTATATGGAAGGCATAAATTTAGTTCTTGTTTTTAAAATTTTCAAACCAAGACAACATTCAAAAATGAAATTCTTAACATGCAAACATTCCCGGTATGGTGTTCAATCAATGGCTTACAATGTAAATTTAGTTTTGTAACAACTTGCCAGATCTCTTTCCAAAATGGATGTGAAATTTTATAACAGAGCATGAGTTCCAGTTACTCTACATCCTAATCCACATTGAGGGTTGTAAATTTTTTTAAATTTTAGCCATTTTGGTGGCTGTGTGTCTTATTTTTATTTTAATAAGCATTTCCCTGATGATTAATAATATTAGGTACTTTCTCATGGGCTTATTGGGCATATCTATATCTTTGTGAAGTCTATTCAAATACCTCGACCTCTTTTAAGTTGGGTTATTATTATTTATATGACCATTTCCATGCTCAAGTGAAAAGAAAATGTATTCTGCATTTGTTGGATGTCAATTATCTCAAGAGGTTGATGGTAAGGTTCAGCTTTTCTATGTCTAATGACTTGTTTTATTGTATGTCAACCGCCATGGTTGGGATATTAAAATCTCCAACCATGACAGTAGAATTGTCTGTTTTTCCTTTTATTTCTTATAATTTTCTTCATGCAAACATTATGTTTTCCTGAAATACCTCTCTTTATATCTAGTAATACTGTCCTGAACTCTGCTTTATCTACTATTAATATAACCATACCAGACTTCTTATGCTTACTGAGAGCATAGTATATTTATTTCCATCTTTTTTTTTCAGCCTCAATGTGTCTTATAAAGTACATTTCTTGAAGCCAGAATATGGGTCTTGCTTTATTTTATTCATTTTAACAGAATGTTTAGTTCACTCACATTTAATAGAATTAATAAGTGTAGATTTAGGTCTTATATTTTATTATTTGTTTTCTACTTGCTTGTCTTATGTTTTGGTGTTTTTGTTGTTCCTCTATCCATCATTTCTGGCCTTCTTTTGGGTTAATTTAGTATTTTTTAGAATTCCATTCTAATTCTATCTGCTGGGTTTTCAGCTATGCTATTCTGCATTTTTTTTAGTGGTTGCTGTAGGGCAGCAGTCTTTAAACTGTGGATTGGGGACTCTAAATGTCTCACAAACCTTTCAAAATCTAAATTATTTTTTAAAAATGCCAAGATCTTATTTGCCTTTTTTACTCTCGTTTTTTTTAATGAGTTATAGGAGAGTTTTCTAAAGGCTACAGGTTTTTGTGATGCTGTCATCGCTCTGCATATGTATGATTGTTCTTTTGAATTTCTGAGGTAAAAGAATTAGGGTATAAATATGTGCATTTTCAGATACAACCTCTGTTCTCTATACTTTTACTGGACTCTTTTCTTTGGCTATATCTGCTATACTCACTGAAACCTCATTATCATCCAATAAATCATTATGTGAAATTCTGAAAATTTCCTTGTACTTATGGGAAAACACAAGAATAACTACATCTTGTTGATTTATTTTGCAAGATTTAAGAATTTTTTCCAAAAACTTCTCTAAATTTTAAAATTTGATACAAAACTTATTTTAAATCTAACAATCTTTTGCTCTAAAATGAAATTATATTTTTTATATTTAAGAATGGATCATTGGCATAAAAAAGGGAAATTAAAAAGCTCTTCCTTTACACAAAGCTTCCCTGTTTACCTCTAAAGATGTTAAAGAGGAAAATGTCAGTTAACTCTCTGACTCAACAGAGAGAAAAATCTACTTCAAAGAAATTAGATGAAACTGTAAATAAGAAACAAAGATACAGTGAAAGCTATCTTTGATACGTTTTATTTATGTTGATAATTTACCTTATTATGTCTCTGCAACAGAACATTTTTGAGTAGCATTTGGTGTCAGTTAAGTTGCAGCATCATATTGAGAGCAATCATTCAGAGATTAAAGCAAAAGGAAATGAAAATTTTAATTTAGGTGTGGTGAACGTTTAAATACCAAAAATTGTTTGTTATAATTTTCCAAACTGGAAATGAAAAAGCCACTGAAGGACCTTACAGGCTAAGTTATGATGTTGCATTGGCAGGAAAAGCACATACAAAATTAGTAAAGTCTAAATAGTTGACATTGCTGAATGTCTGCTGGATGGAAAGTCAG
Organism: Tamandua tetradactyla; assembly: GCF_023851605.1. NCBI lineage: Eukaryota > Metazoa > Chordata > Mammalia > Pilosa > Myrmecophagidae > Tamandua > Tamandua tetradactyla. The sequence continues at coordinate 13,968,737 of NC_135338.1, forward strand.
TAAAAGAAATCCTGGCATTGCTATATTCCAATAATACAGAAATTCAGTGATTTAAAGATTTAACTGAAAAAAAAATGAAGGCTGATTTAATATCTTGCCTATAGTCTTGCATTTTTGCCTCACATATTAACGTATATATATGTATCAGGACTTGCTAGTTTGCTTGTATTTGTTTGGTGTCAATATCAACCAATCAACAAAGAAAATTATTTTTTTATTTCAATGCCTGACAAGAAACCACAAGTGGTACAGATATTCAAAGTGTTGAGTAAATTTTTTGAGTCTTAATGTTTATTATGGACAAACTGTGTTGACATTTTCATTAATAGTATGAAATTAATGGTGGGTAAAACTGCAGGGCCTTAGCACAAATCAGTGCAGTTGGCACCAAACTGTACTAGGAGTGATTATATTATTCACTGCCATGCTCCCAGTTAAAAAAGAAAGTCTGTTTACTGAAAAATACTCTTGATGAGGCATATAGACCTTAGAGTACATCTATTTGATATTCTGTGTGCTGCAATGAGAATTACACTTAAAGCAATTATACTACATACCGAAGAACAACGCTTATTCCGAAGAAAAGCACTTGTGTGATTGTTGGACTTGTGAGCTGAATTAGTCACTCTTTTCAAGGACACCATTTTCTAATTGAGAGAATAACCAACAGACAAACTATGGTTATTCAGTCTTTGTTATTGAGCAAACATTAAAAAAATAAAATCAAGAAAGTGTTGCTTTGAAGAAAATATAACTATTTATTGCCAATGATGAAATTTGGTCTTTCAAGTGAAAATTAGAATTTTTGAAAACTTGTACCATCATTGTCATTTGGCATATTCCCAAAACTTAAAGACTTGCACGATGAGATTGGTGGTGATGCTACAAAAGTGATTTTTGGATATTGTCTAATTAAATGTGTCAACATTTTGAAGATATAATAAGCCTGTGAACTACTATTTTCCAAATGACTGATGCATAATGTTACAAAATCATTCAAAGTTTGCAATAGACCAATGGAGAGTAAAAACTGTTCACTGATACGGTTTTAGATTCCACATGGTAACTAGTCTTAAAGAACCTCTGAATTTGGTATAGTATTGAAGAAGAATATTCACAACTATCTGAAAAGGTTATTAAAACTCTTCTCCATTTTCCAACTACATGTATGTATGAGGATGGGATTTCTTCAAATGCTTCAAGCTAAACAACATATTGCAACTGGCGAAATGCAGAAGTAGAAATGAGAATACAGCTTTCTAATAAGTCAGACATTAAAGAGATTTGCAAAATGCAAAACAATGCCAGACTTCTCACTAATTTTTTTTGACAATGATTATTTTATATAAAAACATTGTGTTAGTATATAATAGGCTCATTATTGTCATTTAAAGTGAATACATGAATATTATAATAATTTCTCAATTTTAATCCCTAATATAGCATATGTCAATAGATATAATCCATGTAAATTAAAACCTTTGAGGTTTCTCAGTACTTTTAGAAGTATAATGGGGCTTTAAGATCCAAAAGTTTGAGAACCACACTCTAGGGATAACAATATATAACCTTCACTTTTCATGGTCTAAGTAACTATATCATACCATTTAATGTAAAATTGAAAAGCTTCATAATTCTATACACCTATTTACATTCTGTCCTTTATGCTACATATTATTAAACAGAGAATTATAGATTATATTTACATATGTAAACCTCATATTATGTTAAAATTTTTGCTTTGCACAGTCATGTATTTTTAAAAAGTTAAGAAATTATATTTACATACAGATTTACTATTTCTGGTGTTCTTCATTCTTTCTTCAAGAGCTTAAAAAGTCAAGGTGGCTTGATTTTCGTTCAGCCTCAAGAATTTTCTTAGCATTTCTTGTAGCACAGACTTGTATGTTTCACAATTAACTCTCTTAGTTTTCTTTTATCTGAAAATGTTTTTATTTTAATGTTATTCTATAAGAATATTTTCACTAGATATAAACAGCTTTTTTATTTCAGCATTTCAAATGTTCCCATGTCTTCCGGCCTCAGCTGTTTCTGATGAGAAGTGAGAGATAACTTGAATAGTCCTGTCTGCTTTCAAGACTTTATCTTCAGTTTCAAGCACTTTGACTACGATGAACCTAGATGAGGTTTTATGTTAAATCTGATTGGGTTTGCTGAGTCTCTTGAAACTGTAGATTTATGTCTTTCACCAAATGTGGAAAATTTAGGTCTTTATTTGTTCAAATCTTTTTTCCAACCATATTTTCTTCCTCTTTTCCTTTGGGGATACCAATTACATAAAATTAGACCCTGAGTTTCTGTTTATTATAATACTTTTTCCACTCTCTGTTCTTCAGATTGGACAGTTTCTATTGATTTATCTTTAAGTTCACTGACTCCTTCTCTCATTTCCTACCTGCCATTAAGCCCAACTATTGATTTTTTAATTTTAGATACAGTATTTTTTGATTCTAGAATTTCAATCTGGTTTCTTTTTATAGTTTCTATTTCTCTTGAGATTTCCTATTTATTAATTCATCCAAGTATATTTTCCTTTATATCCTTGAGCATATTATAAAATCTTTGATAAACCTAACATGTAGGTCATCTAGGGAGATTTATCTTTGTTGGCTGTGTTTTGAGTTTTGTTTTTCCTGTTTCTTCATGTATCTAGTAACTTTGGATTGTGCTCTGGACTTTGTGAATGATATATTTTAAGGATTCTGGATTCTGTTATATTCCTCTGAAAAGTATTGACTTTTTGGTTTAGCAAACAATTAACTTGGCTGGACTCAAATCCCAAACTGTCTCCCTTGCATGGAGGGCAATTTTTTATTCCATTATCTTTAACGATGTTGCTTGGGAGCCTTTCCTGCATGTACGTAGTTCAGGTGTTAGGTAAAAATTTGGCAGAGTTTATAAATAGAATTTGAGACTTCCCCTATCTGGATCTTTCCTTCATGAGCCTTCCTACTCTTTTTCCATCTGTGGCAGTCACTCCGAATTTTATCTTCTGATTCTTCAAGACAGTAAGCAGTAGGTTTCTCGCCAAGTTTTTGGCTGCCTCAAGGATATGATCTTCCCTCAGTTTATAAGCTGTGAAGAACAGGGAACTGACTCAGTTTTAGTTCCTTCTTCTAAGTGGTTGCTCTCCAGTGCCGTCAGTGTTTTTAAATTTTGTCCAGAATTTATCATTGCTATCTATGGAAGGACTGTCCATTAGGAACTACTCAGTCATTACCAGAAGCAGAACCTAGCACGTATTTTTCAAACCATCTAAAAAACGCTATTTCCATTTTCAAATTAAAATACCAAAGTAAGCATTAAAATAAGAAAATAAAATAGTCCCAATTAGTAGACTTAACAATATATTTTGATAATCATAAGGCCAAATAAACAGTTTCCAAAACAATCTCATGCTGCTAATATAAAATAAGATTAAATTTCTGGCTCCTGTGACTCTAGCATTATGAGTAGATGGCTTTTACTGAGTAGAACTTTTGGCCATGGAAAAATAAAAAAATTCTGAAAATGCTGGCTGGTACACATAACAGTTTAGAATTATAGGAAAAAACCTACTTTAATTTAGGAATAGGTAATATATAAATCCAAGGTTGTAAGCAGGGATTACTTGCTGAAGGTTAGCTCAGCAACAGCATAAGAAATAGTACTTGGAGTATAAGAGCTGGAGTATCTAAGGCAGCAAACTAAAGAAACTTCACAAATTAAGATGGAGAAAGTAAACTCAGTTACTCAAGAGAGAGCTTAGATTATTAGGAAGGGGATGATCACACCTATGAAAGGTGATGTTGTGTCTATCTCTCAACCATCATCCTCTCCAAATTTTGGTTATGTCATATTTCAGGGTGGTGGAAGAGAAACACTAGTATTTTAACCTGTTTCTTTAATCGTGGCCTATATTACTATAAACACCCTTTTGTAGGATTAGCTGGGCTCCAGAGAAGACCAGAAATACAGTTTGGGTGAATGTTGCTATAAGCTATACAGAGTTAAGATGCAGATGCTGCCTTCCATCCCAATACATTAAATAATAAGGATCAAGGGTGAATAAACTTGGGATAGAAAGGCATATATAGATAGCAATTAAAACTGTTAGGAATTAAGGGGGGAGAGTTAAAATTCATTATTTATAAATGGATGACTAGTTTGGGAGACATAAATTTAAAACCATGCATACATAAAATTATGCCTGTTCCTGCCAGAAATGTATAGCTAAAGGCTTAATAGAAATGTATAGCTAAAGACTTAATTTTAATTTGCCCTGTCTTTGAGAGATCGTTCATCAAAGGACCCCAACTTTCCCTCACAGGGTCTATATATCTATCATTAGGTTTGAACTTTTTATGCTGATGAATTATTTTGTCCTTTAAAAATGATATGCCTCTATATCTTATAAATCCCTTATTTTTCTGAAGTAGAAAGGATTGTAGAATAAAAAGTTCTATTAGCATGCATTTTAGTATTGAAAGTTATAATTTGATAAAAATTTGAATTGAAAGTTTCCACAGAAATCATACAATGGAAGACAAAGCAAACAACAATTTAAAAAACCTTAGTGGGAGAAAAAGACTAATATTAACAACCAATCATGTCAATTTGAGCTGTTCTATAAAAAGGGGTGCTTACTAACAATTCAGAAAACAAACTCCATAATATTTGCCTAAGTTAATGAGACACCCAAAATGTTAGCAAGGTACAAAAAAAATTGTCTATTGTGCAAATAAAAGAAAACTAAGATTGTACTGAAACCTATAATATATTTTATAACCAAAAGCCCAAATTAGAAAGACCATTACAAAATTGTAACAGTATTTGCTCCTGAATTTTCTAGGAAAAACTAGTTAAATACTTGAAAAATATAATCTATTGGAGATTTCAACCCTCCTCAATAGAGTAAAGATTTAACCAACAAAATCAGAGTAGAATGGTACATAAATAAGCTAGAGACAAGTAAAATTAAAATAAAATTAAATATTCAAAAGAGAAATCCTATTCTTCAGTATTCTTCTTTTTGGGGATTCATTGATCCTTTTGAGAATTTGATTAAATATATAGGGCCTCTCCCCAGATATATGTGCGCCAACATTTTGCCAAAAACTTCAAGTATTCAATAATTCACTGAAGCTAGGTTACCATCCCCTTTGGGCCATAATAGCTAATATTTATAACCACTTTCCTAGTACTTATTATACAAAGTACTTTACATGCATTTTCATTTAATCCTTATAACCACCTTATAAACTAGGTACTACTAACAACCCAAGTCCTCATAACAACCCAAGACATCAAAACTGTCATTATCTCCACTTTATAGATCAGAGGAGGGAAGTTTAGGGATGCTAAGGTACTTGTCCAAAATCACACAGCCAATAAGCAGCAGAACTGGGATTTATATCCACTTCTCTCTAACCCCAGGTTTCCAGCTTTTAATCACTATGACACACTGCCTGTCACTAAGAATTTTTCCATATTCATTAAAAAAATCTATACAACTGAAAAAAAGAGATGTAAACATATTTAATTCTTTTTTCATTTGTACTGCTCTTACTGCAAAAGAGAATCTGAAGCAGTTACAGAGATATGCACAAAGAGGAATGTGTGGAGGGAAAAACGTAAGGAAATGAGACAGGGCCAGAAACTAAAGGTAGAGCCAGAACCAAAAATGCATTTCATAAGGTTATCAATGATGGACAGAGGCGAGTCACAGTGCCAGAGGAAAGGGTTTAATCAGCACTGTTTTTCCTGGAATGGAATCTGGAAAAAAGATCCTTTTATGGGGACATCGTATGGACAATATCCTCAAGAATGTTACAAAGTAGGGACGTTAAAGATAAATTTTTCTTAAATCATTTCTTGATGTGGGCCAAAGCATGATGTCAAAGTATACGGTGGAGAAGACAATTCTCCCCAGGGTATCATGCAGCCGCAAGGATTTGGGATTAATCTGAGGATTAGATGTAGAGTAGACAGGGAAACGGACAGATGGCATATCCTTCAGGCAATCTATCAATTAAGCTTTGAATTTGACAGTTTTGAATTTATTTTCTCTGACAAGAACATGTTAGATATCCTAAATTGTCTAGTAGGTCAGATAAATATGCATGGACAATCAATCAGGGGTAAAGGTGATGGCTTCTTACGGAAGCTGGGAGCTAAACAGGAAGGACTTCTGAATTTTAGACTGTCTTCCAAGGAGAGCTGAAGGAAGACCTGTGGATAGAGTTAATATCTAATTCACACCAGTATGTACGTACACAATACTTGAGACATAGCTGATAGTCAAAACAGAAAATATGTTTGTTGTTGTTAAATCAGGAATAGTGTCACAACATATGAAAGATTATGGAAAGTTGCCAAAGCAGTATTTAAGAAAACATATTGCTCTAAATACCTATATTAGTTTACAGAATAATGAATCAATGTTCTATGAGAACACACATGAAACAAAATAATAATGTTAAATATGTAAGAAAGTAAAAAAATGAAAGAGCAGAAATAAACTAAGTAAACTGGCAATAACTAGCATTTAAAAAGCAAGTAAATGTTGCTATTTTTGAAAAAGAGAACCAGATTACAGCACTATTCCAACTGCTAAACGAATAAATGGAAAAAAAGTAATGAAAAAATAATGTGAAAGTTATTTCTCTGTAAATAGAGACTGGGGTGGAGAGATCTAGATGTAATTACTAGATTCCTAACTCTTATTTTTTAAAACAGCAACACAAAACTGATTTTGAAGAAAATGAACAATATGATGGCTGGCATTCTTTTTAAAAACTATTCAAAGTTTTAAGTAACACAAGAGTTAAATATGGCATATATTCATAGATGGAATGTTATTCAGCCTTAAAAGAGTTTTTAATAGCATGAGAAAATGCTTTACTAGTCTAAGGGGAAAAGCAGGATATAAAACTAAGTTTGCATTGCATCCAAAATACAGTGTCAGAGGTGACATTATGGTTGATTTTTCATTTTTAAATCATATTCTTTCATGTTACAAAGTTCTTTTTAACAATCAGAAAGAGTATTTTTAATAATAAGGTTCATATGGATAACTGCCTATAAAACTATAGGACAGCAAATTTGATGGACATAAAACTAGCATATGAATAGAAATACAGCAGGAAAACAAGATAAAAACAAGAACATTTACCAAAGTACAGCATTCTGCTAAATGGACAATGGAAAAATTTGTTCGATTTTTTTAAGTGAGAACAAGCCTATTATATAAAATGGGTCAAAATATGATGATAAAGATAACTGCAGCAACATTCTGGTTTTCAGTGCCAGGCAATATACTACTGTTTCCCACATATTATTATTTTATTTGTGAAGCACTGCTGTGGAGATAGTTGCTATACTTATCTCCAGTTTAAAGATGGACAGAGAGGTTGAAATACCAAAGTCATATATTAATAAATAGTAGAGCTCTATGTCAATCCTAAGTAATCTAACTACTTTTCTGTATTGCACCGTGGAGGCTATTCATCTCAGTGTATGAGATAAATATGTTTACCAAAACCGAAAGAAAAAAAGATTGGTCAAGTCTAGTCTAACAATCTTAAATAATATCATCAGGAATATAAAACATTAAAAGAAATGATAAAATAGGGCTTATTCCAGGAACTCAAGGAACATAAGGAAATTTAGTCAAATAATTTACTATATGTGTACAATACATAGTAAAAACAAAATTGCAGCAATATCAATTAGTTGCTAAGAAGGATTTAATAAGATTAAACACCTTTTAATTAAACATACCCAAGACTATTAGTTATAAAGGCTATAATCCTTAATAAAGGTAATATATATATATATTTTTTGTTTTGTTTTTAAATTTTCAGAGTACTTTTCAAAAATTAGTTACAGGACAGATCCCAGAGTTTGTCATGGGCTACCATACCATCCTCTCAGATTTTTCCTTCTAGTTGCTCCAGAATATAGGAGGCTAGAAGGGATAAATTTTTTTTTTTATCATCACAACTGACATTTTTTTTTTTGTAAAAAATAACATATACACAAAAAAAGCAATAAATTTCAAAGCATGGCACAATAATTAGTTGTAGAACAGATTTCAGAGTATGGTATGGGTTACTATTCTACAATTTTAGGTTTTTACTTCTAGCTGCTCTAAGATACTGGAGACTAAAGGAAATATCAATTTAATGATTCAGCAGTCATATTCATTTGTTAAACCCGACCTTTTCTGTATAACTCTACCATAACCTTTGATCTTTCTACCTCACTTTTTAGGGGTAGTTGGGCTATGGCCATTCTAAATTTCTTATGTTGGAAGAGGCTGTCAATAATATGGGGTAGGGAGATGGAACCTAGACTGGACCCTCTAGGTTTCAGGACTTATCTGGTTCAAGGACCCACCTGGAGGTTGTAGGTTTCTTGAAGGTTACCCTAGTGCATGCAACTTTTGTAGGCTCTTATATATTGCCCTAGGTGTTCTTTAGGATTGGCTGGAATGGTACTGGTTGGGGTTTGGCCAGTTAGGATAGATAGCAATGTCAAACTGAAGCTTGCATAAGAGTGACCTCCAGAGTAGCCTTTCGACTCTATTTGAACTCTCTCAGTTACTGATACTTTATTAGTTACATTTCTTTTCTCCCTTTTGGTCAGGGTGGAATTGTTGCTCCCATGGTGCCAGGGCTGAACTCATCCCTGGGAGTCATCTCCCATGCCGCCAGGCAGACTTTCATACCTGGATGTCATGTCCCATGTAGAGGGGAGGGCAATGATTTCACTTACAGAGTTGGGCTTAGAGAGAGTAAGGCCACATCACAGCAACAAAAGAGGTCCTTGAGAAGTAACTCTTAGGCATATGTTAGGTTAAGCTTCTCTGCTAACTACATAAACTTCACAAGAGTAAGCCTCAAGATCAAGGGCCTGGCCTATTGGTTTGGGTGTCCCTAATGTTTGACACAGTATCAGGGGATTCCCTGGTGGTAAAGTTTATTAGTTCCATAATTTTTCTCCCATCCCTCAAGGGACCTTGCCAATACTTTTTGATTATCTGCTTAATATACTCTAGGATGTATCCAGGCATTACATTAAACTATATACGATTAAAAGCCTTCACTCTTATTGTGGGTTCCCTGTGTTTTAATCATTCAAATGAGCTATCCAGACAGGTTGAGTTAGATTATGTGCTATAGAAAATTTAGGTTCCAAATAGCCAAATAGAATAAACATTTCTTCAACAAAGGCAATATATTTTTATACAAACAAAACATACATGGCAAGTATATAAAGAAAAAATATCCAGATTCTGCTCTATAAATTGTTGAGAAGTAATCTATACACACAGAAGTTTGAATAGTAAATCTTTACATGGAAACATATATGCATATTGGTTAAATAAATTTAAATTAAAACTTTTGAGACACATTAATTAAAATAATCAAAACAAATTTGGTTCCAAATTCAGATGAAGCATTATAAAACAGTTTGTTCTTTTGGAGATTAAGCAATATGGCAAAATCTAGTAGGAATATATGTGGTATAATGCCATTAATAAGCAAAGAAATATATTCATCCAGATTACTATTTGAACATGCTATTCTTCCTCTTCCCTTAAAGAGGAAGAAGCATAATTTCAGCTACTGACAAATGTTATGAAGGTAACTAGAGAGTGATGGATAGAATAATCACATTAAGGGGATAATTTTAGTTGGTGGTTAGGGAAAACAGCTTTGAAAAAGTGACAACTGAGCTGAGACTTGAATGCAAAGATATCATCACATGTCTATCTGTAGGTAGTTCCATTTAGGCAAAGGGAATGATATATACAAAGGCTAGATGATTTGGTGTGCAGTTCATGGCATGGAACTTGGGAGAAAAAGGCCCATGTGAACAAAGGGTAAAATAAATTGGGTAGATGGAAATACCAGTGGTCAATTAGAGGGATAGATGAGGCGTATGGTATGTATAAGTTTTTTCTTTTTTTTTTTCTGGAGTGATGCAAATGTTCAAAAAAAATGACCATGGTGATGAATACATAGCTATGTGACGATACTGTGAATCCTAAAAGATTATGAGTAAATATAGAGTAAATGGAGTCAATGCATGTTTATAAAAAACATCAGAATGTTTATTCAATATTTATTGAACACCTACTATATGGCAGGCATTATATTAGACAAAAAGGACAGAATAATGAACAGAACAGACAAAGGAACTATTTCAAAGTTCACACTTAAAGAGGAAGAAGCATAATTTCAGCTACTGACAAATGTTATGAAGGTAACTAGAGAGTGATGGATAGAATAATCACATTAAGGGGATAATTTTAGTTGGTGGTTAGGGAAAACAGCTTTGAAAAAGTGACAACTGAGCTGAGACTTGAATGCAAAGATATCATCACATGTCTATCTGTAGGTAGTTCCATTTAGGCAAAGGGAATGATATATACAAAGGCTAGATGATTTGGTGTGCAGTTCATGGCATGGAACTTGGGAGAAAAAGGCCCATGTGAACAAAGGGTAAAATAAATTGGGTAGATGGAAATACCAGTGGTCAATTAGAGGGATAGATGAGGCGTATGGTATGTATAAGTTTTTTCTTTTTTTTTTTCTGGAGTGATGCAAATGTTCAAAAAAAATGACCATGGTGATGAATACATAGCTATGTGACGATACTGTGAGCCACTGCTTCTACACCATGTATGGCATGTTTATATATTAAGAATTTTTGTATGCTTGTATGTTGTTTTATCAATAAAAATATTTTAAAAAAAGAGGTAAACTACCCACTTGAAAGAAAAAAAAGCCCTCCCAAAAAAAGCCTATGTGGCTGGAACAGGGAAGAGGAGAGTGGTAAGAGGTGAGGTCTGAAATACATTGGGAGGAGCCAGGTAATATTAAGGCTACACTGCCTCTGCCTCTTAAGCTTCCTTTTTTTTTTTTCAAAGTAGGAATAAGACCCCATAGAATTGGTGCGCGATACTATGAAAATCAACTAGAATAGTGTCTGGTGTATAGTAGATACTGATAGTTATGCTCATTAGATTTCTCCTCCTGTGAAGTTGTTCAAATGTACAAAAATGGATAGAAGAAAAGTTTTGAATGAAAAGGATGAGGGGAGTTTGGTCGGGAAACAAGGAATGAAGAAAGACTCAGAGTACTTACATTTGAGTCAAAACCTACGGCACAATAATGACGATGACAAAACCAGAGCAGTAAAGTGAGGTGCAGGTGGGAACAGTATGAGGTATTTGGGCTGGTGAAAATGTACAACAGATAGTTTGGGCTACAGAACTAGATATAAATAAATATTTCTAGGTCATAATTTCTTGTCCCCCAAGTACGAGGCAGCAAGGGAGGTATAAATAATAAGTAGATATGTCTTCTAAGAGCTCAGAGAGAAACATTGTGTACACACAAATGCTACACAGTAAAACTGTTAGTACCCCAAGAGAGGACTAGGTAACATTTTAAGAGAACTCAGTTGCAGAACTATTTCCAGATTTTGGCTTGGAGATGGGTGAAAAGGGAGAAAATAAAGTAAAAAAAATGGGGAAATAGTTGAGTTAGGTCTTTAAAATTGAGTAATATATGGACAAATAGGTATAGAGCTCTGGGAAGGTAAAAGGCATTCCAGAAATCTGAAATAGCCTAGGGACATAGAGGCAGGAGGAGCATACTGTGCTGACAATTGGAAATAAGCAAAATTTAGTTTAGACAAATTATGGAGTAACACATTAGCAAAGAGTATGTGAAGGAAGGAAGAACAAAAAGGAAAAAGGAGAACCAAAGTTTGAGACTTAGGGAAATACTCTTAGGGATAGCAAGAAACAAGATCAGTTTGAAGGTAGAAGAGGTAGATGCTCAATAGACATTTGTTGATTGAATAAAAGAAACAGCCACTAATATATATATACCTTACAGAATTAAAAAAAAAGAGTCTAATTATTAGGAAGACTAAAAGCTACATAACAGTGTAACACAAATAACATATTATCTCATATTATATTTTACTTATCTTTATAGGAATGTATGTGAACATGTCTCTCTGTAGTGTTCCTAGAGAATTCTGAATCCATGTAGCTTTTAAATGTAAGCCTTTTAAAATAACAATAATAATAAGCAAATATTTTTCATATGATAGTTGGGGGAAGCTATTTGAAATAATTCTGGATAACTTATCAGATGAACTTTTCTTCTTAGATTGCCAACTTTACTATATTCAGAGAATTATCTATTTCAAAGCAAGTAAAACCAAACCTGCAAAGGTACTAAGTATCCAGAGAAGTGTTTTAACTTCAGTCACATCTATTTATGCTGTAAGACAGACAAGCAAAAGTATAAATTCTGTGGGTGAGTTGTTACACTTAGTAAAGATGCTCTCGCTACCAACTAAAAATTATGGGCCATAGCAGTGACTTTATTATTTTTTAACAATCCAGTATTTAAGTCAGATAGCTAAAATATTTAAATTTTAGGAATTAACTCTTTAGAAGAGAAGTTCAATAAAATAGTTTTCCAGGTAAGATGAATAGTTTTGAAAGTCTGATTCTTTATATAGTAATCTCTCTTCATATATATATATATGTAAAATCTATCTATAGACAGATCTATAGATAGATATTGCTGCATTCTACTGAATTTAGTTAAAAAGTAAAATTAAGTCCTCTACCTAAATTTAAGTACAAGTGATTACCATATGTTTGATTATAGTAGCTTACTTTACTAGGACTATTTTAAGGATAAGGACAATATAGAAATTTAAAAATGTTCTGGAGATCTGTTCTGTTTAAGATACTATTTTGCTTATTTTCAGGCAATAGGCAGTGATGCCAAGTTAAAGCAAGCTCTCCTTGGCAAGTGATTGTGAAAATGTGTGTATGTATACACCAGCATCCCAGTATCTGCATATCTACATCCCACACCCTATTATTACACATACACTGTAATAGCAAATTCATTACTCAGCCACACTGTCAGTCAACAACAGTAGAAACTTCTGTGGGTCATTGTTAATAGGTTGGTATCTGGCTTCTGTTTGCTGATCCAAAGTACAAGGAAAAGCAGAGCAAGGCATTTATGAACTTAGCTATATGACTAGCCATTTCAAGTATCATAGAGATGTCATAATACAGAGTGGTCATATTTTCTAAAACTGTGTACAAATGAACTCTGCTTTACCAATATGACATCTTAACATTGTTAACCCACTGTGTCCAGTAAATTTGTTTAATGGCAAAACAGTCACCATTACTGGGACAAAAGTCTTAAGCTGTTAGTGCAGCTTTACAAATTAGACTATTTTTGAGTCATTCATACAAATTCTGATTTATTTCATTTAATTAGCCTCCAATGTGGAGGATATAAGCATATACAGAAGACACAAGAAAATACAATTTGCCTAGAAGAATTTTTCTTTTAAAAACATTGTTTAATAAGAGCCAAGTTTCAAAAACTTAATTTTAATTGAAAGTAACATAAACGTTCAATTAAAATATGGTTCATTGGATTTGAAGTTAGATTCAAGTACAAATTTAGGAAAAATACTTACCTTTGATTCGAGGTAGACATTTGCTGATGACATTTTTGTAATTTTGCATATGTAACTAACTAAAGAGATGGCACAAAGAATAAACAGGCTATCATTAATTAGTGCTCGAACAAACACAGTCCATTTCAACTGATTTTCTGGGACATCTCCATGGACTAGCATTGCACAAGTCAAGTTCACCACTAAAAAGAGAAGGCTTGCCAATATAAAGCCTAAATGCAGTAGAATTCTGAAAGGGAAAAAATACAAATTTATTAGATGTTTATAAAACTAATGAGAAACTAAATTTAATTTTAAATTAGTGTGCTATTTTAGACACAATAATCCCTTCAGTCTAAAATGGTTATGTTTTCATTTAATGCAAGTTTCGAAATCATTCAGAGTTACTTGGGCTATTTTTACAGTTAGGAAATTAGTATCCAAACCATTTTAAATGGCATTAGATTATTAAGTATTAATTTAAAAAATAATCTCATGTGGGCTTGAATTCAGTTGCCTTTGCCAGGAGGAATAATATAGGGCTATTTTAACATATTTCACATAACTCTGAATCTTTTAGTTTTATAACTATTATAAGCATATTTTCATTGACCTTTCCATTCCAAGCATTACCAGGCTTCTATAATTTGTCTAGAAAAGTAATTTACTGTATCTACATTTAAACTGATCATATAATATTAATTTTAATAGGTAAGAGAAAATGTGTTGAAACAGTGTTCAATCTTAAGATTATCTATAGCAAACATTGCTTTCAACTTGACTAAAGAAGAACATAGAAACAGTGTATGTAGAGTTTCAGGTACTCATCAGTACCTCATATTGTTATAAATTTGCATTTTACTATGCATACAGCACAACTATGAAAATGAAATGCTTAACTGCTTCCCCTGAGGAAAATTAGACCACCTTATAAAAATTCTTCAGGTACGATGTGGCTATGTGTATCAAATAGGGGTAATAGCTATCTGTATGACGGTAGTCCCGGTTCAACTTTTTCGTACCAAATTAAATACATACAATTCAGAAATTTATTTATCATTGGAATATCTTCTATTTGGGTCAATTTCAATACTGTGAATCATAAAGAATTGTCTGCCTTTGGAAATAGTTTACATAGATAAATTGAAGGTAATATATAAAGTAAACTGTCACAAACTTGTGTACATACAAAGTAGAAAGACTTTAGTTTGAAAAGTTTAGATCTTAACATTCTCTAAGATTAAATAATCAAAACAATAATTACAAATTTTGAAATCCAAAAACGATCTTGAAATTATCTGCAAATCCAAACTATTAGAGTAGTTTAGGAAACCTAAGTCTAGAGAGCCTAAGTTAGTGGGAAACTTATGTCTGATACCTAGGTTTCTTTACTCCCCAGCTCAGCACTCTTATTTTGAGGTTAATCAGCACTGAAACATTACTTATTTCATGGAACTACCATATACATTCTCACACCAAATAGCCTAATCTAATTTTAGCATTTGGGGATCCTATGAAGCTATATCTGAAGTAGGGGAGAAGCAGAGCACCAAAAAATAAAAAATTAAAAAAAAATTTATAGAAGTATTAGGCAGCAGAATAGCTGAAGGGGAGAACTATGGGCTAGCTACTCAATGCCTTTCTTTGAACCAATCTAACTATTTGAGTTTTTATAAAACAGTTATGTACTCTCAACTACCACTCCCCTCTACCTCGAGAAGACTATTGTGAAAAACATTTGTCTTCCTACTTGTGAACTTACTTGTGTTTGTCAAGTTCATTGGCACATCTGACTTTACATATAACCTATAAAGAGAGTATAAAAGAAAGTTTTGAAAACATGTACAATATAGTATTCTTAAATTTATTTTGACTTTGTGTTTCAAAGTAGACATCATACAACCACAAATAATAATAGATAGCAAGAAAAGTTCAGTTTAACAGTTGAAGTTCCATAAAGCAAAAACAGGCAGGTTTCCAAAGGTTAGAACAATAAATTAACTTTCTTTGTTATAGTCTTTAACTTATATTTCTTAAACTTTAAACAGTATTAATTCAATTTAAACACTTATTGAACTTTTGCTATGAGCAGACATTGTGCTGGGTGGTTTGCCTTATATTCTAAACTTCATTAAATTAATCATGTTTTGTCTTAAAATGGGACTACTTAAATATGAATGAGGCTGAATGAATGTTCCTAGAGATTATTTTCCCCTTTGATGAGATGAAGTAGTAAAAGAAAATAGAGGACCAAAAACTGACCATAAAGATAAAGAGAATTTAGTACACATCCTTCCTTCACAAAGCCTTGCATAAGCCAGGGGCTCAAAAGCTTGCTGAAAAGTTTGGCAGGTAGGTAAGTAGGAACTGAAATAAACATGATATACAGTGCAGAAGTTTTCAAGTGCTACTGGTGAATTTGGACTTTATTCTTTAGACAATGAGAAGATATTGAAGGTTTTTATGCTGGCATGCCACAAAATGGAATTGCATTCATCTGGCATCATTGTATGGGCTACTTGTAGAGTAGCTACACACTAGAAGCAGGACAACTGGTTGCCAGACTACTGAAATAGGGTATGAAACTTTGGGGATCTGGTAAAAAAAAAAAGAGGCTAACACAAAACATGAAAAAATAATGTAAGTAGTTAGTAGCTTATTAGTATTGTTCCAAAATTTACTTGCAATTACTATAAGCCATACACCCTGAAAGATGCCACGGATTTGTAAACATGACTACCGCACCGCTTCTGCTCTGAGAAGCTCAGTGTCTGGGAGATGTAGGCAGACCATTTATTTTGACACATTGTGCTATAGATACCCAAGCTGCTATCACAAATTCTAGGAAGGAAGCTAGACCAGTTCAGTCCAGACAGAACGGGGAAGAGTATGTGCCAAAAAGGAGGATTTTTCAAAGGAGGCTGTTCTAGTTTGCTAGCTGCCGGAATGCAACACACCAGAGACAGATTGGCTTTTAATAAAAGGGGATTTATTTTGTTGGTTCTTCAGAGGAAAGGCAGCTGACTTTCCACTGAGGTTCTTTCTTACGTGGAAGGCACAGGATGGTCTCTGCTGGTCTTCTCTCCAGGCCCCTGGGTTCCAACAACTTTCCCTGGGGTGACTTCTTTCTGCATCTCCAAAGGCCTGAGCTGAGTTACGAGTGCTGAGATGAGGAATGCTGAGCTGCTTAGCTGTGCTACATTGCGTTCTCTCATTTAAGCACCAGCCAATTAAGTCAAATGTCACTCATGCAGCAGACACGCCTCCTAGCCGACTGCAGATGTAATTAGCAACAGATGAGGTTCATGTACCGTTGGCTTGTGTCCGCAGCAACAGAACTAGGTATGCTCACCTGGCCAAATTGACAACTGAATCTAACTAACACAGAGGCCATATTTGATTCAAGCCATGGAGGGAAAATGGGAGCTAGCTGGGTGGATGCTCAGGCAGATAGAGGCACATGTCAAATCTACCGTAACTTGGTTAACAGTACCATTATCTACCAGACGCTGGATGTGGTGGAGGAGGCTAAGATAGGTTATCCCGTTAGTCCCTAAATTCTACCACATATCATTTTCAGTTGCCTCCTTTTCTCTTTCTCCACTACGGCTGTGGATCACTACAACCATTTTCTTTTCTTTTAGTTAGAGAAGTTGTACATTTATAGAACAATTATGCTAAAATACAGGATTATCATACACTGCTCCATCACCAATACCTTGCATTGGTGTGGACCATGTGTTACAACTGATGACACCACATTGTTATAACTGTACCATTAATTAAAGTCCATGGTTGAACTTAGGTTTCCATGTTTCTGTAGTGTAGTTCACTGGATTTTTAAAACTTTTATTGTTTTACCATCTATACAACACAACATTTCCCCCTTTAATCTTATTTAGAGACAAAGTTCAGTCCTGTTATCGCATTCCCAATTTGAATGAGTCTCTCTGCCTCCATTCTTCACTCTTTCTAAATCTTTAAAAGGTAATTTTTTTTTCTTTTAGCTTTCATGTTGACTTACAGAAAAGATGCAAGATAATAACATGAATTCCCAATGTTAACCAATTACCACTTTTGCTTTATTCTTGTCTTTCTATATATGAATTTTTCATTAAAAACCTTTTTATTTTTAAATACTTTCAAACATACATGACAGTTACATAAATAATCACACACAGTGAACTCTAATATACTCCTACCCCCTCACCCCCTGGGTACTCAGATCCACTAATTTTAACATTTTGCCACATTTGCCATATCATTCTATCTGTCTGCATGCCTATCAATCCACTTTCTGAACACTTGAGCACAGGTTGTATACATCATGAACACTTAATACTTGAACACATAATATTGCCATGAACATCTCCAAAGAACATTTATTTACTGAGAAGATTTATCAAATGCACTATCAAGTTCAAGAAATTTAACAGTGATATAAAGCTTAGTCTATAGTCCAACTTTTTTTTTATATGTCCCAATAATATCTCTTTGAGCCTTTTCTCTTCTTCCCTTCCAAGATCCCACCCAGGATCATTTATTGGATCTATTGTCATTGCCTCTTTAGTTGCTCTTTCTTCTAATATTTCTTGATTGTGGGAACATACATCAACAAAAATTTTCCCATCTCACCCACTCTCAAGCATATGATTCAATGGGATTAATCACATTCACAATATTGTGGTACCCTCACCACTTTCCATCAATAAAACTTTCACATCTTTGCAAACAGAAACCCTACACCTTATGCATTAATTCTCCATTCTCCCTGTCCCCCACCCCTGGCAACATGTTTTCTAATTTCTGTGACTGTGCATAGTCTCCATTATTTTCTTTGTAGTTACTGTGGACCTAAATTAATTTAATAACCTAAATCTATAACAATCTCATTTAAATTTGATACCATCTTAACTTCAATAGTATATACAGGATGAGTCATGGTGGCTCAGCAGGCAGAGTTCTTGCCAGCCATGCTGGAGACCTGGGTTCAATTCCCAGTGCCTGCCCATGCAAAAAAAAACAAAAAAAAGTATATACAAACTATGTTCCTATACCCTCTGACCCCTCACCTTAATGTAGTTTCTTGTCACAAATTACATGTTTATACATTATGAGTCTAAAACCACGGATTTATTATTACATTTCATATATTTGTCTTTTAGATCCTATATGAGTAAAAAGTGGAGTTACAAATAAAAAATACAATAGATCTGGCATTTATGTTCATCCATATCATTACCCTCTCTAGAGATCTTTATTTCTTCATGTGGCTTTGATCTGATGTCTCTTGTCCTTTCAACTTGCAGAAGTCATCTTTAGCATCTCTTTTAGGGCTAGTATGGTGGTGATGAACTCCTTCAGCTTTTGTTTACTGGGAAGTGTCTCCATCACTCCATCATTAAAAAAAAATAGTTTTATTCACATACCACACAATTCATCCAAAGTGTAAACCCAGTGGCTCTGAGTATAATCACAAAGTTGTGCCTTCATCACCACAATCAATTTGAGAACATTTTCATTGCTCCAAAAAGAAAAATCCTATACCCCTGTCTAATACAGAATATTGTAGGATTAAAACTTAGCATTGGTATGGTACTTTTATTATAACTGATGAAAGGGTATTACAATATTACTTTTAACTACAGTCTAACATTTGCATTAGTTGTATTTTTTTCCAATATCATCCTATTACTAACAATTGTAATAGGGATGTACATTTGCTCTAGTTCATGAAAGAACATTCTTGTACTTACGCTATTAACCTGTCAGCATCCTGACAATTTATACTCTAACTTTCTTTCTTGTGATATATACAACCCTAAACTTACCCTTTCAGCCACAGTCACCCCCATAATTCAGCGCTGTCAATTACACTTACAATAATGTGTTACCATCATCTCTATTCATTTTTAAACATTGACAATCAACCTTTATTAAAAATTCTGCACAAATTAAGCATCAGCAATCTTTCTTTAACCTTACTTTATCTTCTGGTAACCTACATACTAGATTTTAACTCCATGAGTTTGTTCACTATAACTAATTCATATTAGTGAGATCATACAATTGTCCTTTTGTATCTGGCTTATTTCACTCAACATAATATCCTCCAGGTTTATCCATGTTGTTGCATACATCAGGACTTCATTCCTTCTTACAGCTGAATAATATTCCATTGTATACATATACCATGTTTTGTTTATCCATTCATCAGTTAATGGACATTTAGGTTGTTTCCATCTTTTGGCTATTATGAACAACATCGCTATGAACATCGGTGTGCAAATGTCTGAGTCCCTGTTCTCAGTTCCTCTGAGTATATATCTAATAGCGGGATTGCCGGAACATATGGCAATTCTATATTTAGCTTCCTGAGGACCAGCAAATTATCTTCCACAGTGGCTGCACCTTTCTATATTCCCACCAGCAGTGAATGAGTATTCCTATTTAGCCACATCCTCTCTAACACTTGTATTTTCTGTTTATTAATAGTGGCCATTCTAGTAGGTGTGAAATGATATTGTGGTTTTGACTTGAATTTCCCTAACAAATGTCTTTTCATGTGCTTTTTAGCCATTTTTATTTCTTTTTTTGGAAAAGCATCTATTCAAGTCTTTTGTCCATTTTTTTTTCTATAGAATTTCCTTCAAACTCTTTCTTTTGTGAAAAATAACCACAAATTTTTTCAAAAATTTCAAAGCACGTCACAACAATTAGTTGTAGAACAGATTTCAGAGTTTGGTATGGGTTACAGTTCCACAATTTTAGGTTTTTATATCTAGCTGCTCTAAGATACTGGAGACTAAAAGAAATATCAATTTAATGATTCAGCAATCATACTCATTTGTTAAATTCTACCTTCTCTGTATAACCCCACCATCACCTTTGATCTTTCTAACCCACTCTTTAGGGGTATTTGGGCTATAGTCTTTCTATCTTTTTCACATTGGAAGGGGCTGTAAGATAATATGGGATGGGGGATGGAACTGGTTGATGTTCTGGAGGGGCTGGCCACCCTCTGCATTTCAGGACTTATCTGGTCCAGGGATCCATCTGGAGTTTGTAAGTTTCTGGAAAGTTACCCTAGTGCACAAAACCTTTGTAGAACCATATATAACGCCTTAGGTGATCTTTAGAACTGGCAGGAGTGGCTTTGGTTGGGGTTTGGCAAGCTATGATAGGTAGCAATGTCTAACTGTAGCTTGCATTTAAGAGTGACCTGCAGAATAGCCTCTCAACTCTATTTGAACTCTCTCAGCCACTGATACTTTATATGTTACACTTCTTTTCCCTCTTTTGGTCAGGATGGCATTGCTGATTTCACTGATACCTTATTTGTTACATTTCTTTTCCCTCTTTTGGTCAGGATGGCATTGTTGATTGCACAGCTGATTTCACAGGGAGGGCCAGCTCATCCCTTCGAATCATCTCCCATGCTGCCAGGGAGACTTTCACCTCTGGATGTCATGTCCCATGTAGTGGGGAGGGCAGTGATTTCACTTACAGAGTTGGGCTTACAGAGAGAGTGGACAGATCTGAGGAACAAAAGAGGTCCTATGGAAGTAACTCTTAGGTATACCTATAGGTAGGCTAAACTTCTCAGCTATATACATTAAGCATCAAAGAGCAAGCCTCAAAATCAAGGATTTGGCCTATTGATTTGGGTGTCCCTAATGCTTGACACAGAATCTGGGGTTTCTCTGGTGGTAAAGTTTAAGAGTTCCATAAGTTTTCTCCCATCCCTCAAGGGACCTTGCCAATACATTTTGATTGTCTTCTTAATATACTCTGGGATGTATCCAGGCATTACATTAAACTATGTGGGATTAAAGGCCCTCATTCTTATTCTGGGCCCTATGTTTGGATTGTTTAAATGATCTGTCCCACAGGTTAAGTTAGAGTATGCGCTACAGAAAATTTAGGTTCTGGACAAAATAAATCTTTCTTGCTTTGGTCTCAAAGAGTAGATGAGGGTCTAAACCACAGACAATGTCTTCGTTATCCCTGTATTCTGAATTATCTTAATCCCGACCTGACCAGCTTCATTCTTATCTCTAAATACCAAGTTATACACACACAGCTTCTCAAAATCCAAAAATAACAATTACTGCTGTGTTCTAAATGAGACTGGTATAAGAGCTAGCAATCTAGGCTCCTATTTTCTTATAAGCATTTTCTAGATGAGACCATACACTATTTGCTCTTTTGTTTCTGGCTTATTGTGTCTCACCATATGTCCCACAGATTCATTCACAATGTTGCATGTCTCACAACTTCATTTCTTCTTGTAGCAGCACAATATTCAATCATATGTATACACCATCATTTCCCAATTTCCTTCTCAGTCAGTATTTTTGCCCATTTTTAAATTCAGTTATTTGTTTTTTAATTATTGAGATGTAGGACTTTATGTATTTGGATATCTAACCCTTATCAGATATATGGTTTCCAAGTATTTTCTCCCATTGAGTAAGCTACCTTTTCACATTATTGACAAAGTCTTACCAAACTCAAACATATTTAATTCTGAAGAGGACCCATTTATCTATTTTTTTTCTCTCATTGCATATGTTTAGGTTATAAAATCTAAGAAACCACCATGTACACAAGATCTTGAAGATGCTCCTCTACATTTTCTTCTAGGAGTTTTATGGACTTGGCTTTTATATTTAGGTACTGGATCCATTTTAAGTTAATTGTTGTACAAAATGTGAGCTATGGTTCCTCTTTCATTTTTTTTGCCAATACTTTTGGATATGGGTATCTAGTACTCCTAGCACCATTTGCTAAAGAGGCTCTTCTGTCCCAATTGAATTCTGTATATGTCTGTTAGGTCTGGTTCATTTATTATGTTATTCAAGTTCTCTGTTCTGATTGATCCTCTATCTAGATGTTCTATCTATAAATGACAGTGGTGTATTGAAGTCTCCAATTGCTGTAGAGACGCCAATTTCTTCCTTCAGATTTGCCAGTGTTTTTCTCATGTATTTTGAGTTACCCTGGTTAGGTATATAAATATTTATGACTGTTGTTTCTTCTTGGTGGATTACCCCTTTTCTTAATATATAATGTCCTTCTTTGTCTCTTTAACCAGTTTTTCATTTAAAGTCTGTTTTGTCTGATTTAATATAACTATCTCAGCTCATTTCTGGTTACTGTTTTTGTGAAGTATGTTTTCCCAACCTTTCAATTTCAACCAGTTTGTGTCCTGGGGTCTAAGGTGTACCTTTTGTAGATGGCATATACTGATTTTTAAAAAAAATCCATTCTGCCAATCTATTTCTTTTTTGTTTGTTTCTGTTTTCCCAAATGGGCAGCTCTTTATTGGCTTTTATATTCAAAATATAAAATAAGCGTTGAAAACCTCTCCTTCTTTCCAAATCCCTCTAATAAACATTTTTGTATGTTTTTGTTTCTATTTATTTATTTATTTACTTTTTTATTGTATAATATAACATACATACAAAGCAAAGAAAGAAAAAAGCAATACTTTTCAAAGCAGTCTTCAACAAGTAGTTACAGGACAGATCCCAGAGTTTGTCATGGGCTACCATACCATCACCAATCTTTGTCTTTTGATTGCGGAGTATGATGGTTGGGTTTATGTGTCAACTTGGCAAGGTAATCAGTTAGCCTGATTAAGTAAGCACTGGCCTACCAGTTACTGTGAGGATATTTCATGGACTTAAATCATCAGCAAGTTGATTGTATCTATGACTGATTACACCTACAATCAATTAAGGAGCATGTCTTCAGCAGTAAGAGACATTTAATTCAATCAGTTGAAGGCTTTAAGAGAAGTCAGAAGAGAGAATCTCTCTCTCCACATCAGTCAGCCAGCCTCTCCTGGAGAATTCACCAAAGAATTCATCAGAATTGCCAGCTTGCAGTCCCTGTGGAATTTGGACTTGTGCAACCCCACAGTTGTGCGAGACACTTTAATAAAATCTCATATTTACAGATATCTCCTGTTGGTTCTGTTTCCCTAGAGACCCCTAAATCAGGGAGTTTAATGGATTAACAGTCAATGTTGTTACTGTAAAGGCAGTGCTTACTGCAAGCATTTTATCCTTTGGCTTTTTTATGCCATATCTTATTTTTGTTGTTTTTATCTTTTCAGTTACCCTTACTGATAACCTTCATTTCTATACTCCTCTCCAAGCCACTCTCTCCCATCTTTTCCTTTCAGCCTGTAGAACTCCCTTGAATCATTCTTGTAGGACTCGTCTTTTGTTGAAGAACTCTGTTCCTGTTTTTCTGAGAATATTTTCAACTCTCCATCATTTTTGAAGGTAAGTGTTGCTGGATAAAGAATCTTGACTGGCAGTTTTCCTCTTTCAGTGACTTAAATATATCACATTACTGCTTTATAGCCTTCATAATTTCTGATGAGAAATTAGAACTTACTCTTACTGAGCATCCCTTGTTATGTGATGAATTGCTTTTCTCTTGCTGCTTTCAGAATAGTCTCTTTGTCTATGGCATTTGACATTCACATTAGTATGTGTCTTGGAGTAGGTTCTATTAGGAACTATTCTGTTTGGAGTCCATTGTGCTTCTCAGATACCAACATTTATGCCATTCATAAGAGTTGGGAAATTTTCAGATATTATTTCCTCAAATAGTCTTCCTTCCCTCTTTCCCTTTTCTTCTCACTCTGGACACCCCAGATGTATGTATTTGTGCATCTCACATTGACATTCAATTCCCTGAGATCCTGCTCATTTTTTCCTATTCTTTTCTCCATTTGTTTTTTTGTTTGTACGATTTTAGATACCTTGTTCACAGATACTTTCTTCTGCCTGTTTAAATATGCTCATGTATGCCTCCAGTGTATTTTAAATCTCTTCTATTATGCCTTTAATTTCTATAAATTCTGTTATTTTTTTCAGCTTTCAAACTCTTTATGCTTACCCAGTGTCTACTTAATATCCTTTATCTCTTTTGTCATATTTTCCTTCACCTCCCTGAATTGATTTAAAAGATTTGTTTGAATGTCATTGATTAGTTGTTTCAAATCAGCGTCTCATCAGAAGATTTAATTTGTTCTGACTAGGCCATATCTTTTTGTTTCCTAAAATGGCTTGTAATTTTTTGCTCATATCTAGGAATCTGATTTTCTTGGTAAATTCACTCTGGAGGTCAGTTTTTTCTCTTGCGTAGGGCTTTCTTGTTGTTTGGCTTTGTGCTAATGCTCTTCTTTGGCATTTGGCTCAAGTTTATCTAGACCTTTAGAATAGCTCAATTTAAATGATCAGATTTTTTTCAGCTCTATTTCATCTGATTTTTGCCCTGGGATAAACAGTACAATTTTTGAGATTGCACTGTTTGTGCAATTGTTTCATGCTCAGGAGAAAGCTTTCTTTTCTTTATTCCTCTATTCCTCCTCTGCTAGTTTTTTTTTTCTTCTTCTTCTCTACATTTTTAACACTCATATTACTTCTAGCTCCTTTTACCTGGAGGGCTAATTCTGGGATGAAGTTCCCTACTCCCCCACCGGACAGGACTTTCTAAGTCCATTCTTCCTGGGCACATGAAGGGGGTGTACATTGGTTCCGAATGGGGAGGAGACCTGGAAGGACACTGATCTTGTCTATGACAGCTCCCTGAATCTGTGCTTTCTATACCTCAGCAGATGGTGCTCCTCAGCGAACTGTTCCCTGCACTCTTAAGGTGACACTGTACCTCTGAATTCTCAACCAATCCCACCTGGGTCGGGGGCATGGTTGAGACAGAGGTTTTCAGCCCCT
The DNA here is from genome assembly GCF_023851605.1 of Tamandua tetradactyla. Taxonomy (NCBI): domain Eukaryota; kingdom Metazoa; phylum Chordata; class Mammalia; order Pilosa; family Myrmecophagidae; genus Tamandua; species Tamandua tetradactyla. The sequence goes on from NC_135338.1 coordinate 13,994,011, forward strand.
TTGACTATTGTGGGTTGAAATTTTTGCTCAGATCCCAGATCCTGTGATCTGAATTGTCTAATCAAAAGCCACAAACTGCACTAGACCATAACCCCTTCCATTTTCTTGGGCAAAAGCTGCCCTTTAGCAAACTGTTTCCCACTACCCTGAGAAGTTACTGTGTCTCAAAATTATCCGTTTCCTCCCATGCCAGGAACAGGGTTGAAATAGACTATTGGCTGCTTCCGTCCTGGGTGGGTTGAAACTTTAGCTGTCCTTGGAGCTGGAATTTAGCTATCTGAATTCACTAATCAAAAACTACTATTGGCAGCTGGCCATGGATCCTCCTTCCTCCATTCTTGGGAAAGGACTTCTATCTACATCCTGGGAGCAGCTTCTGAGGTGGCCTACCACACCAGTGGGGGAATGGGCACCAGCCTCCGCAGTGTGGAGAGATCTATTCACAGATCTTCACATTTTATCAGTCACTTATTTCTGCTCTTCTCTGGATGGTATACAGTGTTCTTTTGGTCTCTGCATCCCCAAAATAGTTCTTTCAGACAGTTCCTGGAGTCTTGGAGGATAAACTGAATCCTAGAGCTCCCTCTCAACCACCTTGCCTGGAAACCCCATCTCTCCATCACTTTTTAAAGACAGTTTTGCCAGATATAGAATTTTTGGTTCAGAGCTTTTTGCTTTCAGCACTTTAAATGTGGCATCCCACTGTTTTTTTTTTTTTTTTTTTTTTTTTGCCTCCATGGTTTCTAATGAGAAATTGGTACTTACTCAGGCTCCCTTGTATGTGCCATGTTGCTTCTCTCTTGTGACTTTCAGAATCATCTCTTTATCTTTGGCATTCAACAATTTGATTACAATATGCTGTCGTATGATCTATTTGGGTTTATCCTGTTTGGAATTTGTTGGGCATCTTGGATGTGTATATTCATTTCTTTTGAAATTTGGCAAGTTTTCAGCCACTATTTCTTTGAATATTCTTTCTGCCCATTTCTCTTCTCCTTCTAGGACTCCCACAATGCATATATTTTTCCATTTCATGGTGTTCCACAGCTTCCTCAGGCTCTGTTCACTTTTCTTCATTCTTTCTTCCTTCTGCTCCTCAGACTAGATTATTTCAATTGTCTTATCTTCAAGTTCACTGATTCTTTCTTCTGCCAGCTCCATCTGCTGTTGAACCCCTTTAAAGAATTTTTAATTTGTTGATGTGCTTTTCAGCTATGTTTGATTCCTTTTTGTAATTTCCATTTCTCTACTGATATTCTGTGTTCATGTACCATTTTCCTGATTTCCTTTAGTTTTTTTAATCCAATTTTTCCTTTAGCTCTCTTTCAGCATTTTTAAAGACCATTAAAAAAAAAACCCTTTCTCTGTTAATGTCCAAGTCTTTTCCTCCTCATTGATCATTTCTAATGCTTTAATCTTCTTTGCCTGAACCACTGCTTCCCGTTTTCTTTTTCTTTCTTTCTTTTTTATGTTTTGTACTTTTGTTGAAACCTGAGTGTTTTTAATATTTTAATTCATTCTGATTGGAATTTAAACTCTGAGGCACTGGTTCCTTAAGCTTGTATCTATCTAGCTAGTATCATGACAGGGCTCTTCTTGAATGCTCTGAGTTAATGGAAAAAAAGGAAAAAAAGGAAAACAACCCTTTTAGTCCTTGCAGATTGACCAGTGGTAGTGCTCTCCTTCAGTACTTATCCATACAATAAGCCCGGAGCATAGCTCCAGACCAAATCATAGGGGTCTCCCTGATACTTTCTGTACATGCAGGTGTGGTCCTGAGGACTCCCATTTATACAGTTCAAAATGCTCTGTCTTCCCTAGGAAACAGTTTCCTTATGTTCCCAAACACTGCACTGTGTGTCCTTCAACCAGCAATCCCTTGCCCAAGGCAGCAGGACAGCTGCCTTCTATAGGAGAGCTCTGTGAACTGTCTTCCCTACACAGGGCACATTTTGGGACAGCCAGTCCCTCAGACCACCACCAGATTAGGCCAGACATACATGGTCCTGGTATGTACATACTTTGCTCCTTCCAGAACTGGGAATAGGGATCCATATTGGAAGTATGTGCCAGTTCTGCTGAGCTGGTGAGGGGTGGGGGAGGGCCAATAAGGGCACAGGAGATCCTACCACTTCTAAGTAGCCTTTTTCTTGATTCAGCACACCCTGTTACTGCAGCTCCTTAACAGTTTCCTGGAGGTTTGAGAAAGATGTTTCTGCCAGTTCTTGCTTGTTACTCAAAGCTTCTGTGGGGGGAAAAAGCCCTAAAGCATCTCACGCCACCATCTTGATTGAGTATATAAGTATATAGGATTTAAAACAATTATTTGAGAGGAAGTTGAAGACGTTATGCCCCTACCTCCAAATACTTCAGTGTATACCTTCTTTAAACAGGAAATTCTCTTATCTAACCAGTATAGTTACCAAAATCAGAAAACTGGATTTTGATAAAATACTGTTATCTACTCTGAAGATATTATTCTGATTTTGCCAATTGCCTCAATAATGTATTTCATGGCAGCAAAAAAAAAAAAAAGGGAAAAAGAGAGTAGGATTTATTTATTGCATAAGGGGGCATGTATATTTAATCTCTTTTAATCTTCATTGTTTTTCTCCTTTGACTTGCACGATATTGACATTTGAATAGTACAGACTAGTGATTTTTTTTTTCTTTTGCATGGGCAGGCACCAGGAATCGAACGTGGATCTCCGGCCTGGCAGGCAAGAACTCTGCCACTGAGCCACCGTGGCCCACCCCAGATGAGTAATTTTATATAGCTTAGTCTGCTGAATGCTCCTTAACTGATGCTTCCCCATCATTAAATTCAGGTTATGCATTTTAGTAGGAATACCACAGGAGTAACACTGCTATGTTCTCAGAGCACATCAGAAAGCTGACCAAGTTCATGTGCCTTGTTACTGTGATGCTGACTTCAATCACTTGGTGAAGGTGGTGTCCACCAGATTTCTCCACTGCTCAAGTCCCACTTTCCCACTGTAACTAATCATTATTATGTGGACAGATACTTAAAGACAACGTAAATATCTCTTATTCCTCAAACTTTTATCAACTGGTTTTAACATTTACTGATGATTCTTACCTGAATAAGTTATTATGATGGAGAAACTGCTTTTCAAAAAGCAAAATCATACTATTCCAGGAAAATGTCCATATTTCTCTGATATGTAAAAGGTCTTTTATCATCTGACCCCATCTTTCCATCCTTGTATCCCTTTATCTCCATTTTCAATCTTATGGTGTGATCATTCTGAATTATTTACAGGGATTGGACTGCACATCTCTGTGAGTTAATACATTTTTTTTAACTTTACCTTGAATATGCTCTCATAGTTATAAAATAAATTCTAACTCATCCTTCAAGACTGCTTTCAAGTGTCGTCCTTTTTGTTGTCACCTTAATCGCCTTAGGGAGGGAGAAACTACTTTTGTATCCTTGCAATACTTATCACAGTCTATAGCATTTATTTACACATTTATTTCCTTCTTACAAGAGATCATACCCTATAGCCTCAGTACTTAGTATAGTGTTTGGTACATAGTAGTTTTTCAGAAAGTGTATGAATAAATGACTAAAGCAGGAAGAAATTACTTTAGTATAATTGTGTGGTTGAAACAGGAGGAGCAAGCAACTGTCAAGTCATGAAGACCTTATTAAAGTGTCCAGAGTTAGGATTTAACCCCTATAATCTCTGTATGTGATTTTATGTTTGAGTGATACTTTAGGCAATGAATTAGAAAATAAGTTAGAAGCGAGGCAAAGAATCCTAGGTAAAAGAATGCAGAATTTGAGTGAATTCTGTCAAACACATTCTCATGTTTTGAATCTAAAGAACTGATAGAATAAGGGCCCAAATGACAAAAATTTAAAAGTCAGGAAGTGAAATAAATTCTTAGTTTTAAACTTTATTACAGGAGGTGAAGAACAGGTAATACAGGCAGAAACGCTGAAAAAGCAGGCAAGGTTCAGAACGTAAGAAGGAAATTATAGTCATGTAGAGAGATGACAAATAAAACTCAGAGTATAAGACATCTCAGGAAATAAATGTAGAGTGAGAAATTAACCCAATGATATGTTCACATTTAAGAGTCAGAATGAAAACGCGTAAGAGTGAAGAAAAGAGAGATGGGCAGGGGAGAGAGACATATGAATTTACTAGTTATAGATAACAGTGGAGTAGTATAGAATTACAAGGAAGAACATCGAAACCTTGTTAAATTCTGCAAGAAGTCAAGAAGGACTACCATGTAATTAGTAATTAGGAGAGGATAGTTTTCAGCAGAATGGTAGACAGAAGTGCAAGGAGTTGCTATGAAGTTAAGAAAACAGAGGCAGCTGAGTACAGAATACAAGAAAGATTTGAAAAGAAGAGAAACCTGAGCAAGTCTGTGTTGGGAGATAATTCTCCATGAATATCTTACATTTCTTCATGGCCTCGGTCTTCTGAACAAAGGCGCTTGCATAGGGAACGTCCTTGGAAGCAAGAGATACCATGTCCCTCATGGTAAGAGGGCAGATTTGTTTCCCGCCCAGTACAATAAAGATAGGACAGTAAAGATAAGGGCAGTCTTTCTCTCTCTGGAGGGGAACAGGGACAGGTCACCAGCAGTCCTACATAAGATTAGTGTTCTAATTTCAAGATTCCTCTATTGTAACACATTCTACTGTATGTCTATTTTGTCTAGTCCTCATTATTTTGTCTTATGGGGATGGGCTCAGGGAACAGATGCAAGACACTGACGTGACTGCTCCTTCATCATGAGTAGTATGGGTCTTTTTTCTCTGAACATGACATGTGTTTGTCAGTATACATATATAAAACTGTAGCAGGCTAACTTGTTAGTCTCAAGTAGGGTAAAATCTCAGGTATTTTAGTTTTTGACTTAGCAATCTGTTAATAGGATCAATATATAGAGAGTGACCTGAAAAGTGGGGAAGAGAGGCTTAATTCTTAAGGAGATGCAGGTTAGTCCTGAAAAGACATACACTAAGAGTCAAGAGGGAAGAAAAGACAGTTGAAGAAAAACCTGGAGGTCTGTCTAGAAAATTTAAAATAATCTACGAATTTACTTTCTTAAAATAAGAAATATAGATGTAGTGTGGATACAGACATTTTAATATGGAGAAGAAGGGTGATAGACTGGCAGAGGGATTCTATTTTTCTCTAGTAAAGTAAGGGGCAATGTCATCTCCTGGGAAGAACTGAGATCTAAGCTTTTAGAATTTGGAAGAGAGTTGGAACACATGAATAGTAGAGTTATAAAAGAATATATCGAGACGCTGAGAAGGTCCAGTTAACATTAGGCAGCTGACAGTAAATATAGTCAGCAAAGTTTCCTGATTTTAAAATGGAACCAATCTAATAGGAAATGACAGGAAAAGTTCAAATAACTAGGTTAAATTTTTCATGTAACAATTTAAAACTCTAAAATGTGGGAACTACTGTAGAGAAAGAAAAACAAGGCAAACCAAATTGGCACAACAAAAAGTCAAGGGATGAGGAATACTGTACTGATCATCATTTGTAAGTGCAGCATAAGCAGAATGGGATAATGGAGTGGAGGAAACAGAAGCGATAAAGTAAGTCAAAGATAAGATGAGGGGAAAAGCTCATAAAAGGATGAATTCAAGACATAAAGAAAAACAGGCAGAAGACACAGGTCAGAAAGAATGGCTCCTACTTTAGTCTTCAATGACTGCCAGAATAAAGTACTCAAATTGGGGTGGCTTGATTCACAATCAAATGAAGTTCCAGGTCAATACTAAACATACATATCTAATTTTGTCCCCACCTGGAAACTTCACAAAAACAATATTAAAGAGTTTTTCTTAAGAGGTCCAACCAGTAAGTTGGCTGAGAATGGGAAATTAAACAATAAAATGTTGCAATCTAGAAAGCAGATGGATGTGTGTGCTGAAGGGAGTTAACACAGTAAGGTTGAGTTACTATTTTAGAAGAGTCTGCTTCTGAGGTTGGTCCTTTGGCTAGCGCTGGAAACTTAGTGTTCAGGAGGATTACCACCAGCTCTGAAATCGTAAGGGTGATTCACTGTGCCTAAACTTTCTTATAAACAACATGGTTCATGCTGAACACCTGCTTTCCTTCTGGGAGTCTGGAATTTTAGTACATGTGAGACTGAGGGGGCGGACCAGCATACCCCCAAAACAATGGACATTAACCTTCTAACAAATTTTGGTGGTAGACAACATTTCACATATGTTGTCACAATTTATTGCTGGAGGAATTAAACACATCCTGTGTGACCCCAATGGAAGAGGACTCTTGAAAGTTGCTCCTGGTTTTCTCTGAATTTGCTCCACCTGTCTTTGTGCTTTGGTGATTTTACTCTTTCTCCTTCACTGTAACAAACAGTAACCATGAGTATAACAACTTCTAGGCCCTGTGAATCTTCCTAGCAAGTCATCAAGCTTGAGAGTGGTTGAGGGGATTCCTAACACAATGTGTGATTACCCAAGAAAGATGAATCCATCCAGGAGGGTTGAGAGCTGAACTGATAATACAATTTCAGAATCTTCAACAAGTACAGGAATTGGTAGTACCAGGTACCACTGGAACTGAGAGGTGGGTTTAGCTAAAACAAGGAGTAGATGAAAGCTTTCTGAGAGCAGTTAAATTTCTAAATCTCCTTCCCTAGTCCATGTCCTGGGTAAATACCCATTCTTCATCCTGATAGATATCTGGGTGTGTAGTCCCTGGAGAGCCTATAAAAAGCATCTGTCCTGGAGTATGCCAATTAGATATCACACACAGTTAATGGCTTGGCATCATAAGAAAACAGGAAGATTAATGAAGTATACCACATATGGAGATTCCTCTCTGCCCCAGCCTCCTCCCCCGCTTACTAGGATGCTGGAAACAAGAACTTTATTCTCTAAAATATTAGAATGTTTTCCCCCCGAAAAATGTGATGATCCCAAGAGAAAAGACCCAAATATACCATCAACATGAGTAATTAACAGATGGTCCAGTCAGATCCCCTTACAGTGAAACTCAAAGCACACATGCCCAAGCCACATGCTCAGAGCTTCCGCTCTTAATTATGAGCAGATAGCCAAGGATTACCAGATATCTCAAAAGTCTTTAATGAAAGATAGAGATCAAAACAAGAAAACAGAAAAAATTACACAGGAAAAATTAAATAAACAAAAATTATTATTGGTAGACTCAAAGATAAGTGAGATACCGCATTCATGAAAAAAAAAAATTAGGGAAGTAAAAAGACTTCATGGGAATTAAACATGCAAATAGGAGTGAAAAAAACTCAAGAGAAGGACTGGGAGTTAAGGAAGTCTCCCCAAAAATTGCATCAAAAAACCAGATGTAAAATAGAAGAGATAAGAAAAGGATCTGTCTAGGAGATGCAACATCCAAATGTCAAAAGTTCTGGGAAAACAGAATAGAATCAAAGGAGGAGAGAAAATCAAATAATTCAAGAACGTTTTCCCAAACTAAAGGATACAAATTACCAAATGGAAAGGACCTGTTGAATATTATGAATGAAATGAAATGAATGAATGAATGGATGGATGAATGAAAAACAAAACAGATCCACATAAGGATACAACATTGTGAAGAACACTGGGGTCAAAGAAAATTAAAACAGTTCTGAGAAAAGAGAAAAACAAGTCACATATAAAGGATCAAGAATCATATCGGCTTTCCAACTTCATTAACAATACCTTGTTAAAGGAAGTGAAGCAATACCTTCAAAATTGTCAAGGAAAATGATCTCCAACCTAGAGTTTTACTTGCCCAACTGTAAGTTAAATAGGACAGAGGAGTAAAAGCATTAAAAAACATTAAAAGCCTGAAATACATGCCTGCCAAGCACACTTTCTCAAAAGCTACTAGAGAATGGATTTTATTGAAGCAAGGTGTGCAGTAAAGGATTTATGTAGCAGGCCTGAATTGTGCAAAACCTGCACATTCAGAAGAATGGTTTGGCCCTTTCCTGGCTCCTGGGAGAGAACCTTTAAGCCCCTGGAATATCCTACCTGGTAAGTGTCTTCGTTTACCTGAAGCTTTTGAGCTATCCAGATAGTTTATTCTAACAATGTAATTTATGGTGATCTTGGGCCATGTAGTGCCAGTTTGATTTCTGGAGAGGCTGGAGACTGAATAACTAAAGTCAGCCACATGGGCCTCTCTCTCTCAGCCAACATGAAAAGCAAACTCACTGTCCTCCCCCTCTCTACATGGGACATGACTCCCAGGGGTGTGGACCTTCCTGGTAACGTGGGACATAAATCCTAGAATGAGATGGAACTCAGAATCAAGGGATTGAGAAAACCTTCTCGACCAAAAGGGGTAAGAGCAAAATGAGACAAAATAAAGTGTCAGTGGCTGAGAGATTGCAAACAGAGTCGAGAGGTTATCCTGGGGGTTATTCTTACACATTAAATAGATATCACCTTTTTAGTTAAGGTATAATGGAGAGGCTGGAGGGAATTCCCTGAAAGTGTAGAGCTGTGTGCCAGTAGCCATGTCTCTTGAAGATGATTGTATAATGATATAGCTTTCTCAATGTGACTATGTGACTGAAAATCTTGTGTCTGATGCTCCTTTTATCTATGGTATGGACAGATGGGTAAAACATAGGGATTAAAAATAAATAAAAGGGGGAACAAATGTTAAAATTAAAAAATATATATATTGGGTAGATGAAAATACTAGTAGTCAAAGAGGGAGGAGTAAGGAGTATGGTATGTATGAGTTTTTTCTTTTATTTCTTTTTTCTGGAGTGGTACAAATGTTCTAAAAAATGATCATAGTGATAAACATACAGCTATGTGATGACATTGTGATTGTATATCATGTATGGATTGTTTGTATTTTAAGAATGTATGTGCTTGTACACTGTTTTATCAATAAAAATTTAAGAGCAAACAAACACTGGGGTTAAACCTAGAGGGCCCAACCTCTCCAGAACATCAGGTAGATCCATCTCCCTATCCCATATTAGCGACAGACCCCTCCAACATGAAAAAGTTAGAATGACCATAGTCCAAACACCCCAAAAGAGAGGGATAGAAAGATCAGAGGTGACGGTGGAGATATATGGAGATGGTATATAAATATGAATGCTGAATCATTAAACTGATATCTTTTTTTAGTCTCCAGTATCTTAGAGTGGCAAGCAGTAAAAACCTAAAATTGTGGGATTGTACCCCATGTCAAACTCTGAAATATGTTTTACAACTTAACTATGGTGCTGTGCTTTGAAATTTATTGCTTTTTTGTATGTATGTTGTTTTTCACCAAAAAGGAAAAAAAAAAGTCGATTGTGATGATAAAACAATATCGATTCCTTCTAGCCTCCTATATTCTAGAGCAGCTAGAAGGAAAAATCTGAGAGGATCATATGGTAGCTAGCCCATGACAAACTCTGGGATCTGCCCTGTAACTACGTGTTGAAGAGTGCTTTGAAAACTATTGCTTGTTTATTTCTTTTGCTTTGTATATATATTATATTACACAATAAAAAAGTTAAAAAAAATAAAGTCAGCCACATGGATGATTTATGTTTATATGACTGACCCTCAATAAAACCCTGGACACCACGGCTCAGGTGAGTGTCCCTAGTTGGCGATATTCCACGCCTGTTTCCACATACAGTTGTGGGAGAATTAAGCACTGTCCATAGGACTCCACTGGGAGAGGAAAACTTGAAGTTTGTTCCAGGTATCTCCTACGCTCTGCCCTATGACTTTGACTTTTGCTAATACTTTTTTTTATTAGAGAAGTTATGGGTTTACAGAAAACTTATGAAAATACAGAGAACCCACAGACCCTCCAGTCATACGTGCAGTTTTCCCTATAATATAACAATTTGCACTGATGAAGTGTATGTGACAATTGATGAACAGTATTAGAATAATTATACTATTAGCTATAGTCCATAGTTTATGCTAAGCGCTTACCATTTGCGTTGTAGAGTCCTATTTTAAAAAAGTTTTTAATTCTAGTAACACATATACAACATAAAATTTTCCCTTTTAAGCAAATATATAATTCAGTGGTGCTAATTACATTCACAGTGCTGTGCTTCTGTTATCACTATCCATCATGAAACTTTTCCATTACCTCAAATCCAAAGCCTGTACCAATGAAGCATTAATGCCCATTCCCACCCCCCCCGGCCCACCCCTGATAACCTATATTCTAGCTCCTGACTCTATGTATTTGTTTACTCTAAATATTTCATAACAGTGAGGTCATACAATATTTTTAGTGTCTGGCTTATTTCACGCAGGATGATGTCTACAAGGCTCGTCCATGTTGCAGCCTGCATCAGAACTTCATTCCTTCTTTCTTTTTAACTTTTAAAATTCTGCAACATATATACAAAGCAAAGAAAGGAAAAAGCAATAGTTTTCAAAGCACTCTTCAATCAGTAGTTACAGGGCAGATCCTAGAGTTTGTCATGGGTTACCATACCATCCTCTCAGATTCTTCCTTCTAGCTGCTCCAGGACATAGGAGGCTAGAAGGAATAAATATATAATTTTTATCATCACAATTGACTTTATTTTATTTTTTGTGAAAAATAACACATATGCAAAAAAAGCAATACATTTCAAAGCACAGCACAACAATGTGTTGTAATAGATTTCAGAGTTTGACATGGGTTACAATTCCACAATTTTAGATTTTTACTTCTAGCTACTCTAAGATACTGGAGACTAAAAGAAATATCAATATAATGATTCAGCAATTATATTCATTTGTTAAGCCCTACCTTCTCTGAATAACTCCACCATCACCTTTTGTTCTAGTCTGCTAACTGCCAGAATGCAATATACCAGAAATGGAATGGCTTTTTAAAAAGAGGAATTTTAATAAGCTACAAGTTTACAGTTCTAAGGCCATGAAAATGCCTCAATTAAGGCAAGTCTATAGAAATGTCGAATCTAAGGCATCCAGGGAAAGAAACCTTGATTAAAGAAGGCCGAGGAAGTTCATGGTTTCTCTCTCAAGTGGAAAACATGGCATTGTCTGCTAGCTTCTTCTCGAGACCTCATGAAGCTCCCCCAGGGGCATTCTCCTCATCTCCAAAGGTCACTGACTGGTGGACTCTGCTGCATGGCTCTCATTATTCTGTTGTCCTTCTCTGCTCTCTCAGAATCTCCAAAAGTCACTGGCTGATGGACTCTGTGGTTCTCTCAGCCTCGTGGCTTTGCGTGGCTTTCTTGTCGTTCTCAAAAGGCATTCTCTCCAAAAAATGTCTCCTCTTTTATAGGACTCAGTAAACTAATCAAGACCCACCTGGAAGTTTAATGAAATTTAATACCCACACTTAATTAATCATACCTCCATGCACATAATCTAATTAAAATTTTCAACATAGTGTACTGAATAGGGATTAGAAGAAACAATTGTTTTTACAAAATGAGAATAGGATTAAAACATGGCTTTTCTAGGGTACATAAATCATTTAAAACTAGCACACCTTTCATCTTTCTATACCACTCTTTAGGGATACTTGGGCTATGGGTATTCTAACTTTTTCACAGTGGAAGGGACTGCCAATAATATATGGGGTAGGGAGATGGAACAAGCTGATGTTCTGGAGAGGCTGGGCCGGCTGGACTCTTTAGGTTCCAGGACTTATCTGACCCAGGGACCCATTTGGAAATTACAGATTTCTGGAAAGTTCCCCTGGTGCATGGAACCTTTGTAGAACCTTATATATTGTCCTAGGTGTTCTTCAGGATTGGCTGGAATGGTTTTGGTTGGGGTTTGGCAAGTTATGACAGGTAGCAATGTCTAACTGAAGCTTGCATAAGAGTGACCTCCAGAGTAGCCTCTCGACTCCATTTGAACTCTCTCATCCACTGATACTTTATTAGTTATACATCTTTTCCTCCTTTTGGTCAGTATAGAATTGTTGATCCCATGGTGCCAGGGCGACTTTCACCCCTGGATGTCATGTCCCACGTAAAGGGGAGGGCAATGATTTCACTTACAGAGCAGGTGTTCCTTTAAGGTCTGTAAGGAATATAAGCTACAAGTTTACAGATGTAACTTGTAGTTGTAAGATGTGGCCTCACTCTGAGCCACAAAAGAGGTCCTCCAGAAGTAACGTAGGCATGCCTATAGGCAGGCTAAGCTTCTCCACTACTAAGCTTCGCAAGAGTAAGTTTCAAAATCAAGGGCTTGGCCTATACTTCATTCCTTTTTATGGCTGAAAAATATCCCATTATATGTATATACCACATTTTGTTTAACCATTTATCTGTGGGTAAACTCCTGTGTTGATTCCTTGTATCGGCAATTATGAATAATGGCACAATCAATGAACATTAGTATGAAAATATCTGTTTGAGTTCCTGCTTTCAATACATTTGGATATATACTTAGAAGTAGAATTGTTGGGTCACACTGTAATTGTATACTTCTTTCTGAAGAAACACCAAACTGTTTTCCAGAACCGCTACACCATTTTACATTTTCACGAACAATGAAAGGGCATTTCACTTTCTCCACATCCTCTCCAACACTGGTTATTTACCATTTTACCCAATAGCAGCCATCATAGTGGGTGTGAAATGGCATCTCATGGTGGTTTTAATTTGCGTTTCCCTAATGGTTAATGATGTTGAGCATCTTTTCATGTGCTCTCTAGCCATTTGTATATCATCTTTGGAGAAATACCTATTCAAGTCTTTTGTCTATGTTTAATTGGACTGTTTGTCTTTTTGTTGAGTTATAATAATCTGGATATTAAACCCTTACCATATATGTATGATTTTCATATATTTTCTCCTATTCTGTAGGTTGTGTTTTCATATTCTTGGTATGTTCCTTTGATACACAAAAGTTTTAAATTTTGCTGAAGTCCCATTTGTATATTTTTTCTTTTCTTGTTCATACTTAGTACAATCTAAGAAACCATTGACTAACACAAAGTCCTGAAGATGCATCTCTGTTTTCTTCCAGGGGTTTTATAGTTTTGGTTTTTATATTTAGGTCTTTGATCCATATTGAATTATTTTTTGTATGTGATGTGAGATAGGGGTCCTTCAGCTTTCCATATGTGGACATCTGGTTTTCGCAACACAAGTTGGGAAAGACCATTCTTTCCCAGTTGAGTAATCTTTGCCCGTTGTCAAAAATCAGTTAACCATAAATGTGAGGGTGGTTTCCTGAACTGTCAACTCATGTACATCAGTCTATATGTCTGTTTCTGTGCTGGAACCATGCTGTTTCGATTACTGTGGCTTTGCCATGAGTTCTAAGATCAGGAAGTGTGAGGTCTCCAACTTCCTTCTTTTTCCTGATGGCTTTGGCTAATTATGGTCCTTAACCTTCCATATAAATTTGATGACTGACTTTTCCATATCTGCAAAGAAGGGTGTTGGAATTTGGGTTGGGATTGTGTTGAATCTATAAATCACTTTGGATAGGACTGACATCTTAATGTTATTTAGCTTTCCAATCCATGAACAGGGAATGTCCATCCACTTATTTAAGTCTTCTGTGATGTCTTTTAGCAATGTTTTGTAGTTTTCCATGTACAAGTCCATTGCATCCCTGATTACGTTTATTCCTAGATATTTGATTCTTTTAGTTGCTATTGTGAATTTCCTCTTCAGATTGTTCATTACTAGCATATAGACACACTATTTTTTGCATGTGTTGCTCTTGTACCCTGCCACATTTCTGATTTGTTTTTTAGTTCCAGTATGTTTTTTGTGGATTTCTCAGGGATTTTCTATATATAGGATTAGGCCATCTGAAAATTGGGAAAGTTTTACTCCTTTCTTTCCAGTTTGGATGTCTTTTATTTCTCTCTCTAGCCTAAGTGCTCTCTATACAGAACTCCTTGTATAATGTTGCATAACAGTGGTGATGGTAAGTATTCTTGTGTTGTTCCTGACTTTAAAGGAAAAACTTTCTGTCTTTTACCATTGAGTATGATATTAGCTGTGGGTTTTTCATATATGCCCTTAACCACATTGAGGAACTTTCTTTCTGTTCCTAGTTCTCTAATTGTTTTATTAAGACGGGGTGCTGGATTTTGTCAAATGCCTTTTCTGCATCAATTGAGATGTTCACATGTGTTTTTTCCTTTGTTCTGCAAATGTGGTGTATTACATTTATTGATTTTCTTATATTGAACCACTCTTGCAAACCTGGGATAAATCACACTTGATCACGGTGTATGTGTGTGTATTCCTTTTTATGGCTGAAATATATATATGCTAGTTGATGTCCCACAGGTCTCAGGCTCTGTTCACTTTTGTCCATTTTTTGTTCTGCTTCTCAGTCTGAATCAGTTAAATTGTCCTATCACTGAAAAAAAACAGTGTTTTTTTTCCTTCTTCCAGCTCCAATCTGCTATTGAAACTATTTAGGGATTTTTTTTTTTCCGGAAGTGCATGGGCTGGCAATCGAACCTAGGTCTCTTGCATGGCAGGCGAGAATTCCCTCTTTGGGGAATTTTTCATTTCATTTCTTGTGGTCTTCAACTCCAGTGTTTCTGTTTTTTGTTCTTTTTTAAAATTTCTGTCTCTTCATTGAGATCCTCATATTGTTCATTCATTGTTCTCTTGACATCCTTTAGGTTTTTTCCCTGTATTTTCCTTTACGCCCTGAAGCATACTAAAGATCATTTTTTTAAAGTCTTTGTTTGGCATGCCCAAAGTCAGGTCTTTTTCACTGATGACTTTTGGATTTTTATATTATACCTTTGGATAAGACTTCATTGCCTGTTTATTTATCTTGTTATATTCTGTTGTACACTGTATATTTTAGTGTTTTACAGTCTTAACTCCGGGATTTAGTTCCTGAGATGTCTGTTCGTTAAGTTTGTATCTAACTACTGTTATGACAGAGATTTCTTGGAGTGTCACGAGTTAGCAAACACAAAAAAATCCAACACAAAACAATACCTTTTACAAATTGGCTCTGTGTCTGCTGGTGCTCTTCTTCACAGTCTGGCTCTCCTGTGGAGAAAATCAGCCTGAGGTGAATGTGAAGTACAGGATCCTCTCTGCCTTTTCTGAGCCTGCATCTTGTCCTGAGCTTGTGCTTTCTTGTGGCCTTGGGGGTTCTCCTGTTTACAGGTATTACAATGTTATCTCTCCTCCGTAGGAAATAGACTTTCTCCGCCAGGTTGCCCTAAATATGACCTAAAGCAGGTAATCCTTTGCCCAGAGTACTTGGACTTAATTGCTTCTTAAACTGCTTTAGCTGTCTACAAGCTACTTCTGTCTGCAAGGCAAGTTTTGGGAAGATGAGTCAGTCTTTTGGAACTACTGACACTGACATAAAAGCACACAGTATGTACACAGAGGTTTCTCTTTTACCTCAAGAACAGGGTCGGGGCCTCCAGTGGGAGCCAGGCTGGCTCTACACTATACTGGGGAAGGAAGAAAGGGAGAGGCCAACAGGGCATCATGAGCTTCTACTACAATTTTTTAAAGGTGCATCTTCTTCATTTGAAATTCACTCAGTTACTGCAACCCTTTTACTCTGCCAGCTTTTGCTAGCTGTTCAACGATTCTGGGGTGTATGGCACCCTGGAGTGTCTTATGCTGCCATCTTGGGCCGCCAGAATCCTACCTTTGCTGATTTTAATCTCTTTTTGGTGCAGTAAATCAAAACTATGAGTAAAACAGCTTTTCTGAATTCTGTCTTTCCAGAAAACTATTGAATCTGAGTATGGTCTTCAGGACTCATGAACAAAGAAGGGAATAAAAAAAGGAGGAGGAAGATATGGAATAAGAAACAAGAACAGGAAATGGAAGACATGGAATAATGAAACAAGATCAGGAAAAAGACTTGTCAAAGAAAGACAAGGGGGATCCCAGGGCAACTAGTCCAGATAAGTGCAATGAAACTCAAGAAACAGAATTATCGAGTGTACATATCACAAAGATTTTCACTGCCATTGCATCATCTTTTTGACCTGAGGAAAGAATGACTATATGAGTATGATGCATTCTCATCTGTAACTGGTTTGTCTTGACAATTGTAGGTACTGCTCTCTCCATGCCTTGCGGCTTGGACTCACTGAAGACATGCATCTCATCCTCCAGAAGACTAACTCCTGAGCCATGGTCATCTAGCTGAGAAACAGAGAATGCAGAGAAAACTACAGTCTCAGTCCATGTTCCTGTTATACCGAGGTCATGTTTTCTAGTTCTCACTTATGGTCTTGCCCACTGACTACCTCAGAAGGACTTCTATAGAAGTCCTTATAGAGGCTGAAGACATACCATGAGACTGTGTTTGGCACATCTTTATCTGGTAGCCTTCAACTAGTAGTGATACCATTACCCTTTCCTCACACAGACAGATTTGTGGTTGCTATTCTGTTTTCAAAACCAAACATACACATACCCTCCCTCCTCCACCTTTATCTATATTATATCTATCTATCTATATATATATTATGGCTTTATAAACAGTTAGTAAAGCTGTAAGAAAAATAATAGGATAACAAATACAAAAATCAGGATGATGGTTACATACAGGTTGGGAGGTGAGATTAAGGATTAAGGACGGGTGAAAGACATAATAGGTGCTTCTAAGGTACAAGTAACATTAAAATTTTACATCTTTAACCTCGGTGTTAAGGGATCTTTGTGTTTATTTTAATGTTTAAACTGCATGTGTATATGTTTTATACACATGTAGCTAGTAATAAAAATTTTGAAGTCTCATAACTATGGTTTAGTGGGGTCTTGGGAGGAGTGAAATTAGATGAGTATATTTTACTTGCCATCTTATTCACAAATCCTAGATGACATAATTTTCCTATAGTTATAATTTATAGACAGAGGAACCTTGGAGATTTAATTCAATAACTTAATTTTACAGATGACAAAGCTGAGTGTCAGAGATTAAGTGGATTATCCAGGAACACACAGGAAATTGATTCAGTATTAAAACCTGGGTGTCTTGACTCCTAATTTCTTAGACATTTTTTGTACCTAAATCTTTAGATAGCTTAGTTCAAGTTAATTCTATAATTCATAAATCCAAGGCAACAAACACCGCTTTATTAGAGTATCTTCTAATGTCATAGTAACTAGTTATTTGTTGCTCAAGATGTATGAATGAGCATGCCCAAGAAAAATATATTCAGAAACTGAATCACTTGTTTACTAAAATGTACTGATCCACAAGCAGTTTAACATGTGTGTGGTAGTTAGATTCAGTTGTCAACTTGGTCAGGTGAAAGCACCTAGTTCTGTTGCTGTGGACATGAGCCAATGGTAGGTGAATCTCATCTGTTGCTAATTACATCCGTAGTCGGCTAGGAGGCGTGTCTGCTGCAATGAGTGACGTTTAACTTAATTGGCTTGTGCTTAAATGAGAAAACGCAATGTAGCACAGTCTAGCAGCTTGGCATTCCTCATCTCAGCACTTGCAGCTCAGCCCGGGCCCTTGGAGATGGAGAAAGAAATCACCCCGGGGAAAGTTGTTGGAACCCAGGGGCCTGGAGAGAAGACCAGCAGAGACCATCCTGTGCCTTCCACGTAAGAAAGAACCTCAGTGGAAAGTTAGCTGCCTTTCCTCTGAAGAACCAACAAAATAAATCCCCTTTTATTAAAAGCCAATCCGTCTCTGGTGTGTTGCATTCCGGCAGCTAGCAAACTAGAACAATGTGCAATTTGTGTTGTTTTGTAGATTGTCAAATACCTTTACCATACCCTTAACTAGAAGTATAACAAAAGTGTAAATAAATTATTCAGGAATGAGATATTAATTTTATGACTGAGAAGGAGAATATGTGAGCTTTTATTGAGGATAATTACCCTGAAATATAACTGATTACTATGGACAGTTCATTAGTCTACTATGGATAGTTTCTTGAAAAATAATTTAACATATGTTATGGAATATACAGAACTTATTTCTGAATTGAGAATCTCATATATTAGAGATTTAGACTCTTCAAGAAACTGCCCTGGATTTAATTTGTGCTGAAACCATGATATCCTTAAATTTTCTTCAACTCTAAATTCCCCATTGTTTATTATTGATTTTTTTTTCATAAAACCCTTCATGTTTTTTGAACTATGACGACAGCAGAATTGTTATTTATAAAGACAGGGAAAAGGAGCCAGATTTGTTGGAGATTAAGTCTGATAATGGTAGAGAATAAAGGGCAGAATGTGTCAAAGGAGGTAAGAGAATACCCTAGCAGATAAAAAGGCAGAAGAAACACTGCTTACTTTGCCTTCACCTTGATTTTTAAATGAAAATAACAGCTTGACTGCAATCAGTGATGTGCATCACTCACATTTTCTTAAAACCTGCTAATTTCATGGTATGACAGAAAAAGACCAGATATCCTAATTCCTGGAGTGGTTAAGAAGTCCATGGCCTTAGTTCATCATCAGAAAACTTGGGAAAATACCTACCCACCTATCTTAATCATATTATACAGAAAACCTGCATCACAAATATTACCTTAGATTGGAAAAAGTGAACATTCTATATTGCCTAAAGTTCACATGTCAGAAAGAAGACAGAGGAAAATCTTAATTTTAGAGTTGTTCTCATTTTCCTTTTTTTTTTCTGACTAAAATAATAATAATGGCTAACATTTGAATCTTATTATATTCCAGGAACTGTTCTCAGTACTGTTAAAGTACAGTTTCATTTAACCTTCACAATCCTTTGAGGCAGGCACGATTATTTCCATTTTACAGGGGGGAAATTATGATACAGACAAGTTAACTTGCTCAAGGCCATACAATTAGCAATAGTCCAAGGAATGGGACTCTAGTATCCATGTTTTAAACATCACTTCTGCCTATTCAATATTCTACTACATCGTCAGTTTACAAAATGTGGAAAGTCCAGAATCCACTGAGAAATGTAAGTGCCATTCACTGTGACTAGCCTAGCCTGTTAACTCAAGAAATATGACTATGTGTAATACAGTCCTAGCAAGTAATAGTATCAACTTTGGGCAAAAGGATTTCCTGCTATTAAGCATATATGCTCTTTCTAAGTTACTGGTGTGTCAGTTTTACTGCTAAATGCTCTTCTAAGTCCCATCCATTCCAGAAGAGATTGTTTTTTTTAATGGGCCAGTTAGGTGTTCAATAGGCTCAACACTCACATTACATGTATGTTCCATGGAAGCCCTGGAAAGTGAGAGAAAGAATAAGAAATGTTCCTTGACCAATGAGAGAACCTGAAATTAAACCTGAAGTTTGTATCTTCCCCAGAGTAGTATACTATAGAACCTTATAACAACTCTAATGATTGATTGGATCAACAATTAGGCACTCCTACACAGTAGCTGAGAAAAAAGCAGAAACATTTAGGAAAAAATTACTTAAGTATGTTTATTCTCTGAGAGACTGAAGGCAGAGAAAACAATTTAAACACTATGATCAATATGCTAAAAAAAATGACAACTATGATTGAATTTTTGTAAAAATGTAGAAAATATAGGGTTGAAATATCTAGCTATATTTTATTTTATTTTAGGAAAGATGATGCCTACGTAATAAACAGCTAAATTTTTTTGAACTTTTTAATTGTATAACATATATATAAAGCAAAGAAATAAAAAAGCAATAGTTTTCAATCACTCTTCAACAAGTAGTTACAGGACAGATCCCAGAGTTTGTCATGGGCTATCATACCATCCCCTCAGATTTTTCCTTCTAGCTGCCACAGAATATAGGAGGCTAGAAGGCATAAATATTTTTTTTATCATCACAATTGGCTTTTTTTCCTTTTTTTTTCTTTTTGTGAAAAATAACATATATACAAAAAAAGCAATAAATTTCAAAAGACAGCACCACAATTAGTTGTAGAACAAATTTCAGAGTTTGACATGGGTTAAAGTTCTATAATTTTAGGTTTTTACTTCTAGCTGCTCTAAGATACTGGAGACGAAAGAGATATCAATTTAATGACTCAGTATTCATATTCATTTGTTAACTCCTATCTTCTCTGTATAACTCCACCATTGCTTTGATTTTTCCATCCCTCTCATTAGGGATGTTTGGGGTACAGCCATTCTAAATTTTTCATATTAGAAGGGTCTGTTACTAATATGGGGTAGGGAGATGGAACTATCTGATGTTCTGAGAGTCTGGGCCCTCTAGGTTTCAGGATTTATCTGACCAGGGACCCATCTGGAGGTTGTAGGTTTGTGGATAGTTATCCTAGTGCATGGAACCCTTGTGGAATCTTATATATTGCCCTAGATGTTCTTTAGGATCGGCTGGAATGGTCCTGGTTGGGGTTTGGCAGGTTATGATAGGTAGCAAGGTCTAACCGAAACTTTCAACTAAATTTTGATTAGTGCTAACATGCTATATATAGCTGTTTGATTGGCAGTCTCATTTCAGGGTTAGAATTCACAGTCACCATGTACTGGATCTTAAACTGGTTAATAAAGTAAGAAGAGTTAAAAAAAATTCCTTGAAATCTAGATTGTTTTATTAGTGTCAGGTTTGAGAATTCATGGGGTCTTTGATATCATTGAGACTAACCACTTCACAAATTAAACAACTAGCCCAAAAGTAATGATTTGGCCAATATAAATTAGCCAGGTAGAGTATAACTTGGACTAGAACTTAGGTTCCCGGACTCCTACCTCAGGGTTATTGATGAAATTATAGTACCTGAAACAGACCCTTCCATGAATTAAAAATGATAAGATTACGACACTTTTTTTTTGTTGTTTGTCTTTCTTTAAAATAAACTAGATGAAAAGTTCCACTTTGCTAAATTCTGATTTTGTTTGTGGAGAAGGAAACAATAAATAAATTCCCTTAATTTTACCACTAATTTGCTCAACCATCCAAATCATTGAGCATTGACTACATATATAACATTCTAGGCGTTGAAGGGCAGATAAAACTTCCTTCAAAACAAATGTAAAATAGTGGCTGACTAAAGCAATCGACAGGGTAGTAGGAGAAGGCAGGCACTGACAATATATCGATAGATGGTATTTTAGAAAGTACCATGGTCAGAGTTAGAACACTATAGTGTTCTCATAGTTGAGGTATAAATTACTCAGAGTTCATCCTAATTAACTTTGATGGGTACTAAATGTAAGTGAACTTTCTTATATGGAAATTATAAATACAAAATTATGTTCACTTGTGTTATTCCGTTAACGGAGATAATATAGAAGAAGCAGGAGAGGAGGAGAAGGAAGAGGAATAAAAGAAAATACAAATCCATAGTTGATGGGTTAGGTTTGGCTCATGCAAAGGTTTTGTTTGGTTTATCCAGTATTAGTCCGCGTGTTTTTAAAAAGCAGTAGATTTAAAATTTTAAATATCCAAATTTCTGACTTATCTTCAAAAATCATATGATCTGACAAGCCCTTCTCATAGCTGGAACTGAATTAAAATAGCTGTCCTCTTTAGACAGGACACACTCTCCATCCAGTTCACTACAATCACCACATTTCCTTATTACTCTCAGATGGTTGTATCCAGTCCCCTTTAGGCTTTTGAGTTCGTTTTAAAGCACTTTTTGCACTTTTTTTTTTTGAGGGTAGGTAGTAGATAAGTGGGAAAAAAGAAAGGAAGAAGAGTAGAGAAAGATATTGAGGATTCCTTCACGCCAGGATATGTGGAACGTGGTAGACAAGGAGTTCGTTCATTTAATAAATATTTACTTAACACCTAAAACATATCAGTATTAAATTAGGCACTACGAATACAGAAAGAACAAATTTATTCCCTATACATATAGCGCTTACAGTCTAGTAAGCACACAGAAACAAATCACACAAATAAATATAAAATTGCAAGTGTGCAAATGATGTGAAGAGGAACAAAATGCTCTGGGAGTCTATAATTTTGGAATCTGATTTGATTGGAAGAGATGGGTGAAGGCTTCTCTGAAGAACTACCACCCAGAATCTAAGAGTTAACTAAGCAAAGGATGAAAGAAGTAGGCAGATGGAAAACCTTATGAGAAAGCTCTGAGACAAATGGGAAAAGGTAAGTATTGAGGATGAAAGACCATTAAGTGTGGCTGGAGTGATAAGGAACAAGGAGGAGCACAGTATGAGATGAGGCTGGAAGAGGAAATATCTCGTAGTATGTGTGAAAAAGTTTGTCTTTATCCTAAGAGCAATTAGAGCCTTCAGACGAATCTCAAGGCTGGGGCTTTTACAATTAGACAACTGTATTTTTGTTTAAAAAGGATAAATGTGGAGTATGGACCTGTGAGGCCCAGTGAATTAAGGCACACCAATCAGCAAGCCACTGTAATGGACTAGGCAACAGGTGATAGTAATTGGACCAGGATGAGGAGAGGAAAGAGATGGACTGAAGGGATGCTAGATGGTAATACAGCAGCATTTAGTGATGGAGTGAATGTAAAGAATGAGGGAGAAAAAGAAGGCAGTATCAAAACAACTGACAGTTTTCTGAATTGTATAAATGGATGATTAGCATGCCATTCATTGAAAGGGGCAACAAAAAAGGAGGACTACATTTTGGGAAAGGAAAGATCATGAGCTCAGTTTGAGATATGCTGAAATCTGAGTGCTGCAGGTACTATGGAGGAGATATCAAATAAGGGTAGGAGATAGAAATCTAAAGCGTGGAGGAACAGTCTGTGTTAAGATCATAGATATGTGTCATTTGCTTTTAAATCATGAAACGAAGGATGTGGATGAGGTTACTTGGGAAGAAGAGAAGGCTAAAACCTGGGAAACTTCAACCCTAATAGCAAGCCAAAGGCAAATAAGCCTGGAAAGGTAGTAAAAAAACCCCAGGAGAACGGGCTATCATAGAGGCAACGGAAGAGTGTTAGGAGAAAAAATGGAGTCAAATGCTGCTAAAACATCAATCTGGGTGAGGATTGAAAAGTGTCTAATAAATCTGTTTTTATGAAGGTCACAGTAAGTCTTAGGCAACACTCTAAGATTAGAGTGGATGGCACAATGACAGACTGGTGAACATCTCCATTTCTGAAGTTTCATTACCAAGAAAGGTATAGGGTACCTTTTGGCTTTGTCAAGCTTCCATGTTTACTATTTTATCAATTTCTACATTAATCGTCATGTTTATTTCCTGTGTGTTTATCTTGTTCTTTTCCTAACAAAATTAAATGCTTAGCTTAATGAATTTCAGACTCTTCCTTTTCTAATCTAAGCATTTAAGTTTCTAATTTTGCTTTTGCATGCCAACTGAGCCACACCAATCAAGTTCTGATATGTAGTATTTTTATTATAAATATTCTAGCTATTTTCTAAATTCCTTTATGACTTCTTCCTTGGCCCATGTGTTTGAAAGTATTAAAAATTTCCAAATATATTTTCAGAAGTTATTTTTGTTACCGAAATGTAACTTAACACTTTGAAGAGAGAAAGTAGTTTATGAAATTCCTGTTCTTTGAAATTTTATAATAGCTAAACACTACATGCCATGCACCACACAGAAGAATTTACATGAATAAAAAATTTAATCCTCACAATAATTCTGAAGTAGGCGCTATTATTATGCTCATTTTTCTTTCTTTCTTTTTTTTTTTTTTTTGCATGGGCAGGCACCGGGAAATGAACCTGTGTCTCCGGCATGGCAGGCGAGAACTCTGCCTGCTGAGCCACGTGGCCCACCCTATTATGTTCATTTTTATACATAGGAAATTGGCATAGAGAGACTCAGTAATTACTTAAGGTTGCACAACTGGTAAGTGTAGCTTTGCATTTTTTACAATTTCTTCCCCAGATTGGGCTTTATTCTCGGAATAAATTAGAGCCCTGTACTTTTTTCCCAGCTCAATTTAATTTAGGTATAATTTATGTACAACAAACTGCATCCATTTTAATGAGGTTTGACAGATGTGTGCACTAGTGCATTCATCACTACAATCAATTACAGACTATTTCCACACCCCCTAATTTCCTCCTGCCCCTTTGTAGTATATACCCCAGTTTGCTCCAGGTCTCAGGCAACTGGTAATCTGCATTATGTCACTGCGGATTAGTATGCATTTTCTAAATTTTAATATAAATAGAATTATACAGTGCATGTCCATTTTTGGCTGACTTTTTTGACTCAATATACTGATTTTAGATAGTATGTTGATCAACAGTTTGCTCCATTTCTTTATTGTTGAGTAGTATTCTATTTTATGGATATACCTTTTTTTTTGCATGGGCAGGCACCCGGAATTGAACCCAGGTCTCTGGCATGGCAGGCAAGAAGTCTGCCTGCTGAGCCACCCTGGTCCACTGGATATACCATTTTTTTTTATTAATTAAAAAAAAATTAACAGCAAATGAACAAAACAATAAGATATCATTCCATTCTACATATATAATCAGTAATTCTTAATATCATCACATAGTTGCATATTCATCATTTCTTAGAACATTTGCATCAATTCAGAAAAAGAAATAAAAAGACAACAGAAAAAGAAATAAAACGATAATAGAGAAAAAAAGTTATACATACCATATCCCTTACCCCTCGCTTTCATTTACCACTAGCATTTCAAACTAAATTTATTTTAATGTTTGTTTCCCCTATTATTTATTTTTATTCCATATGTTCTACTCTTCTGTTGATATGGTAGATAAAAGGAGCATCAGACACAAGGTTTTCACATTCACAGAGTCTCATTGTGAAAGTTATATCATTGTTCAATCATCATCAAGAAACATGGCTACTGGAACACAGCTCTACATTTTCAGGCAGTTCCCTCCAGCCTCGCCACTACATCTTCAACAACAAGGTGATATCTACTTAATGTGTAAGAATAACCTCCAGGATAACCTCTCGACTCTGTTTGGAATCTCTCAGCCATTGACACTTAGTCTCATTTCACTCTTCCCCCTTTTGGTCGAGAAGGTTCTCTCAATCCCTTGATGTTAATTCTCAGCTCATTCTAGGGTTTTTCTCAGTCCCTTGATGCTGAGTCTCAGCTCATTCCAGGATCTCTGTCCCATGTTGCCAGGAAGGTCCACACCCCTGGGAGTCATGTCCCACGCAGAGAGGGGGAGGGTGGTGAGACTGCTCGTCGTGTTGGCTGGAGAGAGGGGCCACATCTGAGCAACGAAAGAGGCTCTCTTGGGAGTGACTCTTAGGCCTAAATTTTAAGTAGACTTGACCTATCCTTTGTGGGGTTAAGTTTCATATGACCAGACCCCAAGATTGGGGGCTCAGCCTATAGCTTTGGTTGTCCACACTGCTTGTGAGAATATCAAGAATTCGACTTGGGGAGGTTGAATTTCTCCCCACTCTGACCATTCCACGAAGGG
The DNA here is from genome assembly GCF_023851605.1 of Tamandua tetradactyla. Taxonomy (NCBI): domain Eukaryota; kingdom Metazoa; phylum Chordata; class Mammalia; order Pilosa; family Myrmecophagidae; genus Tamandua; species Tamandua tetradactyla. Next base: position 14,019,267 of record NC_135338.1, read on the forward strand.
GGCTTGCAAATACTTTTCCACTCACTGATTAAATCATTCTGGGATTCATCGGGGCATCACCTGGACAAACCAACAAAATCTCATGTCCTACCTGAGATTCTAAGTACTTATGACGTTCAGTCAAACTATCTACATAAGTTATATTAGGAAATGCTCTAGTCAAAATATAAATTTTGTAACAAATAAACATTTTTTTGCTTTAGTCTCACACATAAGGTGACATTTTAAAGTATTAATTACCATCTATTTTCAGCACCCTGCGATAATGACATTCCTTTATTCTTCCTCATGCAAAAACATTTTTAAAATTTGTACACTGTACATTTCACTATTGTTATACACTCTAGGTATTCCTAGATTATACCATCTCAATCTTTAACATCTATCTTTCTTTCTGATTTCATTTATGTCCCCAGCCCTTCTCCCTCTATCATTCTCACATGCAGCTTCATTCAGTGTTTTAACATAATTATATTACAGTTAGGTAGTATTGTTCTGTCCATTTCTGAGTTTTTGTATCCAGTCCTGTTGCACAGTCTGTATCCCTTCAGCTCCAATTACCCAATATCTTACCCTATTTCTATCTCCGGATGATCTCTGTTACCAATGACATATTCCAAGTTTATTCACTAATGTCAGTTCATATCAGTGAGACCATACAGTATTTGTCCTTTGTTTTTGGTTAGTCTCACTGAGCATAATGTTCTCAAGGTCCATCCATGCTGTTACATACTTCATAAGTTTATTCTGTCTTAAAGCTGCATAATATTCCATTGTATGTATATACCACAGTTTGTTTAGCCACTCGTCTGTTGATGGACATTTTGGCTGTTTCCATCTCTTTGCAATTGTAAATAATGCTGCTATAAACATTGGTGTGCAAGTGTCCGTTTGTGTCTTTGCCCTTAAGTCCTCTGAGTAGATACCTAGCAGTGGTATTGCTGGGTTATATGGCAAGTCTATATTCAGCTTTTTGAGGAACCGCCAAACTGCCTTCCACAGCGATTTCACCATTTGACATTCCCACCAACAGTGAATAAGTGTGCCTCTTTCTCCACATCCTCTCCAGCACTTGTCATTTTCTGTTTTGTTGATAATGGCCATTCTGGTGGATGTGAGATGACGGATATACCATTTTTAATTCATTCACTTTCGATGGACATTTGGGTTAACATCAATTATGGGATTGTCTGTCAAAAAACAGAAGCTTTTAATTTTGGTAACGTCTCATTTGTCAGTTCTTGTGTTTTTTTTTTTTTTTTATGATACACGCTTTTTGTTTCCACCCAAGAAGAAATCTTTGCCTTCTCCAAAGTTGCAAAGCTTTATTCTATTTGCTTCCAGAAATTTTAGCTTTTACATTTACATATATGACCCAAATCAAGCTAATTTTTAAGTATGGTGCGAGGTAAGAATCAATGTTCATTTTTTTCCCTCCTCTAGATACCCAATCATTCCAGCATATGTGGAAAAACGCTCCTTTGCCCACTAAATTACCTTAGCTCCATCGATCTATGTGCCTTTCTTTTCCCCATTAGTACACTGTCTTGATCATTATAACTTTACAGTAACTCCTCCAAATTTGTTCTTCTTCAAAATTGTTTCAGATGTTCTAAGTAATTTGCATTTCTACGCACGTTTTAATCATGTTGGCAACTGCTACCAAAAAATCCTGCTGAGACTTTTATAGGGATTGCATAGAATCTGCATGTCAGACTGGGGAGAAATGACACCTTAAAAATAACAAGTCGTCCAATCCTTGAACAAATGTATTTTTCTACTTATTTAGGTCTTCATTAATTTTTCACAGTAATGTATTGTAGTTTTCAGTGTAGAGCTCTTGCATGTCTTTTATTACAATTATTCCTAAGTATTTAAATATTTTGGCACTATGGGAAATGGAATTGTTTTAAACCTTTTTTATTGTACAGTATAACATGTATACAAAGCAAAGAAAGAAAAAAGCAAGTTTTCAAAGTACTCTTCAACAAGTAGTTACAGGGCAGATCCCAGAGTTTGTCATGGGCTGCCATATCAATATCTGAGATTTTTCCTTCTAGCTGCTCTACAATACAGGAGGCTAGAAGAAATAAATATTTTTTTATCATCACAACGACTTTTTTCCTCTTTTGTGAACAATAACATACATACAAATAAGCAATAAATTTCAAAGCACAGCACAACAAATAGTTGGAGAACAGATTTCAGAGTTTGGTATGGGTTACTGTTCCACTATTTTAGGTTTTTACTTCTAACTGCTCTAAGATACTGGAGACTAAAAGAAATATCAATTTAATGATTCAGCAATCATATTCGTTTGTTAAACCCTACATTCTCTGTACAAGTCCACCATCACCTGTGATCTTTCTATCTCACCCTTTAGGGGTAATTGGGCTATGGCTATTGTAAGTTTTTCAGGTTGGAAGAGGCTATCGATAATATGGGGTAGGGAGATGGAACTATCTGATGTTCTGGAGAGGCTGGGCCCTCTAGGTTTCAGGATTTGTCTGGTCCAGGGACCCATCTGGAGGTTGTAGGTTTCTGGAAAGTTACTCCAGTGCATGGAACTCTTGTGGAATGTTATATATTGCCCTAGGTGTTCTTTAGGATTGGCTGGAATGGTTTTGGTTCGGGTTTGGCAAGTTATGATAGTGTAATGTCTAACTGAAGCTTGCGTAAGAGTGACCTCTAGAGTAGCCTCTTGACTTTATTTGAACTCTCTCAGCCACTGATACTTCACTAGCTATACATATCTTTTCCCTCTTTTGGTCAGGATGGAATTGTTGATCCCACGGTGCCAGGGCCAGATTCATCCCTGGGAGTCATCTTCCACACCGCCAGGGAGACCTTCACCCCTGGATGTCATGTCCCACGTAGTGGGGAGGGCAACGATTTTCACTTACAGAGTTGGGATTAGAGAGTGAGGCCACATCTGAGCAACAAAAGAAGTCTTCCAGAAGCAACTCTTAGGCATACCTGTAGGTAAGTTAAGTTTCTCTGCTACCTACATAAGCTTCATATGAGCAAGCCTCAAGATCAAGGGCCTGTCCTATTAATTTGGGTGTCCCTAATGTTTGACACAGTATCAGGGGATTCCCTGATGGTAAGGTTTAGTAGTTCCATATTTTTTCTCCCATCCCTACAGGGACTTTGCCAATACTTTTTATTATTTGCTTAATATACTCTGGGATGTATCCAGACATTATATTAAGCTATATAGGATTAAAGGCCCTCATTCTTATTCTGAGTTCCCGGTGTTTGGATTGTTTAAATGATCTATCCAGACAGGTTGAGTTAGATTATGTGCTACAGAAAATTTAGGCTCAGTGAAAATAAGCCTTTCTTCCTTTGGTCTCAGAGAGTAGATGAGGTTCTAAAATATAGACAATGTCTTCCTTACCCCTGTGTTCTGAATTACCTTAATCCTGACCTAATTGGCTCTGTTCTTATCTCTAAATACAGGTTATACATATATAAAACAGCCTCTCAAAATCCAGAAATAATAATTACCATTCTGGACCAAAAGTGTCCGCTATAAGAGCTTACCTTCTATGCCCATGTTTATTACAAGCATTTTCTAAAGGAGAGCATACAATAATTGTTCTTTCATTACTGGCTTATTTTGCCTCACCAAATGACCCACAAGTTCATTCACATCATTGCATGCCTCATAACTTCGTATCTTTTTGTAGCAGCACAATACTCAATCATATGTATACACCATGGTTCACCAATCTACTTCTTAATCAGTGCATTCTTCAGCCACTTGTATTCATTAAGCAGCATGTATATGGCCCAAAGTCCAGAGTCCATCAACACTCTGAATTTTAGAGCATTTCATTGTTTCCAAGAGGAAGATAACCAATAAACACACCCTTACCAAATAGGAAATCTAAACCTTCCCTTAACTCTTATCTCTCCCCCCATTATTTGTCCCTGTTGTTTCTGCGGTACTGCTGTTTTCCTGCTAAACATAACCAATTGCAGCTTTCCCTCCGTACCCTGGACTAAAACATTCTTCGTACATGAGTCATACCTTTGAAGTAGTTTTGTAAGAACCTGAATTATATTTCTAGTGTTAATCAGTGCGACATGTAGGTCTATACAACCCCTTTCAATCACGTTCACCTTCAATGTGGTAATATTATTTATAGACCCGCTAGAGAACCACCTTCATGTCTATCTATTCCCTTACATTGGAGTTCAACCTCATTTGCTGATGGTTCACCCATCTATAGCTTCTATGTATCACTACGTCCCCTATATTCTGTATTATAAGCCTCTGATTATACCTTTATGCTGGTCGTAAAAGTGTAATCATACAGTATCCATCCTTTTGTGTGTGGCTTATTTCATTCAGCATCATGTCCTCAAGGCTCTGCCATCTTGTCATGTGTTTCAGGATGTTATTTCATCTTACTGCTGTATATTTCATTGTATGTATATACCACATTGTCAATCCACGTCTGTTGATGGGCATTTGGATTGTTTCCATCTTTTGGCGATTGTGAATAATGCTGCTATGAATATCAGTATGCAAATGTCTATTTGTGTCATTGCTTTCAGCTCTTCTGGGTATATACCAAGTAGTGCTATTGCTGGCTCATAGGACACCTCGTTATTTAGTTTCTTAAGGAACCGCCAAACTATCTTCCATAGTGGTTGCATCATCATACATTCCCACCAGTAGTGCATAAGTGTCCCAATTTCTTCATATTCTCTCCAACATTTATAGTTTCCTATTTGTTGAATAGCAGCCATTCTTATAGGTGTGAGGTGGTATCTCATTGTAGTCTTGAGCTATATTCCGTTATAGCCAATGAATATGAGATCTCTTCACGTACTTTTTAAAAAAAAAACTTCTTTATTGTATAGTATAACATTTATACAAAGCAAAGAAATAAAAAAGCAATAGTTTTCATAGCACTCTTCAAAAACTGATTACAGGATAGATCCCAGAGTTTGTCATGAGCTACTACCATACAATCCTCTCATATTTTTCCTTCTAGTTGCTCCAGAATATAGAAGGCTAGAGGGCTTAAGTACTTTTTTATTATCACAATCGACTTTTTTTTGTGAGCAATAACATATATACAAAAAAGCTATGAATTTCCAAGCACACCACCACAATTAGTTGCAGAAGATATTTCAGATTTTGACATGGGTTACAATTTCACAATCTTGGGTTTTTACTTCTAGCTGCTCTAAAATACTGGAGACTAAAAGAGATATCAATTTAATGATTCAGCATTCATATTCATTTGTAAAGTCCTAAATTTTTTATGTATAATTCCACCATCACCTTTGATCTTCCCATACCTCTCATTGGTGTTGTTTGGGCTATGGTAATTCTAAATTTTTGATATTGGAAGGGTCTGTCACTAATATGGGGTAGGGAGCTGGAATTATCTGATGTTCTGGAGAGGCTGAGGGACCCATCTGGAGGTTGTAGGTTTCTGGCAAGTCACTCTAGTGCCTGGAACCCTTGTGGAATCTTATAAATTGCCCTAGGTGTTCTTTAGGATTGGCTGGAATGGTCCTGGTTGGGGGTTGGCAGATTATGATAGGTAGAAAGGTTTACCTGAAGCTTGTGTAAGGGTAACCTCCAGAGCAGCCTCTCGGCTCCATTTGAACTCTCTCTGCCACTGATACTTTCTTATTTACACTTCTTTTCCCCCTTTCCCCCTGGATGTCATGTCCCATGTAGAGGAAGAGCAATGAATTCACTTGCAGAATTAGGCTTAGAGAGACTGAGGCCACATCTGAGCAACAACAGAGGTCCTCCAGAAGTAACTCTTGGCATGCCTCTAGGTAGTCTAAGTTTCTATGCTACCTACATAAGCTTCACAAGAGTAAGCTTCATATCGAGGGCATGGCCTATTGATTTGGGTGTCCCTAAAGTCTGACACAGTATCAGGAGATTCCCTGGTGGTAAGGTTTAATAGTTCCATAGTCTTTCTCCCCTACCTCAGGAGCCTTTGCCAATACTTTTTATTTGCTTAATATAGTCAAGGATGTTTCCAGGCATTACAATAATCTATACAGGATTAAAGGACCTCTTTCTCATTCTGTGCTCTCTGTTTCAGTTGTTCAAAGGAGCTACACAGATAGGTTAAATTAGATTATGTACTACAGAAAATTTCAGTTCCAGATCAAATAAATGGTTCTTCCACTGGTCTCAAAGAGTATGTGTGGTTCTAAAATATAGACCACTGTCTTCCTAACCTCTATGTTCTGAATTACTTTAACCCTAACCTGTTTGGTTTTATTCTTATCTCTAAATATCAGGTTATATATATAAAACAGCCTCTCAAAATCCAGAAATAATCACCACCACTCTGGACTTAACATGTCTGCTCTAAAAGCTTACAAATTTAGGCCCCTGTTTTCTTATAAGCATTTTTCTAAAGGTGACCATGCATTTGTTCTTTTTTTGTTTCTGGCTTATTTTGTCCCACCAAATGTCCCACATGTTCAATCATATTGTTGCATGACTCATGACATTGTTCCTTTTTGTGGTAGCACAGCCTTCATCCATAATTATACACCACCATTCGCCATTCTACTTTTCCGTCAGTGCATCCTTCAGCCACCTACATTCACTGGGCATTATGTAGAGGGCCCAAAGTTCACTCACAGTCCATCAACATTCTCAAGGTTAGATAATTTCATTGTTCCCAAGAGACAGAAAACCAATAAAGACACCCTCACCAAATAGGACATCTAAACCTCCTCTTAACTCGTGTCCCTCACCCCATTATTTACCTCTGCTGTTGCTGTGGTAGTTCTGATGGTTACCTTCTGAACTCATAGCATACAATAGCAGTTTCCCCCATACCCTGGACTTAAACACTCTTTATACAAGAATCATATCTTTGAAGTAATTCTTACAAGAACGCATTCATATTTCTAGTGTGAGTCAGTGGGACATATAGGGGTCTATAGAACTCCTTTTAATGTTGCTCATCTTCAATATGGTAATATTACTTCTAGACCCCTAGGGAATCACCTTCGCTCCTATCTATTCTCTTACATTGGAGTTCAACCTCACTAGCTAACGATTCACCCATCTCTAGCTTCTATGTCTTTCTATGTATTCCGTATTATTATAAGTCTCTGATTATACCTTTATGCTGGTCATAAAAGTGGAATCATACAGTGTCTGTCCTTTTGTGTCTGGCTAATTTTGCTCAGCATTATGTGCTCAAGGCTCATCCATCTTGTCATGTGCTTCAGGATGTCATTTTGTCCTACTGCTGCATAATATTCCATCGTTATGTATATACTTCATTTTGTTGATCCACTTGTCTGTTGATGGGCATTTGTTTTATTTCCATCTTTCAGTGACTGTGAATAATGCTGCTATGAACACTGGTGTGCAAATGTCTGTGTCGTGGCTTTCAGCTCTTCTGGGTATATACCAAATAGTGCCATTGCTGGGTCATAGGGCAGCTCAATATTTAGTTTCCTAAGGAAGTGCAAAACAGTCCTCCATGGTGGCTGCACCATTGTACATTCTCACCAGCAGTGTATAAGTGTCCCAGCTTCTCCACATCCTCTCCAACATTTATTGTTTCCTGATTGTTTAATAGCAGCCATTCTTATAGGTGTGAAATGGTATCTCATTGTAGTTTTTTTTTTACATGGCAGGCACCAGGAATCGAACCCGGGTCCTCTGGCATCGCAGGCAAGCATTCCTGCCTGCTGAGCCACCATGGCCTGCCCTCACTGTAGTCTTTTTTTTTTTTTTTTTTTTTTTAAAGGAAAGGCAGAGAGAAGGAAGGAAGGATAGAAGGAAGGAAGGAAGGAAGAAAGGGAAACATCTCCAAACATTTTCTTGCTTTATTGTATTTTGTTTTTCCGTTTTTTGTTACATGGGCTGGGGCCGGGAATCGAACCAAGGTCCTCCGGTATAGCAGGCAAGCACTTTGCCCGCTGAGCCACCTCGGCCCGCCCCATCACTGTAGTCTTGATCTGCATTTCCCTTATAGCCAGTGAAAATGAGCATCTCTTGATGTGCTTTTGAGTCATCTGTATTTGCTGTTCAGAAAAATGCCTATTCATATCTTTAGCCCATTTTATAATTAGATTGTTCTTTTGTTGTTGAGTTGTATAATTTCTATATGTATACAGGATATCAAACCTTTGTCCAAGGTGTGATTTCCAAATGTTTTCTCCCATTGCGTTGGCTGTATCATTGACTGATTTTTGAATGTTTAACCAATGTTGCATTCTTGGGATAAATCCTACTTGGTCATGTTTATCCTATATATTTTTTATTCGATTTGCCAAGAATTTTTGTCTCTATATTTGCAATTATTTTTCATTAATTTCTTTGTCCAATTTTGGTATTACTGAATACAATCCTGAGGTAGGTATTATTTTATCCACAGTTCTAGAAATGTGAAAAATTTAGTTATGTGCTCGTCCACACAGTTGGTATGTTTGGAATGCACTCTCAATCTTATTAATTTATTGAGTATTGCTTTATGTTCTATTATGTGAGTTTTTTTTTTTTTTACATGGGCAGGCACCAGCAAACGAATGTGGTTAATTTTTAAAAATGCTCCAAGCATTCATAAAAAGAAAGCATATCCTGTTGTTGGGTACAGTGTTCTAGAAATGACCATTAGATTTTAAAAATTTTCTTTTTGATCAACATCCTTTATGATTTTGTCTGCTTTATCTGTCAGTGCTTGTTTTAGTTTGCTAGCTGCCAGAATGCAACACCCTGGAGATGAATTGGCTTTTAATAAAAGGGGATTTATTTAGTTAATGTCTAGTTCTTCAGAGGAAAGGTAGCTAACTTTCAGCTGAGGTTCTTTCTTATATGGGAAGGCACAGGGTGATCTCTGCTGGCCTTCTCTCCAGGCCTCTGTGTTCCAACAGTTTTCCCCGGGGTGATGCCATTCTCCATCTCTGAAGGCCTAGGCTGAGCTGCAAGTGCTGAGATGAGGTATGCTGAGTTGCTTGGGCTGTGCTACGTTGACCTCTCTCATTTAATTTTCCAGCCAATTAAACTAAACATCATTCATTGCAGCAGACACACCTCCTAGCTGACTGCGGATGTAATCAGCAACAGAGGAGGTTCACATGCCATTGGCTCATGTCCAGAGCAATAGAACTAGGTACCTTCACCTGGCCAAGTTGATACCTGAAACTAACTACCACAGTGCTGTATGTTAAATATGTTCCCCAAAAACCCCATTAGATCTCCACATTTCTCTTTGAAATTCAGTTAATTTTTGCTTTCTTTTCTTTAGCATGGTATGGATATATCAATATCCCATGCTTTTACACTCATCCTTTGTCTTTGTTTTGAGAGTATCTCTTGTAAATAGCACCTAGTTGATTTTTTTTAAAATGCAGCATGACAAATTTTCTTTATGCTGGAGTATTACGTGATGACACTGGTTAAAACAGTTTTTTAATAGCTTGTTTTTACCTTTTGAATTTCAATTCCACTTTTCTCATGTTTTTCCTCCCTTTTTTGTTACCTTGTCCTAAAGAAGTTCTACCCTCATCTTACCACACTATTTTCATTCTCCTCCTCCAAACTAGTTTGAAAAGTTAAATACTTTGTTTTCTTGTTTGATTTTCTTTTGAAAGGCATATATTCAACCTAAAGTATAAAAGTAATATGTTTAACCTCCTCCAAACATAGACCCTTACAATGCTTTAATCCAATTATTCCCTACCCTCATTTATACACTATTGTCCAGGATTTTGTCAATCTTTTAGTCCTATAAATTAGAAATTGTTCCATACATTTGTTTAGATTTACCCACATATTACCATTTTTCTTTGTTCACCATTCCCTCCTGTATTTTAGACCTTATCCTGAGATAATGTTCCTTCTTTCTCATGTATATCTTTGAGAATTTCTTTTAGTGAGTCAGTAATACACCCCATTTTTTGTCTCAACATGCTTTTATTTCAGTGTTATTGCTGACTTTATCATCATAGGTAGCATTTTAGATTGCTGGCTATTTTCTCTCAGCATTTTGAAAATATTTCCCCAGTTTTTGAATTTTTTTGTTACTATTGAAACACCAACCCTCAAACTAATTTTCATCCCTTTGTTGGTAGTATCTTCTTTGTCTAGCTACTTTGAAAATATTCTTTTACCATTGGTATTTTGAAGCTTCACTATGAGGTGCTCATTTTCATTTAGCCTGCTTGGATTTATCAGGCTTTTAGAATCTGAGACTTGGTGTCCTTCATAAGTTTGGGCAAACTTTCAGTCATTATCCCTTTGAATAACGGCCTGTGAAATTTTAGTTAGATGTTGAGCCTGATCATTAATTAGCTCCTCATTCTCTATTATTCCTCATTCATATTTTCCATCCTTTATTTCTCTAGGCTATATTCTGGGTAATTTTTTTTTTCAGATCTTCTAGTTTACTGGTTTTTCTTTTTGACTGTTTCATCTGTTGTATAACCATCAAATTCAGTTTCCAATATTCTTTCTTTCTAGTAATTATTTGTTCTTTCTAAACCTCTGTAGTTAATTGAGTCATTTCTTTATCATGTTCTTAATAATCTTTAATTTCTTAATTCATATATTTTATACCATGTATTTGATAACTCACATAGCTATCATATTTATAGGTCATATTCCCTAGTGTGATTTTTTATTTTAAGCTTGTGTTTCGTGGACTCTTACCTGTCAGAATTCTGGGTTTAAAGTATATTCTATCAAAGAGGATTTGTATCTGTTTCTTCCAAGTGCTTGAGGTCACTACCAAGCCAAGATAACTTTAAACTACATTTTACAGGTTGGGTTTTTCTTTTCTCCTCAAGTTATACAATTGAGTCATACAACAATTAGCGTGGATTCAGGCTTCAAACTTGTGGGAGATCAGGCTTGCTATGTGTTCTCAGGGAAAAGTTTTCTTTTCTTTTTCCTCTCTAAACCCATTACCCACAGCCAGGACAGGGAAAAGCACAAATTCCACCATCAACTTCTGGGCATTTGCTTCTTTTTCCTCTAAGCTGTACACGTCAGTGATTCTGGAATTATGCTGTGGGGAATGAGGTCTCAGATCAGATCACTCTGCAAAATAGTCTCCAAGTCATAAAATTGGCTTTAGGCTGACAGGAAGCCACTGATAACAACCTCTCATTGCTATCTGTGGTATTTTATCATTCTGCATGCACTTTGTATGTGTGTGTGCTTTCTAGCCTCAGAGAAATTTCTTTGCTTACCAGCCCAATTGAAGAAGATGAATCTCTGTCTCTCTCTCTCTACTTTTCTAAACTAGGAGGTGCAGATCATATGCTAAGGATGAAGCTAGAAGAAAGGTTTTGCTGGAGAGTAGAAAAGGTTTGAAATAGTAGATAATGGGAAATAAATAGAAAAGTGATGGTATCCAGGAAAGTTCGAAGTATAGGGAGAGATTACTTTATCTCTCAAAGTATAGGGAGAGAAGACTTTATAGCAGCTGGGCTACACAGCTGTCTTACATTCTGATAAATATTGTCCATGTATTCGTGGGCAATTCACAATTCTATTTTTCACAGGGGTTGTGAAGATATGTGTTATAAAGTGCTCTGATATATTCAATCACATAAAATGCATGGCATATAATTATGTCATATGCCATAGATACATATCTGAAACACTGGCCCTAGAGATGGTCTCAGAGAAACAAAGAAACAAGTTAATGGAAAAAGTAGTTTAACACATTCAGATACAACTTATAGTCACAGCTCTAGGCTAAAAATCAAACACTGAACTAAACCACTATTTCGAGTGTAGTAACTGATTCATGATGTGAGACTTGTTTCATAGACTTTTCTATTAAACAGAATTTGTTGAAAGCAAATTAGCAAAGTCTTAATTACTATGGGCCGTCTGCCATGATATCAAAATAGTTTTGCTATGCAAAACTCTGTATTAAAGTAGTCTAATTAGTAAGCTTTTACCTGTAGTAATCAAAAGTAAATTCTTCTGATTAAACCAAAAGAAGAACATTTGGACATTCTTACTATTAGGGACTGAATGATGCCCCTACAAAAGGCATACTCCAGCTCCACCCCTGGTCCTCTGGATGTGGACCCACTATAAATAAGATCTCTCCAAAGTGTTACTTCAGTTAAGGTGAAGCCTAACTAAGGTGTGGGGTTTTAATTTGGATTACTAGAGTCATTCATAAGCAGAGGGAAAGATGGAGAGAGAAAACCAGAGGGAGCAGCCAGAAGCTGGAAGTCAACAGAACCAGGAAGAGGAAGAAGACGATGCCACCATGCGCACTGACGTGAAGAAAAGCTAAGGAACCCCAAAGATTGCTGGCCAGCCAGAAGATACCAACCCCTGGAGGAAGTAAGCCTTCTAGCTTCTGAAACTGTGATCCAGTAAATTCTTATAATGCCAACTCATTGTATGGCATTTGTTTTAGCCACTGGGATCCTAAAACATACCACAAGGAATTTTCTAGGCAGAAAATATAAAGGTATTACAATCTACATAAATGATTTACCTCAAATATTCAGAAAAATAAAGTGAATCCCAAAATATGAGAAGGGTCAATATTTTCTAGATTTTGGCCTTTATAGATCGCCATTCAATAACACTTTCACCATTGTTCCAGCTGTAATGAGATAAAAATATGATAAAATAACTTCTTATCCTCAAAGAGTTTCCATTTTTATTGGTAAGAATGCTTTTGTGAAAAATCACAGAATATTATATAACAAAACTAATGTATCTGTAGATTGAATCGCGTGTTACTTGACGTGCCATTAATATTCGGAAGAATGTATTCATTGGCACAGACAGTGACAGCTTCCATGTACATAAGAGTTAAGATCTTGAATTTAATTTTCCTAGCTATACTGGCATGGTGATTAGGTCACTGTACTTTGTTCTGATTAAGCAGTCATGTTACAGAATTGCAAGGAAAAATGTCAATATGAGCCTTGAAGATGAACTCATTGATTTTGGCATACATCACCATGCTCCAAAGATAGCATATTCTCAATTTGTCATTTTAAGACTTTTACATGTCCTAATGGTAGATAGCATCCATTTCATCAAATACTCTGCTTTAAAAACTCTGAAGTCTTTTCTGGTAAAGGTACATGTTTTACTGATCCTGCCAGGAAAAGTTCAATGGGTGTTTTTAGACTTGTGCAGAGTCTTTTTTTTTTTCCCCCAACTATCAGCTTCCAGGAAGTTAAGGATAATTGAAAAGCATAATTGTTTCAGAAAGGGCCACTAACACTTATCTTATTTCCATTCAAGTTAATCACCAAGAGAAAGAGAGGTTTAGGCAGTTTTAATTTTTTGAAGCCTATCAGCTTTAGAAGACTTACCTTTATGTGTTCAAATTTCAAATTAGTGATGGTTGCTTTACTAACTTTATTTTTATATAGATCCATGGTTGTCTATAACTAAGTCCTTAAAGTTAGAATGTTTCAATTAGATGTGGATAAAAAAATGGAATTGGTATTTTACACAGCAGATAGTAAAGACAGTAATTAGGTAATCAATAAACAGAACTTTTGAAAACAGGCATAGGAAGTTTTGTATTTGTTACCACGTAAACATTCCCTCCCACTTTTGTATACTATGTACTTAGGAAGCTTCATTAATTCAGAATGATTAATGGGAAGTTACCTAAGATTGAAAGAAAAATTTGAATTCAAATATTCTTTTAAATACAAGTTCTTCTGGATTTTCTCTAATGAACAGGAAAATGATTTCTGATTCTGATTTATTTTTAAACAGGTCCTCCATAAAGTTGAAAAATTTTCTCTGAAATGTAGTCATGTGTCTTAAAACTGTTAGCTTGATTATAAAAAGAAAGGCATAGATAAACAACCCATACCCTTTATAAGAGACACTGGTTAGTGTAATTATAAAAAGAAAAGCATAGATAAACAACCCACACCCTTTTTAAGAGACACTGGGGTAAAAATATTTTTCCAGGTTAATAATTTATTGCTGTTTTTTAAGTACACAATACAAAGGATTCATTTAATAGGAAGACTTTGAGATATTTAAATTTCTCATTAGTTTAGAATATCTTCAATCAAAAGTCTGAAAACCCAATCTATATATTCTATGGATTTTAAGTTGAAGAAGCATACATACTTTTAGGAATTCAAGATAGTATTTAAGCTTAAATACTATCCTATTGTGACAGTATTTAGCCACTTTGTCTTTCTTTACCTAGAGGTGAGAGGTACTGACTGGGTGAGGGCTCAAGGGAACCTTTTGGAGGCACCAGAAATGTTTTATATCTTAATCTGAGTGGTGGTAACATGGGTTAATACATATGTAAAACTTCATCTAACTGCACACTTGAAATCTGTGCACTTTATTGCATGTGTTTTATCCCAAGAAAAGAAATTAAAAGTGTTCAGCCACTTTATGAAATGTCCAACCATTTTACAGTGAACCATCAATATAATTTTATAAGTCACAATGCATAGAGGGAAAACAAGTTATCTGATACTCATGGCATAAGGACTGCTAGTCCCACTTTCAGGTAAACTAACTGCATTTGAAGCCAGAGTAAAGCTTCACTGATGAAAGGTCACTGGTATTCTTCTAACAGAAATGGTGACAAGAAGACAAGGTATCAGTGTAACTATAAGAGATGGGTGTCAAAACAGTATAAAGAGCAACGAGAAGATCAGAATACAGTCAAATCAGTGACAAGACTATGGCATGACCATCTTATTTATGAGTACCCATGTCTTTTATTTCTGCTACTTATTGTTTGTGTTTTTGTCATTGTACTGCCTGGACTTTCAAAGGATATGGAAGGGAAAAAAATTAAATAAGTTTCGTTACTTGTTTTTTATGTAGTTATTACTGCATGATTTTAAAATTATGTTTTCTACTTCGTATCTATTAAGGGAGAAAAGAGCTGGTTTATACGAGAGATATAAACACAATCAATAAAATGATTTTTATTTTTGTTGAAACTATGTTAATTCTTATCACCTCCAAAAGCCTTTGAGAGGATTAGCTGCATAGGCCAATATTGTTCTATATTAGTCAGTACTAAGCATATGATGTCACCTTGTTTTCTCCCCTCCTCAAGCTTTGTTTTGGGGGAGGGGACATTATTTGGGCAATTCGCAAAATACTGTAGCTTAAATACCCTTAGCTGACACACGACTGACAACCTTACACTCCCAAACCTGACTGAAATGGGTCAAATACGTAAAGCTGCAGAACAATGCAATCCAAGCAGCAATACCCCATAAAAGAGAAAGGGGGTGTGATTAGGTTCCAGCTATTAAGCAAGTTATTGCAAAAACAGTTTCTACTTTGTTTCTGCCAAGGCATAGGTTAGGCTAGTATTTTCTTTCCTAATTTGCTTCAAAAAAGAGAGACTTGGTTGTAAGAGGTTGGATAAATTGCCAGAGCATGAAGCAACTGGGACAAAAATTAGGGGCTTTACAGAGGTCCTCAAACTGACCCCCTCAGCCTTGGTTATTGATCATTCACCCCGCTGAAGAACTATCGAACGGAATTTGTGTGAGGCTTATGGAGCCACAGGAAAGGAGATGCAGGAGGGAACAGAAGCTTCTAATAAAAGAAACGCAGCAACAATAGCAGAGGAGCAGCTCTGCTGGTGACGTAATGGCTGGCAGCAGTCCAGCTTCAGCAGAGCCGCTGCTACCTCAGCACCCAGCCTCCCTTAGCACGGCGCAGCTTCGCAGAGCCGCTGCTCCTCGGCACCCAGCCTCCCTTCACTCAGTCCCAGCCTCGCAGAGCCGCTGCTCCTCGGCCCCCGGCCCCCCATTCACTCCGTCCAGCTTCAGCAGATCCGCTGCTCCTCGGCACCCAGCCTCCCTTCACTCAGTCCCAGCCTCGCAGAGCCGCGGCGCCTCGGCACCCAGCCCCCCCTTCGCACGCGCAGCTTCGCAGAGCTGCCGGGGCCACCACTTCTGGCCGCGCTACTTTGTCGAAGCCGCCGTAAGCGGGCCAGCACACGGAACAAAGGGCTGTTTTCGGGTGTCAGAACACACACTCTCGCTCCCTCGTCTCCCTCCACCCCGCCTTCGACAACAGCGTCTATCCGGGGCTCAAGTTTAGGGCGAAAACACCGACGGGCGCTTCAGGCATGCCTCAGTTTCCCCAGGATGGTCTCGAGGCCGCCTCCCCCACCCCCCACCCGCAGTCCGCGAGGATCGAGGCGCCCCTGCTCGCCCGCCCGGGCCCCGGAGGCCGGTCCTCCCGCCTTACCTCCGCCAGGTAGAGGTTGAGGAGACAGAGCGTGGAGAACTGGAGACAGGAGGGGAAGCAGTAGAGGAGCCAGTGGGGGAAGAAGTGCAGGCGAGCGGGCGGCCGCAGCAGGGGCAGGGAGCCGCTGAGCGAGAAGGCGGCGGAGAAGAGGGTGGTCCTGAGCGCTGCCCACAGGAGGCAGAGAAAGAGGCAGAGGCTCTGGTAACTCAGCCGCCGCTCGCGGAACAGGAGCAGCCGCCACAGCTGCAGGTAGGCGAAGGCGAAGAGCGCGGCGTAGAGCAGGGCGTGCAGGACGCTCAGCGCCAACTGCACCGAGCCGGGCACCGCGGCGCCCGCCACCGCGCCTCCGCCTCCTCCGCCCTCGCCGGGCGCCGACGACTCGCGGCCGGCCGCGGGGGAAGCGACGGCGGCCGCGGGACCCGGCACGGGCGCCCTCATGAGGGGGCTGGGAGTCGGGCGAGCGAGCGCGGGAAGGAAGGGGCCGGGCTCGGAGCCGCCGTCGAGGGGAGAAGGATCGTCCCCTTACCCCCCACCCACTCCACTCCCCAGTCCCGGGAAGCGCCGTGACAGGACCCGGGTCCCGCGCAGAACAGCCACGGCTCCCCCCGGCCCTGCTCCTCCCCCCGCCCCCCCGGGGGTCTCGGCTCCTCCTGCTGCGGCTCGGCTCGGCAGCGGCAAAAAACAACTCTCGGCTGGAGACAATCAGCTGAGAAACCCGAGCATTTGAGGCGCTCGCTCCGCACCGTGGGCTCGCGCGGATTGGCCCAAGCGGGCACGCCCCCTGCGCGCCGCGCTCGGAAGACCACGGGTCCCAGGGCCCGTCGCTCGAGAGCCCGAAGATCTAATTGGGAGGCCGGTTTCCATGCTTTCCCCGCCCCTTCACGCCCCACCCAAACTCCTGATTGGCCCAGCAACTGCACTCCCGGCTCGCGCCGCCGGGAGAACTCCGTAGACGTCTGTCCCTGGGGCGGCTCTTGCTCCGCCCCCTCCTCGTCCTTCGCCCCTCCCCCTCCCCGCCCATTGGCTGGAGAGCCCCTCCCGTAGGGAGCACGAGGAGCGGGAGGAGCTTGGAGGGTTGTTTTTGCCCAGGAGGCCGGTTCCGCCCGCCTGTTGGTTGTCGCGGGAGCTGAGGCCAGGGATTGGCGCCTTCTAGGGGAGGCGCACCTTCTCGCCGCTTGGGGCGACTGGGCCTAGCCCAACCTCGCCTATCCCGGGCGCGGCGGGAACTGGCTGTGGGCCGCGCGCCCTCGGGGACCGCCCGGGTCCTTGCGCGCGGGTCTCGGGCAGATGTTGCACGCGGGTCTTGCACGCAGGTCTTGGGCAGGTAGGTAGCAGCTTGGGTCCTTCGGGCGCGGGACTGTGGTTTCGGCCTGCCGGGTCCGGGGTCAGACCCGCAGTGATCGCACCAGCTGGGCTCAGGAATCTGCCTTAGCATGCCCGCCTACGGGGCACCCGAATTGCCGCACCTGGAAGCTCCTGAGGGGCACTTTGCTCCCTAGTACCCCCGATCGTGGACGGTGGGAAGAAGCTGCTGAGGTTGAAATGATGCAGCGCTTCGGCCACGGTGCTGCGGCGCGGACGTGAGCTCTCCGTGGGGAGGCGGAATGCGACGAGGGGCGAGCTGGGCGCTAAGTCAGAGTCCCTTTTGTCCTCGGGAAGTGCCGGTGTTTGGATGAAATGGAAATCGAAGCGTTCTATGGGCAGGGGGAAGGCGGTGGTTTGCAATTGAGAGTGGAGAAAACGCTGTCAGTATAGGATTAGGCAAAAAAAAAAAAAAAAAAAAAAAGCAGGAACGGAACTGGAATGATAAAGAGAAGAATCGTCTTCGCTCCTTAAATTCCACGTTTCCTTGACGCCTTAGTTTTATAGGGGCTGGATGGTGGTCCTGTTCCTGGGACTGAGAGAGACAAAATAAATACTGTTATGTTACTGTTGTAAATATAGGAAAAATAAAATAAGGTATATTGAGCTGACACATAGCATCTGTTGACTTTTTTGTATTTGGCAATAAAATGATGAAAGTAGTATAGAGTGAGGAGAAAATGGTCCCTCAGAATGAGGGACACATTACAAATTCGGTGTCCCTGTGAAAAAACACTACCACGTTTACTGCAGACACGAAGATGCACCGTCTCCTAACTCACTGTCTTTTGTCCTAATGCTTTTGTCCAGGACTGGTGTTGCTTCCCTCTTTCCCAGCTCAGTGTTCCACAGGGGACTTGGAAGCCTGTTTTTATACTCCATATTTTGGGGTGGTAGTTCACCCTGGCACGACACGTTGGTGTGGTTTGGATTTTTTTATCGGTTTGCTGACAAGCAGTGAAAAGTATAGGCCTGGCGCTGTTATGGGGACATCTATCAGATGAAATATCCAGCAGAGCCCGTTGTGTAGTGCAGCATAGAGGAGGGTACATTGTGCTGTTAAAAAATTACGGCTTAGTCCAGCGTCAAGGTATTAGAGACGAAGTTCACATTTATTGTAACTTGAGAACTTCACCTTATGGACTCAGAGAATGTGGTTAGGGTGGGACACAGTTTATCAATTAGGGGGCAGATAGCTCATGGCAGCAGTTGAGTTAATTGCAGTTATATGCTTAAGCACATCAATTAAACATAAAATTAGTTAAGTTACATGATTTTAGCACTTTTCTAAATCAGAGGAGGCTTCCATTTTCAAGCATGCCCTATTTTTTTAGGTGGGAGTTTTGAATCACAAATAGACTTTCACCATGAAGGGGTTTTTCTTTTTTCCCCTATAGTCTCTACTCAAAGTGATACTAAACAACATCTGCTTAGTACCCACATTAGTTTTTTGCTTGTGAGATTTTTTTCCCCCAAGTGTCAGAAGAAATCTGGATCACTTCCTCCTTGCTCCATGAAGTGTTTTTTATTTTTCTCCTATATTCTCTACTCAAAGTGATACTAAACAACATCTGCTTAGTACCCACACTAGTTTTTTGCTTGTGAGATTTTTTTTTTCCTAAGTGTCAGAGCAAGTCTGGATCACTACCTCCTTGCTCCTTTTTTTTCTTTTTTTTTCTTTTTTGGTGTTTGTGTGTGTTTGTGTGTGAGTGCAAGCACGATTTTGCTCCAGCTGCTTTAAAGGGGGAGAGATGACGCCTTTTATTGCTTCCCTTGGGTCTTAAATGATAAACTGTGTTGGTATCTAATCAACATTTTATTTGAGCCTGGTTCAATGAGCAGGTTTCTCATTGTTCTTCAGGGGCAGCATTAACCTGTAACTTTTGACAGAATGTTCTTGCAGGAATTTTGTAAGCATTATATGCCCCATTTGTTGCAAAATACAAAATGTGTCATTTCCTACTAGGGGTACCCACACATCTTGGTATAGCTTGTATAATGGTTACAGTTGTTAATTCCTCTTTTTCCTGAGAGAAAAAACCATTAATTATATGATTAATCATAAGGGAACTTTTGGTCTATAAGGGGGTAACCAACCAAGGGCCTCCTAGAACAGTTGCTGTAAAAAATTCTAAAATTTGGAATGTGTCCAAATGCACAATGACTAAATATTATTGTTCTGGAAGGCAGATACTCTAGCCTAGTGGTATTTCACACATTTTAAAGTAGAGGAATTTTTTGCTTAGACTTACTGTATTCAGGACCCAATTCCGAAATGGGATTGCTCTACCTGCTTGACACACCTAACAAACATATAGGGGCAGGATCCACCCTCATTCCCCTTGTCAGCAGAGATACCAGGGTTTTTTAATTTAAGTACTCCCTACTCTGCCCTACTCTCGATATTTTGGCCCTGAATAAAACAAAGTTTTGTTGCCCTTAGCATATTATTTGCAAACGTAAGCTGTTTTTGTACTGTAGCTTCACTTACAGTGTATGCGAGTATTCATTCTTTCTATCTTGGAAATTACGCGTGTACACATACTTGGTTAGAATTTAGGGATCAGACAGAAGTTTCATCTTATGTACCAGTTTTCATCAGTGCTGACAAGGAGCATTATACTGAAGAATCAAGGCCCAAGGGGAAAGAGTCTGCACATAGTGGAAGGTAGGATTTTCTGTAGTATTGGTAGACATGCTATGGCGAACATTTGCCTGAACTTCCTCCTGCTTGGCACCTGCTGTGGTATCGTCATTTCCGTTTTTTTGAATCTTCTTCCCTTTTAGAATCATACTACAATGGATTTGGTTTTATTTCCTGCAAATCTTTGAAATATCGAGCTTTCAGATCTACAATATGTGTTTATGTTCAAGCCGCTCTCCTTAGCTATTGCTAAGACCAGGTGTACTGATAGTACTATGGTGGGTTATGCTGCAGTAACAGCCCCAAAACTTCAAATGTTAAAAGCAACAAGGTTTATTTTATGTTCATGCTGCCAGTGCACTACAGATCAGCTAGGAGTTTTTCCCTGTGTTTTCTCTTTCTGGAACTTATGCTGATAGAGAAGGCCATGGTGCACGTTGTCAGTCATCATGGCAGAGGGAAAGGGTGTCATGTTTCATGATATGCCTATTCTGGCTCTTAAAATCTTCTAGAACTTACGTATATCACTTGGTGTATTTCATTGGCCAACTCAAGTCATGAATATAATAACTCAGGAAAGTGGAAAAGTATAATTTTAATATGTTCAGAGGACAACTAGAAGCATTTGGGCAGGTTCATCTTTCTTGTCAACAAATACTCTCCCATCTACATGTAGTTCATACTTGCCCCTTCCTGGTAGAGATAATCCTCAAATTCCATCCCGTTACCAAGTTAAACTCAAAGTCCAGGAACCCTGAGAAATGCCCAGTAGTGGGAATCTTATTGTTTGGATGTAAGTTGTGTGTCTCCCATTGTTGAACATACAGGGTGGGATAGGGAGAGATCACTGTAATACACTTTCCTGTTCGGAGAGGGAAAGAATGGAAGACATATATCAGACTTTAGTGTGTAGCAATTTTTGGTTTTTTTGGGGGGGGGGGGAGTGCATGGTCCGGGAGTTGAACTCGGGTCTCCCGCATGGAAGGCGAGCATTCTACTACTGAACCACCCGTGCACCCTTTAGCAATTTTTAAATGTTGCCAGGACTCCATTTCTGTTCCCTGGATTCTCTAGGTCAGTGCTTCTCAGGCTGTCTGCGGTGTCTATGGTAAAGAATTTGTTTTTTTTCCCCTCTTAAATTTTTAAACTATCTCCGGGGAAGGACCAATTTAAAAAATTCCAGTCTACTTTGAAATTTTTGTAAAACAAAATGAATTATGAGAAAAATGGAATGAAAAGACATCAAATTACAAGCCCAATTTAAAAATTATTATACAGATGTGAATTTACTCTGTCAAAATGCTATAAAAACTTTTAAACATTTCATTCAATTACTGTGTCTACCTCATTGTGGACCTGTAACGAGTAGTTTGGATTGTACCCTGTGGCATTGCTCTCCACCGTCCTTGGCTTTGCCTTGTGAGAGTTCCTTCCTTCTCGGTTATCAGTGGACACATCTGGAGTTGGTTCTGGAGAATATGGCCTCTTTCCACAGCTGAGCAGTTTTGTCAGCTTGCTCTCTGGCCATAGAAGGGTGGGAGCCAAATGGTTATTTTGCGTTTAGAACAGCTGGTCTCCTGGATGGTCATTGCTCTCTTGAGTCTGTTTTAATGCCTTACTAAACACAACCAGTAGCAACCATCACAATACTAGCTGTCTGTCTTAGAACTATAAGTTAATTGGCTATGGGAACATAATATTCATTATAAGCTTATTAAGTATATATTGGCTCCAAATTATTTTAGTGACTATTTTATCAAATATTTTGCTACTCCTTAACATGGACCATTTGCTGAGCTCCAGTCTCTGATGAAAGTTT
Source organism: Tamandua tetradactyla (assembly GCF_023851605.1). Taxonomy (NCBI): domain Eukaryota; kingdom Metazoa; phylum Chordata; class Mammalia; order Pilosa; family Myrmecophagidae; genus Tamandua; species Tamandua tetradactyla. The sequence goes on from NC_135338.1 coordinate 14,041,299, forward strand.
CCTTGATACTCCACCGCTCAGTCAATATCTAGGGGTTTTTGTTAAGGCAGCACCTCACTTCCAGTTTGTAATACCAGTGAACATGTAATACCAAATCACAATGACTTAAAGCAACAAGGTTTGTTTCTTCCTTATGTTACATATTCATTTTACATCAGCTGGGGCTCCCTAGGTTGTGTTCCTTTTGGGATCTCTGCTGGCAGAACCACCACCATTTGCACATTTCTAGTAACCGTGATGGAAGAAAATAAAGCCTGGCGTATCAACACTAGCTTTTAAAACTGTTGCCTGGAAAGGAGACATATCCCACTTTTGCTCATGTTTTATTGGCTGGAGCAAGTCACTTCATTAATAACTTCACTGAAACTATTTGCGCCACACTAATAAACTAATAACATCAAGGTAACAAGGTCATATTTTTCCCAAGTTACCCATCACTTTGTTTTTTTTATTGGTATCTAGATTTTTGAAGCATTAGGTATTGTTTTTTATTCCCTTTTGAAATTGCTGGAGAAGGAAAGCATCAGTACCTAATGTATCTTTGTTTTTACTCTGTTCTTGCTGATATTCTCTTTCTCTAGCCTGCCCCCCACACACTTCCCTTCTGTTTAGTTTAAAGGTATTTTTTGTGAGGAAAGCATGTTCTCTGGGCAAACGCTTAATTTTTTTTTTTTTTTTTTTTTAGTTTTTTTGAGGTATAATTTGATGTACAATAAACCACACATATTTAAATGTACAATTTGAGTTTTGACATATGTGTACACCTATAAAAGCATCACCTCAATCAAGAAAATGAATATATCCTCATGCCTTTTTGTAATTTAACCTTCCCTCCATCCCATTCCCAGGCAACCATTTATCTTTATATCACTATAGATTAGTTTGCATTTCCTACAGTTTTTTAACGATGGAATCATATAGTATCTAGTTTTTTCTTGCATGACTTTCATTCAGCATCAGTATATTATTGTTGTATATATCAGCAGTTATATCTTTTTGTTGTTGGGTAGTATTTCATTGTTTGGATATACCACAATTTGTTTATCCATTCACCTGTTCATGGATATTTGGGATGTTTTCAACCTCTGTATATTATAGGTAAAGCTTCTGTTACCATTTGGTTATAAGTCTTTTTGTAGACGTATGCTTTTAATTCTCTTGGGTAAAATTACCTAGGAGTCGAAAGACTGGGTCACATAGTAGGTGTATGCTTAACTTTTTAAGAAACTGTGAAATGGTTTTTCAAAGTGATTGTACTGTTTTATATTCCCACTAGTATTATGTGAAAGTTCCAGTTATCTAGCACAATATATATATATTTTTATTGTGAAAAATAACATATATACAAAAAAGCAATAAATTTCAAAGCACACTACAACTATTAGTTATAGAATAGATTTCAGAGTTTGGTATGCATTACGTTTGCACCATTTTAGGTTTTTCCTTCTGGCTGCTCCAAGACGCTGGAGACTGAAAGAAATATCAATATAATGATTGAGGAGTTGTACTTATTTGTTAAATCCTATCTTTTCTATTTAACTCCACCTTCTCCTTAGATATTTTTTAATTATTTATTTTTTATTGCTATATATTATATATTCACATACCATGTAATCAAATATTATCATATAGCTGTAGCACAATATTTTGATGTAAAATATGTAGTCATTTAATTTACAAGAATTCATGTATATTGTGGAATATTTATGGGAAATAAGAAAGCAGCTTTGTGTGACGGGTCAAATGAATTTTATTTTCCATGCACATGTATAACCTAAGGGAGTATATTGGATAAATATGAGTAGAAGCTATGGAAGATTTGATTTCATACAAGTAATAACTTTTTTTTTTTTTTTATGTGGGTCAGCTCTGGGAATTGAACCCAGGTCTCTGGCATGGCAGGTGAGAACTCTGTCTGTTGAGCCACCATGGCCTGCCCACAAGTCATAACTTTTTAAAAAGCCAAAATGAAATGGTATATTATTTAAAGAGTCAGATGACTCTATAGGCTTCAAAAGCCCCTTTCTTATCTCTTTAGCTAACCTCCCCCCCCATTTCTATTTCTTTAGAGGCGCAATTACTTTCAATTGCTCAATGTTTCTTTGAACATTTACCATCATATTTTCAATAAACTTGATTTTTGATCTTGTGAAAGAAAACATTTTACTCTTTTTCATCCCTTTTCCCACTGTAATCACATGCTCCTTACTTTCTATCTCTCTATCTTCCTACCTGTGGTTATTCAGTGTTTTTTTTATTATGACCATGGAAAAACTCTTTTCCTAGTTGGCCCATGCAGTATTCTTTTTTAAGTAATTTTTTAAACAGTCAAATCTTATCAAAGACAGAACAAACTGCAGAGATCACTACTGAGTTCCTAACTTTAAAAGTAATAAAGAATAATTGTCAATATTCCTAATCGAACAAATGCATAGTTCTTCCACATATATAACCTCATCTGTCTAATAAGACAGAAGATGTGGAAAAATATTCAGACATTAGGTGGGTAGTTTGACCTTTTGGCACTATAAAACACTTACTAGAGGAGAGAATAGTGTGTTAAATTTAATGTTCGGTTTAGTATTAAAATAATTGAATTGTAACCACAAGTATTTTTCACTTGAATCTTTCAGCTGTGCTTTTAAATGTTGTTGAGTTTAATTAGGTTACAATTATTTCATACAGTAATGAATGTTAATGTAGTTATTCCCTTAGACCTCAGGAATGCATACATTTTCCCCCTAGAAAATAAAGAAAATAGTGAATGAACTATTCTAATCATACATTAGTGTATAATAATATACCACGTAATATAAAACACATAAAGTGGTTTTAATGTAGGCTGTTTTAAAATGCCTATAAGGTATAATCAATTTTAATGACAAAAATATCCCTTAATAATGTAATTAAAATTACATTTTTATATACTTTTCATAATCCTCACTCAACAGTCTACACTGAGATTTTGAACTCTTGACTCGTTATTAAAAATTGATGGAAAATTTTTTTCACTGTTTGATATAAACTAGCTTGATTGAGCAGAATTAAGAAGAAGTAATCAATGAGTTATTAGCTCCTCTTTTAGGAGCTTGCTAGAAAGAAGTAATATGTGCTTATTGATGGTATTAGATGAGCAGAGTAGATATCTGTTTTAATATGATTTTTTTCTCAAATTTCTCTTGTTTCTAATCTTATTCTTTACTCAGAGATTCTACTCGTATCCTTATAAGTATGTAAATAATTTTAAATAGTTTTTACCTGTTGCCTGTTTTGAGGTAGTGAGGTTGGGTTTGAAAGATAGGGACCTGTTTGAAAAAAAAAAAAAAACACCACCACCACCAAATTCTCTCCTATGCACGTGGGTATATCTTTACCTTTTAGAAGTATGATGAGATTTTTATATTATACTAATTTTTCCTAAAATATCTTCTTTTAAACCTTGATTATATAGATCATCAGTATAAATACTTCCCTAAAGAAGAAATTGTTCAAGAGAAATTTGAAAGTTGCAAAATAAAAATTAAGGAGAATTGACAGCATACAGAAGACTGCATTAAAGTAAGTATATAATGGAAAAAGATGAGAGGAGGATATATAGAACAAATTTGAGTCCAGAAAATATAATTGAATTAAAATAGTTGGAAAAAAAAGACCATGCAAATCAAAACCACAATGAGATATCATCTCACACCCACCAGAATGGCCATTATCAACAAAACAAAAAATGACAAGTGCTGGAGAGGATGCGGAGAAAGAGGTACACTCATCCACTGTTGGTGGGAACGTCAAATGGTGCAACCACTGTGGAAGGCAGTTTGGCGGTTCCTCAAAAAACTGAATATAGAATTGCCATACGACCCAGGAATACCATTGCTAGGTATCTACTCAGAGGACTTAAGGGCAAAGACACAAACGGACATTTGCACACCAATGTTTATAGCAGCATTATTTACAATTGCAAAGAGATGGAAACAGCCAAAATGTCCATCAACAGACGAGTGGCTAAACAAACTGTGGTATATACATATGATGGAATATTATGCAGCTTTAAGACAGAATAAACTTATGAAGCATGTAATAACATGGATGGACCTAGAGAACATTATGCTGAGTGAGACTAGCCAAAAACTAAAGGACAAATACTGGATGGTCCCAATGATGTGAACCTACATTAGAGAATAAACTTGGAATATGTCATTGGTAACAGAGACCATCAGGAGTTAGAAACAGGGTAAGACAATGGGTAATTGGAGCTGAAGGGATACAGACTGTGCAACAGGACTAGATACAAAAACTCAAACATGGACAGCACAATACTACCTAATTGTAATGTAATTATGTTAAAACACTGAATGAAGCTGCACCTGAGCTATGGTTTTGTTTGTTTGTTTGTTTTTTTATATATACTTTTTGTATTTTTTATTTTTATTTTTTTCTCTATATTATCATTTTATTCTTTTTCTGTTGTCTTACTATTTCTTTTTCTAAATCGATGCAAATGTACTAAGAAATGATGATCATACATCTATGTGATAATATTAAGAATTACTGATTGCATATGTAGAATGGAATGATTTCTAAAAAAAAAAATATATAGAGTCACAGAAATACATTTCACCTGGTTGTATTTTGGCCATTAGTATAATTATAAAATCTTAATTCATCTCAGCACTGGATTTTAGTTTCTTCTCTCATGTTTCTTTTATTAGAATAAAAGCCAATACAGTAAAATAATAAAAAAAAAAAAAGAGAGAATACTATTCCTATAATGAGGAGAGTTCAGCATCAGTCAATGCTATTTTTAAGGCAAGCACTGAGAAAATTTGTTCACATAAATACACAGATATGGATGGAAGAGTTTTGTTATAGGGAGAGGACTCAATTCTTTGATTTCTTTCCAAGGCATTTGACAAAAATCAATAATAATTTATCATGGAATACTGAATTTTGTTAAAATCAACCATTCTGAGTTGTGAAGGATTTGTTACCAAATGTTTGGCATCCTTCACTTCCTCAAGCTAACAATATGTCTCTAAAGAGACATATTTAAATTTGTCTATCATTTTCTTTTTTTACATTGGAGTAATTATCACAATAATAACAATGATAGGTGAGAGATAGACCTTTCTTTTGAAAAGCAGAAGGATGTCAGTGAGAGGGATGGGGAAAAGACAATCTGATTCAGAGGTGCCTTCTCAAGGAGATCCATTGTAGGAGGGGGTGTATATAAATGGAGCATTCTGGGCATTGATTTTCTGGAAACTATCCATGTGCCCATGAACCCCTTGGAGAGTCTTCATGAATCCTCAAGGACACAGGACACCCAGCTTGAGGGTCACAGCTTTAGACAGAGGCAGGCATCTGCCACATGTCAGAAGGTGAGGCAGGAGATGAATTGCTACTGGGCATTCTGGACTCTATAAATAAATCTCCTGTATGTTTTAATGGAATATAATTTAGAATAAAAATCAATCAGAAAATTTAAAATAGAAGGAAAAAGCCCAACAATAAACGAAGCCTAAGTATACATTAAAAACCTAACTACTGATAAATTCTTCCATTTAATGCACATATGGCATGTGAATATAATTCCAAGTCATACGTGTAGCTATCACTAACTTCGCAAAGCTGACATTATGTGCCATTTTATATGCACCTCTTTGTTCACACTTATGAGGCCGGACGACTCCAGGAGTTCTTGGAGAAATCAAGATCTCAATCAAGAGCTGGTGCTGTGAGGGTTGTTGACTCAGTTTCAGGAAAGAACTCAAGGACTAGTCAGTGTGTCCAGTCAAATAGGTTAATAAGCTTGATGCTGGAGAGCCTCAGGCATTTTTGGCTGGATGCCAGAAAGCCTCAGGAATTCTCAGAGAAGTCAAGTTCCTGACCAGGAGCTGGTGCCATGAAAGATCTTGACTCAGCTGTGGGAAAGAACTCAAGGACTAATGAGTGTGCACAGCCAAAGAATCCAAGAGTTAGTCAGTATGTACAGCCCCAAATTTTAATGTTTGACAAAACTACATGCTCGAAGGGAGTGAGTACAGGAAGAGAGGCCTTCTGAGGTTTGGATTCTTGAATTATGAGGATTTGGAGTGGCCTTTCCCCATCTGGCTAATAAGGAATTGATTAGCTGCATCTTTCATTGGTTCTTTTTGGGTGCTAAACTAAGTGAGGAGCTTTAAAAAAAAAAAAAAGACCATGGATTGTATAGGTTTTTAAAGATATTTGAATTTCTAAGCTGTATAATGAAATTTACATTATAATGTTAAGAAGGAATTTCTTACAGAGTTTTAATAGATGTGTTGTTGGGGATTTAAAGTAAAAAGAATGTAAATGTAATAAGCATATAAATCAGGTAACTAATAACATAGTGTTGCTCATATTAAATAACAATTTGAGTACTTATTATAAATCAACTCTAAAAAGAGAAAGATAAAATGCCAAATTTCGAAGGAATGTTCTTACAGAGTTTTAATAGATATGTTCTCAGGGATTTAAAGTAAGAAGAATGTAAATGTAGTAGGCATATATATATTGGATAACTAATAACACTCCATGTTATTGGTATTAAATAACTATTTGAGTACTTACAAATCAACTGAAAAAAAAAAGAAAGATAAAATGCCAAGTTTAAAAAATGGATTGGGTAATGTTTGAGAATTTAGAACCTTTAAGAATGATTGTTAGTGTAATATATTCTAGTAAATAGCTAAAAACGTAAGATTCTTAACATTGCATTTTCTAGATACCATTACAAGGATCAAAACTCAATAGTATTATCATATTAATGTCAGTATAGATCACTCCCTCAAATATTTAATAGAAAGAAATAGTAAAATACAAATAATATAACTAATGCCATAACTTTTTCTTTTTGCAGATTTTACTTCATTCATTCATTTAACTAATTCATCCACCAAAACTTTACTGAAAACCTCCTCTGTGGCAAGTATTGTCCTAGGCACTACAACACAGCAGTGAACAAAGCAGTCTCCTTCTAAATGCACCTTGAGCTCATGATGTCTTCCAGCTTCAGTATATTTAGAGTTGGGATCTCTCTTGTCATGTTGTGCATTTTTTATAAGTCAGCAGGAGACGTGCTACCAGAACTGAGTCCTCACAAATATTTCAGTACTTTGCAACCAGGAAAAGCCTCTTTAGCTTATTTTTGTCAAGCTGGTAAGCATTTTAACAATTCTAATGTGATTCTTGTGATGTTTGTTCAGCTGCTTAATCAGTATGCTCAGCGACAGCTTATTGACAGGATTAATAAAGTGTGCCATAAAGCTGCTGCTAGAATATGACTTCGGATCCTGACTTTTCCATTTCACCTGCTGTGTGATCTTGGTCAAGTTACTTAACTTCTCTATGTCTCTGTTTTGTCTATTATGAGGAAATGGTACTTGCTTTATAAGGTTGTTATGAGGACTCAATGAGGTTTACTCATATGCTTGGTAGAAAATACTTGGTAAGAATTAGTTACTACTAATAACATCTAAATTTCATATACTTGTTCCTCAGAGTGTGCTTCCTTATACTTTTAGCATATAAATATTAAAAAATAATTTTTTAACTTTAAATGTAATGTTAATTATGCATTAGTTTGATACTGCTTTAGCTGTACCGTTAATTACATTGAATTAACTGATATAACTATTGAATATAACTAATGATTGTAATGGTCTCATATCCTCATGCCATAAAAATTCTGTCCTTGGAATTAATAAGTGAAGTAAATCCACATTTCTGTTGGCTACCTTATTATAAATATAATTTGAAAGTGTAATTAAATAATTTTGAAAGCTCTGTGTGTGTGTGCACATGTGTTTGTATATTTAGTATTAAACTCAGAAAAGTAATGCCAAATGTTAAGTTTAAATTAAATATTTATACTGCTCATTTTAGAAGGCTGTTAAGGTAGCTTACAAAGTTAAAAGTCATGATAAAATCACTAAAAATAAGGGCGATGAGGCAATAGAAAATAAGGGTATGAAAATATTTAGCTAGTTGTGTTTAATTACTTGATTATTTTTTGTCATTGCCAACTAATTGGCAAGCAAATGTATTTCTTCTTCAGTTTTGGACTTTAATTAAAAAAAAAATTCTTCCTAAGGAGCAAGAAAATTCAATAATATTTTCTTATTTTAGATTCTCCAAGTACCTCTGTTTTACTTGAAGAACTGAATGAGGCTGTTAAACCTCTCCTGGACTATGGAATTTCAGTTGCAAAGGTAGAAAGATATTTATGCTAGTAAAATATTAGTGACAGTTTTACAATTCTATTACTTAAGACTGAGTACCTAAAATATTTAATAATTGTATGCAACATTTTTTTCCAAATTGGAAAGATATTATTTTGCACTATTTTCTCGTTAAGATAAAAAAGAAACACAGAAGATAAACCAGAAGAGATTCTTGTCTAAATTAGTGCAAATAGGGTAAAAAACTGTTAAAAAAACTCTTTGGTTTAGAATTTAATTTTGTTTCGTAGACTCTAGGATTATGGTGTCATTTTTCATGCCTATAGTTAATTGTTTTGTTTTGTGTAACATATATAAAATAGTTATCCACAATTCAACCGTTTAAGAAGTTTCTGTTAGCATAAACTGAGGTAACAGAGTTGAGATAATTAAAGTATTTTTCTTTCCTATTCTAAGTGTTTATAATTGCTTATGTTGCAGTTTCTCTCATGTATTTTTAGAACAAAGTTAAAACAATTCAACTTGAAGTTACGTAGTTATTTTTTCCTCAAAATAAGTTAAAATTCACTTTGGAGTATTAAGGAAAATTTCTATACATATTATGGGTTGGATAGCTACATGAGCCTTTCATTTAGTTTAAACTTAGAATTTGCACTTTAGAAAATTGAATGAGATATAACCCAGTGATATATTTTTTTAAATTTATGAAACATATCCACATAAAAACACAACATTCTTACCGTATGATCATTCCATTCTTGTTGTATAATCAATAACTCACAATATCATCACGTAGTTGTATATTCATCATCATGATCATTTCTTAGAACATTTGCATCAAATCAGAAAGAAAAAAATTCTTACATTATAGACCCTTTACCCTTCCCTTTCATTGACCAGTAGCATTTCAATCTACCAAATTTATTTTAACATTTGTTCCCTCTATTATTTATTTATTTTTAATCCATATGCTTTTCTTGTCTGTCAGTAGATAAAAGGAGCATCAGACTCAAGGTTTTCACAATCACACAGTCACATTGTGAAAGCTATATCATTATACAATCATCTTCAAGAAACATGGCTGCTGGAGCACAGCTCTACATTTTCAGGCAGTTCCCTCCAGCTTCTTCGTTATACCTTAACTAAAAAGGTGATATCTATGTAATGCGTAAAAATAACCTCCAGGATAACCTCTCAACTCTGTTTGGAATCTCTGAGCCATTGACACTTTATTTTGTCTCATTTCGCTCTTCCCCGTTTCGGTTGAGAAGGTTTTCTCAATCCCTTGATGCTGAGTCCCAGCTCATTCTAGGATTTCTGTCCCACATTGCCAGGAAGGTCCACACCCCTGGAAGTCATGTCCCATGTAGAGAGGGGGAGGGTGGTGAGTTTGCTTGTCGTGTTGGCTGAGAGAGAGAGGCCACATCTGAGCAACAAAAGAGGTTCTCTTGGGGGTGACTCTTAGGCCTGATTTTAAGTAGGCTTAGCCTATCATTTGTGGGGTTAAGTTTCATATGAACAAACCCCAGGATTGGGGGCTGAGCCTATTACTTTGGTTGTCCCCACTGCTTGTGAGAATATCAAGAATTCTCCACTTGGGGAAGTTGAATTTTCCCCCTTTCTCACCATTTCCCCAAGGGGACTTTGCAAATACTTTTTTATTCACTGTTCAGATCACTCTGGGATTTATTGAGGCATCACTGTGGACAAACCTACAAAATCTCATGCTCTACTCAAGGTTTCAAGTACTATGGTGTTAGATTAAGCTGTCCACATAAGTTATATTAGGAAATGCACTAGTTAAAATACAAATTTTGTACCAAATAAACATTTTTTGTTTTAGTCTCACAAAAGTTAAAGCTGTAAAATATTAATTACCATCTATTTTCGACACCCTGCATTATTGACATTCCTTTGTTCTTCTTCATGCAGAAACATTTTTAAAATTTATACATTTAGTCAGTGTCATTCTACATGCTATCAGAAGGAAAGATAGACAATAAAGACTGAGATGGTAAATCTAGGAACTTCACTTTTTAATATATGCTCTAAATCGTAAATGTGATCTTTTAAAGGTTAATTGTGTCAAAGAGGAAACATCAAAATACTGTGGAAAAGAAAAGGATGTGATGAAAGCCTATTTATTCAGGTAAATGGTTTTTTTTAGTGTGATGGAAAAATGTAAAACTACACTTCTAGAATATTTAAGTTTATAAAACATCCCTAATCCAGACTGAAATTGATTGTAGTGAGGATCATATGAATTTCAGCAAAAAGTTTGACTCATAGATGTGATATTTGTTACCCTCTCTCTCTGCATTTTAACTTCCTTGTCTATAAAAAAAAAAGAAATATAATACTTACCTCACAAGGTTGTTTTGAATATTAAGTGATACTCTTATATAAGCTCCTATTGCCAATGCATGGTAAGTGCTTAATGGATTTGGTATTAGGAGTAGTTACGTTAGGTGTGAAATAAGTGTGCTTTATTTTAGAGGGACCTATCAATGTCCAGATTACAGATTCCTGTGTACGTGGATCTGCTAATCTATCTGTAGTTTCTCAAATCCTTCCCTACCCTTGGGATTTGGCCTAGGAAGTGGAGAGAGGTCCTAATTCCTTAGGGACCTACTTCCAAAGAAACTTCTTTCTCTTTCCTCCTCCTCTCCATTCCAGTCCAATTTGGGGAAACTGTGCTGGTAGGAAGCCTTGAGAAGACTTAAGTTTTCCTTGTCTTTTTGCCAGGTCCACTTTTAAAGTGAATGTATTTATTGAGTGTGCATTCAATAAATATGGGAGTGTGTATTATGTGGCAGCTTTCTGGCAGGCACATGGGATATATATGGATAAGACACAGACTTTCACATGAAGGAACTTACAGGCAAGTATATTAGGTAGACAAATGCATGAAATTCTAAGGCGATATTTCTGAAATGTGTTTTGAATTTTTTATAGGGGCCACATATTACTCAGAGAATTCCCTACTGATGCCTTGTTTGATGTAAATGCCGTCGTTGCTCATGTGCTCTTGTAAGTACAGGGCTTCCTCCTTCCCTTATTTCCTTGTTATTTATCTATTGAGTTCACTTAGACCACCACAAACATTGAAATATTTTAGAATTTTAACATTATATTTGTAAGCATCAATTTCACACAAATTGCTGGTCTGTAAATTTCTTTAATGGATTTAACATAGAAAATGACACGACATGACCACAGAGTCACAGAGTTGCTTGTGATTTCTAGCTGTGGAGTGAGGATTTCACCAGATAAAAAGCTAATCTTTTCTGCTCTCACTGGGGCTTTTTAGGGACTTGGTGTTCTTCTCACCCCAGCCAGACCTTTTCTGGAGTCTTTAGCTCTGTGCTGCTTAGTAAGTGCAGAAATAGTTTAAATAGTCCCAGCACATGCCTAAGTGTTTACTGAGAGACAGAGTGAATCAGAGTTTGATTTCCCTTGCTTGGCATCTTTAGGGTCAAGCCTGCATGGGTCCATTTCCACAACCTACCTTGTGTGAGATGTGACAGCTAGAAAATATATGACTTCTTAAGGTCAAATGTTTGTATGGACTTTTCCAATTTAACACTATTATAGATTTCTTGCCCATGAAGACCTTTACTGGCATTGATTATCTTTTTTTTCTGCCTGGCTTCCTCTTTTTCCTTCTCCTTTCCCACTCAATTCCCTCAAAAGTTGGATGGAAATTAAATTACAGAAAAACTTAAAACTTACAGGTAAAGTTATTATCACTTTACAAATGAACACTTTAAAATGTTCCTGTCCTGATGCTATATTAAAGAAAGATCTTCAGAAGTTCTTGATTGCCATCGGCCCATTATAAGGAGTAGGGGTTGGCTTTTTTTTTAAAAAATTGATCATTAGGGTTGGCTTTTTAAAGAGGGAATTCCATAGAGCAATTGGGGACAGCCATGGAAGCCCTTTTCAAGGATGGAATAGGGGTGTCTGTTGAGGATGGGAGTCATATGAAGCTTAGCAAAAAGTCCAAGTGATAGATAACAATATTTGTTATCAGGAACATATTTGTTGTTAGGAAGCTTACTGATTTCTGCTGTTTTTCCTGTGGATAACTGGACTGTGTTCGACCCAGAAATGAGGACAAAGAAACAGAAAAAGAATCTTTAAGAAATAGGGGTTAAGGGGTATGGGATATATGAGATTTTCCTTTTATTTATTTTTCTGAAATTATGTAAATGTTCTAAAAATGATCATGGTGATGAATTTTAAAAGTATGTGATGATATAGTGAGCCATTGATTGTACATCATGTATAGACTGTATCTCAGGGAAGATTTGTCAATAAAAATATTTTTTTTAAAAAAGAAAAAAAGAAAGAAATAGGGGTATGATAAGACTGTCTTTTCATATAAAATGTGAATCTAAGTCCTCAAGCATCAGTTCTACGTTGGACTGACCAATGACAAGTTGGTTTTGAAACAGTTGGACCCTAGATGGGGAGAAGCTGTCAGTACTGCCACCCTGTTGTCCGAACTGGTTGGCTCATGGGGCTTGCGTCTTTCAGTCCTGCTGTGGTAGTGTCCTGTTCCTACCTGTTGTATTAATGCTGATTTATAGAGTATCAGTTCCACAAAGGCTATTCCCCACGTTCCAGCTATCTGCCAGGTACTTTAATTAGACACTGGATGTACAAAACAGAGCAGGGTGTTGCCTCTGTTCTCTTAGAGTTTAGTGTTTTGTTGGGGAGATTGTATATGAACAGAAAGTGTGTTGTAAGTAAAATAATAAAAGTATGCATGCATAGGGCCTATGGAACTACAGAGTAGGGAATAGTTATTTGTGTCTAGAATGAAAGAGGATATTTATCACGATGGCTTCCTGAAGGAGGTGATGCTTTGGATATGCCTTTAAGGATAAGCAGAAGTTTGCTTGGTGAAGAAGAGGAAGGTGAGGGAACCAGGGGGTACCATGGGAGCAAAAGTATGAAAGTTAGAAACAGCTTGGAGAGGTTGATTTTGCTGGAACATAAAATGTGAAGACGGAGTTGAGAACAGAGATGGAGGGTGGTGGTCAGATGAAGGGGTATGTTTGTTTACTGTGTAAACTGAGCTTTTGGGTTTGTCACTGAAGGGTCATAGGCAGACATTTGCATTTGAGAGATCTTTCTGGTGGAGGTGAGAAAGATTTGCAGGATCTAAGCTCTTGTAGAAGCCATTGTGTGGTTATTATATAATCCAGGGAGGTGTAGAGTAGAGATAGCAAGGAGGAAGTTTTTTTTTTTTTTTAATGTTTTGGAGGCGAAATTAACTGAACTTGGTAACAAGATGCTTTGCCAAATCAGCAAAACTACAGATTTGAGTTCATCCTTGATCCCTTTTTTGCCTTCTTTCCTGCTTTGCTCTTCCCCCAAACCAATCTAACCACCCTCTGATATGGGCAATCAAGAACATCAGATTTACAGAAAAAGATGAGTCTCCTTTATTTTACTATCCACCCTGCCTCTGTCAAGGAAGCAGCTGTAGGGATTTGAGCCCTACAAATTTAGGTATTGTTGACATTTAGGCCATACCCAGAGAGCACCCCAGGTCAACACTAAATCTGAGAATTCCAAAGAGGCAGTGACCAGTTTTATTTAAAATGTAAGGAAAATGTCTTATGGAATATGGTATTTTATAAAAATTTCCAATGATGATATTTGGAATGTTGAAGAAACTGTGCTAAATAATGTGCTGTATCTTAGCTTGTACCTTACAAATTGCCACAAGGAAAAAAAATGCCTTTCCATCTGTCATCCTTTTTTTCCCTGATAAAGCCATCAATTTGAAATATCCAATGCCTGATGAGCAGTTTCTTTCTCTTGTATTCTTTTACACTTGCATACTATTTGTAGAGTAGGAAATTAACTGTTGCTTGATAGCTTTTTGCCTATTTTTCTATTGAATTTTGAACTTTATTCTTACTAACTTCTAGTCTTTCTCTCTCACATAAAGGAGATTAACCTTTTATGACAGGACCTACAGAAATTTTTTTCAAGTTTGTTATTTAGCTTTTGAATTTCTGTATTATATCCTTTAAAAAAATTTTATGTGGTCACATTTGTCCTTCCTATTTCGACTTCTGGATTTTAAGTTGTAGTAAAGTCCTTTTGCATTGTTATAGAGGAATTCAGCAGGTTTCCTCCTTGTAGAATTATGGTTTCACTCTTACTTTTAAATTTTCAATCCATTTGGAGTTTAGCTTGGTGAATTGTATGAGGAATGGATTTAGCTGTATATTATGGAGGTGGCGCCTCAGATGTCCCAACATAACTGATACTGCATTTGAGATTCTATTTTTTATGTTCCATATATATTTGCTCTATTTCTGGACTTTTAAATTCTGCTTCATTGATCGACCTATTTGTATATCAGTCACACTGCTTAAAAAGATTGCTATGTTATATATGATAGGTTAGCTCCCTTTCTATTCTCTTTTCAAAGTTGCTTGTTTATTATGTTTATTTGTAATACATAAAATTAGTTTGTCCAGTTTCTTTCCCTCCTTACCTAAATCCTACTGGTATTAAATTTATAAATTATTTTGGACAGAATTGACATGTTTATGATAAATCTTCCTGTCCCAGAGCGACATCTTTCTATTTCTTCAAGTTTATTTTGTACCTTCTAGTTATGTTTTAAAGTTTTCTTCATCTATAACACAGACAATTTAAATTTATTACTAGGTATTTTATTTCTTTTGTTCCTACTGTAAATGGGATCTTTTTTGCATTATCTTCTAACATATGCAGACAAATATGTCTATATTTTATGTAACATATGTAGTTATGAATTATATATATACATACATATGTGAAAACTATTGATTTCTGTGTATTCGTTTTGTATCCTTCTGCCTTACTGATTTTTTTATTATTAAATAAAGATGGAATGGGTCATTTGGTGAGGCAAAATAAGCCAGAAACGAAAGAGCAATTATTGTATGGTTTCCTTTAGAAAATGCTGTTAAGAAAGCAGGGGCCTAGATTATAAGCTCTTATAGCAGACACATTTAGTCTAGAGTGGTGATTATTATTTCTGGATTTTGAGAGGATGTTTTATATATCTATAACCTGGTATTTGGAGATGAGAATGAAGCCGATCAGGTTGGGATTGAGGTAATTCAGAACATAGGGATGGGAAAGACATTTTCTGTATTTTAAAATTGCACCTATTCTTTGAGACCAAAGTAAGAAAAGTTTATTTTGTCCAGAACCTAAATTTTCAATAGCACATAATCTAGTTCAACCCATCTGGATAGCTCATTTGAACATCTGAAGCACAGAGAGCCCAGAATAAGAATGAGGGCCTTTAAACCTGTACAGTCTAATGTTTTGCCTGGATACATCCTATAATATACTGGGCAGATAACCAAAAAGTATTGGCAAAGTCCCTTGAGGGATGGGAGAAAAAAAATGAAACTATTAAACTTTATCACCAGGGAAACACCTGATACTGTGTCAAACTTAGGGACACCCAAATCAATAGGCCAAGCCCTTCATCTTGAGGCTTACTCTAGTGAAGCTTATGTATGTAGCAGAGAAGCTTAGGCTACCTGTCAGTATGCCTGAGTTACTTCTGGAGGACCTCTTTTGTTGCTCAGATGTGGCCTCTCTCTCTAAGCCCAACCCTGTAAGTGAAATCACTACCCTCCCCCCTATTCGGTACATGACATCCAAGGGATAAAATCTCCCTAGTGGTGTGGGAGAGGACTCCTGGAGATAAGTCTGGCCCTGGCACTGTGGAACCAACAATTCCATTCTGACCAGAAGGGGAAGGAAGTGTAACTAATAAAGTATCAGTGGCAGAGAAGGTTCAAATAGAGTCGAGAGGCTACTCTGGAGGTCACTCGTATGCAAGCTTCAGTTAGACATTGCGACCTACCATAACTTGCCAAATCCCATCCAGGACCATTCCAGCCAATCCTAAAGAACACCTAGGGCACTATATAAAGTTCTACAAAGGTTCCATGCACTAGGGTAACTTTCCAGAAACCTACAACCTCCGGATGGGTCCCCGGACGAGATAAGTCCTGAAACCTAGCCCAGCCTCTCCAGAACATCAACTAGTTCCATCTCCCTACCCCATATCATTGACAGCCTCTTCCAACATGAGAAACTTAGAATGGCCATAGCCTAAATACCCCTAAAGATTGGGATAGAAAGATCAAAGATGAAGATGGAGTTATACAGAGAAGATAGGATTTAACAAATGAATATGAATGCAGAATTATTGAATTGATATCTCTTTTAGTCTCCAGTATCTTAGAGCAGCTAGAAATATAAACCTAGAATTATGGTATTTTAACCCATACCAAACCCTGAAATCTGTTCTACAACTTATTGTTGTGCTGTGCTTTGAGATGTATTGCTTTTTTGTATATATGTTGTTTTTCACAAAAAAGGAAAACAAAGACGATTGTGATGATAAAAAATATTTCTTCCTTCTAGCCTCTTATATTTTGGAGCAGCTAGAAGGAGAAATTGGAGAGAATGGTATGGTAGCCCATGACAAACTCTGGGATCTGTCCTGTAACTACTTGTTGAAGAGTGCTTTGAAAACTATTGCTTTTTTCTTTCTTTGCTTTGTATGTATGTTATATTATACAGTAAAAAAAGTCAAAAAAAGTTTTAAAGAAATACTGGAAAAATGAACATTTTAGATTGCAGAAATAATATCCTTATTGTTATAAATATGAAAAGAATATACAAAGCCATGAATGAAACTTGAAAATGTTGTAATTCTGTTACTCAGCTAAGCAGTTATATTTTTTGGCTTTTATCCTTAAGTCTTTCTTCTAAGACTGTGTTACCTGAAAAATTATACCTATATGAGCTATATGTATATAAAAATTATACAATATGTGTATAGCCATGCATTAATAATTTTTGTTTGAATTTTTTAATTTACTAGTTAGTGGCATTTTTTCCATACAAAATTTATTAGCACACAAATTAAAATATGTCAGTTTCAACTAGCTTGTTGGTTATTTTTTAAACAAATCCATCATGTAGCCTTATAATCAAGGAGAAATATTTTAGATAATGTTGAATTGTTTTTATATTTCTCCAAGCACTTATGTATGAAGTGGAAGCTTGCATTTGAGAATATTTAAATTGTTTTGTTTTGTTTGCATTTTAAAAAAATAGGTAAGCCTTTCTCATTATTCTTTTTCCCAAACCATTTTAATCAATTGATTAATTTATTATTATTATTTTTAAATTTATTTTTCATGTATAGTGTGTTAATTGAGACCAGTGATCCACAAGTATACTTGAACTTTGCTTCCTTGTTAACAGGAATGATCAGGGTTTTAGATAATTCCTTATTTTCAGAATGTGGAAAAAAGCAATTGGTGAAAAAATTAAGTTAGTAGCCTCTGGACACAGAATAAGAAGTGTAAACTTAGGAAAACCTTTACAAATTAAAAAAAAATTGGTCTTTTCTGGGCTATTATGGCCTACCATGTAGCTTTTTTGGGTAGGCTATTTATAATATTGTTACATCATCCTTGATTCAAAATATACAGACCTCTTGTTCTATTAAAATTTTCTCACATTGATTTTCCAGGAACATTGATTTCTCAGTGCTTAGGAGACAGAACAGTACCATGTATATAAGAAAGGGGGCATTAGTTCAAAACTGTGAAGGGTCTGAGATGTTTTATATGTATATATATATATACCCAGTTCTTCATAGGACGATGAGATAAGAGCCAAATGGTTACACCTGTATGTACACCACAGAACTCTGAAATTATTAATCACTGAGTTTATATAGGAGCTGGCACATCTCCCTCCAGACAGAGAGTACTTATCATTTTCTCTGTAACATAAACAAATCCTTCCTTGAGAAATGAGGTTTCTACCCCTTATCCATTACCGTTTTGCTCTGGGGTGGGAAGCCCTGGGACATTTTCTGTCCTTATATCATGCCAATTTCCATGTTCTGGAGGCTCAGACTTTACAGGAGCACTGAGAAATCCAGAGAGGATTGTCTTCTTACAGAGGCATATAAAAATAAATGCGTAAGGCATAAATATCTCAGAGTTTTATGAGAAACTGAGAGTATTAGTTGACAGGAAAGGAATAGGGTGGCTAGGGAGTAGGAAATTGTAGGTAACTCTTTATTCTTCAACTTGTTTGGTACCTTTTGAGTTTTGAACCACATAAAAGTACTACTAATTAAAAAATAAATGAAATTTATATTAAAAATAAGAATTTGGTTTTGTAGTCTAAAAATTTTTAACACTATTTTCTAAAGTATATGTAGTCAAAACTGGTGGAATTGAGTGGTTAGTTAACTATGTGAAGAAAACTTTACTTGAAATCCAAATGGTATTAAGAGGGGTAATATTTTAGAAAAAAGAGGTGAGTAATAACCAGTCTGAGGCTAAATCACTTGGAGATATGGGAGATTGAGGTAGAGGTACTATAATCTTAGAATGCAGATTGGAAGGCTGTATGATACTTGAAGAAGCCAAGATTTACTGAGAATTTGAGTCCCCATTCAAGTGCATGTAAAATTACATTGTGGCTTATACTCCACGAATGCTAGGTTTTAATTTTATGGATATATCTCTGTGTCTGTAACATTATTATGTGTTAATTTTTAAATGGAAGGATAAACCAGAAATATGTTAAATTATTCTGTATAGGGGAAGGGAGGAATCAAGACTGAGTGAAAAGGAATAGGTTAGACTTTTCTGAATGTATTTTGGTTTGTAGATTTGATTTTGAAACCATGTAAATATTTTTCCATAATTATACAACAAAATGAAATAAAAAGTTACTAAAAGTCAGAAGCAAAATTTAAGAAATAAACCTGCTGTATATTGAGTTGCAGCGTAACCAGAAAGAAACTATTTGAAGTGTCTTTAGAACATTAATTTGACCATATGTTCTTAATAGGATGCACCCTGAGGAAAAAAAATACATACAAAAGAAAAAATCGCAACTTAACAGTTAACCACCATATTATTGGCTGTAAAGTTGGTATTGTTCCGAGATTTAAAAAATTTATTTATATATTTTTAGGAGAGGAATAAGAGAAGAAAAAGAGAAATAGATACAGAAAGTGAGAAAGAAAAAGAGAGGAAAGGAGAAGGGAGAGAGGAGAGAGAGAAGAAGGGGGGAGAAGGGAGGGTAATGTGAGCAGGGGAGCAACACATTCCCCACCTGTCCCCCAGGTCTTCATCCAGACCCTCAGAGCAAATATAAGAGAAAGTGGCATTGACTTTCCATCTGGGAGCTGATGACTTGGCCTGTTACTGAGAGCAGCTTGCTCGTCTGAGCCTTGACATTGTTGGTCACCAAATGAAGCAAAAGGGGAAGATTGTCCAGTGCTGTAAAAATAGTGCACTCTTATTAAGGTTGCAGTTAGATGTGGTACTTGATGTTCTTCTAAATTAACACTTTGTCAGAAAATGAAAGGTTTCTTTCCTTTTAAATTAACATGCTACTCATAATACATTCTTCAAATATTATAGGAATTGTTTTCAACTGTTATATTCTCTCCTAATATTTTATGGTTTAACACATTGTTGGAAGCATCTTCCTTTAAAACTGAACTGTACCTGTGCTGGCCTCTTCTTAATAGGTGTTATGCTGTGAATCATTCTTTTATCTAAACCAAAATTGTTCCTATACAGTATTAATCAGATGGGTTCTTGTTTGGAGTGACATACATTTTACTGGGAAATTAAAATTGAAAAAACTACTTGGTTTGGATTTGGATTCATCAGAGCTCTTTTCCAATTGGTAATAATGGTTATAGTCCCCAAACTGTGACCTTTGAGTGTTTCTGCCAGTGCATTGCAGCATGTTTGTCTTATATGAGATAATGAATACTGGATTTATGGATGAATGAATGTGGAAGCTTTGTTTTTTATGTATTAAAAATGGGAAGAGCAAAATATTTCTCTTATGTCATGAGCCTAAGAGATTTTTTCTGGCGGTAGGAATGCTATAAAAAGTAAGCTAGTAGGAGAATATGCAAGGTATGATGACAAAAGTAAGACTGATGTTTGTGGATTTAGTTAATATTCCTACTATCAATTCACATTTCAGAGGTAACTTCTCCTTTGTGTGATTTAGAAAACAATGAATTAAGAACACACTTGATGAAACTCTTGGATATCTTATACATGAACCTGCCCAGTAACAATGTAATTCATTTAGAGAGAAGCACTTTCTCTCTTTCTTATTCTCCCTCCTGCCCCCACCAGGGGTTTTGGTATGACAAAATAGAAAGTAACGTTTCCTTTTTGTTGGGTTTTATTTAGAATTTAAATAATGACAAATATTTATTATGAAAATGGCTTCTTTTCTGAATAAAGACTGAGGGCCCTACTATTCTCAGAGTAGGGGTCAGGTAGACCATTTGGTTCCTTTTCTTTCTGATGCCTGCTCAGTTCCTGACCATGCATCTTATCTACCTAATGGCTATGATAGGAGAGTCTCAGGAAAAGCCTCCTAGGAACAGGAAGGCTTTCTGGGGTAGAAGTTGCTCCCAAGGCCATCATTTTATCCCATGAATAGAGAAAAAAAATCCCAAGAGAGACTTTTCCTTTAACCCATTTCTGTCAATTTTTCTCCTCTTTGGGACTTCAGGGAAGGAGTTCAGGCTTGTGGAATAGATTCTAGAGATTCCCAGTTAAATATGGAAATGAACATATTTTTAAAATATATTAAAGTTAGGATGCCATTGGGAAAATCACAGAGATCATTAGATTGTTTGCCTCGTGGACAACGGTTACTTAACGAGCTTTGTGATGTTCGGCAAGGTGACCTCTCTGGGCCCATGTAAAATGGGGTTAATGATGGTACCGATCTTAGATGGTTTTCATGAAAACAAAACAAAGCAGAAGGCATTGCTGAGCATTCTTAGTTATAAGCCCCAGAACCTGGATCTGACTGGCTTTAGCGAAAAATATTTTGGTGAGGGTATAGAGTATCTCGGGCTCACTTAGAAGGGCTGGAGCATTGGATTCACAGGTAATACAGCCCTGAATTATAGTCAAAATCTTGATGCAGAACTAGTTTGGGGAGGACTGCTGCATTCCTTTTGAGCACTGGATGCCACATTCTGCATCCCCTACCCTGGGGACTGTCCTTAGCAGCACCATTGGTGCTGCTGCCTATGAAGCTGACAGATGCTATGACTGCGTCTCAAACTAATTCCCTACTGTCCTTGATTCTTTACATCACTAGCTCCTGGTTCAGAGTCTTAGGCAAGTGATTCTGGGTCATGCATCCACGCCTTGCCCCAGGGAGCCTGGGAAGGCAAGTTTATATTATCAGCTCCTGTAATGGTATTTGGGCTGTTTACCATCAAGACTTAGAAAACCTTCTTCATGTAGAAGAAGGATGGAGTTCAGAGCTGAGCAGCCCCCAACGTGACAACTGACCTCAACAGATGAACACTCAGTGCTGTGCCTGTCATGGGCTAAGAGCCTAATAAATTTTGGCTTTTTAAAATGTATTTTTACCAGTCTTTATTGAGGAAGGAGTTTAGGGAAATTTCCACTCTCAGATTTGACGTTTGTGGCAGATAAATGGAGTTACTAGAGAAAATAAAGTAAATGGGTAAATATAATTCCCATGCCTGGAATTTACATGGTAGTTCAATCGAGTTCACCAGGTGGTGCCTTCCCAATTGTTTTGAAAGAGTTCAGGGTAATTTTGAATTTGTTAGCTAAAATGTATAAGCAATTAAGAACCCAGATAGCCCCTATGACTTACTTGTCATTCTTAGTTACCTTCCTTTTCACTTGGTTTCCCATTTATAAGAGAGGTCAGTAGTAATGTAGTTTCAAAAGTCCTGGCCTAAGTGTTAGAAGACTGGATTAACATTTCAGCTCTACCAGTGACTAGCAGCATTATCTGAGGCAGATTTCTTTTTTATTTATTTATTTTTATGATCATTTCTTTCTACATATATAATCAGTAATTTATAATATCATCACATAGTTGCACATTCATCATCATGATCATTTCTTAGAACATTTACATCAATTCAGAAAAAGAAATAAAAAGACAACAGAAAAAAATTCACACATGCCATACCATTTACCCTTCCCCCCCACTGATCACCAGCACTTCAATCTAAATTTATTTTAACATTTGTTCCCCCTATTATTTATTTTTATCCCATTCATTTTACTTACCTGTTGATAAGGTAGATAAAAGGAGCATCAGACACAAGGTTTTCACAATCACACAGTTACATTGTGAAAGCTATATCATTATAGAATCATCTTCAAGAGACATGTCTACTGGAACACAGCTCTACATTTTCAGGTAGTTCCCTCCAGCCTCTCCATTACATCTTGACTAACATGGTGATAACTATTTAATCCAGGATAACCTCCAGGATAACCTCTTGACTCTGTTTGGAATCTCTCAGCCATTGACACTTTATTTTGTTTTATTTCACTCTTCCCCCTTTTGGTCAAGGAGGTTTTCTCAGTCCCTTGATGCTGAGTCTCAGCTCATTCCAGGATTTCTGTCCCATGTTGCCAGGAAGGTTCACACCCCTGGAAGTCATGTTCCATGTAGACAGGGGAGGGCAGTGAGTTTGCTTGTCGTGTTGGCTGGAGAGAGAGGTCACATGTGAGCAACAAAAGAGGTTCTCTTGGGGGTTACTCTTAGGCCTGATTTTAAGTAGGCTTGACCTATCCTTTGTGGGGTTAAGTTTCATATGAACAAACTTCAAGATTGGGAGCTCAGTGTATTGCTTTGGTTGTCCACAGTGCCTGTGAGAATATTAAGAACTCAACTTGGGGAAGTTGGATTTTCCCCCTTTCTCACCATTCCCCCAAGGGGACTTTGTAAATACTTTTTTATTTACTGTCCAGATCACTCTGGGATCTATCAGGGCATCGTTCTGGACAAACCAACAGAATCTCATTCTTAATAAGAAACTGTGCTTACGAATATATTGGAGATACTTGATTATACCTTTGCTTATTTAAGTATGTGGTAGTGTGTGGACTTGTAGGAACTTTCAAAAATCCTTGAAGTTTATCTTAATATATACATATGGGTTATGTTGTTAGGAATAGAGAATTTAAATAGAAGCAGAAAAGAAAAAAGGGAATCCCTTTTGGATGGATAAATATGATCAGTTAGTCTGGAGTATACGTTGAAAAGACGATGGCGAAGAATTACAGTGAAATATGAAAATCACTTCAACTGAAGAACAGGAATGAATAATTCCTGCCCTACCTTTTCGTTCATTCTTTCAATAAATATTTATTGATTTGCCTACAGTATGCTAGGCTCTATTTTAAGTTATTACAGATATAGTGATAAAATATACAAGGTCCCTGCCCCAAAGAGGTTATAGTTTAATGGGGGTGAGCAGGGATAAAGAGGTAGATGAATATATATAAAAAATTTAGATTGTGGTAGGTGCCGTGAGGGAATCAAATAGTAGAAATGAAAGAGGGATCTTCTGAATGTCTACTTAGGACTGATAGGGAAGGATTCTTTGAGGCAATGATGTTTAAGCTGAGACTAGACATGTGGAAAAGAGTAAGGAGAACAGCTGTCAGCAAAGAGAGCTGTGTGTACACAGGCCCTGAGGTCTGAAAGAGCTCTGCTTGTTCAGTTCTTACCTTTAGAAAGCTCACGTGCCTAGAGTGTGTTTGACACAAGGAATGGTGGAACAAATGAGGTTGGAGAGATAGCAAGGTCTGGGTCATCCAAAGTCTTATAGGCTATGGGGAGAAGTCTGCAGTTTAGATGTATGAGGAGCTCTAATGTGCTGAAGGCTAAGAGATCTCTATGTGATTATTAGGATATTAGTAGAAATCTGTGTTGTGTGTGATCAGATTAGTATATTAGTAGAAACAGCCTAAATCTCTCAAAGTTGTGGTGGAGAAAACACGCCATTTCTCACAACAGTTTCTGGCTTATACTCTCAGAGACAGACTGAAGATTTGGAGAGTGATTTTAATTCAATATAAAATGCTTAGGTTTTTACTACTGATCATTTGCTTCAAGGAATTATGTATCTTTTTTTGATTGCTTTTTTTAAAAACTTTCTCAGCAAATATGTATTAAATAACTAAATGCATATCATATTTTTATGGTAATTAAATCTCTATTTCAGTGCTCTTCTTTTTAATGAAGTAAAATATATTAGCACCTGGGAAGATGTTCAGAATGTAGAAAATGCTCTAAAAGGAAAAGCAAATATTGTATTCTCATATGTAAGAGCCATTGGAACATCAGGTATTTATTAACTTTTACTTTAATCTTTGTCATGCCTCTGTACTGGAGTGAGAATGTACTTTAAAAAGTAGTGTATTTGGATCACAATCTTTTATTTTAAAATAAAATAAATTTAAAGCGTTTTTACCATTATGTTATTTTTCTTTGAAAAGGCAGCATAGTAGAGTAGTTGAACAAGAGCTCTAGAACCAGACGTTACTCCTCTAATTACTGAACAGCGTGACCTTGGGCACCTTCCTTAACCTCAGTTCCCTCATCACTAAGGTGCTGCAAGTAATTGTACTGCCCTATTAGTGGGATTGTGCAGATTAAATGAGTTGAAGCTTGAAACAGCGCTTCCAAATTCTGTACTCAGCCAACTACGAATCAGTTATGAAAGTAGAAAAAGATAACTTTCAGAAATGCAAATTTACAAAAACTGTTTATAGGCATGCTGTGTTTTGTTGTGTTTTATAGATAGTGCATTCTTTACAAATTGAAGGTTTGTGAGAACCCTGTGTTGAGCAAATCTGTTGGCATCATTTCCCCCTACAGCATGTGGTCACTTCAAGTCTCTGGGTCACATTATGGCAATTCTCACAGTATTTCAAAGGTTTCCTTTATTATTATATCTGTTATGGTGATTTATGATCAGTGATCTTTGATGATACTATTGTAATTGTTTGGGGTCGTCATGAACCTTGCCCATATAAGACGGCAACCTTAATCAATGGCTGGTGTATATATTCTGACTGCTTTACCTACCAGCCTTTCTCCTGCCTCTCTCCCTCTCCTCAGGCCTCCCTTTTCCCTGAGACACAGTAGTACTGAAATTAGGCCAATTGATTGCCTTACAATGGCCTTTATGTTTTCAAATAAAAGAAGAGTTGTACGCCTCTCCCTTGAAATCAAAAGCTAGAAATGATTAAGCTTAGCAAGGAGGGCATGTCAAAAGCCAAGGAAGGCATGTTAAAAGCTAAGATAGGCTGAAAGACCTCTTGTGCCAAACAGCTAGCCAAGTTGTGAAGGCAAAGAAAAAAGTTTTTGAAGGAAATTAAAAGTGCTACTCCAGTGAATACGCCATTGTTCATCTCAGTCTGATATGCTGATATGGAGAAAGTTTCAGTGATAGATCAAACTAGCCACAACATTCTCTTAATCCAAAGCCTAATTCACAATAAGGCCCTAACTGTCTTCAGTTCTCTGAAGGCTGAGAGAGTTGAGGAATATTGCAGAAGAAAAGTTTTGAGATAGCAGAGGTTGGTTCATGAGGTTTAAGGAAAGAAACCATCTATATAACATCACAGTACAAGGTGAAACAACAGGTGTTGATGTAGAAGCTGCAGCAAATTATCCAGAAGATCTAGCTAAGATAACAGATGAAAGTAGCTATTCTAGACAACAGATTTTCAGTGTAGCCGTAACAGCCTTCTATTAGAAGAAGATGCTATCTAGAGATAGCTAGAGAGGAGAGTGCAAAGCCTGTCTTTAAAGCTTCAGAGGACAGGTTGACTCTCTTATTAGGGGCTAATGTAGCTAGTGACTTGAAGTTGAAGCCATTGCTCATTTACCTTTCTGAAAATCCTAAGTGTCTTAAGGATGATCCTAAATCTTTTCTACCTGTGCACTATAAGTGGAAAAATAAAGCCTAGATGACGGCATATCTGTTTACAACATGGTTTACTGCATATTTTAAGCCCACCGTTGAGCTCTACTGCTCAGAAAAAAAGATTTCTTTTAAAACATGACTGCTCATTTGACAATGCACCTGGTCACCCAAGACCTCTGGTGGAGATGTTCAGTGAAATGACTGTTGTTTTCATGGCTGCTAACACAACATCCATTCTGCAGCCTGTAGATCAAGGAGTAATTTAGACTTTCAAGTCTTATTATTTAAGAAATATGATTTGCAGGGCTGTGGCTGTCATAGATAGTGATTTCTCTGATGGATCCAGGCAAAGTAAGCTGAAAACCTTCTGGAAAGAATTCACCATTCTAGATGCCATTAAGAACATTTGTGAATCGTGGGAGGAGAATTAAGATATCAATATTAATAGGAGTTTAGAATACACTGATTCTAACCCTTGTTGATGTGTTTGAAGGTTCGACTACAATGGAGGAAGTAACTAGATGTAGTGGAAATAGCAAGAATACTAGCGTTAGAAGTGGAGCCTGAAGATATGACTGAATTGCTGCAATCTCAGGATAAAACTTTAACAGATGAGGAGTTGCTTCTTATGAATGAGCAAAAAAAGTGGCTTCTTGATATGGAATCCACTCCTGATGAAGATGCTGTGAACGTTGTTGAAATGATAACAAAGGATTTAGAATATTACATCAGCTTAGTTGATAAAGCAGTGGCAGGCTTTGAGAGAATTGACTCCAGTTTTGAAATAAGTTCTCCTGTGGGTAAAATGTTATCAAACAGCATCGCATACTATAGAGAAATCTTTCATGAAAGGAAGTCAATTGATGTAGCAAACTTCATTGTTATCTTATTTTAAGAAAGTGCCACAGCCACCCCAAGCTCCAGCCACACACTCGTGATCAGCCAGCAAGCAACAACCACGAGGTAGGACCCACCACTCACAAAAAGATGACAACTCACTGAAGGTTCAGATAATAGTTAGCATTTTTTTTTTTAGCAATAAGGTATTTTTAAATTAAGGTATGTACATTTTTAAGAAAAGACATAATGCTATTGCACAACTTAATAGACCACGGTATAAGTGGGAAACCAAAAAATTTGTATGACTTCCTTTATTGCAATATTTGCATTATTGTGTTGGTCTGGAACCAAACCTGCAGTATCTCTGAGGTATGCTTGTATTCCATATGTCCTCTTATAGGAAGGTGCTAGAGACTCAGAGCAAGGGAGCAAGTCATTAAAGAATTGTGGGTAACAGGCAAAAGAAGGATCCAAAGCAAGAGTGAGACTTAAGACCCTCCCCAGCTTGATGACGTGAGTTCCCAGGATCACAGCTGTGCAGCAGATCAAGTGGAGCTGTTCATAAGGAGCAAATCAGAAAGCTGTGTAAAAATGTCTCCAAGAAAATGGAATCAATCGAATACCTGAAAAATTTGAAGTATTTACAGTTTTAGATAATTGTGGAAGAGTTTAGGAATAAATTTAGAAGACATCTGAACAAAAATTGAAGAAATAGTTATTATAACTGCGATGTAAACAAAATCGTGCAAAAAAGGAAAGTGTTGATTCTGTCCTGGAAGTCTCATCTGTGAATGTGTTAGTTTGCTAAGTCATAGCAATGCAAATACTGAATATTGGTAGAAGAAACATGATAACTATATTGGGAATGTTGAGAGGATGGGCAATTTACATGTTTGTGGGGTCACAGTTCAGGAAAGAGCTGATTTAGCATCTTCCATTGTGAAATGTCAATAGATAATAGTAGAACCTAAAAAAAAAAAAAGGGCGTTAAGATGTAAGGATATAAGTATGTCATTTAGAGAGTTGGAGATAAATACCAAAAGAAGCATTAAAAGAGCTGAAAGCGGTAGTGTCCTTTGGGACCTGGAATTAGGATGAGGATAGGGGAACCACTGTTTTTCTTATTAGGTCTTATAGAATTTTTCTCTTTAAGCTATATATACGAACACGTTTGAAACTATATACACACATATACGCATGTGTAAAATATAAAGTTGTGTGGTGGACTCAGATGTTCTTCTTTAATATTAGAGAGAAGCTGTTATAGTTTGCTAGCTGCCAGAATGCAATATACCAGAAACAGAATGGCTTTAAAAAGGGAAATTTAATCAGATGCTAGTTTACAGTTCTAAGGCTAAGAAAATGTCCCAATTACAACAAGTCTATAGAAATGTCCAATCTAAGGCATCCAGGGAAAAGATACCTTGGTTCAAGAAGGCCGATGAAGTTCAGGGTTTCTCTCTTAAGTGAGAAGGCACATGGCGAACACAGTCACAATTTCTCTCTCATCTGGAAAGGCACATGGTGAACAGGGTCAGGGTTCCTCTCTCATCTGGAACGGCACATGGTGAACATGGCATCATCTGCTAGCTTCTCTTGGCTTCCTGTTTCATGAACTTCCCGGGAAACATTTTCCTTCTTCATCTCCAAAAGTTGCTGGCTCATGGACTCTCTGCTTTGTGGTGCTGCAGCATTCTCTGCTCTCTCCAAATCTCCCATTCTCCAAAATATTTCTTCTTTTATAGGACTCCAGAAATTTATCAAGACCCACCCAAAGGGGTGGAGACATGTCATCACCTAATCCAGTTTAACAACCGCTCTTGATTTAATTACATCTCCAGGGAGATGATCTGATTACAATTTCAAACATACAGTATTGAATAGGAATTATTCTGCCTTTACGAAAGGGGATTTTGATTAAAACGTGGCTTTTCTGGGGGGACATACATCCTTTCAAACCAGCACAGAAGCTATCAGAAATTTGTCATATTGTATTCTCAAATGTAACTCAATTTCTACTCGCTCTTAATTCTTCCCTTACTTTGAATAGAATAGATTTTTCTTACCTGCCCACATTTTCCTAAGTAGAATCACCACAAAAGTTTTTTTTTTAAGGGTTTACCTTTTTTCTCTTTGTAGCAGTTTAAATACAATACAGCATAAAAAGGTGTAAGGAAATAGTAAGAATAGATATTGTCAAAACACAAAATAACTTCTCTCTCCCAACTCCCGTATCTTTTTTTTAGAACACCGAGCAGTCATGGAAGCTGCTTTTGTGTATGGGACCACATACCAGTTTGTCTTAACCACAGAAATTGCCGTTTTGGAAAGAATTGGGTATGTATGAAAGGAATATATCCAGAATTAAAAGCATTTTATTGTTCATTTATTTCACATCTCCTTAATACTCTTACAGTATGGGCTTATATGAAAATCACAAATGGATATAAATAATCAATGAAATCTGAAGTCCCCTTCGTTTCTGTAATCTTCTATATAGTTTGAAAATGAGCTTAACTATATAGAAGTGGTGTTAGACCAAGATAAAGAAGGCAATGTGGGTAAGCCACAAGACGAGTTGTCAAGTGAGACATTTTAGGAATAGTCTCTGCAGTCATCAAGTAAGGGATAAGAAATGGCTTTCATAACTGAGCTCCAGAAGTATTCTGTCACAATTCTATAAAACTTTTATGAAATTTTTCTCATAATAATTTTAAATAGATTTAAGTAGAATTTTTGAACGGAGTGCTTACATTTTTTTTTCCTTGTCTAGTTTCTAGCTAGATAATTCTAGCTAGAAGCCTGCTTTATTCCTTAACTGCTTTTGACTAAGCAACTTAGGGTTAAAGTTTTTCTTTTTTTTAATATTCAAGGACACAAAGAATGACCAGGGCATTTTAAAGATCTTAAATTTGGCTTCAAATTGCTATTCAGGAAAATTAATCCAAAGAAAGGTAAAAGGTGATTGTATGATCTTTTAATGTCATGCAAAAGCTTTTTAAAAATCAGTCCTCTTTTTGACCTCTCAGAGAGTATTAATTCTATTTGATTTACCATATCTAATTGGGTAAAGCCCAGACATCTTACAGTGCTGTCAACTTAAAGGTTAATGAATATGAAACTGATAGGGGGAAGTGATTGTTTTGGAAGGGTAGGTAAAGAAGAAAATCCTTATAAAGAGAAGTCATGTTTTTTATTGCCTTTAGGAGATTAATCAGCATTCCTTTTTCCATTAGTCTCTCTATACTAAACTAGTCATCATTTTGCTGGTTTCCTCATTAGTAGGCTAAATAAACCTTTGATGACAGTTACTACTTATATGAGAATTACACATTTTTTTTATTACCAATTTGAGCGTTATGCTGCCAATATCATAAATGCTGGCAATATTCACTGTGAGTAATCTCTCAGTCCTTACAAATAATAAACAGGCCTAGTACTATTCAGCATTTTTTTTTGTTTTTAATCCCATTTTCTAAATTGGAATTTTAAAATGTACAGCTATCCTGTTTTTCATGTGCTCTTGAATATTCAGTGTATTGTGGGATGCTTGGATTATTTATCCGCAGGTAACAAAGTGGTGAAGAGTCACACCTAGACAGAAGAACTGTAGATTCTGAATGCAGTAGTCCTATGACAACACTTCTGGTTGGAGCAGCTGACTGTGATTTTGCTTTATCTCCCCATTAGGGACAGGCAAAAGAATTCTTCTCTTTCATGTGGTTGTTATTCATTCAAGAGAATTAAATGCCTTCTATCTGCTAGGCAGTCTTCCATGTGTTGGGGCTATAACATTGGGTAAAGCTAGTGTGTTCATTTTTGTGTCATGTTGGGTCTGAGTATATTTGAAATTAAATATTTGTTAGAAAGAATGTATACAATGGGCAATAAAAGAGATAACATACGTTAGAAATACCTGTACTTTCTGCTACGTCTCCATATTCCCTTCTTAAAGAATCTGTTTGCAGGCTAGGCAGGGTGATTTCCCTACCTTATACATATCACAGTTAGTTAAATCAGAGGTGGGCACTTGGAACCAGCCAGTCCATTGGCTTGCCTGAGCAAATGAGAATGTCTCTTCAGGAACTTGGAATTGGGCATGGAGAAGCAGGATCAGACAGTGTAGTGACTGTATGGCACTTGGGAATTGTTTTGGCCGTGCAGTAGTGAAGCAGAGATGAGGTGTCTTCACAGAAGATTTGGAAGCTAAAGTGTGTTAATGACAGTAAGAAGGCCTCTGAACTCTTGCTGTTCCTGTCTTTACGTTTATTCAAGGGTCTGCCCTTTTTCTGATCCAGTTATTTGTATTTTCCTTGTATTCTATGAGCTGCCACTCAAAATTTCCAGTAAAATAAGGTGGCACCCCTTTTTGTTTTGCTTTAGTTAGTTGGACAGCAATATGTGACTAGTCAGCGTTTTCCTCAAAAGGTGTAATTTTGTTGCATCTTGGCTGCATTGTTCCTTTTGTCTGAAATGCCCATTTGTCATATATTCTTGGGGAAATCATTTTCTCTTTCTATTTTTTTTTTAAACTCTATAATGATCTTCCTTTCCCATTCCTTCCTTCTCCCCCCCAACTTGAAACAGAATAAAATATTTCTAAGTTCTTCATAGATTTTGTATATGTTTCTATTATAGTATTTATAACAATTTTAATTATTTGTTTACTGAATATATTCCCTTTAGTCTGAGTTCCTCAAGGGTTTGAATTGTCTTATTCATTATTGTCTCTTGTATTCAACACCACCTTAACACATACTAGGCATTAAGTAAATTTTTGAATGAGTATTTTTTTAACCATTCAATCTATTACAGATTACTCTGTAATTAAACTTGAAAGCAACCAATCTCAGGCCCTCAGTTTAAGCATGTATCAAGAATGAAAATGACATTTAAAAAATAAAATTTTTGAGTACTTTGTCAAAGCCTTACTAATGCCATATGGAGATTTTTAAAATGCTATTTTAATTTTCACAAACCTTATACTCCCACTATACATTTTATCTTTGAATTCTCATATCAAAGGAAATGCCAAAACTCAAATTATAAGCCATATTTGCTGAGTTTTGTTATATTTCAGATACAAACTCACAAACTCCCACAAATTGTCACATGGTTTCTATCTTAAGGCATGTTTTGGCTGAAGTTTATTCAAAACAGCTTTGGGTTTAAATTAAACCAAGAATATTTATGTTACAAAGCTTTATTTAGCATAGCTCTAGAAAAGCAACTATATTTGAAGATAGTCATTGTCCATAAGGTGACAGCCTTTTATTAAAAAGAAAAGAAGCAGCCTGCCTATTACTTAATTTGGAAGCTATCATGAGAAAGAGTTCAGGAAAAAAAAATTGCTTATACAACTCAAGTAGTTTGTTCAAAATATTAAGGCTTATTTTCTTTAGTATAATATATTCTCTTTTTTGCATAAGTCCATCTTATTTGAATATTATACTCATGTGCTTTTTACCAAAACAGTAATTTGAAAAGCATGAGAATTAAGACCAAGAGATTTGTTGTTATACCTTTTTGGGTGGTAGTAGGATCACGCGTTGAACTTCATTAAGTGGATCTACCCCTTATTTTTAATTTTCAGCCCTGAGGACATAGAATATGCACATCTTTACTTTTTTCACTGTAAACCACTCTTGGACTTGACGCAGCAATGCCAAAGAACTCTAATGCAACAGCCACTGACTACGCTGAACATTCATCGATTTATAAAGATAATGGAAGCTCCTTTGCTGGTATGTGTCTTTTTTTTTTTTTTTCATTTCTTTTTCTTTTTTTTTTGTGAAAAATAACATGTATATATAAAAGCAATAAATCTCAAAGCACCACATTAGTTGTAGAACCTATTTCAGAGTTTGACATGGGTTACAATTCCACAATGTTAGGTTTTTACTTCTAAGAGATATCAATTTAATGATTCAGCAATCATATTCATTTGTTAAATCCTATCTTCTCTGTATAAGTCCACCATCACCTTTGATCATTCCCTCCTTCTCTTTAGGTATGTTTGGGCTATGGCAATTGCAAATTTTTCATATTGGAAGGGGCTGTCACTAATATGGGGTAGGGAGTTGGAACTATCTGATGTTCTGGAGAGGCTGGGCCCCCTAGGTTTCAGGACTTATCTGGTCCAGGGACCCATCTGGAAGTTGCAGGTTTCTGGAAAGTTACACTAGTTCATGCAGCCCTTGTGGAAACTTGTATATTACTCTAGGTGTTCTTTAGGATTGGCTGTAATTGTTTTGGTTGGAGTTTGGCAGGTTATGATAACTAGCAATGCCTAACTGAAGCTTGAGAAAGAGTAACCTCCACAGTAGCCTCTCAACTCTATTTGAGCTTTCTCAGCTGCTGATACTTTGTTATACATCTTTTCCCCCTTTTGGTCAGGATGGAATTGTTGATTCCATGGTGCCAGTGCCAGATTCATCCCTGGGAGGTATCTCCCATGCTGCCAAGGAGACTTTCGCCCCTGGGTGTCATGTCCCATGTTGTCTTATTTTAATATGTTAGATAATTTGTATATAAGATTTGTTAAGTTTTTGATTTTCAGATATGACTTTTACTTAGATGAGCTATACCTTTTCCCCTTCCCTTAGGCATATTTCTTTCATTTGATAGGGGTTTAAGAATAATTCCTTATTACAGATATATTAGAAATAGACTATTCATAAGATGATAGTTTAACACCTTGAGACATTATTGCACTGAAACCCAAATATAGCGTTGTGTAAGTGGAAATATGTTCTGTGGTAGTTATAATGAACTTGGGAACTGCTGTCAGACCATGTCATGAATAGTTGAGAAAGAGTACTTTTGTGAATGCTCTGGTCACTTTTTGAAAAGTTGGTACAGTTTGGAAACACAGGATTTCTGGTACTCCACTTTCCTCAGACTCAGCCTGAAAAAGATTTATGGAGACTTAATGAGTGATAGTGACCAGCAGACCTTCTTCTCTGAAACTTTGAAGGCTTGACTTGAAATTGTATGAAGTCTTTAATGACCTTCTCACCCAGTACAGTTTTTTCTTTTTAAATAAAAATGGTGCATATATATTACAAATAATCCAAACAGTGCAGCAAGATAAAAAAGAAAAAAGTAAAAAAACATAAGTCACTCTAATCCTGTAATTCAGAAATTAACTGTTAGATGGGCATCGCAGCAGTCATCTCTGTACATGTATAGATATATGCAGATAGAGGAATGAATGGATTAATAAAGAAAGCAACTCTGTGTGCTACTTTATAGTTGGGAACATGATATTTATTCTTATTCAATTTTTATAGAAGAAAAAGAAAGTGGGTGAAACTAGAGAGATTGCTGAGCTTTTGATAAATGTTACTTCATCAGAGGGCTCTTTAGGAAATATTTTCTATATATTGAAAGTGATTATGAAAAGGAGAAGAAATTAAAATCACTATGGTTTTTAAAAACTTCTTTCCATTTTAGTTAGTATTGACTTTACTTGTTGTGAAAGATGAGAACGTTGAACATCATTCATGTATTTCCATCTCAGATACTCTTATCCTCTTCATTTTTTGTTAGTTTGTGCTTTTTGTTTTTATTCTCCTCTGTAACCAGAATCCCCACTTTGTAAGAGCCTTAGATTCAGAACTTGTCAGCCATTATTCTGCTGCCTGCATTCTTTTTTTAAAAATATTTTTATTGAGAAATAGCCACACACATACAGTTCAACCATATTATTCAATCGGTGACTCGCAGTATCATCAAATAGTTGTGTATTCTTCACCATGATCAGTTTTAGAACATTTGCATCACTCCAGAAAAAGAAATAAAAATAATAAAGAAAAAGAACTCATACCTTCCATACCCCTACTCCTTCCTCTCATTGACCCATCCTATTTTAATCCACTTAGTTTTTACTCTTTATCTCTCCCTATTATTTATTAATATCTTATCCTTCTTGTTTTATTTTACTCATCTGTCTATACCTTGAATGAAAGGAGCATCAGACACGAGATTTTCACAATCACACAGTCACATGGTAAAAGCTATATAGTTATACAGTCTTCTTCAAGAACCAAGGCTAATGAAACACAGGTACTTCCCTCTAGCTAAGGTTCAGATACACTTCCCTCTAGCCACTCCAATACGTCGTAAACTAAAAAGGGATATCTATATAATGCGTAAGAATAACCTCCACAATAACATCCCGACTCTATTTGAAATCTCTCAGCCACTGAGGCTTTATTTTGTCTCATTTCTCTCCTCCCCCTTTTGTTCAAGGAGGCTTTCTCATTCCCCTGGTGCCAGGTCCTGGCTCATTCCTGGAAGTCAGGTCTTATGCTGCTAGGAAGGTTTACACCCCTGAGAGTCATGTCCAATGTAGGGGGCGGGGGCAGTGAGTTCACCTGCCAAGTTGGCTTAGAGAGGGAGAGGCTACATCTGAGCAACAAAAAAGCTTTCTGGGTGACTCTTAGGCATAATTATAAGTAAGCTTAGCCTCTCCTTTGCAGGAATAAGCTTCACAGGGGCAAGCCCCAAGATTGAGGGCTCAACCTATTGAATTGTTTGTCCCCACTACTTGTGAGAATATCAGGAATTTCCCAGTTGGGAAGTTTAACACTTCTTCCTTTATCTCCAGGGGACCTTTGCAAAAACTTTTTATTCTCTGCCCAAATTACTCTGGTATATATTAGGGTATCACACTAATTTGGACAAACCAACAAGATCTCACGCCCTAGTCAAGATTCCATGTAATTGGGGTATTCAAGTAAACTGACTATACAAGTTAAATTAGGTAATGTGCCACCCAAAATGTAAATTTAAAAATTTATATTTAAAAATAAACATCTCTCCCTTTGGTCTAGTACAGCAGTTGAAGTTTGAAAATATGGACCATATCATCCTTTGCCCAATATTCTGATTTACCTTAGTTCTATCTAGATCAGCTTCATTCATATCTCTAGATGAAGGCTGATCACTTTTTCAGCTTTTTAAAAAAGTTGCTGAACAGAAAAATGCTGACTTTCATAGCTTCAGGGCTGTAACTCTGAGTCTCAGGTGTCACATAAGTATCCAGAGTTTCAGTGAATGACCAGGTATTTACAAATAACTCAGGATTTCAGAATTTAGAAATATCAGTACAACTCCTAAACGTATGTGACTGCTGTAGGAGCTTACAATCTAGGACCCTTTACAATAGGACCTAGCCTGATACCCCATGCTCTCAACCTCAGTTTTCCGAGTTTGTATATTAAAGTTAGTTCATATGAGTGAGAGGCATGATAATATTTCTCTTTTTGTTTCTGACATTTTATTTAACATACTGTCCTCAAGGTTCATTCACATAGTTTCATGCCTCACAACTTCATTCCTTCTTGCAGCTGCTCAGTAGTCTGTTACATGCATACACCACCATCCCCCCTTCCATTCCTCAGGCATTTTATCCTTAGGCCATCTCTACCTATTGCAAATGGGGAACAGTGCTGCCATAAACAGCAGTGTGCAAATGTCCATTTGTGTCTCCACTCTCAGTCCTCCAAGTATACACCTAGCAACAGAGTTGCAAGATCCTCTGACAAACCCACGCAGCCTCCTGTTGAACCACCACACTGCGCTCCAGAGGGGCTGCACCTCTCAGCTTCCCTACTGACAGTGAATAGCTACATCTCTTTTCTCCACATTTTCTCTAGCACTTGTTTCTCTCTGTTCAGTGTTAAACAGTTTTATTCGTACATCATACAATCCAACCTAAGTAAATAGACATGCTTTTGCCACAATAATCTATATAAGAACATTTCCTTACCTTCTGCGTAGAATCCATACCCCTCCCCCATATCCCCCCTTGTTGATATTTAGTTTTGGCATAATGCCTTTGTTACATTTAGTAGAAGCTTGTTACAGTGTTACTGTTGACTATAGACCTAGTTTGCATTGATTGTGCCTTTTCCTGCATACCATCCATTTTCAACCCCTTGCAGTATTGACGTTCATTTATTCTCCCTCGTGCAAAAACATTTGTATATTTGTACATTTAAACATCATCATTGTCCACTCTAGGCATTCCTAAGTTATACTGTCTCAGTCTTACCCTCTCTCTTTCCTTCTGGTTCATGCATGCCCCCAGCCGTTCTCCCTCAGCCGTATTCACATTTAGCTTCATTCAGTGTACTTGTATTATTGTGCCACCATCCAGTAGTATTGTGCTATCCATTTCTGATTTTTACAGTCAGTCCTGTTGCTCAGTCTGTATTCCTTCAGCACCAAGTGCCAATCTCAACCCTCTTTCTGTCCCCTGATAACCTGAGTTCTTAACTTTACTTTTCACAGTTCACTCATTATTGTTAGTTTGTATTAGTGAGACCATACAGTATTTGTCCTTTTGTTTCTGGCTAATTTCACCCAGCATGATATCCTCAAAGTTCATCCCCGTTATCATGTGCTTCATGAGTTTATTCTGTCTTATAGCTGTATAACATTCCATCGTGTGTATATACTATAGCTTGATAAGTCACTCATCCATTGAAGGACATTGAAGCTGTTTCCATCTCTTGGCAATCGTAAATAATACTGCTATAGACATCGGTGTGCAAATGTCCATTTGTGTCCTTACCTTCAGTTCCTCTGAATATATACCTAGTCATGGGATTGCTGGATCATATGGCATTTTTATACTTAGCTTCCTAAGGAACCACCAAACTGCCTTCCAGAGCAGTTGTACCATATTACATTCTCACCAACAGTGAATAAGTGTGCCTCTTTCTCCACATCCTCTCCAGTACTTGTCATTTTCTGTATTTTTTTGATAATGGCCATTCCAGTGGATGTGAGATGATATCTCATTGTGGTTTTTTAACTTTTTTTATTGTATGATATAACATATATACAAAGCAAAGAAAGAAAAAAGCAATAGTTTTCAAAGCACTCTTCAAAAAGTAGTTACAGGAGTTTGTCATGAGCTTGTCATGACAGAGTTTGTCATGAACTACCATACTATCATCTCTGATTTTTCTTTCTAGTTGTTCCAGGATATAGGAGGCTAGAAGGAATAAATATTTTCTTATCATCGCAATTGACTTTTCTTTTTTGTGAAAAATAACATATATACAGAAAAAGCAACACAAAGCACAGCACAGCAATTAATTGTAGAATAAATTTCAGAGTTTGGTATGAGTTACAATTCCACGATTTTAGGTGTTTACTTCTAGCTGCTCTAAGATACTGGAGACTAAAGGAAATATCAGTTTAATGATTCAGCAATCATATTCATTTGTTAAACCCTACATTCTCTGTATAATTCCACCATCACCTTTGATCTTTCTGTTCCACTCTTTAGAGATATTTGGGCTATGGCCATTCTAAGTTTCTTATGTTGGAATGGGCTGTCATTAATATGGGGTAGGGAGATGGAACTGTCTGATGTTCTGGAGAGGTTGGGGCCACTAGGTTTCAGGACTTACCTGGTTCAGGGACCCATCTGGAAGTTGTAGGTTTCTGTAAGGTTACCCTAGTGCATGAAACCTTTGTAGAATCTTATATATTGCCCTAGGTGTTGGATTGGCTGGAATGGTTTTGTTGGGGTTTGACAAGTTATGATAGGCAGCAATGTCTAACTGAAGCTTGTGTAAAAGTGACCTCCAGAGTAGCCTCTTGACTGTATGTGAACTCTCTCTGCCACTGATACTTTATTAGTTACAATTCTTATCCCTGTTTTGGTCAGGATGGAATTGCTGATCCCACAGTGCCAGGGCCAGACTCATCCCTGGGAGTTACCTCCCACGCTGCCAGGGAAACTTTCATCCCTAGAAGTCATGTCCCATGTAGAAGGGCAGGCAATGATTTCACTTGCAGAGTTGGGGTTAGAGAGAGAGAGAGGCCACATCTGGGCAACAAAAGAAATCCTACAGAAGTAACTGTTAGGCATACCTATAGGTAGGCTATGCTTCTCCACTACCTACGTAAGTGTCATAAGAGTAAGCCTCAAGATTAGTGCTTGGCCTATTGATTTGTGTCCCTAAAGTTTGACACAGTATCAGGAGAGTCCCTGATGGTAAGGTTTAATAGTTCTATATTTTTTCTCCCATCCTTCAAGGGACTTTGCCAATACTTTTTTTTTTGCATGGACAGACACCGGAATCAAACCCGGGTCTCTGGCATGGCAGGTGAGAATTCTGCCACTGAGCCACTGTTGTTGCAGCACCCTGTCAATACTTTTTTTTTTTTACATGGGCAGGCACCGGGAATCGAACCCGGGTCCTCTGGCATGGCAGGCAATCATCCTTGCCTGCTGAGCCACCATGGCCCCCTGTCAATACTTTTTTATTATCTGCTTAATATACTTGAGGATGTATCCAGGCATTACATTAATCTATACAGGATTAAAGGACATCTTTCTTATTATGGGCTCCCTGTGTTTCAGTTGTTCAAGTGAGCTATATAGATAGATTGAGTCAGATTATGCACTACAGAAAATTTCAGTTCCAGACCAAATGAAACTTTCTTCCTATGGTCTCAAGGAGAATGTGAGGTTCTAAATATAGACTATGTCTTCCTAACCCCTGTGTTCTGAATTACTTTAATCCCAACCTAATCGGTTTCATTCTTATTTCCAAATATCAGGTTATATATATATATATATATATATATATATATATATATATACTCACACATATAGCCTTTTGAAATCCAGAAATAATAATTGCCAACCTAGACTTAATGTGTCTGCTATAAAAGCTTACAATCTAGGCCCCTGTTTTCTTATAAGCATTTTCTAAAGGTGACCATACCATTGTTGTTCTTTTGTTTCTGGCTTATTTTGCCTCACCAAATGTCCCACATTGTTCATTCACATTGTTGCATGCCTCACAACTTCATTTCTTCTTGTAGCAGCACAAACTTTGTTGATAAGTATACAGCTTCGTTTGCCAGTCTACTTCTCAGTCAATGCATTAGCCATCTGCATTCATCAGGCATCATGTATAGTGCCCAAAGTCCACAGTCCATCACATCCTCAATTTTTGATAATTTCATTGTTCCTAAGAGAAAGAAAACCAAGAAACATACCCTTGCCGAATAGGAAATCTAAACCTCCTCTTAACTCTTGTCCCTCACCCAATCCTCTGCTGTTGCTGTGATAGTGCTGTTTTCCTTTTGAAAATAGCCTATAGCATGCAATAGCAGTTTTCACCCTGTACCCTGGACTTAAACACTTTTTGTACATGAATCATACCGTTGAAATAATTCTTGTAAGAACTAATTTATATTTCTAGTGTTAATCAGTGGGACACATAGATCTATACAACCCTTTTCAATTTTGTTCATCTTCAATATGGTAATAATACTTATGGACCCATAGAGAACCACCTTCACTTGTATCTATTCCCTTTTCTATTGCATCAACCTCATTAGCTAACTGTTCACCCATCTGTAGCTTCTGTGTATCTCTAAGTACCCTATATTCTGTATTAAAAGCCTCTGATTATACCTTTATGATGGTTGTAAAAGTGGAACCACACGGTATCTATCCTTTTGTGTCTGGCTACTTTCATTCAGATTGTGTCCTCAAGGCTCATGCATTTTGTCATGTGCTTCAAGATGTCATTTCGTTGTGCTGCTGTATAATATTCCATCGTGTGTATGTATATGCCACATTTTGTTAATCCACTTGTCTGCGTTTGTTTTTTTTCCCATCTTTTGGCGATTGTGAATAATGCTACTATGAACATTAGTGTGCAAATGTCTGTCTGTGTCGTGGCTTTCAGCTCTTCTGGGTGTATACCAAGTAGAGCTATTGCAGGGTCATAGGGCAACTCGATTTTTAGTTTCCTAAGGAACTGCCAAATAGTCTTCCATAGTGGCTGCACCATTATATATTCCTACTAGCAGTGCATAAGTGTCTCAGTTTCTCCACATTCTCTCCAACACTTACAGTTTCCTGTTTGTTTAATAGCAGCTATTCTTATAGGTGTGAGGTGGAATCTTATTGTAGTCTTGATCTGCATTTCCCTTATAGCCAATGAAAATGAGCATCTCTTCATGTTCTTTATTCTCCTGTTACTGGGTCTTGAAGATGTTCCCCTACATTTTCTCCTAGAAGCTTTTTGGTGCTAGTTCTTATATTTAGGTGTTTGATCCACTTTGAGTTAATTGGTCATGGTGTATAAATCTTTTAATGTGCTGCTGGATTTGATTTCCAAGATTTTGTTGATTTTTCATCTATATTGATGAAAGAGATTGGTCTGTAATTTTCTTTTCTTATAATATCTTTTTCTGGCTTTAGTATTAGGGTGATGTTGGCTTCATAGAATGAGTTAGGTATCTTTCTGTCCTCTTCAATTTTTTTGAAGAGTTTGAGCAGGATTCTATTTTTTTATTTTAATTTTAATTAAATTTTAATACTGTTTTAATTAAAAGATTCTATTTTAATACTCTTCTGTTTTTAGAAGCTTCTTCATGGCTGATTCAATCTCTTTACATGTGATTGGTTTCTTAAGGCCATCTTTTTCTTCTGAAGTTAATGTTGGTTTCTAGGAAGTTGTCCATTTCATCTGTGTTGCTTAGTTTATTAGCATATAGTTGCTCATATTATCCCCTCATTACCTCATTTATTTCTTCAGGGTCAGTTGTTATACCCCTCTTGTATTTCTGATTTTATTTATTTGCGTCCTCTCTGTTTTTTTTTTTTTGTCAGCCTAGCTAAAGCTCCGTTGATCATATTGATTTTCTTAAAGAACCAAATTCTTGTTTTGTTGATTTTCTCAATTGTTTTCATATTGTCAATTTCATTTATTTCCGCTCTGATCTTTGTAATTTCTTTCCTTTTATTTGCTTTGGGGTTAGTTTGCTGCTGTTTCTCTAGTTCTTCCAAGTGAACAGTTAATTCCTGAATTTTTGCTTTCTTCTTTTTTAACATAGGCATTTAAGGTTATAAATTTCCTTCTCAGCACAACCTTTGCTGCATCCTATAATTTTTGACATGTTGTGTTTCATTTTCATTTGCCTCAAAATATTTACTGCTTTCTCTTGTAATTTCTTCCTGACTCACTATTTGTTTAAGACTGTGTTGCTTAGCTTCCATATGTTTGTACCTTTTCCTGCCTTCTGTGGGTTACTGATTTTCAACTTCATTATATTATGATCTAAGAAAATGTTCTGTATAATTTCAGTCTTTTTTAATTTATTGAGACTTGCTTTGTGACCTAGCATATGCTCTATTCTTGAGTCTGATCAATGAGCACTTGGGAAAGATACATTTTCCTGTTGTGGGGTATAATCTTCTGTAAATGTCTGTTAAGTCTAGTTCATTATTCAAAATCTATGTTCCCTTATTAATCCTCTCTCTAGGTGTTTTATCCATTGATGAGAGCAGCGAATTGAAGTCTCCAGCTATTATCATAGAGGTGTTTACTTCTTTCTGTGTGTCGGTGTTTGCCTCATGTATTTTGGAGCACTCTGGCTTGGTGCATAAATATTTATTATTGTTATGTTTTCTTGTTGAATTGTTCCTTTCATTAATACATAGTGACCTTCTCTGCCCCTTTTAATTGTTTTACACTTGAAGTCTAATTTGTCAGATATTAGTATAGTTATCTCTGCTCTTTTCTGGTTGTTGTCTGAATGAAATACCTGTTTTTAACCTGTCACTTTCAATCTTTTTTTTGTCCTTGTAGAGTCTCCTGTAGAAAGCATATAAGTGGGTCCTGCCTTTTAATCCATTTCTGCCAGTCTGTATCTCTTTATAGGGGAGTTTAATCCATTAACACTTAGTGTTATTACTGTAAAGGCAATAATTTCTTCTACCATTTCGTCTTTTGGTTTTTATATGTCATATCTCATTCTTTCCCTCTTTTTACCCTGAAGATAGTCTTCATTTCTACTCTCTTCTCTAGACTTTTCTCTCCTGCCTTTTCCTATCTGCCTGTAGTACTCCTTTTAATATTTCTTATGGAGCTGGTCTCTTAGGCACAAATTCTCTCAGTGATTGTTTGTCTGAAAACATTTTACCCACCCTTTGGTTTTTGAAGGACAGTTTTGTTGGATATAGAATTCTTGGTTGGCATTTTTTCTCTTTCAGAATCTTAAATATATCATACCACTGCCTTATTGCCTCCAGATTTTCTGCTGAGAAATCCACACATAGTCTTATTCAGCTTCCCTTGTATGTGATGGATTGCATTTCTCTTACTGCTTTCAAAATTCTCCCTTTGTTTTTC
The DNA here is from genome assembly GCF_023851605.1 of Tamandua tetradactyla. NCBI lineage: Eukaryota > Metazoa > Chordata > Mammalia > Pilosa > Myrmecophagidae > Tamandua > Tamandua tetradactyla. The sequence goes on from NC_135338.1 coordinate 14,084,357, forward strand.
ACATTTGACAGTCTGGTTGGTAAGTGTCTTAGAGTATATCTATTTGGATTTATTCTGCTTGGAGTATGCTGCACTTCTTGGATCTGTAATTTTGTCTTTCACAAGAGAATGGAGATTTTTAGTGATTATTTCCTCAATTCGTCTTTCTCCTCCTTTTCTCCTCTTCTCTTCTTCTCGGACACCCACAGAATGTGTATTCATGTGTTTCATGTTGCCATTCAATTTCCTGAGACCCTGCTCCTCTTTTTCCATTCTTTTCCCTTTATTTTCTTTTGTGTGTCAGATTTCAGATGTCCAGTCCTCTAGTTCACCAATCCTTTCTTCTGCCTCTTCAAATCAATTGTTGTAGGTTTCCATTGTTTTTTTATCTCTTCTTTTTTATTGTATTTTTTATTCCCATAAGTTCTGAGATTTGCTTTTTCACACTTTGAGTTCTTCTTTACGTTTGCCCAATGTCTTCTCTATGTCTTCCTTCAACTCATTGATTTGATTTTTGATGAGATTTTGCCTGTCTGTTCGAACATTCTGAGTTATTTGTTTCAACTCTGTATGTCATTTGAAGTGTTGGTTTGTTCCTTTGGGCCATATCTTTGGTTTTCTTAGTGTGACTCATTATTTTTTACCATTTTCTAGGCATTTGATTTCCTTAATTAGCTTATTCTTGATGGTTGTTTTCAGTCTTTTTACCTAGGGTTTTCCTGCTGGATGGCTTTGTTCTCTATCTGTTCTTTGACATTCAGTTCAACTTATTTTAGACCTCTAGCATAGGTTCTGTTTAATTGATCAGAATTTTTCAGTTCTTGTTTTTCTGTTTCTAGCCCTGCCTATATAGAGCCTTTTTTTCTTTTTTTTTTTTTTTTGAGGAGGGTCTCTTCAGATATTATAGACCCCAGTCAGATTTTCCCAAAACAGAGAGGCCTATGTCTCAGGAGGAGAGAGTAGCCAGCATCAGTTTTCCCTGAGAATGAGACCCAGCACCAGTTTGTCAGACTTTCCTATGAAGCCTCTAGACTCTGTGCTTTTCCTATCCTGCCTAGCTTCTGGTGCTTGTCTATTTGTGGCATTCTACCAGCTTAAGGTGATGTGGTGTCTTTAATTTCAACAGGCTTTCCCTACCAGTAGTGGTTGAGACAGAGTTGAGGCAGTAGGCTGCCTTTGATTGTTTCTGTTTCCAACCCTTGGGGCCTGAATTTCTTGAAGGAGGGATTCCAATTGAGGGGCCACCCCCCTTTTCTTGGGGAAGATAATTAGGGAATTAACTAACTCCTTTCACCTGACTAGGTACTTTGTCTCCCAGACATGCCTTAGTTCTGCTGTTTCCTAGGGCAGTGCTGGAGCCTGAGAGTGCTTGCAGGTTCATCTAGTGAACTGTCTAAGAAGTAAAAAAAAGCAAAAAATCCTTTTCAGAGCTAGGTCCCTGGTCCTTGAGTTTGCCAATCAAGAGCTTGAGTTGGTACATGGCTCTATGTGTCTCTAGGCTCTATGTCACCCCTTTTCTTGGGATCCAGCCCTTTTCCAGTATTTTGTGTTGTCCAACTGAAAATTCCTCTGATTTAAAATTTTTCTGTCAGCCATGCCCCCTTCTCTGTGGGTCAGAAACTCCTAGTTCCTTTAATTCTTATTCCAAGTTTATCTGTGCTGGGGACCTATTTTCACTAGTCAGAATTTGTTAATTAATTCTACAATTGGACCTTGGTTGAGCCAAACCCTTGATACTAGAAAGTCCGTTTCCTTTCCCTTGGGAGCCAGTTTGCCATGCCTGTGTGCAAGGGGTGCCGGCCTCCACGGCTTGGGCAATTTACAGTTTTGTGTGGGATCTCAGCCATTCCACCTGGTCCAGACTGGTGGAGGCTGTGTGCTGGTCACTTATGTGCCCCCAGCAATTGTTCTGTACCATTCCTGGTATTTACTAACTGCTCTGGAGGAGGAACTACATTCCACACCTCGCTGTGCCGCCATCCTGTCCTGCCACTGCCTGCATTCTTGAGTGTTTTATTTTAAGTCTCTTTTTGTTGATTTGATTTGGGCTTCAGATTGTTTTTAAAAGCAGTTTGTAGTTCTTTTTCCTTTCTTTCATACTGAGGGAGGTGTTTTTCTTATTTCCATGGGGAGAGTATCCTTTGGATTTGTTTTGATCCCCCATATCAACATAGAGCTCTGGTAGAGAAATGCCGGTCTATTCCACGGTTCTTCTTCATTTCTCCCCAGGCTCATTTTGCTTGTCTTCAAATATGGGGAAACTATTAAGAATTCTCAGGTTTTTGTGTATTCACCAGTACTGTTTTGCCATTGGGGATATGATCAAGAGTTGTACCAAGCTTTACTTAAGTCTTCTGTTCCTTCTTTGACTATCATATTTTAACTTGACGTTCTAATCCTCTCGTGAAGTTGTTGCTCGTGAATTTTTTTCTGCTGTTTTGTAAAAGAATTTTTTTTGGTTTTGTTTCAGATAAATAATGAGAAGGGAGATTCTCTGATTTTATTTCTTTATTATATTTACCAGGAATTATATAATCTTAATTTTGAAACTAAAACTTCGGAGACTTTATAATGACTTAGGATTCAATTAAGTGTGGATTCACTTGAGTGCATGGCATTGTAAGATCAAGGGCACCATTTATATTATTTTCTATGTGAATGGCTGCCTCCAAAATACACGTTTTATAAACTACAGTATGAATGGTGAGTCCTAGAATTATGCATCTCAGGTGACCCTGCGCGAAGCCACTCTTCATTCAAAAGGAATATTATTTTTGCCAATCAAACTCCCTTCTGCAGTGGATTTGTTTCAACACTGTCAAAAAATGATGACTATCTATACTATTGTCTTAACATCTTGTGTGTACTCCTTTTGTCGTAGATAACTAGGGAGCTGGGATGAGGGATTCATGCAGACATTACAGAAGGCTAGGCAGACACCAGCATAGGTAGCATGGAGCCAAGAAAGACAAAATTGAAGGTCAGTGCCAGTTTGGGGATCCACGCTGAGAATCCAAACCTGGGCATCAGCCTGGAAAGCTTGATAGAGATAGGTAGAGGAGCACAGATTTGTCGACTTCCACAGATCAGAACAGGGCAAATGAATGCACAGTGGAGAAGAGTAGACAGACGTAGAAAGATTCCCTGAGACTCTTGGAGGGCTGGCTAAGGTTTCACCCTTGTGAGAATAGGAAGATGTTAAAGGGTTGACTGATTTGGTCACTTATACATTTGACACTATATCATTTAGCTCTATTAGTATTTGAGGTTTTTCTGTGTTCTTTAAGAATAAAGTGGAGTTAAAAAATTGTAATGCCAAATGCTTTTATACGAGACATCTCTTAGACTAAAATTTGATGTAGCTGGGTTATGCCTTTTGATGGCGTAGTGAGCTAGAAGGAAATAAGAAGTCTTAGAAGTTAGTGTATAAATTTGCTCATTTGTTTCAGGTTCTTAACTGCAATGATTTGTACTAGTTGACTTTGAATTAGTATTTCTTATTTTGTTCTTATTCCCTTATAGCCCTTCTGAGGCTCTTCTTCCTCTTTTCATATCACTCTTAGCTATTCCTCCTTTGGTATCTTCCACGTCAATCTATAATAAGCCTTTGAGGCTCAATCAAGGTTGGGTTTTGTATGGTTAGTAAGATGCTTTGCAAATCAACCTTGGCTCATGGGTCCAGGATTAAGATAATTTAGTGTGTTTATATTAGCTTTAATGTATAAGCATTAATAAAAATAGAAAATGGGTTTCAGACTTTTTTTTAAAGGTATTGTTTGTGTCTGATCATTTGTAGTTGTTTATATCATTATTCTTTTACCTCTAAGCCTATGAAAATCAGGTGTACATTCTTTTTCATGTGTGTATGTTTACTTGTGTGTGTATTTTTTTAAGTATATAGGGTACTTGGACATTTAATTATTGTGGATATATAACACAGCTGTGCTTTATCATGATTAGGGGACCTGTCATTTTAATCCTGTCAAACTGAAAATGAATCTAAAGCATAAAATTTTCTAATTTACTAATACCAAGGGCGTTTTGAAACATTTGTCCATTTCATGTAACTTGACTCATTTATTGGTGTATCTTCTTATTGTCCTTTTTATTTCAGTGGGGTCTGTAGTAACACTCCCCCTTTCCTTTCTGATTTTTGTTATATGTATCATCGTTTTCTTTGTCGGTTTAGCTAAAGATGTCAATTTTATTGATCTTTTCAAAGAACCAGTTTTTTTTTTCGTTCCTTCTGTTGCTTTTTTTTTCATTTTCAATTTCATTTATCTTTGCTCTAATCTTTATTTTCTTCCTTTTGCTCCTTTGAGTTTAGCTTGTTCATCCTTTTCCAGTTCTTCCAATTTTGGGGTTAAGAGTCCAATTTGAAGGCTTTTTTCTTTTTTAATGTAAGCCTTTTGAGCTACAAATTTCCCTTTCAGCACTTTCTTCACTGCGTTCTATAAATTTTGGTGTGTTGTAGTTTCTTGCTTGCCTCAAGATATTTCTTAGTTTTGCTTTTGACTTCTTCTTTAACCCATTTGTTGTTTAAGAACATGTTTTGCTTCCACATACTAATGAATTTTCCATCTGTTATTGACTTCTAAGTTCATTCCATTGTTGTCAGGGAAAATACATTGTATGATTTCAATATTTTTGGATTTACTGAGAATTGCTTTGTGACCCAACTTATGGTATATCCTGGAGAATGATGCATGTGCACTCGAGAAGAATGTGTGTTCTATTTTTGTTGAGTGCAGTGTTCTAAATATATCTATTAGGACTGATTGGTTTAGTGTCTCATTCAATTGATATTCTGAGTGGATGTTCTATCCATTATTGAGAGTGATGTGTGAAGATGTCCTACTATTGATGTAGAACCATCAGTTTCTCCTGTCAAATATGTCAGTATTTGCTTTATGTATTTTGGAGCTCTGCTTTTAGTTGCATATATATTTATATTTTTACATATTTCCGTTGAATTGTCCCCTTTATCAGAATATAATGACCATCTTTGTCCCTCATAACTGCTTTTTTTTTTTTGGTTTTTAATATACCGCAGGACTTGTTTATTAGAATTTTGCTTAAATTTTTTGTTTCCATATACATTAGTGAACATCACTGTATTTTTCTCCTAAGGCTGTAATTACAAAGTGCCACACACATGGGGGCTTAAAACAACAGAATGTTGTTGATTTCACAGTTCTGGAGGTGAGCAGTTAGAAATCAAGGTGTCAGCTGGGCAGTGTTCCTCATGAAACCTTTTCTTGCCTCTTCCTAGCTTCTGGAAGTTACTGGCAATCCTTTTTGTCCCTTGGCTTGCAGCCTCAGAACTCCAGTTTCTTCCTCTGCCATCACCATAGCTAGCCACCTTCTCTCTGCCTTTCTTCTCCCCTTCATATAGGGACACCAGACGTATTGGATTAATGGTCCACCCTACTCCAGTAAAACCCCTTTTAACTTAACTGATTCCATCTGCAATGAGCCCATTTCCTGATAAGATCACATTCACAGGTTCCAGAAGTTAGGATTTAAGCATATTTATTTTATTTTATATTTTAGAATAAAAGGTGTGGGTTTAGAGAAAAATCATGCAGAAATTACTGTTCCCATATAACCCTTCACACAAAATTCTCCCTATTATTAACACTTTGTCCCTTTGGTACAATTGATGAAACAATATTATTAAGATGATGCTATTGACTGTAGTCCCCAGTTTACATTAAACATATTTTTGTTCCTTTGTTTTAACATGTCTGAATTAGCTTTATAAACTGAATTGTGATACATCCCTTGTCCTAGACAGCTGTCATAGGACTTATCTATTCCTTAAAGATCTTTTTTTTTTGCATGGGTAGGCACTAGGAATCGAACCTGGGTCTCTGGCATGATTGGCAAGAATTCTGCCACTAAGCCACTGAAGCATTGCCCAAGATCTTTTTAAAAGGAATTTTCTTTTCATTTAAGCCCAGTATTTCTTGTGGCAACAACCATCAACTTTTCTTTCATAGTTATTGCTCGGTTTAGGCAATTATTTCTTGATTCGGCTTTGACAATTTATGTTTTACTAGAAAATTGTAACCTTCATAAAGATTTTTGAATGTATTAGCACTGGGTTCATAACTGCTTTTTACTTAGTCTATTGTATCTGATATTTGTGTAGAAACCCCAGCTCTCTTTTGGTTACTACTTGCATGGTAAATTTTTTTTCCATCCTTTTACCCTCAACCTACTTTTATCTATACGAGAATACTATCAACAATTGTACACCAATAAATTACTTAACCTACATGAAATGGACAAATTCTTAGAAACATACAAATTACCTTTTAAAGTGAGTCTCTTACAGACAGTGTATCGTTGGATCATGCTCTTTCATCCAATTTGCCAATATCTGCCTTTTGACTGGAGAGTGTAATCTATTTACATTTAAAGTCGCTACTGATATGTAGGGGAGACCTGGTTGTATTCCTGACCCATGCACCCCCCCACAAATAAAAAAGATAAATAAACAAAAGATATAGAAGGGAGAGTTATTTCCCAAATTTGGGAGAGTAAAGGGAAGAAGTATAGGCGTAATCTCTAACTGTGACATGACATTTCATTTGAGAATGAAAAAGGCCAAAGCAAGTATGACAGAAATAGAGTTTGTGTTTTATCTGAGTGGTGGAAACTGTGATTTTTTTAAAACACATTGTCTGTATTTTTCTATGAGTGAAGTATTGCTTAATTTTATAATAAAAAACAAAGGGTGAAAAAAAATAAAGTCGCTACTGATAATGCAGGACCTTCTTTTGCCGTTTTGCTATATAGCCTCTGTAAGTCTTATAACTTTTTGTCCCTTTATTCTTCTGTTAATGCTTACTTTTATATTTACTTGATTTTTGGTACTATATTGAGTGCTTCTCATTTCTACCTGGATATATTTTTCATCTGTTTTCTTTGTGATTACCATGGGGTTAAAATTTAACATCCTGAATATATAACAATCATATTTGGTTTGATGACAGATTAACTTCAATAGTATGTACATATACTTTTCCTGTACCCTTCTGTCTCCACCAATTTTGGTCCTTGTTACCACTTATATCTTTGTATAGTATGTGTCTAAAAACATAGATTTATCATTAGATTTTTGCATTTGCATTTTGAGCATCTATAGAAAGTAAGACATGGAGTTACATATGAAATAACACACTGCGATAATACTGTCTTTTATAATTACCCAAATGGTTTACCTTTACCATAGGTCTTTATTTCTTAATGCTGCCCTGAAGCACTGTCTATTGGTCTTTCCTTTCAGTGTGAAGAGCTCCTTTTTTTTTTTTTAATTTTTTAATTTTTATTATTTATTTTTTTATTAATTAAAAAAATTAACAACAAACAAAACAAGATATTCCATTCTACATATATAATCAGTTATTCTTAATGTCATCACATAGTTGCATATCCATCATTTCTTAGAACATTTGCATCAATTTAGAAAAAGAAATAAAAAGACAAAGAAAAAGAAATAAAACAATAATAGAGAAAAAAAAAGTTATACATATCATACCTCTTACCCCTCACTTTCATTTACCACTAGCATTTCAAACTAAATTTATTTTAACATTTATTCCCCCTATTATTTATTTTTATTCCATATGTTCTACTCTTTTTGTTGATATGGTAGATAAAAGGAGCATCAGACACAAGGTTTTCATGTTCACAGAGTCACATTGTGAAAGTTATATCATTGTTCAGTCATCATCAAGAAACATGGCTACTGGAACACAGCTCTACATTTTCAGACAGTTCCCTCCAGCCTCTCCAAAGAGCTCCTTTTATCATTGCTTGTAGAGCCAGTCTAGTGGCGAAGAATACCCTTAGCTTTTGTTTATCTGGAAATCTCTTAATCTTTCCCTCATTTTTAATTAATTAATTTCTTTTTTGTTGATATATAAATTCACATACCATGTAATCATCCATTGTGTACAATTAATGGTTCACAATGTCATTATACAGCTGTGTGTTTATCATCATATCCACTTTTTATTTATTTTTTGTGAAAAATAACATATATACAAAAAAGCAATATATTTCAAAGCACATTGCAACAATTAGTTGTAGGAAAGATTTTCAGAATTTGGTATGGTTACAGTTCTACAATTTTAGGTTTTTACCTCTAGCTGCTCTAAAGTACTGGAGACTAAAAGAAATATCAATATGATTCAACAATCATACTCATTTGTTAAACCCTGTCTTCTCTGTATAATTCCACCATTACCTTTGATCTTTCTCCCACTCTTTAGGGATATTTGGGCTATGCCTATTCCAACTTTTTTCATATCGGAAGGGGCTGCCAATAATATGGGATAGGGGGATGGAACTGGTTCTAGACTGGTCCCTCTGTATTTCAGGACTTATCTGGTCCAGGGACCCATCTGGAGGTTGTAAGTTTCTGGAAAGTTACCTAGTGCATGGAACCTTTGTAAAATATTGTATAATGCCCTAGATGTTCTTTAGGGTTGGCATGAAGGATTTTGGTTGGGGTTTGGCAAGGTATGATAGGTAGCAATGTCTAACTGAAGCTTGCATAAGAGTGACCTCCAGAGTAGCCTCTCAATTCTATCTGAACTTTCTCAGCCACTGATACCTTATTTGTTACACTTCTTTACCCCCTTTTGGTCAGGATGGCATTGTTGATCCCATGGTGCCAGGGCCAGACTCATCCCTGGGAGTCATCTCCTATGACACCAGGGAGACTTTCTCCTCTGGATGTCATGACCCATGTAGGGGGGAGGGCAATTATTTCACTTGCAGAGTTGGGCTTAGAGAAGAAAGATCACATCTGAGCAAGAAAAGAGGTCCTCTGGAAGTAACTGTTAGGCATACCTATAGGTAGGCTAAGCTTCTCTGCTACCTACATAAACTTCACAAGAGCAAACCTCACGATCAAGGGCTTGGTCTATTGATTTTTGGTGTGCCTAATGTTTGACACAGTATCTGGGGTTTCCCCGGTGGTAAAGTTTGAGTTCCATATTTTTTGTCCCATCCCTCAAGTCTCCCTCATTTTTGAAAGAAAGTCTTGCTGGATTTAAATTTTAATTCTTGGCTGGAGTCCCGGTGTTTTCTTGCTTCCATGGTTTCTGATGAGAAATTGGAAATCCAATCCCTTATATGTAACTGCTTTTTTTTTTTTTTTTTTGCATCTTTCAGAACTCTCTTGTCTTTTGTATTTGACAGTGTGATTAATATATGATGGAGTATTATTTCCTCACGTTTTTCCTGTTTGGTATTCTCTACATGTCGTGCATGTACACATTTACATCCTTTGCTCAGTTTGGGAAGTTCTCTGTCATTATTTCTTACAGTATTCCTTCTGCCCCTTTCTCTATATCTTCTCTCTCTGGGACTCCCAAAGTGTGTATATTGGTGTACTTGATGGTGTTCATAGGTATCTTAGACTATTTTTGCTTTTAATACTTCTTTTACTTTTTTTTCTCTTCTGCTTGACTCTTTTCAAGTGTCTTGTTTTTGGCCATAATTTCTTGTTTGTTTGACCTGGACTATTTTGTTGAACATGTACATTTTAATATTTTGAAATATTAACTCTGGGCTTTACTCTCTGGCATGCGTATTATTTGGTTTTGTTACCAGCTGATGACAAGACAGATTTTCTTGAGCTTCAGCCCTCCTTATCAGGAAGTTGTTCCTAGGGCAAATGCAGTGTGCAGTTTTCTCTGTCTTGTCCTGGGCTTTTGGTTTTGTTTTTTGGTTTCCTTTGTTTACAGAGGTTTGGGTTCCCCTTTTCTTTCCCATGAGACAGAGCTCCATCTCCCAAGTATTTGAAGCTTGCAGCCCTTTGTCCCAAACTGTGTGCCTTTATTGTTTTTTACGCTCCTTTCATTGCATCAAGCTGCTTTTGCCTGGGGTGCTCATTGTGGGAGAAGGGTCACACCAGAGAGTCCATTCCCAAGTCAGTCTTTCTTAGCTGAAACAGGGCCAGAGACCCAGGTAGGGGGTGCAGACCGGCTCTGAAGTGCCTCAGGGAGGGTATCAGTAGGCGCACCAAAAGTTTCTCTGACAGCTCCCCACAGCTGAGCTTTCTTGGCCTGCCTAGCAGAAGTCCCCTTTAACTGTGTCCTGCAGCCCTGAGGAAGCACTGTGTCTTTAAATCACCACCACCCATCTGGGGTAGCATGAAACAGGGGCTGCCCTCAGAGCTGGGACCCCTGAGATCTGAATTTGCTAATCAGAAGTCATGATCAGTCATCAGCCTTGCCTGTCCCTATTCTTGGATAAATGGGTTTTATATCCCTTTCTGGTACCAGCATCTATCCGGGAACTGGACCACATGTGAGTGGGGGCTGGGTGCTGCTGGTCGTTCTACATGGAGAGAGCAATTTCCAGTTCTTTTCTATTATTTATCTGCCTCTTCCTCTGGCTCTTCCCTGTATGCTGTACAGTGTTTTTCTGGTCGTTGGCGTTTCAAATTTGTTGTTTTAGACAGTTCCTGCCTGTTTAATTTTTTTTTTTTTGTCCGGAAGACTGAGTCCTGGAGTTCCCTACTCTGCTATTTTCCATATAAGTCTGTTCCCTTTTATTATTTTTATATCCTTTTTTTCTTGAAAATTAATTTTAAGGTTATTTAAGCAATTTAATAGTAATAAATGGATTTTAGAAAATTGTATTTAATCCTAGTTCCAATGCAAAAGTGTTTGTTATTTTTGTGTATTCTCTTATTCTAATTTCTACTTCTGTTTACATTTTAGTATTCCAGCTGCCGAAAGGCAATATACCAGAAATAGAATGCCTTTTAAAAAGGGAAATTTAATAAGTTGCTGATTTACAGTCCCAAGGCTGAGAAAATGTCTCAATTAAAGCAAGGATATAGAAATGTCCAATTTAAGGCATCCAGGGAAAGATACCTTGGTTCAAGAAGGCCAGTGAAGTTCAGGGTTTTTCTCTCAACTGGGAAGGTGTGATGAACATGGCAGCATTTCTCTTGTAGCTTCCTGCTTCATGAAGCTCCCCCAGGGGCATTCTCCTTCTTCATCTCCAAAGGTTGCTGACTGGCAGGCACTTTGGTTCTCTTAGTCTCGTGGCTCTGCTCAGCTCTGCTGTAGCTTTCTCATGGCTCTGTCGTCATTCTCTGTTCTCTCAGAATCTCTTCTTTTATAGGATTCCAGTAAACTAATCAAGACCCATGTAGAATGGGTGGAGACACATCTCCATCTAATCAAGTTTAATACCCACAATTGACTGAGTCACATCTCTGTGGAGATAACCTAATAAAGTTTCCAACCTGTAGTACTGAATGGGGTTAGAAGAAACCGTTGCTCCCCTATGGTTGATTAGGATTCAAACTTGGCTTTTTATAGGGTACATAAATCCTTTCAAACTAGCATATAACTTTTAAGATACTACTCTGCTATTACTTTTTCTGTTTATCTGCCCTTCCTTTGTTAGATCTTTTTACTCGGTTGCATTTAATTTCCAAAGGCTATCCTAACAAACTACCACAATCTTGATGGTTTAACAACATAAATTTATTCTCTCACAGAAGTCCAAAATTCAAGTTGTTGGCAGCACCTTGGCTCTGTCTCTGAGAGCTCTTGGGGAGGATCTTAACCCGCGTCTTACCAACTTCTGGCAGTCCTCCTTGGTTTGTAGATGCACCACTCTTGTCCTTGCCTCTTTCATCACATGGTGTTCTATCTGTGTCTGTCTCTGTGGCAAGGTTTCCTTCTTCTTATGAAGACACCAGTGATTAAGTTTAGATGCCCTCCTAATACAGCATGATCTCACCTTAACTTGATTGATTATGTCACAAAGATCCTAAATAAGCTCACTTTCGCAGATAGTGCGGTTAGGACTCTTAATGTATCTTTTTGGTCAACCCCCAGTATACATACAGCTTATTTTAGTTTGCTGATGCTGCCAGAATGCCATAGACCAGACATGGATTGGCTTTTATAAATTGAATTTATTGAGTTACAAGTTTATGGTTCTAAGGCCTTAAAAATGCCCAAACTAAGACATCCAGAGAAAGATATCTTGACTCCGAAGAAAGGCTGAATGGCATCTGGGATTTCTCTGTCAGCTGGGAAGACACATGGCTGGCATCTACTGGTCCTTGTTCCCGGTTCTGTTGCTTCCAGCGTCTGATTCCAATGGTTTCCACTCTTAAGTGTCTGTTTCCTCACTTAGCTGCCCTGGGGCAAAGCTTTGTATTCCATCTCTTAGCTTAGTATCTCCTGAGGCCTGAGATTTCTTCTCTTCAGATTCTGGCTATTTTTGTAAGTCTTTGCTTAGCACCTGGGCTTCTTGTGTCTTCATCTCCTTGCATCTGAGGTTACTTCCAAATGTTTCTCCTTTTATAGAATTCCAGTAAACTAATTAAGGCCTACCTTAAATGGGGAGAGTCACATCTCCACCTAATCAAAAGGTCCCACCTACAATGGGGTGTGTTACACTCGATAGGAGCAACCTAATCAAGAGGTCCCACTGTACAATGTCAGATCAGGATTCAGAGAACATGGCTGCCCACAAGACTGGATTAGGATTAAAAAAACTTGGCTTGTTTGGGGTACATAACAGTTTCAAACCAGTACTTGAGTTCTTATGAGAGTTTCCTCCTTGAATTTTTTTTTTTTAACTATTAATATGCTCTGGAAAATTGTACTTTCCAAAGATGGCTACAGTGGCATCTACCAGTCATATGCTATTCTTAAAATGTGACCTAGATGCTCCTCCCATGTAGTGGTGGAATCAGTGTTGACTCTGAAACCTGGGTAAGTCATTGTGGCTGCCTCAATCAGTAGAGTATGGCTGTCTCACTTCTGAGGCAAGCTTATAAAAATGCCATTCAGTTCTGCTTTCCTTTCTTGGGCTGCTCATTCGTGGATTTGTAAGCTAGAAAGTAGGCAAGAAAAATAAGGAAAGAACACTTTGAATTCACGTATTTCTGTGGAGCTCCTGTTTAACATATCTAACCCATTAGATGTCTCTTTTCTGAAGCTCAACATGTTAAAAATTAAGGTTTTGTCTCTCGCCACCATCTTTTTTTTTTTCTCCTTTATCTTGGTTGATTTACTCTGTAGCCATTTATATCAGAAATCTAGAAATTAATCTTTAATTCCTGTATCTGCCCACCTCTAGTTTTACATCTTAAATATTATTTTAGTTTGTTAGCTTCCAGAATGCAATATACCAGAAATGGAACAGCTTTTAAAATGGGGAATTTAATAAGCTGCAAGTTTATAGTTCTAAGGCTAAGAAAATGTCCCAATTAAAACAAGTCTATAGAAATGTCCAATCTAAGGCATCTAGGGAAAGATACCTTGGTTCAAGAAGGCTGATGACGTTCAGTGTTTCTTAAGTGGAAAGGCACATCGTGAACATGGTCAGAGTTTCTCTCTCAGCTGGAAAAGTGCTGGAAAACTTTGGTAAACGTGGCATCATCTGCTAGCTTCCTCTCCTGGCTTCCAGTTTCATGAAACTCCCTGGGAGGCATTTTCCTTCTTCATCTCCAAAAGTTGCTGGCTGGTGGGCTCTCTGCTTCGTGGTGGCATTCATTCTCTGCTCTCTCAGATTCTCTCACTTTCTCTGAAATGTTTCCTTTTTTATAGGATTCCAATAAACTAATCAAGACCCACCTGAATTGGTGGAGACACATCTCTACCTAATCCAGTTTAACAACCACCCTTGATTGAGTCACATCTCCAGGGAGATGATCTAATTACAGTTTCAGACGTACGATACTGAATAGGGATTAGAAGAAATGGCTGCCTTTACGAAATGGGATTAGGATTAAAACATGGCTTTTCTAGGGTACATATATCCTTTCAAACCAGCACAAATATTTTTTAAAATTCAATTTTCTTGAGATATATTCACATGCCATATAATCATCCAAAGTATATAATCAGTGGTTCACAGTATCATCATATAGTTGTATATTCATCACTACAATTGGTTTTTGAACATTTTCATTACTCAAAAAAATTACATTTAAGAATAAAAATAAAGACGATAAAAAACACCTTAAAATCCCATACCCCTAATACCCCTTTTTATTTATTTATTTTTTGTCCTTAATTTTTTTATTCATCTGTCCATATACTGCATAAAGTGTGTGTCAGCCACAAGGTTCTCACAATTACAAGGTCACACTGTGAAAGCTATATAGTTATATAATCATCTTAAAGAATCGAGGCTACTGGAATGCAGTTCAACAGTTTCAGGTATTTCCTTTTAGCTATTCTAATATACTAAAAACTAAAAAGAGATATCCATATAATGCATAAGAATAAACTCCAGAATGATTTCTAGATTATATTTGAAACATCTCAGCCACTGAAACTTTATTTTGTTTCATTTCTTTTCCCTTTTTGGTCAAGAAGGGTTTCTCAGTTCACAGTGATGCTGGGTGCAGGCTCATCTCCGGGAGTTCTATCCCTTGTTGCCAGGGAGATTTACACCCCTGGAAGTCATAGCCCATGTAGTGGGAAGGACAGTGAGTTCACCTGCCAAACTGGCTTAGATTGAGCCACATCTGAATAACAAAAGATGTTCTCTGAGGGTGCCCCCTTGGCATCACTATAACTAGGCTTAGCTTCTCCTTTGCAGGAGTACATTTCATAAGGGCAAGCACCAAGATTGAAAGTTTGGCCTATTAAACTATTCCCCAGTGCTTGCAAAAATATCAGAAATTCCCCAGGTGGGGAAGATTAATATTTCCACATTTTTCCCCAAGTCCCTCAAGGGAGCTTTGCAAATACATTTTTTTTGTTCCCTACCCAAATTACTCTAGGATGTATTGAGGAATCACACCAACCTGTACAAACCACCAAGATCTTATTCCCTATTCAAGGTTCCATAGAATTACGATGTTTGAATAAACTGACCATACAAGTTAAATTAGATGGTATGCTACAGAAAATATAAATTTTGTACCAAATAAACATCTCTTCTTTTGGTCTCACACAGAAGTTGAAGTTATAAAATACAGTCAGTATCATCTGTTACCCTTTATTCTGATTTACCTTAATACTAGCTAGATCAGCTTCGTTCATATCTCTAATTGAAGTCTGATCTCTTTTTCAGCTTTTTAAAACAGTTGCTGTATGAGGTAATGCTCACTTTCATGGCTGCAGAACTCTAGCCCTGAGTCTCAGGTGTCACACAGATATCTGAAGTTCTGGAGACTGTCCAGATTATACACAAAGAGCCTAGCATCTCAGAATTTAGAAATAACTTACAGCCCAGGAATAGATGTGCCTGTTATAAGAGCTCACAGTCTAGAAACCTTTACAATAAGCCTTCCCATGATAACCTGTGCGCTTGGTTGTTTTCAGAGTTTGCACATCATAGTTAGTCCATATTAGTGAGACATTGTAATGTTTGTCTTTTCATTTCTGTTTCAGTTCACTCAACATACTGTTTTCAAGGTCTATTCACCTAGTTGCATGCCTCACAACTTCATTGCCTCTTGCAGCCACACAGTATTCCATTGTATATATATACCGCAGTTTGCCCTTCCATTCATCAGTTGTTGTGCCCTTAGGCCACCACCATTCATTGCAGTTTGTGAATACTGCTGCCATAAACACCAGTGTGCAAATGTCCATTTGTGTTCCTCCTTTCAGTTCTTCCAAGTATATAAATACCTAATATTTATATACTTGGATATTTATAAACTTGGGTTGCAGGGTGATGTAGCCGTCCTCTGTATAGCCTTCTGTGGAACCATCACACTGCCATCCAGATAGGCTGCACCTCCTACTTCTGTACCAGCAGTGAATAGGAAACAGTACTTCCCTCTCTCCAGATTTTTTCCAGCACTTGTATCTTTCTGTGTATTTTTTACACAGTTTATTCACACATCATACAATCCATCCTAAGTAAACAAGCAGTGGTTCCTGGTATAATCACATAGATAGGCACACACCACCACCATCTATATGAGGACATTTCCGTTTCTTTCTCAAAGGAAGAGGAAGAAGAAGAAAAAACTTTTTAATGAAATGAAATATATAAAATAAAAAACAAAGGAGAAACAACACCACCAATACCAAGAATCTTACACCCCTCTCTTATATCTCCATCTTATTGACATTTAGCTTTATTGCCTTGGTTACATTTAATGGAAGCATGTTACAATGCTACTGTTAACTATAGACTCTAGTTTGCATTGATTGTGTTTTTTCCATGTATCATCCCATTTTCAACTCCTTGCAATGCTGACATTCATTTGTTCTCCCTCATGTAAAAGCGTTCTTATATTTGTACATTTAAACACCATCACTGACCACTCTAAGTTTTGCTAAGTTGTACAGTCCCAGTCTTTATCTTCTGTCTTTCTTTCAGGTGTCATACACGTCCCTTGCCTTCCTCTTTAAGCCAAACTCACACTCATCTTTGTTCAGTGTACTTACAATATTGTGCTACCATCAGATAGTATTGTGCTATCCATTTCTGGATCTATACAATCAGTCCTGTACTCCTTCAGCACCAAATACCCAATCTCACCCCCTTTCTCCAATCTCTGCCTTCTTTCTATCTCCTGAGAACCTGTGTTCTCAACTTTAGCTCTCAAAATTTGCTTATTAATGTTATTTCATATTAGTGAGACCATACAGTATTTGTCCTTTTGATTTCACTCAACATGTCTTCAAGTTTCATGCACAGTGTTGTATGCTTCATGACTTTATTCTGTCTCACCTTTGCATAATATTCCCTTGTATGCATATATCACAATTTGTTTATCTACTCGTCTGTTGATAGACATTTGGACTGTTTCCATCTCTTGGCAATCATAAATAATGCCACTATAAATATTGGTGTGCAAATATCTGTTCGTTTCCCTGCCTTCAGTTCCTTTGAATATATACCTAGTAATGGGATTGCTGGATCATATAGAAATTCTATACTTAGCTTCCTGAGGAACTGCCAAACTGCCTTCCAGTGTGATTGCACATTTCTACATTCCCACCAACAGTAGATAAGTGTGTCTCTTTCTCCATATACTCTCCAGCACTTGTAACTTTCTTTTTTTTCTTTATAATTGCCATTCTAATAAGTGTGAGATGATATCGCATTGTGATTTTGATTTACATTTCCCTGATAGCCTGTGAAATTGAGCATCTTTTCATATGTTTTTTTTTTACATGGGCAGGCACCGGAAATCGAACCCGGGTCCTCTGGCATGGCAGGCACACATTCTTGCCTGCTGAGCCACTGTGGCCCGCCCTTTTCATATGTTTTTGAGCCATTTGTATTTCTTCTTTGGGAAAATGTCTGTTCATGTCTTTTGCTGATTTGTAATTAGATGTTGTTTGACTTTTTGTTGTTGTAGAATCTCTTTATATGTTCTGGATAGTAAACTCCTCTCTGATATGTGGCTTTCAAATATTGCCTTCCATTATGTAGACTTCTGACAAAAAAGTCCTTTGATGTACAAAAGTATTCAGTTTTAAGGAGATCCCATTTATCTATTTCTTCTTTCATTGCTTGGCTTTGGGTGTAAGGTCCATGAATCCACTTCCTGTCACAGAATCTTTAAGGTATTTCCCTACGTTTTCTTCTAAATGGTTTATGGTCTTAACTCTAATGTTTAGGGCTTTGATCCATTTTGAGTTAATTTTTGCATAAGGTGTGAGATAGGGGCCCTCTTTCATTCTTTTGGATATGGTTATCCATTTCTCCAAACATCTTTTATTTAAGAGGCTGCTCTGTCCCAGTTAAGTTGACTTGACTGCCTTATCAAAGATCAGTGGTCTGTAGTTGAGAGGGTCTATTTCTGAATGCTCAATTCAATTTCATTGGTTAGTGAATACCAGTACCATGCTATTTTGACCACTGTAGCTTTGTAATATGCTTTAAAGGCAGGTAATGTGAGACCTCCTACTTCTTTTCTCTTTTTCAAGATACTTTTTAGCAATTCAGGATATCCTGCCCTTCCAAATAAACTTGGTTATTGGTTTATTTCTGTTTCTGCAAAGTAAGTTGCTGGGATTTTAATTGGTATTGCATTGAATATATAAATTAATTTGGGTAGAATTGACATCTTAACTATATTTAGTTTTCCAATCTATGAACACATGATATACCCTTCCATTTATCTAGGTCTTTTTTAAAATTTATTTTAGCAATTTCTTGTGGTTTTCTGTATATAGGTCTTTTGTGACCTTGGTTAAATTTATTCCCAAATATTTGATTCTCTTGGTTGCTATTATAAATGCAATTTTTTTCCTTGATTTCCTCCTCAGATTGCTCATTACTAGTGTGTAGAAATTTTACCCATATTTGTGTGTAGGTCTTGTTCCCTGCCACTTTGCTATATTCATTTGTTAGCTCTATTAGCTTTGCTGTAGATTTTTTAGGTTTTTCTATATAGAGTATCATGTCATCTGCAACAGTGAAAGTTTTAATTCTTCCTTTCAAATTTGGATGCCTTTTATTTCTTTTTCTTGTCTAATTACTCTAAGTAGAACTTCCAGCACAGTGGTGAATAACAGTGGTGACAGTGAACATCCTTGTCTCGTTCCTGATCTTAGAGGGAAAGCTTTCAGTCTTTCCCCATTGAGGATGATGTTAGCTGTGGGTATTTCATATGTTCACTTTATCATGTTGAG
Organism: Tamandua tetradactyla; assembly: GCF_023851605.1. Taxonomy (NCBI): domain Eukaryota; kingdom Metazoa; phylum Chordata; class Mammalia; order Pilosa; family Myrmecophagidae; genus Tamandua; species Tamandua tetradactyla. Next base: position 14,102,947 of record NC_135338.1, read on the forward strand.
GAAGCTCCTTTCTATTCTTATACTTTGAAGTGTTTTCATCCAGAAGGGCTGTTGAATTTTGTCAAATTCCTTTTCTGCATCAATTGAAATGATCATGTGTTTTTTTACACTTTGATTTATTGATGTGGTGTATTATACTATTGATTTTCTTGTGATGAACCAGACTTGCATACCTGGGAAAAATCCCACTTGATTATGGTGTATAATTCATTTAATGTGCTGTTAGATTCCATTTGTGAGTATTTTGATGAGCATCTTTGCATCTGTATTTTTTAGAGAGATTGTTCTGTATTTTCTTTTCTTGCAGTATATTTGTCTGGCTTTGGTATTAGGATTATGTTGACTTCCATGGAATGAGTTAGGTAGCCTACCCTCCTCTTCAATGTTTTTGAAGAGTTTGAGCAGGATTGGTGCTAATTGTTTCTTGAATGTTTGGTAGAATTCACATGTGAAGCCATCTGGTCCTGAACTTTTCTTTTTGGAATGCTTCTTGATGGCTAATTCAATCTCTTTACTTGTGATTGGTTTGTTGAGGTCGTCCATTTCTTCTCCAGTCAGCGTTGGTTGTTCATGCCTTTCTAGGAAGTTTTCCATTTCATCTATGTTGTCTAGTTTATTAACATATAGTTGGTCGTAATATCCTCTCATTACATCCTTTATTTCTCTGGAGTCAGTGGTTATGTCCCATCTTCTGTTTCTGATTTTACTTATTTGCATCTTCTCTCTTTTTTTTGGTCAGCCTAGTTAAGGGTTCATCAATTTTGTTGATTTTCTCAAAAAATCAACTTCTTGTTTTGATGATTTTCTCAATTGTTTTCATATTCTCAATTTCATTTATTTCTGCTCTGATCTTTGTAATTTCTCTCCTTTTGTTTGCTTTTGGGTTAGTTTGTTGTTGTTTCTCTAGTTCTCCCAAGTGAACATAATTCCTCAATTTTTGCTATTTCTTCTTTTTTAGTATAAGCATTTAGGGCAATAAATTTCCCTCTCAGCACTGCCTTTGCTGCATCCCATAAGTTTTGATATGTTGTATTTTCATTTTCATTTGCCTCAATATAGTCACTGTTTTCTCTTGCAATTTCTTTCTGACCCACTGGTTGTTTATGAATGTGTTGTTTAGCTTCCAGTATATTTGTGAATTTTCCAGCCTCCCACCTATTAATTGATTTCTAACTTCATTCCATTATGATCCTCAAAAGTGTTTTGTATAATTTCAATCTTTTAAAATGTATTGAGAATCACTTTGTCATGTGATCTGTACTGGAGGATGATCCATGGGCACATGAGAAAAATGTGTATCTTGCTGTTGTAGAGTGTAATGCTCTATAAATGCCTGTTAAGTCTAGTTCATTTATCATATTATTCAAAATCTCTATTTCCTTGTTAATCCTTTGTCTAGATGTTCTATCCATTGATGAGAGCAGGGAATTGAAATCTCCAATAATTATATTAGAGGTGTCTCCTTCTCCCTTCAGTGTCGTCAGTATGTGCCTCATATATTTTGGTGCACTCTGACTAGGTGCATAAATATTTGAGTGTTCTGTCTTCTTAATGAATTGTTCCTTTTATTAATACATAATGTTCTTTGTCCCCTTTAATTGTTTTGCACTTGGAGTCTAATTTGTCTGATATTTGTGTAGCTATCCCTGCTCTTTTCTGGTTGTTTGCATGAAATATCTTTTTTGAGTCTTTCTCTTTCAACCTATTTTTGTCCTTGGGTCTAAAGTGAGTCTCTTGTAGATAGCATATAACTGGGTCCTATTTTTTAATACATTCTGCCAGTCTACGTCTTTTTATTGGGGATTTAATTAATTAACATTTATTGTTATTACTGTAAAGGCAATACTTTCTTCTACTATTTTATATTTTTTATTTTACAAGTCATGTCTTTTTTTTTTCCCTCACTCTTTTTACTCTTCCTGATAGTCTTCATTTCTTCACTCTTTTCCAAACCTTCCTCTCCTGTCCTTTCCTATTTGCCTGGAGTGTTCCCTTTAGTATTTCTTGTAGAGCATGTCTCTTATTTACAGACTCTCTCAGTGTCTGTCTGAAAATATTTTAAACTCTCTCTCATTTTTGAAGGACAGTTTTGCTGGATATAGAGTTATTGGTTGGCAGTTTTTCTCTTTCTTAAATATATCATACCACTGCCTTTGCACCTCCATAGTTTCAGCTGAGAAATCTGCATATAGTGTTATCAGATTTCCCTTGGATGTAATGGATTGCTTTTCTCTTACTGCTGTCATAATTCTCTCTTTGATGGTCTGGAGTAGGTCTAGTTGGATCTCTACTGTGTGGGTTATACTCTGCTTCTTGCATCTATAATTTTATGTCTTTCATGAGAGGTGGGAAATTTTCAGTAATTATTTCCTCTATTATTCTTTCTGCCCTTTTCTCCTTCTGTTCTCCTTTTTGTATGCCTGTAACACATGTATTTGCACACTTCATATTGTCATTCAGTTCCCTAGGACCCTGCTAATATTTTTCCATTCTTTTCCTTATCTGTTCTTTGTGTATAGGATTTCAGATGTGCTGTCCTCTAGTTCACTAATCATTTTTCTGCCTCTTAAAAGATGCTGTTGTATGTCTCTATTGTGTTTTTCATCTCTTCTATTGTGCCTTTCATTCCCATAAGTTCTGCCGTTTGTTTTTCAAACTTTCACGTTCTTCTTTATGTTCATGCAATTTCACTAGATCCTTCATCTCTTTTGCCATATCTTTCCTTGAGTCTTTGATTTGATTTTTTATTTTGATTTTGCATGTTTATATGAACATCTTTAATTAGTTGTTTCAACTTCTGTATCTCATGCAATTTTTTTTTTCCTTTGAGTCATATCTTATTTTTTCCTCGTATGACTTTAACTTTTTGCTAGTTTCTAGGCATTGGATTTCCTTATTTAATTCATTCTGGAGGTCATTTTCCCTCCTTTACCTAGGGTTTTCTTGTTACCTAGGCTTTGTTCTCTATCTGTTCTTTGGCATTCATTTCAACTTATTTTAGACCTCTAGCATAGGTTCTGTTTAACTGATCAGAATTCTTTAGCTGTTGTTTTTCTGGTTCTTGCCCTGCCTAAATGGAACCTTTTTTTTGAGGCGGTTCTCCCCAGATATGATTGACCTCAATCAGATTTTCCCAGACCAGACAGGCCCAGTTCCCAGAAGGTGGGTGTAATCAATATCAAATTTCCTTGAGGGTGAGACCCAGCAAGTTGTCAGACTTTCCTGTGAATTCTGTAGACTCTGTGCTTTTCCTAGGCTGCTCTGCAGATGGCGCTTGTCAGCACACAGCTCCCCACGGGCATAAAGTGATGTGGTGCCTTTAATTCAAAGCAGATCCTTCCTTTCCAGGGGTGAGGTTGAGACAGAGACTGAGGTTGAAGACAAGCTTAAGCTGTTTCTGTTTTCCAGCTCCTGGGTCTCGGATTCTCTGAAGGAGGGCCACCAATTGAACTGGGCCCTGCCCCCTTTTCTTAGGGAAGATACACCCTTTAGGAAATTATCTCACCCACTTAACTCATTACTTTGTCTCTCAGATTTCTCTTAACTCAGCCCTTGCCTGGGTCTGCTGACAATTGAAAATGCCTGAGGCTTTCTCTACTGAGCTACTTAGAATAGTTCGAGAAAAAAAGGGAAAAAAAAGAAATCCCTTTTCAGAGCAGTCCCCAACCCTCAAGTTATGCCTATCAAGAGCTGGACTTTGTACTTGGCTCTTTGTGCTCCCCTCCTTGGGACACAGCCACTTTCAGTAGTCTAAGCTTGGCTGATTCCAAAACCTCCATCTTTTTATTTTAATTTTCCATCAGCCCCAGCTCCTCTCTGTGGGGACTTGGAGCTTGACTGAGCTACCTTCCCTTGCTCCTAGTAGAGAGTACTTAAAGATAGTTCTTTAGGCAGTTATCATCTTTACATGGGTAGTTACTTTGTCTCTCAGACCTAACTTCATTCTGCCCTTACCTGGGGCAGTGCTGTAGCCTGGGAAGGCCAGCAGCTCTGTCTAATGGACTTCTAAGAAGTTATAAAAAGAAAAAGCAGAAGAAAGGAAAAAAAAAAAACCCTTTTTGGAGCTGGACCCCAGACTTCCTAGGTTTGCCAATGAAGAACCAGAGTTAGTACCTGGCTCGATGTGCCCCTTTTCTTGGGGCCCAGCCCTTTTCCAGTATTTTGAGCTTGTCAAATGCCAAAAACCTCCTTTTTTTGCTTTTTTCTCCTCCATCAGTCCTGCCTACTCTCTGCTGGCACGAACCTCCTGGTTCCTTTCATGCTTGTGCCAGGTTTTTCTGTGCTCAGAGCTTGTATTCAGCAGTCAGAATCTGTTAATTAATTCTGCAGTTGGAGCTTGGTTGAGCTACCTTCCTTGCTCCACTAGAGAGGGCTTCTTTTCCCCTTGGGGAACCAACTCCAAGACATTCTGCTGTGTTGGTGGGGAGTGGCGCCAGCCTCCGTGGCTTGAGAGTCTTAACAGTTCTGCATGGGCTCTCAGCCATTCTGCCCATTCCAGATTAGTGTGCAATGTGTGTCTGGTCACAGAAATCACTCAGGCAGCTGTTCATGACAGTTCCTGGTCATTTACTTGCTGCCCTAGAGGTCTATCTAAATTCCACACCTCACTATGCTGACATCTTAAATCACGTAGTTATATTAACAATGAATACTATAATCCATGTCCTCGTGATTTCTCGTCTGGACTATTTTAGCAATAGCAACTCATATTGTCACTATTCCTTTAGCTTTGCTCCCCATCGCTGGCCGAATGGTATGTTAACATTTGCATATGACCTTGTCATAGTAATTCTTACATTTCATGAATGGCTTCACTTTATTTACAGAATAAAGCCCTAGTTTCTTCACAGAATGTACAGATTTTTAATGACCTGGTTCCCTGCCAGTTCTTTGTCATTATTTGCCTGTTCTTCCATTTCACTTTATCACTTATAGTTCTCCAAATGAAGAATAAATCAAGCTCTTCTCCTCCTTCAGAATGTTCACTCATTCAGGTTTTTGGCATAATTTAGTTCCTTTTTGATTGTGGTACTGGGCTCCCCATTTTCTTGCTAGCTGTTGGCCAGAGGTTGCTCTCAGATCCTCCGGGCCATGCTCAGGCCAGTACTCTCACAACATTGCAACTTCCTTCTTGAAAGCCAGCAGGGCAGTCTTCTTCCAATATGCTGCTACAAACACCCTGTCTTATGTAATGTAACCTAAAGGGATGTAAGCTAGCCAAGGGAATAATTGAACCCATATGTTAAGGGGAGGCATTTATACAAGCTGTGTACACCAGGAGGAAGGATCTTGTGGGCTCATCTAAGAGTACTGCCTACCACAGGTAAATGTAGGAGTCCTTGGAACTTTTTAGGATCTGTTTTTTTCCTTTTTATCTTTAATAATTGGAAAGTTTGTAAGAGTGCACCTTCCTATATATATCTGCTTTTATAAACTATATTGGTTATTCAGTAGGCCCTTTCAATCTGGCAACTCATGTCCTCCAGTTTTGGAAAGTTTTTTGTGTTTATGTCAGTGGTGATTTCTTCCGTTCTATTTTCCATCTTCTGTGTTTTCTGGAACTCCTATTATTTGAAAGTTAGACCTCTTGGACTAGTACTTAAATTTTATTATATATTTTCCATCTCTACTTCTTGCTCTGCTTTCTGGGTGATTTATTCACATTTATTTTTCATTTCTTCTAGATGTGTTATTTTCTTATCCCCTTAATGTTATCCGTGATTTTTTTTGACCTTTATTCTCCATGTATAGTCTGTGTTTCCTTTATATTATTATTATTTTTCTGTTTGTTTGTTTTGTTCTCTATCCTTCCTGTTTTGGACTTTCTTTAGATGGTTGTTAGAACCTGAATGTCTGTTTTATTGTTTAGAACATGGAGCTAAAAATTGGATTGAAAAGTCTGAGAACGTCCATGTTACTTGTTGACTTTGAACTCTATAGAATGATCAGGCCTAGCCTGGTTTGGGGAAACCCTAATGTCAGTGTCTTTAGGCTTTTCCTTGGGGTTACTCAAGATCTTCGGGAAAAAGCCCTTATTCTGGAGGAGAGGTCTGGCTGCTAACATTCTGTGAACTGAGTCGGGGAGGGTCTGGGGAAATGTCAGCATGTAGTTACTTAATATCTTGTTTTGGCATGGTAGTCAGCACTCAGCAGTTCCCCAAATCCCCCAGATTGTGGGGAGGAGGGACAGCTGCCTAAACTCACGGAACTGGGAAGGGGGACCTTTCCCAGTCAGTAGAGATCTGACCACTACTTAAAAGCTTTTATCTAATCCTTATTTTAACCTTCCTGCCACTTCTCAGTATTTCACTTCCAGTTCCAGGAAGCCAGGAACTCACAGTTCTTGAACAATTGTAGAATTCTGAAGTTTAAACTGAGTTATTTCTTAGCTTTCCCTCTCATGGCTTAGTGTTTTGTAATTATTATTCTGCCCTCCAGTTTCCAAAATTTTGCTGCCTTGTCTCTTCTCCTTCTTCCTATGTTTTTGTATTTATCTCATTTAAAAAATCCCTCTGCTGTAATTTTCTTGAGATTTCTGGAGGAATGACATTAGATTTATATATTTACGCTGTTGTCTTAGCTCAGATGTTCCTCATTGTTCTGTAATGTGTCATGTATTGTATATTAAATTATGGTTGTTTTTAATTATTGCTTTGTAATATGTTTATTCTTTTTAGTTATAATTCTGTGTTTAGCTCTACAAAATCTGTAAGTTTTATAATGTTTCTACTCTGTAGGTATATTGGGTACATCAATTTAGGAAATTATGAGACCATTTCTGTTAATGTTGGATTTATTTCACAGACCTTTTTTTTTTAAATGCATGATTTTATTAATAAGAACTAGCTGAGTTTAAAATCCAAATGCTGGGATATTATTTTCACACAGTGAAGATATTGTGTTCTTTTTTTCCTCAATGAAGACCGAAGTTGCTGAAGATCCTCAGCAAGTTTCAACTGTTCATCTCCAACTGGGATTGCCGCTGGTTTTTATTGTTAGTCAACGAGCTACATATGAAGCCGATAGACGAACTGCGGAATGGGCTGCTTGGCGCCTTCTGGGAAAAGCAGGAGTTCTGCTCTTGTTGAGGTATCATGGAAATGGCATATTTACTGTATTTAGCAAAACACTAATATTTTACTCATCTGTAAATATGCTAATCTGTTCACTTGTAAATAAGCTCAAATTTCTAATAGATCCCGATATAGTTAGAACCAGTTGCTGAGCTAAAGTCTAGACATTAATGATAAGCTTGATTAAAATTTAGACTTTTAAATCTTGCAGAAAAACGGAGGCTAGAAATTCTTGTCTGTATTTACGTGTGAAATTTCGCAGTCACTAAATTTTACGTGGTCTTTTTGCGTAAATTTTGTTTAGTATAAAAATTACAGTTCTAGTCTAGATTATCATCATAGATGGCTATTATTATCAGATTAGCAACATAACATGTTTCTTTCCATTTTGAAAAAGGGACCTTTTGGAAGTGAACATTCCTCAGCATGCTAATGTGGTCTTCAAAGGAGAAGAGGTTAGTTATTTTATTTAGTGGTCTGCAATGTCTGCATATTTAAAGAAGACAAATACATGTGATCCTAAAAGGAATACTTCTTGTGGAAAATAAAAAATTCATAAATTGCCACTTCTTAAAAAATAATTGCTGTTAACATTTTGGTGTAAGTGTTTATAAGTCTGTCTCTCTTCCCATGTTCATGTATATATACGTATATACACACCACACACGTATGTCTTCATGTATATAAATACATTTTTAAAGAAAATGGGGATCATGCTATATAACCAACTTTTACTTAAAATTATATGGTCTTTTTTCATGGTAACTTGTTCAGTTGATTATGTCATGATTTATTCAGTGATATCTGCACTGTTAGATATTTAGATTGTTTGATTACTTGCTGTTTTGCTATGCTGTCTTTGTATCCTGTTTTGAACATAATTGATTCTTTTCTTTGTTTTAGTTCCTGGAAGTGATGTTTGTTATAGGAGATGGAGATTTTTAAGGCTTTAAAATATACAGTATCAAATTGCCCTCCAGAAATGGTACACTTTTACCAGTAAAGTTGGAATTCCTTGTTTCTCATATATCTTTGCCAATACTACGCATTAACATCTTTAAAAAAAACACTTTTCTATAGGCAAAACAAAAATTTTTGTTTTACTTTGTATGTCTTTGATAACTAGTAAGGTTGGACATTTTTTACACATACAGGCCATTCTTATTTCTTTTGAATATGTCCTTTACCCATTTTTTTTTTTTACTGTTAAGGAGTCTTCCTTTTTTCTTAATTATTAAAAACTCTTTATTTTTAACGACTTCTAAATTTTATATTAATTTGCTAAATTGTTGGGTAATATGTTTAAGAACTGCCAGACAGTTTAGATTTAGATTTTCTTGCTTAAGGCCATGGCAATAGTGAGCAAAGAATTTTAAAAGGGCAAATTGGAAAAAGTTTTTGAGAAGCATAGCATTGTTCAGATATGTGTTAATATGTGGCATGTGTGGCCCAGCTTTTTACCCAGATAATGTTAAAAAGCATGGAACCTTCTGAAGCCATTTATAAAAATTAGAGAATTTTAAATAAGAAAGTATAAGGAATTAGGTTTTATAGAATTAAAGTCCACTCTGTTTTTTTCAGTTTCAGTGCCTTAAATTGTTAAAATATAGTAAGAATAATTTTTCATATTGTAAGGTAAGATAGATTGTATATTAGATACAATCTCTATAAAAATAACATGTTTTCTGTAAAGGGTACAATAGGATTTTCTCTGTCTCTTTGTTTGAAAACCATGCAAATATTGTTTATTTCCTTAATTAGAGTAATAATATTGATATTGGGAGGGTATAAACACCTGTTCTCTCTCCCTTCCCTGTAAACCTTCTGGCACAGAGTTTGAGGGTCCCTAGAGTACCAGTACTTAGTGCACAGGTAGTATTGCATACTCATATTGCTATATTATAAGCCTTATAATGTTTTGTAACAGTTATTACCATTTATGTTAGCATTACATTAGTTCTTCAGGTATTTTTTTCCTGTGGCAATGATTAGCGATATGTTTTTATATATATATATATATATATATATATATATATATATATATATATATATATATATATATATATATATATATATATATATATATATAAATGTATATATTGTTTTTTTTTGGGTGGGAGGGTGCATGGTCCAGGAATTGAACCTGATTGACAATAGGTTTTAGTTTGCTAGCTGCCAGAATGTAATATACCAGAAATGAATGGCTTTTAAAAGGGGAATTTAATGATACAAGTTTATAGTTCTAAGGCTGTAAGTACATCCTAACTAAGGCATCCAGAGAAAGATACCTGGGGAAGGCACGTGACCGGCATCTACTGGTCCTTGTTCCCGGTTTCGGTGCTTCCAGCTTCTGATGCCAGTGGTTTTCACTCTAAGCATCTTTGGCCTTCACTTAGCTGCTCCAGGACACAACTCTGGGTTTCATGGCTCAGCGTCTGCTGGGGCCAGAGATTTCTTCTCTTCAGGTTGAGACTATTTCTGTGAACCCTTGCTTGGCACCTGGGCTATTTGTCTCATTCTCCAAACATCTAAACCGGCTTTGCAGTGTCTCCAAAGTGTTTCCCCTTTTAAAGGACTAGCAAACTCATTAAGACCCACCTGGAATGGGTGAAATCAGCTCCATCTAATCTAAAGCTCACCCCCACAATTGGATGTGCCGCATCTTCCTGGAGATAATACCATCAAAATCTCAAACCCACAGGGAGCACAATACCTCCATGGAGATAGTTTAATCAAAAGGGTTTCCGCCCTACAATATTAAATCATGATTAAAGGACATGGCTTTTCTGGGGTATACAACGCGTTCATACCAGCACACAATATAAACCTGAGAGTCTATGCTGTAGAATTGTACTGTCTTGTTCAAATTTCGCGTTAACTCTGGGCAAATGACGTGACTTCTGTATGTCTCCATTTTTTTCCATTGTAAAGTGGATATAATATATGTACTTTAGAGTCTTGTTAGGTCAATATATTTAATATTTAATGAAATAATGTAAAGTGCTTACGTAGTACAGGGCCCAACACATTGTAAGCGCTTAACAAATATTAATGAGTATTCATTAATGCGATATGTACTATTAAATATCTGTTCTATTTGAAGCGCAATCCTAGGCCCTGGGTATATAGCACTGAACAAAACCCAAGGTGCTGCCCTTGTGGAGCTAATCTGCTGGTAGTGGGAGTCAGATAAAAGATAAGTATAGCTGTCGTGTCAGATGGTATTAATGGCAATAGAGAAAAAAAATTAAGGGGAGAGGGTAGTCATGGCAGACCTCATAAGTGAAAACAAAGCAGAAATCTTACAAAAGCAGGGGGCAAGTGAGCCTGTGGATTGGTGGAGAAAGTGTTCCAGGCAGAGAGAACATAACTGCAGAGGCCTTAAGTATGGAGTCTTTTGCATATTAGGATAGTATTATTAGGAATAGTACTAATGCCAAGGATTATTCTGTGTAGCTGAGGGTTTTTTTTTTGGGGGGGGTGCATGGTAGGGGGATCGAACCCAGGTCTCCCGCATGAAAGGCAGGCATTCTACAGAACACTGTACCACCCGTGCACCCTGTGTGTATCTAAGTTTTTAGAAGACCTTTATATTCCTTTCTTAAAAATTTTATTATAAAACGCTTCAAGCGTATAGAAAAGTAGAAATAGAATGAACACCCATTTACTTACTACCTAGATTCAGCAATTAACATTTTTTTAACTTTTTATTTTAACATACTTTCAAACGTATTGGACAGTGATAAAAATAATACAGACTCTATCCGGAGGCCTCCAGCCTATCCCTATCGCCCCAGTACCCGTACCCACCAACTTTCACACTTTTAACCGCATTTGCCATATCATTCTATTCGATGCATTTCTGTATCCGTCAGTCTATGTCTATTTATGAATCCATTTTCTGCATCCTTGAATGTGAGTTGCATACATCGTGCTCCTTGAGCACTTAATACTTTGTCACAACACAGATGTAACCCACAGATGATGTCGAAGAAGAGAAGAAATTACAAAAAGAGTACAAAGTATGGAATTCATTATGTAAATTCGAAACCGGCAGCACTGATAGATGGTGCTGACAGTCAGAATGGTGGTTACCTTTAAGGAGATTCGTAAGAAGGAGGGACAAGAAGAATCTCTGAGGGGCTGGTAGTGTTCTCTTTTAATCCGAATGGTGGGTATGCGGCTGTAGACTTAGAATATTTTTGGGGTACACGGCTATAGACTTAAAATATTCTTTTCTGTGTGATTGTCATACCTTAATAAAAAAGCTTACCACAACCATTCCCACCTATATTTTGAACAAGTTTAGATTAACTCCATGATATTTCTGCTGGGGTAAAACATTTCTTGTGTTAAAATTAATATTAAAGATGAAGATATGTGAGGTAAAAGAACAAACATACGTGGAGTTCTTTTATGGCTTTATTTTAATTATAGTCAGGGATTACATACTAAAATAATCCAGTTATTAAAAATTTCGTGTTGGGTGTTAGTGAAAGAAAGCTTAATAGAATTAAGTTGCATTCAATCGAATAGAATTTGATATTCCTAAGATCATCTGGGGACAGAGCATGGTTTTGTCTTTATGGCTAAGCAGGCAATTGATCTTTTTAGTATAATTATTTTAGAGGAAGTATTTATTTTGAATGATATTATTGTGGAATACCAAAATAATTTTGCATGGCTCTACTTGCAATAAAATTGTATGTACTTCCATTTTATATTGAGATAGATTTGCTGTTATATGTGAAATATTTCACAGACTTCTGTATAATGCAGTTGTGACAGGAAGTGAATGAAGCTTTTAATCCCTCTTTTTTGTCATCGTTTTCAATAGTGCATACCAATTTTTTTATAAATATTACTTGGATACTTTTCTTTTCATATTGATTGTGGGGTTAATTTCATTTAATTTTAAAATTGAAGCTCAAAGGTTTCGTTTCATTTTGGTGCCAAACATGAAACATATTTTTTTTTTATTACAATGCTTTGCATTTTTAGTCATGTTTTCTAAATAAATGTGTTTCTAGGGGGTGCCAGTGGAATTTTTGGTGCTGCATGACATTGATTTACTGATAGCCCGTGTGGAAAGTAATGCGCACATTGAGGAAACCGGGGAGGATGAAGGAGGTGAAGATGAGGACGTGGAGGTTGCAGACATGGGTAACACACTGGTCCTTCCCTCTGTCCCCACCCTGCCCAGCACCCATGGTCAGTGATCGTTTCAGTGGCTCCGCTTGCTTGTAGAAGGTATTCACAGTCAAGCCGTTGTGAAGGAATCTGAAGAAATTTATTCTTGAATCTTATTTTATCAGTTGGAGGAGGTGAGGAGATAGAAGAATGCCGTGGGTGTATATGTGTGGCGATGTGCGCGCTTTGTATGTGAGCCTAATTCTAGTATTTCTTTTGCAGCTTTATCACCTCCCTCCCCCTCACATCCCCTCCCCTCCCCCGCCTCATTTTTTGGACTGAACTTCCTATGTCAATAGCCCACACTGGCCCATAATTATTGTGTGATTTTGTGCCCACATCTATAAATTTTCTCTCTTTGTCTCATTTGTACTTGCATAGGAAAAAATAGGTCAAGATTTTGAGAAAAGAGTTGTGTTCTTACTTTCTGTAAGAGTAGAACACAAAGGAAACGGCTCCCGTAGGAAATGGCGTAGGATGAGTCCAAATGAAAAGGACTGTTTCCATAAAAGAGCCACATGAAAAAAAAACCAACACTTATGGTTAAAAAGAAGGGTGTGTAATGAGTAAGGGAAAAGGTAAAGCTGAGTGAATAAATTCGCGAGTGAGAAAGTAGAGGAAAGAGGTAAAGGACACGTTAGAACAAGATTAAGAGGAGAGAAAAACGAACGGCTCTTGGGAATAGAAAGGATTGGCAGACAAATAAAACTATTGGGAATAAGAAGGAAAAAACCATATAGTAAATAGAATAGATCTTTACTAATTTTGGTATTGAGGGCATAAATTTTTATTTTTTTGGAATATGGTGTTTAAAAGGACCTTAAAGTTAATATAGTGCAACCCTTAATATTTCACAGATTTGAATACTGAGACCCAGTGAGTTCTGTAACGTTGGAGTCACACAGCTAGAAAATGTCTGGGATGGTTCTGAAATCCAGATGTAGCATTCTGTTTTATGGTATGAGTGATCATCTGGAAAATAATACCTTAGTTCTCTGATAATATAAGTGATCGCCTGGAAAACCATACTTTAGTTCTCTGAATGCAGGGTTTTCCCTCCATCTCTCCCTTTCTTTTTAATGTGTTGTTACAGAGAATTTTGAATATAGCATAAAGTAGACAGGATAATAGAATGAATCTTGTACCCATCACCTGGCCCCAGCTGCCATAAACCCATGATGAATTCTGCCCCATCCACTTCCTATTCCTTATTATTTCATAGCAAATTCCAACCATGATATAATATTATCCATAAATATTTCACTATTTCAGAAATGTAAGGATCCTCCTTTTAAAATTAACGTAATTAATACTATTATCAAAAGTAAAAATTAACAATAATTCCTTAATATCAAATGGCCAGTCATTGTTCAAATTTCCAATTGCATTATGTTCTTTCGTGCCTCTGTGCCTGTGCACGCAGGTTCCCTTTGCTTTGTATGCCTCCACCGCCTCCCTTCTCTGCCTAGCTAAGTTTTACTTGTATTTTAATATTCAGCTAGTATGAACTCCTCTGGGAAGCTATTACTGTCTTTTTAATCAAGGTAGATGCCCCTTCTCTGTTCTTATACCATCTATACACAAAATGTTTACCATTGAAAATAAGTTTTTTATAACAGCTGGATGAACATGTATGTATGTATACACACATACATATGTACACATGCATATACGTGCATACATGTGTATATATCAATGAATGAAAAGTTTTTACATATTCGGAATCCATCCATAGCTCTATGCACTTAGGATAAAATCCAAAATTCTTTTTTTAAAAACTTTTTTATTGTATGTATAACACATATGCAAAGCAAAGAAATAAAAAAGCAATAGTTTTCAAAGCACTCTTCAACAAGTAGTTACAGGACAGATCCCAGAGTTTGTTATGGGCTACCATATGATCTCAGATTTTTCCTTCTAGCTTCAGAATATAGGAGGCTAGAGGAATAAATATTTTGTTTATCACCACAATCGATTTTTTTTCTTTCTTTTTTTGTGAAAAAATAACATATACAAGAAAGCAATAAATTTCAAAGCACAGCACCACAATTAATTGTAGAAAAGACTTCAGAGTTTGATGTGGGTTATAATTCCACAATTTTAGGGTTTTACTTTTAGCTGCTCTAAGATACGGGAGACTGAAAGAGATATCAATTTAATGATTCAGCAATCATTCATTTGTTAAATCCTAACTTCTCTGTATAACTCCACCATCACCTTTGATCTTTCTGTCCCTCTTTTTAGGGGTGTCTGGGCTATGGCCATTCTAAATTTTTCATGTTGGAAGAGTCTGTCACTAATATAGGGTAGGGAGATGGAACTATCTAATGTTCTGGAGAGGCTGGGCCCTCTAGGTTTCAGGACTTATCTGGTCCAGGGACCCATCTGGAGGTTGTAGTTTTCTGGAAAGTTACCCTAGTGCATGGAACCCTTGTAGAGTCTTACATTGTCCTAGGTGTTCTTTAGGATTGGCTGGAATGGTCCTGGTTGGGGGTTGGCAGGTTATGATAGGTAAAAAGGTCTACTTGAAGTTTGCATAAGAGCAACCTCCAGAGTAGCCTCTCGACTCTATTTGAACTCTCACTGCCACTGATACTTTATTAGTTACTTCTTTTCCCCCCTTTGATCAGGATAGAATTATTGACCCCACGATGGGTACCAGGGCTGAATTCATCCTTGGGAATCATCTCCCACGTCGTCAGGGAAAATCCAAAATTCATTATCTAGCCAACATTTAGCCTTGCCTTTTCTCATGCCATTTATTCCTTCTACTACTTGTTTTTATCAGATTACAGTTTCAGGCACTTCCCTCCAGCCTCTCCAATATACCTTAACTAAAAAGGTGATATCTAAATAATATATAAGAATAACCTCCAGGATAACCTCTTGACTCTGAAATCTCTCAGCCATTGACACTTTATTTTGTCTCATTTCTCTCTCCCCCTTTTTGGTCAGGAAGGTTTTCTCAATCCCTTGATGCTGAGTCCCAGTTCATTCTAGGATTTCTGTCCCACATTGCCAGGGAGGTTTATACCCCTGGGAGTCATGTCCCACATAGAGAGGGGGAGGGCGATAACTTGGGTTACCATGTTGGCTGTGAGATATAGGCCACACCTGAGCAACAAAAGAGGTTCTCTGGGGGTGACTCTTAGGCCTAATTTTGAGTAGGTTTAGTCTGTTCTTTGCAGGGACAAGTTTCATATGAACAAACCCCAAGACTGAGGGCTCAGCCTATTGATTTGGTTGTCCCCACTGTTAGCAAGAATATCAGAAATTCTCCAAATGGGGAAATTGAATTTTCCCCTTTTCTTACCATTCCCCCAAGGGGTCTTTGCAAATACTTCTTTATTCGTTGTTCAAATCACTCTGGGATTTATCGGAATGTTACTCTAAACAAACTTACAAAATCTCATGCCCTATTCAAGGTTCCATGTACTTATGGTGTTCAGTTAAACTGTTCGTATAAGTTATATTAGGAAATGCACTAGTCAAAATATAAATTTTGTACCAAATAAACATTTTTTGCTTTAGTCTCACACAGAAGTTAAAGTTTTAAAATATGAATTACCATCTATTTTCAATACCTTGCAATATTGGCATTCCTTTGTTCTTCCTCATGCAAAGACTTTTTTAATTTGTACATTTAGTCACTATCAATGTACACTCTAGGCATTCCTAGATTATACCATCTCAGTCTTTGTTGTCTATCTTTCCATCTGATTTCATTTGTGCCCCCAACCCTCCTCCCTCTATCATTCTTACATTCAGCTTCATTCAGTATACTAACATTATTGTATTACAGTTAGGTAATATTGTGCTATCCATTTCTGAATTTTTACAATCAGTCCTGTTGCACAATTTGTATCCCTTCAGCTCCGATTACCCAATATCTATCCTGTTTCTATCTCCTGATGACCTCTGTTCTTAACTGAAATTCTCCAAGTTCCTAGTGTAGTCCATTCTTGATGAGCCTTCTCGAGTTGCTGCTGGAGTTCACTGTTCAACCTGGCCAGCACAGCATTTGATAGTGTGTGTGTGTTTGTGTGTGTGTGTGTGAATAAGCAGTCTAAATAGCCTTCTGTTTGGAAGACTGTTTTGGACTGTTTTGGGATGGCGTTTCGCGACTGGTGCAGCAGCTGGCACACCTACAATGGTAAAAGGCAAAAGGCTCTTGGTTTTTGGAGTTTGATTTTCAGGCCTGAATTTCCTACAGATGGACTTTGATGGGGCATGAGAATATGGTATGTGCTGCAGCTTCTTTGCTGGACTACATTCTGCAGCCTCAGAAGGGACTCTGGGGCTCTGTTCAACTGTGGGTATGACTTGGCCTCGGATACTTGTTCAGACATCTCCTGTATTCTGAAATCTCCATCGTTCGGCGGTGGAGCTGGAGGCTTGGGCTGAGCTGTGGGCTCACTGCGCACATTGTGATGAGAAATCTGTGATGGGCACAGTCTTGAAGGACGTGTGGCAGGGGGCGGTCAGCAATCCTGACTGAGTAGCTGGGTCCGCAGTCACATCCTTTGGTAAGGCTTCATGCATGGTGCTTTTCAAAGCTTGTTTGTCATTGATAGTTACATCTTGGTTAGAGATAGGGAGGTTAGCCATGTCTTTAATGCTTATCTTGATATAAGTCAAGTCACAGGGTTGTTGGCTTCTGGCATTGCTCAGAATAAGAATCAAATAAAGTGCCCCCCCAGTTGGGCTGAGGGTAAGCTGCTTGCAGGTGCTCTGACTGCAGAGTTGGTGGCAGCCCCTCAGGCTGTGGGCAGCTGTTCTTGTGGGCCCCCGATGAGCTGGAACACAGCACAGAACTGAGGCAGGGTTGGGCTCCATTACAGTCAGCATTACTAAGTTCCCATCTGTAGGAGAGTTCTGGAATGGAATGCCTGGAATTGGTGAAGTTGTTGGTCACAGAACCTGAAATGAAGGAACTTGGGTCTGGCTGAAGGGATTTGAACTGATTTACATACTCCCTGTTTCTCCCTGTTCTTCTGTTATCCCAAGGTTCACCTGGGTAGCTACTGATGTCTTTTGGTTCTCCCCACTGAAAAGGGAACTCCTCCTAGAATTCCAGATGAGGTTTAGCGTCCACCAACCAAATATGCCCATGGAAGACGGATTCAGAACTGAGTTCCATGACCAGAGAGAGAGGCAGGGTGGAGCATCCATTTTGCTGGCATAGGTCACGCTTTGTGTGTGTCTGGAACTGAAAGCTGACAGCAGTGATTTCCCAATTCTGCAGCTTTCTGATTCGTGGCAGAGGCAGAGCTCCTGTCTTTACCCAGTTCTGCTGTGTGGTTTTGGGAATTGTCCTTGCAAGTAAGAACTAAGTCTATATGTTCATACGCTAAGCTCTTTTATAATTCAGAGCCTTCGCGTATGTTATTCTCTTTCTCCGTCTTCAAGAATCAGAGCTACGGGAACACAGTTCGACAGTTTCAGGTATTTCCCTCTAGCCTCTTTAATATACCGTCAACTAAAGAGGGATATCTATATAATGCATAAGAATAACCTCCAGGATAATCTCTTAACTCTGTTTGTAATCTCTCAGACACTGAGACCTTCATTTGTCTTCTATCTGTCTTCTCAGTCCTATGACGCTGGGTCTCAGCTCATCCCAGGAGTTCTGTCTCACATTGCCAGGGAGATTTACACTCCTTTGAGTCATGTCCCATGTTGGTGGGGCATGTGAGTTCACCTGCCCAGTTAGCTTAGAAGAGAGGCCACATCTGAGCAACGAAAGGGGCTTTCTAGGGTGACTTTTAGGCATAACTATAAGTAGGTTTAGCCTATCCTTTGCAGACATGTTTCATAGGGACAGACCCCAAGATTGAGGGCTCAGCCTGTTGAACTGGTTGTACCCACTGCTTGCGAGAATATCAGGAATCCCCGGATGGGGAAGTTTAATATTTCCTCTTTTCTCCCCATTCCCCCAAGGGAACTTTGCAAATACTTCTATATTCACTGCCCAAATTACCTTGGGATATGTTGGGAAATCACACTAATCTGGACAAACTAATAAGATCTCATGCCCTATTCAGGATTCCATGTTCAGATAAACTGACCATTCAAATTAAATTAGATAATGTGCTACCCAAAATATAAATTTTGCACCAAATAAACGTCTCTCCCTTTGGTCTCACACAGAAGTTAAAGTTTTAAGTTATGGACCATATTGTCCTTTATCCTGTATACTGATTTACCTTAGTCCTATCCAGATCAGCTTCATTAATATCTCTAGTCAAAGTCTGATGACTTTTTAAACTTTTTTTAAAAATTATTTATTTATTTATTTTTCACATGGCAGGCACCAGGAATCGAACCCGGGTCTCTGGCATGGCAGCGAGAATCCTGCCACTGAGCCACTGTTGCACCCCCCCCCCCTTTTTTTTTTTTTTTTAACTTTTTTAACAGTGCTACATGGGGCTGACTTTCATAGCTTCAGTTCTCAGACTCTCTCACATGAATCCCCGAAGTTTCAGGGAATGACCAGGTTATACACAAAAAACTCAGTATCTCAGAATTTAGAAATATCAGTTACACTTCCTGAATAGATATGACTGCTGTAAAAGCTTACAATCTAGAACCCTTTACAATAGGCTTCAACCTGATAACCCATGCTCTCAACTTCAGTTCTCTAAGTTTGTATATTTTAGTTAGTCCATATGCATGAGGCATGATAATATTTGTCTTTTTGTTTCTGACATTTCATTCAACATGTTGTCCTCAAGGTTCATTCACCTAGTTCCATGCCTCACAAGTTCATTCCTTCTTGCAGCTGCTCAGTAGTCCATTGTATGTATACACCACAGTTCCCCTTTCCATTCCTCAGTCATACCCTTAGGCCACCTCCATCCATTGTGAATTGGAAACACTACAGCCATAAACACCAGTGTGCAAATGTCCATTTGTGTCTGCACTCTCAGTCCTCCAGGTATATACTTAGCAACAGGGTTGCAGGATCATATAATCCCACCCTTAGCCTCCTGTGGAACCACCACACTGCCCTCCAAGGGCTGTACTTCTCAGCTTCCCTACTGACAGTGAATAGGTATATCTCTTTCTCCACATTTTCTCTACCACTTGTTTCTCGCTGTTCATTTTTAAACAATTTTGTTTGCACATCATACAATCCTACCTAAATAAACAGACATGACTTCGCCACCATAATCTGTATGAAGATATTTCCTTTTCTTCCACATAGAATCCATACCCCTCCCTCACACCCTGCACTTGTTGACATTTAGTTTTGGCATAATGTCTTTGTTACCTTCAGTGGAAGCTTGTTACAGTGTTACTGTTGACTATAGACCTAGGTTGCATTGATTGTACCTTTTCTTGTATAGCATCCATTTTCAACCCCTTGCAGTATTGGTATTCATTTGTTCACCCTCATGCAAAAACGATTTTATGTTTGTACATTTAATCACCATCCTTGTCCACTCCAGGCATTCCTAAGTTATACTGTCTCAGTCTTTACCCTCTCTCTTTCATTCTTTTTTCATACATGCCCCCAGCCCTTCCCTCTCAACCATTTTCACATTTCAGCTTCATTCAGTGTACTTATATTATTGTGCTACAATCAGGTAGTATTTTGCTATCCATTTCTGAATTTTTACGATCAGCCCTGTTGCTCAGTCTGTGTTCCTTCAGCACCAAAGGCCCAATTTTGGCCCTCTTTCTCTCTCCTGATAACCTGTGTTAACTTTACCTCTCAAAATTCACTCATAAATGTTAGTTCATATTAGTGAGACCATACAGTACTTGTCCTTTTGTTTCTGGCTAGTTTCACTCAGCATAATGTTTTCAAGATTCATCAACATTGTTACATGCTTCATGTCTTCATTCTATCTTACAGCTGTGTAACATTCCATCGTATGTATATACCACAGCTTGTTTAGCCACTTGTCCATTGATGGACTTTGGGCTGTTTCCATCTCTTGGCAATTGTAAATAATGCTGCTATAAACATCAGAGTGCAAAAGTCCATTTGTGTCCTTGCCTTCATTTCCTCTGAATATATACCTAGTCATGGGATTGCTGGATCATATGGCAGTTTTATATTTGGCTTCCCGAGGAACCACCAAACTGCCTTCCAGAGCAGTTGTACCATTTTACATTCTCTCTGACAGTGAATAAGTGTGCCTCTTTCGCCACATCCTCTCCAGCATTTGTTGTTTTCTGTTTTTTTGAGTAATAGCCACTTTCGTGGGTGTGAGATGATATCTCATTGTGCTTTTTATTTGCATTTCCTTACTAGCCAGTGATGTTGAGCATCTTTTCATGTACCTTTTAGCCATTTGTATTTCTATTTTTGAAAAGTGTTCATATCTTTTGCCCATTTTTAAATTGGATTGATTTTCTTTTATTTGTGAGTTGTAGAATCTCTTTATATGTTCTGGATAGTGAACCCTTATCTGATATGTGGTTTGCAGATGTTGTCTCCTATTGCTTAAGCTGCCTTTTTATTTTCCTGATAAGGTTCTTTGACACCTAAAAGTGTTTAATTTTGAGGAGATTCCATTCATGTATTTCTTTTTTTCATTGTTCCCTAATACTCTTCTTAACTCCCGACTTGGCAAACTTTAGATAGCTCTATCTTAATCGCCCTGTTATAATCTCTCCTTTCATTTTCATCATAAACCAATCACATTTTGGAATTATATATTTATTCAGTGAGTAATCTTTGACTTAGCCATAGATAGAAACAGCGTGTGGTCAGAACTAGCCAGTTTTCTTTACCACTTTCTCAGGTGTCTAACACAATGCTTGGCATTTAGTAGAGGGTAAATAAATACTGTCAAAATGTATGGTAGGACCTCTTTACTTATATGTTAATATGTTTGTTGCAAAAATAGTGCTATTCATATTTTTTTTTTTATATGTTGTATGGCAGGATCACATTTCATTATTTTTTCATTTGAGTATCCTGTTATTGCAGCACCATTTGTTGAATTTTTGCTTGTTTGTTTGTTTTTTGAGGAAGTGCATAGACCAGGAATTGAAGGTCTCCTGCATGGCAGGCGAGAATTCTACCACTGAACTACCCTTGCACACACCCCCCCCCAATCATATTTAAAGAACAAAACTAAATTATTGCTTTTGGAATTGACTAATATTTCACAATTTTTGGATCAGGAAAATTCTCAGAATCATTTAACATAGGAAGCTCAGCAACTGAAAAATTTGTAAAGCATCATGCAGTTTAGCTATTAGAATACCATGAATTCAAAAGTTTTTATAAACTGCCAAGATTTTCATATGCTTACCTGTAAGAGCTTAAATATTTTGAATAATACATTTGTATTTAATTTCTTTTAAAACATTTTAGATATTCAAGATGATGAAGTGGCTGAAACTGTTTACAGAGATAGGAAGAGACAATTACCCTTGGAAGTCACAGTGGAACTAACAGAAGAGACATTTAACATGACAGTAATGGCTTCTGACAGCGTAGTACTCTTCTATGCTGGTTGTGAGTATAAGCCATGAGAGAAAACTATATTACATCTTAAGACATTCAAAGTAGACAGATTTTGTTTACCCCATTCTGTTTACTGTCCTTATATTGTAAAATGGTAAAGCTTTTATAGTTCCCAGGTCGACTGCATATGCTGAAGCATTTATTTCTGATTTTAAGGTTGTAAAACTGATTATATATTTCAATTGGTGATTAATCTGTATGTTTGGCTAATTAATTTAGAAACGTTGTGATTCAGGGCAATAATTTTAATATAATAACAGTTTTTATAGATTTATAAGATGTATATTGCTTTTATTTTGAAATAAGTCACTCAGCTATAGTTCCTACAGTATGAATGCAGAAAATTATTACATCCGAAATTTTCTATAAGTGTTTGAACAAATATTAAGTACTATATGTGAGGATATTTCTTATTAAGAAGTAACAGCTTTGGAAAACCCATCCATATGTTTGCTATTTGTATTACATATAAGATATGCATGCTCTGGAAATATACATGTAATATCTGCTGATTTTTAAATTTTAATGTAGGGGAAGCAGTATCCATGGCATTTCTGCAGTCTTTTATTGATGTGGCAATCAAATTGAAAGGTATTGTACTGTATATGCAGTTCTTTTTGAGACTTTGGGTAGTGCTAAAGGTGTAGAAAATTACATAAAATTTTAGGTTGTTATGTTTGTGACTCCAGGATAAGTTAGGGAACTAAGAGTTTCAAAGATGCACAGAAGCATTCACTTGGTTGTTTTCACGTAACTGACTTTAGTGGAAAGTAGAGAGCCTGTGTGTTACATGGCTACACAGCTAATCCAATAGCTGTTTTCTGTTTTTGGCAAGCATTTATTGTTTACTCCATGCCAATTACTATTTGATGCTAGAGATAAAAAGACAGACAAGACCCAGTCGTTGCAATGTGGTGAAAGGTCGGAGACCTCAGTATACTTGAAGATACATGGTTAGTTCTTCACAGACTAGGATGTTTCTTAGTAGCCACGGTCTTTTTGTTTTAATTATTATATGAAACCTGATCCAGTGGTGACCATATAAGAGTAAAAGGAGTAGACTTAAGCACAGAATGTCTATGACATCATCCCAGCAAAGACATTACAAGTAGGGAGACCTGTTAGTAAGAGTAATAATTATGGGTGAGGTGGACATGATGTTTTGTAATCCTTTGAGTTAGGCAGACCTTTGAGTAAGACAGAATGTATCGTGCTTTGTATCCATAATATGATTTTTTTCCTACTCTATTTTTCTTGTAAAATAGAGGCTATTATGGTTAAATAGGCTTATTCTTGGCTGCTCTGGAGATGTGTCCCCCATTTAATTTCTATGAGTACTGGCTTACAGGCTGTAAGTTATTTATGGGCAGGTAGTATACCTTATACTAGTTTACAGGACTTGGCATATTTTCTTATATTACAGAATATATATTTTTAAATTAGTTTGTTGAATAAAGGTATAAACTAATAATATGTAAAAATTAGAGTTACATAATCTAAGGGAAGCTGTGTACTGGTTTTGAAGAACTGTTGTTTGGAATGCTACTTAATTTATACACTGGGGACTTTTTGTGAATTCTAGAAAGTGATTCCAGAAAGTCAACCCCAAATCATATACGTTTTATAGTAATAAGATATCAGAGATTCTAAAAAAATTATTTTGAGCCATTTCTCTTCCATTCATATACCCACCACATTTTATTAAACTTTTAATTATTTCATTACCGAGTGGCATATGATTATCTATAGAGACTATCCTTAATTTTTTTTAAAAAAACAAACCCTATTGCACCTTTTCAGATTTTCCTCTATCATTGTAAGATATGGACAGATTTAAGTTTTTTCTTTTAGGTTCTCCAGCCTTATTAGAAAAAGACTACCCCTTCAATGCAAGGACTCTGAGTTGTAGGTGTTTGTAGAGTTAAAAAGCAGATACCTAAAAAAAAAGCAGATACCTAACCTAGGACTTGCTTTCCTTTTCTTTCAGTATGTTCTTTATGAATAATAATCTTTTTAGCAATGAGATAAATAGACTATTTTGGAAGTTCAAGGGGCTTACCTTAGAAATGCATCTTATAGGTATCTGTAGTGTTTTGTGTATATGTTAAAGTCTATTCTATAACTGTGTAAATTAGGAAACTATTATAATACTTTGGGCGTTTAACTCTATCATCTGTCTTTCATGTTGACTTCTTGGGAAAAAGCCATTTTTTATCTTAGTCCAAGATGTTGAAGAATGTGTACTCAGTCACAAGGTGGCAGCAGATATCAAGTTTGTATACTTAAATAGTATCTGTACGTAAGAGAAGAATGTATTTTTTTTTCTGCTTTAAATTAGGCACCCTATTTGAAATTACTGCATTGCCTGCTATGGGCATCTTAGCATATTAAAGTGTTACAATTGAAATATGATTAAATACAGTAACTATTTTGCAAGAAAGAAAATAAAAATTTTAAATTGATTACTTCAACATAAGTAGCCTTATAACTTTAATGACATGTATCATTATTCTATTTCCAGTTTTAAAGGTAGCATTCAAATTTTCAACTCGGACCATAGAGATAAAGGAATAACAAACATTTTTAGCAGTGGTAAACATTTTTAGGGTGCTTGTTGAAGGGAAGGAACTGCACCAGATTCTATACTTAGATGGCAATATGTAATATTCTGTGTAAAAGCACCACTAAATATTTTTTGACTAAATGATTAAAATAATAGATGAGAACTCTACAGAGAAGTCAATCAACAGAACTGATTTTGGAAAGAAATAGGATTTTTCTTTTTTTGTATGTGCTCCAGTGATACTCAGAGGTTAATATACATTAAGATGCTTAATTTATTAGAAAATATCAGTGTGCATTCCATAAATCTTTATTGAGTACACACTATGTGACAGACATTATGCCAGGCACTGGGGATATGGTAGCAAATAAAACAGATTAGACCTTGCCTATATTATCAAATATGTAGTTAACAGTAAATTTAAAGTCATGATATTACATCTATGAGATATAATGTAAAATAATTCAAAATATAAAAAATGAATTTTCAGTATTAAAACATATAGTAATATACTATATTTTACAATTATAATTCATATGATTAGGTTACATTTAGCCTATGTCCTAAATTGTTATAAAAAGATTCCTTTTCTGATCTAATGTGATATCAAAGTTTATTTTTTTGTTATAATTTATTTCTTCCTGTCAGTAAGCTGAGTTGCATGTTTATTTTATTTGTTTTCTTAACTCTGTCCACCCAGTAATCTACCTAGAACCTTCCATAGTTTATTATGCAACAAGTAGGAATTTCTGTTGGAGATTTTACTACATGCTTTCTAAAGAAATTATAATTCAATAATATAATTATAATTTAATTTCAGATAGGATGGGGTACCTGAAGCCCCAAATGAGTTTCATACGTGTCAGTTATTTATTCACGTTTTTGAGGTGCTTTATATGCAAGAACTTCTGTAGATACTGGAAAATCCATGATGAATAAAACAGACACAGTGTGTTTATACTTGTGTCATACTGAATAGCACTTGTGGCCATCTAGTGCCCCTAGACTATGAAACTTTCAAGGGTAGAGTCTATGGAGTCGTTTTTTTTGTCTATCACTAACTCTTATAGCAGTTGATGAGTTGAATGAAATTTGTCTAAGCATTTTATATAAATGTACCTGCATTCTTATCTGTCCATAAACTCAGAATCTGGAAAGGCCAATTCTTATAATATAGTAATATAAAATGATTAAAGCTTTATATGTGTATATAGTCCTTTTTTAGAATATAAATGTTCAGTTGCAATCTTTTGAATTAGAAAGAATGATTTATGGATATTAGTAAAAATGTAATTACAAGCTGTATTTGCTTGATTCCTTTGTTTTCTACCAGTTTTAGGAGTTTATAGTAACTCTTTCATTGAATAATTTGAAATGAAAGCATTGTATTTTCAGAAGACTTGAAATTTAAGGAATATTTTATCACAAATATTCTGATTGCTTTTTCTAATTTAGTAGGTAGCACACAGTAGGTGTTTAATAACTATTTGTCGAATTTAATTTAAATTAATTGAAAATTTAATAATCTCATAGAATTTATAGTAGGGACATCTGGTATTTATATTTTCTTTTATATTAAGATTTTGACATTATACTGAAGGATATCCTCAAATTTTTTCTGATTATTGTTGTGTTATACTAGATATTTGAAACAATTCTAAACAACTGTTTTCTACATTCATATTTATAAAAGGCACATTTTCCTTTTATTTAGGTACATCTAGTATGCTACTTAGTAGAATAAACTGTGGAGATTGGTCTGACACATGTACTAAGCAAAATGTTACTGAGTTTCCTGTTGTGAAGATGTACAAGGGAGGCAAGAACCCAGTTTCTTATACTGGTATGTTAGGAACTGAAGATCTTATAAAATTTATTCAGCTGTAAGTATCTGAAGTTCATTATACGATCTTTAAAAAATGTTAACGTCTGTAAAACCTGTAATCCCCATACTTTGATGATACACTTTGAGTGGATTAAGGCTAGTACTAGAATTGAATTAACACAATAAAAATTGAGGACGAGAGCCTATTCATATTTCCTCACTTTGAGGGGTATTAATAATTTTATTTAATAAGGTTTATTTTAAAAAATAGTATTTAAATGCCTTTATTTAGTCGGATGTTTATCCTGAGGAATATATTATTTGCTAAATACATTGTTTAATTTTTTTAGAAATTGAAAAATCTCTTTAAAATTTAATTTTGAATGTAATTCTGTATTCATCTAGCAATAGGATTTCATGTCCAGTAAACATAACATCTGTCCAAGAAGCAGAAGAATATTTACTTGGGGTATTACATGAAGATCTGATTTCCTATTCTAGTGTGTCAGTCCTGGGAATATTTAGCCCAACTATGAAAACAGGTAAGTAGAGTTGAGCTTTTAATTATATAATATATAATTATATAATATATAATTAAAAACTCTTCACAGAGAAATCAATTTATAGGGAATGTTGAAAATACACAGATGTTTAAAGAAAAAAATAAATACTTTTAAGTTTTGATATATTTATTTTCATATTTCTCTATATTACATATTTATATAGATTTTAATGTAATTTGGATAATGTACATAAGTACCATGC
The DNA here is from genome assembly GCF_023851605.1 of Tamandua tetradactyla. Taxonomy (NCBI): domain Eukaryota; kingdom Metazoa; phylum Chordata; class Mammalia; order Pilosa; family Myrmecophagidae; genus Tamandua; species Tamandua tetradactyla. The sequence continues at coordinate 14,129,850 of NC_135338.1, forward strand.
TGTTTTCATTTAATATTCTGTCGGTGTATCTTTCCACATGATCAGTATTCTTCAAAAACATCATTTTAAGTGACTGCATAAATCTAACAAATGATATTTATATTGCTCTTTTTTTTGTATATCTGAAGAACATTTTTGAGTCTTTGTGTGATTTTAGACTAATAGGTACAGATTCCTATTAGATGTGTAAATATGTTTATGTATGATCTATAAATCATATATGTGCTTTATTTTTAAAATGGGTTTTAGTGCTTGCCTAATGAATTTGTATGAAATCTTTATATGTAAAGAATATAACCTTTTGTCTTTTTGTTTTAATAATTTTCTCCAATTGTTTTTTGCTTTTAAACTTTGCTTAATAAAATTTTTTTATGATAGTAGTTTAAAATTTGTTTCTGAATCTATTGATTTTGTGATCTTTCATTGCTTTCAGCTATAGAAAAATCTGTGTATTATTCTTATATCAGTTAATATTCACTTGTATTTTATTCATACTCCATATTTTCTTCCTTTATTTTATGTTGTCTTCTTGCTTTGAGTATATATATTTTTCTAAGTCCTTAACCATTTAGATGTTTTAGTGTATGGTATGAGGTTATATTTTTAAAAATAATTAATAGTTTTCCTTTTTTCTCCACTTATCAGTGATTCCATCACCGTTACATATTAAATGCGTATATTTATATATATGCATGTGCATATATGGTTACATTTTTCTATTATAAGTCTTTTATTTGCCTATTGTTATATTAGTTTTATAATACATGCTGAATATATGATTGGTTAAGTCACTTATTTAAAAAAATTTTTTAATTAGAGAAATTACAGGTTTATAGAAAAATCATGTAAAAAATTACTGCATTCCCATTGTTCTAGTTTACTAGCTGCTAGAATGCGATATACCAATGGAATGGCTTTTAAAAAGGGGAATTTAATAAGTTACAAGTTTACAGTTCTAAGGCTGAGAAAATGTCCCAATTAAAGCAAGTCTATACAAATGTCCAAATTAAGTCACCAATGAGAGGTTACCTTCACCAAAGGCTAACGAAATTCAGGGTTTCTCTCGCAACTGGAAAGGCACATGGCAAAGATGATAACATTTGCTAGCTTTCTCTCCAGGTTTCTTGTTTCGTGAAGCTCTCCCTGGGACATTTTCCTTCTTCATCTCCAAAGGTCTCTGGCTACATGAGCTTTCTACTCTCATGGATCTCTTGTGGGCTGTCTCGCTCTCTCATGACTCTGAGGCTCAATCTCCAAAACGTTTCCTTTTTTAAAGGATTCCAGTAAACTAATCAAGACCCACTTGGAATGGGTGGAGTCACATCTCCCTCTATTCAAAGGTTAACACCCACAGTCGGGTGTGCCACATCTCCACGGAGATAATCTAATCAGAAGATTCCAACCTACATTGTTGAATAGGGATTAAAGGAAATGGTTGCTCCCATACGATAGGATCACGATTAAAACATGGCCTTTTTAGGGCACATAATCCTTTCAAACCAGCATACCTATACATCCCCCTGTTGTTAACACTTTGCATTAGTGTGGTGCCTTTGTTACAAATGATTTAAGAATATTAAAGTCCATAGTTTACTTTAGGTTGTAAGCTTTTTCATATATGCCACCTTATTATTAGCATCTTGCATTAGTGTGTTACATTTATTACAATTTGTGAAAGAACATTTTTATAATTGTACTATTAACTATAGTATATTGTTTATAATAGGGGCGCACTGTGTTGTACAGTCCTGTGTTTTATCTTTAAATTTTTATACTAGTAACATATATATACGACCTAAAATTTCCCCTTTTAACCTCATTTGCATATAGAAGTCAGTGCTGTTAATTGCACTCAATGTTGTGTTGCCATCCATTTCTAAAGCTTTACAGTCAACCTAAATAGAAGTTCTGTACAAATTAAGCAGTAACTCCCCATTTGCTACCCTAACCCAGCCCCTGTAACCTATATCCTAGATTATAACTCTAAGAGTTCTCTTATTCTAAGTATTTCATATCAGTGAGCTCCTACAATGTTTGTCCTTTGCTGTCTGGTTTATATCACCCAGCATAATGTCTGTAAGGTTCATTCATGTTGTCGCTTGTATCAGGACTTCACTTCTTTATACAACCAAATAATATTTTGTTATATGTATGTACATTTCATTTATCCATTTATCTGTGGATGGACTTTGGGGTGCTTCCATGTATTGAAAATTGTGAAGAATGAAGCTATGAACATAGTGTGCAAATATCTGTTTGAATCCCTCCTTTCAATACTTTTGGGTATGTACCTAGGTGTGGGATTGCTAGGTCATATGTTAATTCTCCACTTAACCTTGTGAGGAACTGTCAGACTTTTTCACAGCAGGTGTACCTTTTTAAATTCCCACTAGCAATGAAAAAGTATTTCTATTTCTCTGCATCCTCTCCAACACTTATTTTCCCTTTTTTTAATAGGAGCTTTTCTAGTGGATGTGAAATGGTATCTCATTGTGGTTTTGATTTGCATTTTCCTAATGGCTAATGATGTTAAGTATCTTTTTTTTGTGCTTTTTGGCAACTTTATATCCTCTTTGGAAAAGTGTTGTCTTTTGTGCATTTTAACTTTGGGTTGTTTGTCTTTTTGAGTTGATTTCTTTATATGTTCTGGATGTTAAACCATGATAAAATATGTGGTTTCCGAATATTTTCTCCCATTCTATAGATTGTATTTTTTACTTTCATGATCAAGTCCTTTGTTACACAAAAGTTTTTAATTTTGATGAAATCCATTTATTCACTTTTTCTATTGTTCGTGATCTGGTATAAAAAGCTAAGAAACCATTGCCTAACACAAGGTTCTGAAGATGTTTCCCTATGTTTTCTTCTTAGAGTTTTATAGTTTTGGTTTTTACATTTAGGTCTTTGATGCATTTTGCGTAAATTTTTGTATATGGTGTGAACCAAGGGTCCACCTTTATGATTTTCCTAGTTCTAAATATTGGAGAGATTATTCTTTCCCCATTGCACTCAATTTTGCAGCCTTATCAAAAATCAATTGAATATAGATATGAAGGGTCTATTTCTGAACTCCCAATTCAATTCTGATCTTTGTGTCTGTCTTTGGGCCAGTAGCATGCAGTTTTGATTACTATAGCTTTGTAATACATTTTTAAATCAGAAAGTGTGATTCCTCCAACTTTATTGTTCTTTTTTCAAGATAGCTTTGCATATTCATAGAATACCATAGAAATTTATACTTCCATATACTTCCATAGAAATTTAGTGTTAGGCTTTACCATTTCTGAAAAGTAGACTGTTGGAAATCTGTTTGGGATTACATTGAATCTGTAAGTCATTTAGAATAGAACTGATATCTTAATATTTTTAAAAATAAAAAAATATTGAAAACAGTATTTCTCAAATTTATGAACATGAACTGTCCTATCATTTATTTAGGTCTTCGATAATTTCTTTTAGCAATTTCTCGTAGTTTTCTGAGTATAGATCTTTTGTATCCTTAGTTAAATTTATTCCCAAATATTTGATTATTTTGGTTGCTGTCATAAATGGAATTTTTTTCTTGATTTCAACCTCGGATTGTCCGTTACTAGTGTATAGAAACACTGCTGATTTTTGCTTGTTGATCTTGTATCCTGCCACTTTGCTGAATTCATTTATTAGTTCTAGTACATTTACTGTAGATTTTTCAGGGCTTCCTATATATAGGTTCATGTCATCTGCAAATAGGGAAAATTTTACTTTTTCCTTTCCAATATAGCTGCCTTTTATTTCTTTTTCTTGCCTTATTGCTCTGAGTAGAACTTCCAGTACAACGTTGAATAATAGAGATGACAGTGGGCATCCTTGTCCTGTTCCTGATCATAGGGGGAAAGCTTTTAGAACTTTCACCATTGAGTATGAAATTAACTGTGGTTCTTCATATATGCCCTTTATCATGTAGAGAAGTTTCCTTCTATACTTATTTTTTATCAACAAGAGGTGCTGGATTTTGTTAAATGCCTTTTCTGCATCAATTGAAATGATCGTGTGTTTTTTTTTCCTTAGTTGTGTTGATATGGTGGATTACACTAAATAATTTTCTTATGTTGTCTCACGCTTGTATAACTAGGATGAATCTCACTTGATCATGTTGTGTAATTCTTTTAATGTGTTGTTGAATTCAGTTCGATGATATTTTGTTGGGAATTTTTACCTTTATTTTCATGAGAAATATCAATATATAGTTTTCTTTTCTCTTGGTATCTTTATCTGGCTTTGGTATTGTGGTGAACATTGGCCTCATAGAATGAGTTAGGAAATGCTACCTTTTCTTCAGTTTTTTTTTTTTGGAAGATTAGAAGCAGTATTGGTGTTAATTCTTCTTGGAATGTTTGGTAAAATTCACAAGTCAAGCCATTTGGTTCTGGGCTTATCTTTTTTTTTTTTTTTAACTTTTTTATTGTATAGTATAACATATATACAAAGCAAAGAAATAAAAAAAACAAGTTTTCAAAGTACTCTTCAACAAGTAGTTACAGGACAGATCTCAGAGTTTATCATGGGCTACCATACCATCCTCCCAGATTTTTCCTTCCAGCTGCTCCACAATATAGGAGGCTAGAAGGCTTCAACATTTTTTATCACCACAATTGACGTTTCTTCTTCTTTTTTTTTTTTTTTTTATGAAAAATAACGTATATATAAAAAAGCAATAAATTTAAAAGCACAGTAACATGATTAGTTGTAGTACATCTTTCAGAGTTTGATGGATTTCCATAATTTTAAGTTTTTATTTCTAGCTGCTCTAAGGATACTGGAGGCTAAAAGAGATATCAGTTTAAAGATTCAGCATTCATATTCATTTGTTAAATCCTACCTTCCATGTATAACTCCACCAACCTTTGATCTTTCCATTCCTCTCTTTAGTGGTGTTTGGGCTATGGCCATTCTAAATTTTCCATATTGTAAGGGTCTGTCACTTGTATGGGATATGGAGATGGAACTATCTGATGTTCTGGAGAAGCTGGGACCTCTAGGTTTCAGGATTTATCTGGACCAAGGACCCATCTGGAGATTGTAGGTTTCTGGAGAGTTACTCTAGTGCATGGAACTCTTGTGATCTTATATATTGCCCTGGGTGTTCTTTAGAATTGGCTGGAATCGTCCTGGTTGGGGATTGACAGGCTATAATAGGTAGCAAGGTCTAACTGAAGTTTGCATAAGAGCAACCTCCCTAGTAGCCTCTTGACTATTTGAACTCTCTCTGCCACTGATACTTTATTGGTTACACTTCTTTTCCCCCTTTGGTCAAGATGGAATTGTTGATTCCATGGTCCCAGGGCTGGATGCATACCTGGAATTCCTCTCCCACATCACCAGGGAGACTTTCACCCCTGGGTGTCATATCCCGTGTAGTGGGGAATGCAATGATTTCACCTGCAGAGTTGGGCTTAGAGAGAGTGAGGCCACATCTGAGCAACAAAAGAGGTCCTCCAGAAGTAACTCTTAGGCATGCCTATAGGTAATCTAAGCTTCTCTGCTACCTACATAAGCTTCACAGAAGTAAGCCTCATGATTGTGTGCATAGCCTATTGATTTGGGTGTCCCTAAAGTTTGGTACAGTGTCAGGGAATTCCCTTATGGTAAGGTTTAATTCCATATTCTTTCTCCCATCCCTTGGGGGACTTTGCTTGTACTTTCTGATTATCTGCTTAATATACTCTAGCATGTATCTAGGCATTACAATAATTTATACAGGATTAAAGAACCTCTTTCTTATTCTGGGATCCCTGTGTTTCATTTGTTCCAATGATATACAGATAGGTTGAGTTAGATTGTGCCCTTCAGAAAATTTCAGTTCCAGACCAAATAAACCTTGTTGCCTTTGGTCTCAAAGAGTATGTGTGTTCTAAAATATAGACACTGTCTTCCTTACCCCTGTGTTCTGAATTACTTTAACCCCAACCTGACTGGCTTCGTTCTTACCTCTAAATATCAGGTTGTATGCATACAACCTCTCAAAATACAGAAATAATAATCGCCACTCCGGACTTAATGTGTCTGCTCTAAAAGCTTACAATTAAGGCCCCTACTTTCTTATAAGCATTTTCTAAAGGTGACCATACCGTTGTTGTTTTTTTTGTTCCTGGCTTATTTTGTCTCACCAAATGCCCCACATGTTCGTTCATATTGTTGCATGCCTCATGACTTTGTTCCTTTTTGTAGCAGCACAACCTTTATGATACTTGTTCTTATATTTAGGCATTCACTCCACTTTAAGTTAATGTTTGTGTAGGATATAAGATAGGGGTCCTCTTTCATTCTTTTGGCTATTGCTATCTAGTTCTTCCATGCCCAATTATTGAAAAAACTATTTTTTTCCAGTTCAGAGGATTTGGGGGCCTTGTCAAAAATCATTTGGCAAATGGAATGATTTCTAAATGTTGTGTTAGTTAATTTTTTTTAATTAATAATAAAAAAATCAGTTGGCGTATAGATTTGGTGGGCTATTTCTACACTCTCGATTCAGTTTCATTGCCAGTGTTTCTAGCTTTTGCCAGTACCATGCAGTTTTGACCACTGTGGCTTTATAGTAGGTTTTAAAGTTAGGGAGTGTATGTCCTCCCACTTCCTTCTCTTTTAGAATGCTTTTAGCTATTCAGAGTCTCTTTCCCTTCCAGATTGAATTTGATAATTAGCTTTTCTTGGTCTTCAAGGTAGGTTGTTGGAATTTAGATTGGTACTGTTTTGAATCTGTAGATCAGTTTGGGGAGAACTGACATCTTAACTATATTTAGCCTTCTTATCCGTGAACAGGGAATGTCTTTCCACCTATTTAGATCTCCTTTGATTTCTTTTGGCAATGTTATGTAGTTTTCTGTGTACAAGTCCTTTATTTCCCTAGTTAAGTTCATTCCTAAGTACTTGATTCTTTTACTTGCTATTTTGAATGGAATTTTTTTCCTTAACTGACTCCTCAGCTAGATCATTTCTTGGGTATGGAAACATTACTGATTTTTGTACATTAATTTTATATTCTGCCACCTTGCTGAATTTGTTTATTAGTTCAAGTAACTTTGCTATAGCTTTCTCAGGATCTTTAAGTATAGTATCATGTCCTCTGCAAATAATGAGAGTTTTACTTCTTCCTTTCTGATTAGGATGCCTTTTATTTCTTTGTCCTGCCTGATTGCTCTAACTAGAACTTCTAGCCCAATGTTGAATAATAGTGGTGACAGAGGGCATCCTTGTCTCGTTCCTGATCTTAGAGGGAAAGCTTTCAGTCTCTCTCCTTTGAGTACAATGCTGGCTATCAGTTTTTCATATATTCCCGTTATCATATTGAGAAAGTTACCAGTTGTTCCTATTATTTAGAGTATTTTTATCAGAAAAGTATGTTGAAATTTGTCAAATGCTTTTTCAGCATCAATCGAGTTGATCATGTGATTTTTCCTTTCAGTTTGTTAATGTGCTGTATTACGTTAATTGATTTTCTTGTGTTGAACCATCCTTACATTCCTGGTATAAACCCCACTTGGTTGTGCTCCTCTGTGTTATTTGCTATCCCACGTATTTTATTAAGTAGAGTTGTATGGACATCTTTGATTAGTTGTTACAACATCTGTGTCTCCTCTGGTATTTTAATTTCGTCGTTAGGCAGGGCTGTATCTGTCTGCATTTTGATATGCTTAGTGATCTTCTGTTGTTTTGTCATATGTATATATCGTGATTGATTTACTTTGGGAGTTGATTTCTTTCAGTAGTCTAAGGCCTTGTGTTTGTGGGATGGTTGTACAGCAGGGAGCAGGGTATGGGGTGGGGCACAACAGTACGGTGATTTGTTTCATAGCAGGTATAAGTGCCAGTTGGGGGTGTTACACTGATGCTTATGAACGTGGGTACCCAGCGGCCAGAGAGGATGTAGCTGTGGGTACATGCGTCTGGGAGGACTAACCCTGGCGTGCAGTGGGCTAGAGCATGGGGCCCTTTGTGCACATGTGCAGAGCTATGGCATCAGGTCAGCATTATGTCTTCATGGATTGGGGGCAGATGTGACCTGGCTGTGCAGGTCGGCACTTTCTCAGAGCTGAAGGACGTGATTGGGGGCCTGTGTGCATGCATGGGTCTAGGGGTGCCATAAACTGATGCGCAGAGCACAGGGTGAGCAGGTGAGGCTGTGTGACAGTATAGGAGGGGGGTAGCCTGGGTATGGTGGTTAGCGCCCGTGGCCTTTGTGCAGCAGCAACAGCTTGCAGGGAACCGGGAGGGGGAGTTAGTGCTCAGGAGGGGTGCAAGAGAGGTGGGTTGGGCTCTCCTGAGGGTGGGATGTGGTGCGGGTACACATGCTGGGGACTGGTGGGTTGGGGGCGCTTAGAGCACAGGGATGGGGGCAGGTGACGGGGTTCAGGTGCATGGAGTGTGGGGTGAGTCACTGGTCATGGGGCTGTGCAGGTGAGGGTAGCCCACCCAAGGAATGCAGCCTGGCTTACTTCCTAGTCCCTTGCTCCCGACTGTGCACTTCTGCCAGCTCCACGCCTTGGCACCAGGCTCCAGTTTTCTGCTTCTCAGTTCCTCAGCGCCTGCAACCAGGACCATCCTAGGTGGTGCAGAAGGCTCCCCCAGGTCAGTTGCACTTTTGAATTGCCATCTCAGTCGCCTTCCCATCCCTTTTCTAATTTTTCCGTGGAACAGGGCTGACCTCGATCTACCCTATTCGGGCATCTTCCCCCACATTCCCTGGGCTTTTCTTTGTTGGGAGATTTTGATGACTCTTATTAGTGGTCTGTTGAGATCTTCTGTCTCTTCTCGAGTCAGTGTAGGTAGTTTGTGTTTCCAAGGATTTTTCCATTTCGTATAGGTTATCTAATTTGATGGCATGGTATCCTCTTATGATCCTTTTTATTTTTGTGTACTACTGTATAATAATGTCCTCTCTTTCATTTCTGATTTTAATTATTTGTGTCCATTCTCTTTTTATTTGTCAGTCTAGCTAAAGTTTTGACGAGAAGTCAGAACTTAATCTTATTGGGACTCATGTATATCAAGTGTTGCTCTTCTCTTGCCTCTTTCAAAACTCTCTGCTTGTTCTTGGCATTCAACAGTTTGTCTGCTATGTGTGTGGGCATGGTTCCTTTTGAATTTATCCTGTTTGGGGTTCACTGGCTATCTGTAGTGTGCATATTTATGTCTTTTATTAAATTTTGGGAGTTTTCTGCCATTATTTCTTTAAATATTCTTTCTACACCTTTCAGTTTTCCCATAACGTGTACATCGGCGTGCTTAAAGGTTTCCCGCAGGTGTCTTAGGCTCTGTTCACCTGTTTTCATCTTTTTTTTTTTTTTTTTTTTTTGCTTTTCAGGCCAGATTATTTCAAGTGTTTCATTTTTCAGTTCATTAGTTATTTTTTTCTCCAATCTACTCTTGAAACCTCTAGAGAATGTTTCTTTTTCAGTTGTTGTAGTCTTTGACTCTTGTATTTGTTTGGTTCCTTTAAAAAATTTCTATTGATTTGAGATTCTCATAGTGTTAATTCATTATTTTTCTGATGTCCTTTAGTTGTTTCTCTGTTTCCTTTTATCTCTTCTCCATATTTTGGATTCTCTTTTGAATCTTTTTCACATATGTCCAAAGCCTGGTTTTCTTTGTTGATAGTTTTTGGATTTTTATCTAGTTCCTTTGGATGAGCCATCATCTCCTGTTTCTTTGTCTTGTGATTTTTTTGTTGCTCATTATATGTTTTAATATATTAAAGTGTTAACTCTGGGATTTATTTCCTGAGTTGTCTGGTCCTTAAGTTTATACCTAGCATGACAGATTTCTTTGCATGCCCGGAGTTGACCAATGCAAATCCACCTTTTGCAGTCTTTGTGAATTGGCTCTGCACTGGCTAGTACTCTCCGTTAGGTGGTGCTCTCCATCAGAGTATAATCCTCCTATTGAGAAGATCAGCCCGTGGGGAATATGAAGTTCAGCATCCTCTGTCTTTTCTGAGCCTGTGTTTGTCCTGGGCTTGTGCTTGCTTGCGACCCTAGGAATTCCCTAGCTTACCAGAATTTCAATGTTCATTCTAGTTCCTATGAAATTCTTTCTCTCCATGTTGGATGCTCAGTTGTGTGACCAACCTAAAGCAGATAATCCTTTGCCCCAGGCTGCTTTGCCTTCATTGTGTCCTACCTGCTTTAGCTGTCTGCAAGCTGCTTCTGTTTGCAGTGCAAGTTCTGGGAGGATGAGCCAGAAAGGAGTTTCCTATCTCAGCCTTGCAGTCTGCCACCAGATAGATTGACACTGCTTGGTCTGTTTCCTCCACAACAGTGCAAGGGACCCACAATGGACGTGTAGGCTGGCTGTACACCTTGGTGGAGGGGAGGGGTCAGCAAGGGTGCTATAACTTTCTCTTGCGTTTTTTTAGAAATCTGTGTCTTCTTGATTCAGTACTTGCCCAAGTACTGCAAACTTTAGCTATTTTCCAGAGTCTTAAGGAAGATGACTCTGTTAGATTTTGCTAGTTGTTCAAACATTCTGCAGGGGGAGTGCACACTGGAGCATCATATGATGCCATCTTTGGTGACCATTAGCTCTGAGGGCATAGCTGCTTAATGTGTGCTGTCTTTATGAAAAATAGGAAAGTGAGTGAGTTGTTTCTTACTCCTCCATCTGTAACTTTCTGATATTTTTTTCTCCCATTATTGGCTTTTACTTCCCTCTACGTCCAGTGCATGGTGCCCTGAAGTTAATTATTATTTACACTGGGCCTCCTGCCATATAAAGAGTCTTCAGATAATAAAAGGCGCAAATACTATAAAGTCATTAAAACCTGGACAGGAGTCAAGCAATAAAAGAGTAGATGATAATTACTTGATCGTAAAACTTAGCCCTGAGCTATCTGGTAGAAAGCACAAACAGAAAGCTAAAATGTTTGCCATCTTATTATCATTGTATAATAAATGGCGACATACATATGATGCTGCTCCATGCATAGAGAAGACTTCTCCTGATTGTAAATACTGAGAAGAATTTGTTTTTTTTGTTTGCATGGGTAGGCACGGGGAATGGAACCTGGGTCTCCAGCATGGCAGGCGAGCATGCTACCAGTGAGTGAGAGGAATTTTTAATGTAGTTTTTTTTAGGGGAAATCAAGATAAGGTCCAGTGTACTTGGTCACATCTCAGCAGAAATGAAGATTATGCTTACATGTAGTTATCGCTCAACAAAAGTCAAAATAGTGTTAGATTATATTTATGTATAAGACATCATTCTGGTATGTCAAAGTGATGTAGCCTGGATATGATGCTTTTTTGTTGTTTGACTGGATTGATCCCAACCTTTTCAGTCAGCTAGTAGTCCTTGTTTCTTTTTTTGTTTGTTTTCATTTTTGTTTTTTGTAGACTCAAAAGATAGTATCTGGACTCCCAATATCAATCAGTTGAGAAAATGTATAATGATAAAAGGCTGTTATGAATTCATTGACATTTTTATATAATCTTTTTAACAATAAAAACTCATTACTAACATTGGTACATGTTTGCTCGTTTTTATCACTGGTATATCCTCAGCCCCCAGAACTGTGGCTGTCACTTAGTAGGCATTCAGTTATTAACTGTTGAATGAGTGACTAGATATATTTGATCTAAAGAAATGAATGGTTAGTGGCTCCCCTTTGAATAGCAGTATCGCCAGGTTCTTAAGCACAGCAAGCCGAATTCCAGCCAAGTACCAGGAATACAAATTTCTATCTGATGTTTGGTAAGGGAACACTATAAACTGTAGATCGTTAATTCTCAGACTTAATTCTAGCATTCCATGACAGACGCTCCTGTTGTAGAGGATTCAAGATTGTATAATATCTCTTTCTTGTAACCTATAGCTTCATTATGTCTTTCTTTTCTTCTTCAGGAAAGCTTATCAGAATATGAGTGTACTCTTGTTTATATATTTAAAAAAAGAAAGAAAATAATTTGTAAACTACTTTTTTGTTAACATTCAGTTGATTTTGACTTTGTCTAGATATAAGACTGGGAAATTAATTTCTGTTTTAAATCTTAAATTTTCTATTTATCAGAATCCCTTCTGGGAAAAAACCTAAAAAACACATTGATTCATCTTTTCAAGTGTTAGATCTTAATAATTGCTCCCTAATAGGGAATTTGAAGTACCCTATGGGAGGAGTTTTTTTGAAGTCTGTGGAAACAACTTCTCTCTTATTACTATGTACTATAGCATCACATTGCTGAATGAAGAATTTTTTCAGAGTAATAAATTGCTTAAAAACATTTCCTAATAAATCAATACTACTAATAATTTCAAATTTTGTATTTTATTACAATTTGTATTTTAAAAGAAAACTTCCTTTTAATTTACTGATATTTCAAATGTTGAGGGAAAACGGCTCTTAATTACTAATTTTCTTCAATAAATTTGGTGATAAATGGTAGTCAGGTCTTTTGTTTTTTGGGGGGGACCCCTCCTTATATCATTAATTGACTGCTTTTTCTGGTCAAAGGAAAGTTATTTTTCATTTTAAAAATATATACAACTGGGGCACATTTATAAAATTAAAAAATTTGAGTGGATTTTAACTTAGGTTAGTGTAGGGAAGACTCAAAATGCTCTTAAGCATTTTTCTTAAGGAAAATTTTAACGTTAGCTTTTATTTATTAGTGTATTCATTTTTATTTCCTTCTTTTAAGGAAAAGTATCAAAGCATCAGTAAAATGATTCTCAGATTGCAAGTGAGTGAAATACAGAGTAATTTTGTTTCCCTAAGTAAAGACTGAGTTTTGGTGGGAGGGATATTATACTTCTCTGAAAATCTAGTGAATACTGTAGAAACTCTTTTCCCCAAAATGTTCACATGCACCTCCAAACAAATTTGAATACAATTTCAAAAAGTTACCAGACTGTCAGGTAAAGAATCTCTGGACTTTATGAACCTACATTGTTGTAATTAACTGAAAATTTTAGTTTTGTTATTTATGCTAACCAATTACTCTCTTTATTTAAAAAACTAACAGATTAAGAATTTTTAACTAAAGCTCTAAGGAAAAGAAGAAGAAAAGGTAGATTTTAAAGTTCATTTGTTTAATTTATAGCACTTAAAAGGCTGCTATATAAAGTTGGGCATCTCTGCCTTGGGAAGTAGCACTATAAAGATTTGAAGCAGAGATCATTTGAAAGCTGAGGCCCAATTAGACATAAAAACAAGTTGAAGCTAAAACATCTGCAGTCTTTGAGTCGGGCAACACACTATGAAATCTACATGTGCATTGGCCAGATGACATTAATTTTGTCACAGTGGTTTCTTATGAGGTGGAAGCTCACCTATCCCTGTTGTGACTTAAATACACAGTTAAAATTTTCTCTTTACTTTCTCATGTCCTATTTGAGACAAATGAACATAACTTTTACACGTTAAGACTATACTTTCAATTTCCTCCTGGCAGGAATTTAGGTACTTATAGTTTGTGTTTATCAGTTTGATAAAGGGTTTTCTTTGTTTTGTTTTGGTTGTGGCTAAAAATCTGAGGCCTGTGGGTCACATGTTGCATCTTTGGTTATAACAGCTAGAAGGAACTAGAAGAGACTCAACTACAAAACTATAAATCAAAAGCGGTTTGATGAATTTCAGATTTATAATGTTTTTCCATAACGTTAAACTACTTAACACCATATACAGTATTACTTCCTATTTTAATTTCATAATGCAATCACGATATAAAAGTACCTAGCTCATTATTTGCATACTCGTTTAAGGTCTGTCTCTGCCAACTAGAATGTATACTTTGTGGGAACAGGGTATACAGGGAACAGGGTTTCATCTCTCTTTCCTAGTGCTAAGAATAATACCTGGCACATAGTAAGAGCTAATATATTGAAAGAATATATTTAGCTTTTTAGCATGAATCCAGTTCTTTGACATCATACTCATAATTTAGAAATCCATAACTTTAAAATTAACATAAAAGCTGTTTTCTTCCACCTTTGTATTTTTCTTCTTATTTGCTATGCTTCTTTTCTTAGGCATCTTTCTTGGAGACATAATTCTGATAGCCTGATAGCTACCAGCACTGTGAGTTTTATGTGAATAATCATTTCCACATGTATTTTCATTATTCTCTCTCTCAGCCAAATAGATATGCATTTTACTGACAAAACTTTGGGACTTTCTTACAAATTAAAAATTACTTATGTTCAACACTCCAAGTATTTAAAATAAAATTTGTTTTTAAAAAATTTTATTGTAACATGGATACAACTCAGAATTTCCTATTTTCACCATAATTTTGTTTGCTTTGTTAGTCTTCTGCCTCATTCTTTTTCTTGCCTTTTCTCCCCCCTAAATTTTCAGGACCTCAGTGTAGTTATTTAAAATGTCTTATAAATAACACCAAAATGACCTCTCCCATTCACAGTCTACCCTGTTTTGAGCATGTTCTCTGTTTTGTTTTGAAATTCAGCTTCAAAGTATTTGGGGAGAGTCATTAACTTACCCAGTCAGTTCTGGCTTTGGTGCAGACAGAGGTCACTTTATGGAATCCAAGAAAAACGAGACAAAATTTTAAACATACTTAGTCATTTTTTTCCTTGGAGACATATCAAAATCATTATCAACAAACCATTTAAAGGTTATTTTTTTAGAAAGCAGTATACAGCAATGAATAAATAGAAAAACCAGCTGTCCTAATATATGGAAATGAATACATGTAGTTTGGGAGAACAGTTCCATTGACTGTCATATACGAGTTCAGAAATACTGTATCTGAAATACTATGTCAGATCTGGAAAAAAGATAGTTCAAAAGGTGAGTCTGGTGATAATGAGGATAGTGATATCAAAGGTACCTGTAAAGAATGTGTCACAGCTATTTTCTTTTTTAACGTCAATTGATTTTCTTTTAAGTTTTTACTTTGACATAATTTTAGATGTGCAGAAAAATTTCAGGATTCAAATAATTCCCATATACTCTTCACTCATATTCCCCATGTTAGCACATTTTGCTACATTTGCTTTATCTTTCTTTCTCTTTGTTCATGCATATTTTTTGAGCTATTCTGAAGTTAGTTGCAGACATGATGCCCCAACCCCTAAGTATTTAAGTGTTTGTTTTATACAAATGAGAACATTCTCTTATATAACAACACGACAATATTCAAACTCAGGAAACGGACATCAGTATAAAACTATCTAATCTATAGATGTTATTCATAGTTTGTTAGTTGTACTGATAGCAAAAGAAAATCCAGGATCGCACATTGCATTCAGTTATACCCTTTTGTCTCTTGTCACCTAGACTAATTCCTCAGTCTTTTAAGGCATTGACGTTTTAAGAGGGTACAGGCCAGTTATCATAGAATGTTCTTCAATGTGGGTTTGTCTGATATTTCCTCATGATTAGATTTAGGTTGAGCATTTTTGGTAGGAGCCACAGAAGTGATGTCTTTTAAGGACATCATATCAGGAGTACATGATACTGTTTTTTTCCATTAGTATTGATGTTAATTAACCTTGATCATTCGGCTAAGGTGTGTCCACTGGGTCTCTCTACTGGAAAGGTACTATCTTTTCCTTTGTAATTAATAATAAATATCTTGTGGAAGAGATATTAAACTCTTTAAATGTCCTGTTTCTCATCATACTTTTGCACTATAGATTTAGAATCCATTGCCTGAAACAATTACTATTATGGTTGCCAAATGGAAACTTTCCATTATTCCTTCTATATTTATTAGTTGGCATACTACTGTAGGAAAGAGCTTTCCCTACTCCTTGATTGTTCGTTTATCAGTATGGACTCACACATTCTTACTTTATTCAGTGGGTTATATAATCTGTTACTATCATTATTTAGTTTGTTTAAATTGTCCCAGATTTGGCCAGTGGTAGTGTCTTTATTCTGACTTGTATGTTCTTTTTTTTTAATTTATTTTTTATTATCAAACCAAAACAAGATACAAACATGAACATTCTTTTTTGGTTCTTGTTTCTTGCCCTACTTGTATGGTGCGTTTCCCCCCCCCCCCCCCCCCCCCCTTAGAAGGGTCTACGTAGATATCATAGACTCCAGCCGGGTTTTGCCTCCTATCAGGGGGAAGGAGTCACCTGCGTCAGTTTTCCCTGAGGGTGAGACCCAGCAGGTTAAAAGACTTTCCTGTGAAGTCTCTGGGCTCTGTTTTTCTTATCCTGCCCAGTATGTGGCGCATGTCTGCCTGCGAGTCCCACCAGCATAAGATGATGTGGTATCTTTAACTTTGGCAGACTCACTCTCCCTGCTGGGGGCATAGTGGAGACAGAGGAGAGGTTGTAGGCTGGTTTTAATGGCTTCAAATTGCCAAACCCTGAGGTCTGAATTCCTTGAGGCAGGGATTCCACCTACGTTGGGCTTCACCCCTCCCCTGGGGAAGGCACAGATTCAAGACAAGCCCTACCTGAAAGCAGCTTGTTTCTACCTATGCCTGGGGCATTAGCAGCCTGAAAAGTCCTGCCGCTGAATCCAGAAGCAGGCAAGCCTTTGTAGAAACACAGCCACAAAAACCTCTGTTTCTTTCCTTTTTTTTCTTTTTCCGTTAGCCCAATGAGCGACCTCTGCTTTAACCAGGTTCACCTGAGCTGGGGGCCTATTTTTAGTAGTCAGAATTTGTGAATTAATTCCACAGTTGGCATTTGGTTGGGCTCAGCACCTGGTGCTGTTAAAGTCTCTTTCCTTTCCCTCTGGGAAGCAGCCTGTGGGGGAGGGGCACAGGCCGCAGAGGCTTGGGAACTCACGGTTCTGGGGAGGCTTGTAGCTGGTCCAGCTGGTCCAGACTGGGGTACGCTGTGTGTCCGGTCACTGACGTGGCCCCAGGAGCTGTTCTGTACTGTTTCTGGTTATTTAGTAGTTGTTCTGGAGGATGAACTAAAATGTGCACATTGCTAAGGCGCCATCTTGGGCACACCTCAAACATGAACATTCTTAACACACACATGATCCATGCATGGTGTACAATCAGTGGCTCACAATATCTTCACATAGTAGTGTATTCATCACCATGATCATTTTTTAGAACATTTACGTCACTCCAGAAAAAGATAAAAAGTAAAAAGAACATACATACCATATCCCTTACTCCTCCCTCTCATTGACCACTAGTATTTCCATCTACTCAGTATATTTTAACCTTTGTTCCCCCTATTTTTTTCCCATACCCCTTACCACTGCCTTTCATCGTTCACCAGTATTTCAGTCTACTTAATTTATTTTAACATTTGTTCCCCCTATTATTTATTTTTAATCCATATTTTTTTACTCATCTGTCAGTATCATAAATAAAAGGAGCATCAGACACCAGGTTTTCACCATCATGTAGTCACATTGTGAAAGCTGTATCATTATACAATCATCTTCAAGAAACATGGCTACTGGAACACAGCTCTCCAGTTTCAGGCACTTCCCTCTAGCCTCTTTAATACACCTTAAACTAAAAAGGTGATATCTATAAAATGCCTAACAATAACCTCCAGAATAACTCTCAACTCTGTTTGAAATCTTTCAGCCACTGACACTTTATTTTGTCTCATTTCTCTCTTCCCTCTTCCGGTCAAGAAGGTTTTTTCAATCCCTTGATGTTGAATCCCAGCTCATTCTAGGATTTATGTCCCACGTTGCCAGGGAGGTCTACACCTCTGGGAGTCATGTCCCATATAGACAGGGGGAGGGTGGTGAGTTTGCTTGTCATGTTGGCTGAGAGATAGAGGCCACATCTGAGCAACAGAAGAGGTTCTCTGGGGGTGAGTCTTAGGCCTAATTTTAAGTAGGCTTAGTCTATCCTTTGGGAGGATAAGTTTCATATGAACAAACCCCAAGATTGAGGGCTCGGCCCATTGATTTGGTTTTCCCCACTGCTTGTGAGAATATCAGGAATTCTCCAAGTGGGGAAGTTGGATTTTCCTACTTTCTTGCCATTCCTGCAAGGGAACTTTCCAAATACTATTTTATTCACTATTCAGATTAATCATCTATCTTTCCTTCTGGTTTAATTTGTGCCCCCAGCCTTCCTCCCTCTATCATTTTCACATTCAGCTTCATTCACTGTTCTAACATTATTGTGCTACAAATAGGTAGTATTGTGATATCCATGTCTGAATTTTTACAATCAGTCCTGTTGCACAATCTGTATCCCTTCAGCTCCAAGTACCCAAAATCTACCCTATTTCTATCGCCTGAGCCTCTGTTCTTAACTGAAATTCTCCAAGTTCGCTCATTAATGTTACTTTATATGTGTGAGACCATATAGTATTTGTCCTTTTGTTTCTGGCTAATCTCACTCAGCATGGTGTCCTCAAGGTCCATCCATGTCACATGCTTCATGATTTTATTCTGTCTTACAGCTACATAATATTCCATCATGTGTATTTATCACGGCTTATTTAGCCACTCATCTGTTGGTGGACATTTTGGCTGTTTCCATCTCTTGGCAATTGTAAATCCTGCTGTAAACATCCATTTGTGTCCTTGCCCTGTGTTCTCTGAATAGATACCTAGCAATGGTATTGCCAGATCATATGGTAACTCTATACTTAGCTTCCTGAGGAACCACCACACTGCCTTCCAGCAGTTGTTCTGTACTGGTCCTGGCTATTTACTAGCTGCTCTAGAGGATGAACTAAATCCCACACCTCACTAAGCCGCCATCTTGCCTTCAATCCTTGATTTGATTTTTGATGAGGTTTTCCATGTCTGTTCGAAAATCCTAAATTAATTGTTTCAACTCCTGTATATAATTTGAATTGTTGGCTTGTTCCTTTGACTGGGCCATATCTTCAGTTTTCCTGGCATGATTTGTTATTTTTTGCTGGCATCTAGACATTTAATTTCCTTAATTAATTTATTCTGGAGATTATTTTCACTTTTTTTACCTAGGATTTTCTTGCTGGATGATTTTGTTGTCTGTCTGTTCTTTGACATTCAGTTCAGCTTATTCTAGACCTCTCACTTAGGTTTTGTTTAACAATCAGAATTTTTCAGTTCTTGGTTTCTTGTTTCTTGCCCTGCCTATATGGTGCTTTTTTCCCCTTTCCTTTGAGGGTCTAGTTAGGTATTATAAACCCCAGTCAGATTTTCCCAAACCAGACTGGCCTCTTCTCAGGTGGAAAGTTACCCATGTTGGTTTTCCCTGAGGGTGAGACCCAGCAGTTTGAAAGACTTTCCTGTGAAGCTTCTAGATGGTTTTTCCTATCGGGTCCCGTATGTGGCACTTTATATGGGTTCCACCAGCATAAAGTGATGTGGTGTCTTTAACTTCGGCAGACTCGGTTGAGACAGAGGAGAGGTTGTAGGCTGGCTTTAGTTGCTTCAGTTTTCCCGACACTGGGGTCTGAATTCCTTGAGGGAGGGATTCCATCTGAGCTGTGCCCCAGTCCTCTCCTGGGGAAGGCACAGTCTCCAGGGAATTACTTCCTTCCACCTGACCAGCCTCTTTGCATTCTTCGGGTTTCCCACTCAAGAGCTTAAGTTGGTACATTGCTCTGTGTATCTCCAGGTCCTATGTGCCCCCTCCTGGGGCCAGACCTTTTCAAGTATTTTGTGCTGTCCAGTCCAAAAAAACCTGTTTGTTTTTTTTTTCCCGTCAACCCTACCCCCTCTGTGCCGGGGCAAAACCCAGCAACCTCAGCTTTTAGTCGAGATTCAGCTGAGCTGGGGGTTCATTTTTAGTAGTCGGAATGTATTAATTAATTCCACAATTGGAGCTTGGTTGCGCTCAGCCCCTGCTACTAGTAAAGTCTTTCCTTTCCCCTCTGGGGAACCAGCCTGTGGGGGAGGGGTGCCGGCCACCACGGCTTGGGGCCTCATGGTTCTAGGGGGGCTCGCAGCCGGTCCAGCTGGTCCAGACTGTTGTACGCTGTGTGTCTAGTCACTGACGTGACCCCAGCAGCTGTTCTGTACTGTTCCTGGATATTTGCTAGCTGTTCTGGAGGACGAACTAAATCCCACACCTTGCTAAGCCGCCGTCTTGTAGCCCTCGTCTGTTTTTTTGACGTGTCTCCATCATTCTTTGAATGTGTCCTAATTTTTGCCACAAAATGTTCCCAGTACCATTCCTGGAATCAGCCATTTCTCCAAGGAGTATGGGTTCCTTTTAGTGGAGAATTGAATTTGGAAACCAGGATCTAAGAGTTAGGTGTGCTTATTGATACGGAGTGTTGCTTCTCGACCCTCTCAGCTGACAGAGTCGGGAGACAGATGTGTGTATATGTGTGTGTGTGTGTATAAATACACCTATTCAATAAAACATGATAGTGGAGAAAAGCAATTTTTTGCTAAATTAATATGAAATTTATAGTTTAGGCAATTAAAATGTATTTATAGTTAAACAACTAAGTATTATAACTATATCTACAATTATTTATACCTCCGACCCAAATATATAGTACCAAAAAACCTCTTTCAATATGTTTCATTAAAGATTTTATATTCCTATATTTAGGGTTGACTCATATTCTAACATTTATGCATTTTTCATCAAGGAGAAGAATATGCTGGTCTTAAAGCTTCAGAAGAAAATTTATACTCTGATGTAGTGGAAATGAAAACACATCTGAAGGCTACATACAGTCTTAAACTCTTTCTTCCCACAAGTGGCTTAGGACTTATGAACACGTGGGTTCATGAAGATCCTTTCAGCAACATCATGAATTGAGAGGCTTCTGTCTCAGGAAATTATGTGGGAATATTAATATATGTCCCACTGTTACTTATCAAAACAGAAAAGCAGCAATTGACATAGATTCCAATATGTCATTACTTTAAATAGTGGTCAGTTTTTTACTAGAATTTACTTCTGTTTTCTCTTAGAAATGAAAATGTAGGTACTCGGTCCTTTCTAGTTGCTCAGTAATCTTATGAATATTTCCCACTTTGGTATAACAGAGTGCTTTAGCTTCCTAGAGTCTGCTCAGAGCAGACACCGTGAAATGGGTTGGCTTTAAACAATGCGGACTTATTAGCTTACATCTTGAAGTAGTGAGAATGTCTAAATCAAGGGCATTTTTAATGAAGACGGGCTGCTGGTGACCTTTGGCTCCTCTGCCACATGGCAGCACACATGGTTTCTGCTGGTCTCTCCCTCCTCTTTTGGTTTCAGTTGTTTTTAGCTTCTTGTTCCCATGACTTTCTGTCTCTCTGTATTTATTCTGCTCATAAAGGACTCCAGTTAAAGGATTAAGACCCAACCTGGGCCATACCTTAATTGAAGTAACCTCATGAAAAGGTCATATCTACAATAGGTTTACACCCAGGGCAATGGATTAGCTTTGAGAGCATGATTTTTCTGGGGTACATACAATTCCAAACCACCAGACATAGGTTAAATAAAATATTTTAATTGTTGTGGGGTCTGATTAACTTCATGACTACGAATGAGATCTCCGTGCTGCCTGCTGGCTGATTGTGCTACCCTAAAAATTTGCTGTACCACAGAAAGGATTTCTCAATATTTGGAATCTTGTGGAAATACCCTTTTTAAAGAAAAAATTTCTGAAGAAGTTGATGCTGCCCCTGTTGATTCTCACATCATAAATAAAGTTCTGACTGCTAAGAACTTTTGGGTCAGTGTGCCTATGTACTAGGTGCTTTATGATTCAATTCTCCCTCAGCAGTTTTCTACTTGAACTGACATGAAACCTTTGCACAGCAAGATGAGCCCTCGTTTGACCTTAACTTGAATGTATCATTTACCTATAAGTCCACCTCTGCTCTGTTTTATTAGTATACAGTTGTTTAATTCAAGCTTGCTTCTTGATTGTAAGCTAATCATTTGCTTGATCTACAATATGTTCATATTTATGAAGATGTATCCAAAAATGTATAGTGATAATAGTTTTATTTTGAAAATGCATATTTTAATAAGTGAGAAAAGATTGATACACAAATTACTGTTCAAAAGTAATACAAAGCACATTATAGAAAATATAGGCAATAAAAATAGAAGATATAAGTTCATCACAATTGCCCAGCCCTAACACAGAAACTGTTAGAAGGACTAGAATTTTCCACTCTTCTGTGTTTTTATGCATATGGACACTTTTAGGTTTTGCAATTACGGTGTCTGTATTATTTCACATGCTTTTCTCTCCAGGTAACATATAGAACAGATAACTCCATTCTATTTTTTTATGCATATAGACACTTTTAGATTTTGCAATTATAGTATCTGTATTATTTCACATGCTTTTCTCTCCAGGTAACATATAGAACAGATAACTTCCATTTACTCTGTCTCCTTTTTTTTGAGGTGGGGGAGGTGCATGGGCCGAGAATTGAACCTGGGTCTCCAGCATGGCAGGGAAACATTTTGCCACTGAACCACTCATACACCCCTGATTTACTGTCTTAGTAGTAAATTTAAAAGCAACAGATATTTATTCAATAACTGTATGATTAGAGTGCCATATATCTTATAAATCACATTTAGAGAACATTTATTTAGGGAACCATCATTTTATTACATCAATTGACGTTTCTCTAGTAATCAAGAACTATCATTAAAAACACATAACATTTATTTTAGAACCGCTAAATTTGTAAAATGTCTGCACTTAAATGATTTATCTTTGTAAGGGATTAGTGATAAAGTATTACTATTTGTAAATCTTTCCAATAGTTGAATAGCATGCAAATTTTAAAGGATTCTATTTTTGTTCTTGTTTTTATAGCAAAAGAAGACTTCATTGAAGCAGGAAACTACCTAAAAGGATGGGTCATCACTGGAATTTATTCTGAAGATGATGTTTTGATACTGTAAGTTTTTTGCTCTTCTAACTTTAGTGAGGAAAAAGTTATGCAGAACAATAACTTTTTCTTTATATAGTTAATGAAGGAATACAAGGCCATATTCATAACATAAGATTTATTAAAATGATTAATTTCCTTGTAGGATAGGCTATATAGATTCTTTTTGGATTATGAATCCTTCTTTATCCTTCTCTAGAAATTTTCTTCTTTGGGCCCTGTCACCTGCCTTTTTGTTGTTTGGCGTTGTCATAGGTTTTTTGGTTTTTTTGAGGATTTTACTTCTAGAGAGTCTGGGTTTTTATTTGCCACCACGGTATATAAAATAAAACCAGATTTTTTTCATATTTCTCCTGGAGTTTCAGGGTAATAGAACTGTACTTATAATAACTACCTAATTTTAAGTTATGCAAATATACACTTAATCACTACTCTTTTAACCACTTAGTTGCTTTAGTTTTGGAAGATGGGGCCTGTTTGTACTACCAAAATATTTTAGGTATAGCAGATTGAAGGACTAACTTATGAGTTTGATGAGTATTACTAAAATATATCATATTTGTCATTAACCATTCATATCTGGGGATAGCTGGAGTTGTTAAGACTCAGTAGTTTGTCTTTCTTACTTTATGACTATAACATTCCTAATTGTGATTTCTAAACTTAGAACTTTCGTTATAAACACTGGTGGCGTGTGCACTTGATCAAACTCTCGTTCCGTCTGTAAAGCCAGAGATTTTTGATAAATCAATACTGAACTTCAGATCTTTAAGGATATTTGGGACATACCAACATGACCCATGAATAATCACCTACTATCTTTTATTCAGCTGTCATTGTTACCTAATGATAGTTAAAAGAGCTAGACCAGTAGTTTTCAGTGTATGTTTTGTTTATAACCAACTGTGGCTAACTACCAAGCATGTGTTGTAGTTTCCTCATTGCTAAAGGAAATACGACACAATGGGTTGGCTTAAACAATGGGATATCCTGGCTCACAGTAAGTGTGGCTGGGAGAAGTCCTCAGTCAAGGGACCGTCCAGTATTGCCTTCTCCCAGAAAACTGTGGCATCTGGGGCTGACTGCCTGTGCTCTGTGGTCCTTGGCTCCCCTGTCATGTGGGAATGCACATGATGGCCTCTCCCTTCTCTGCCACTTCTTTTGACATTCCGCTTCTGGCTTCCCCTTCAGCCCTTCTCTCTCCCTGCCACCTTCCTCTGAGGCTTTCAGTGATAGGATTAACATGCATGGTGATTCAGTTGGGACATACCTTCACTGAAGCAACCTCGTCAAAGGGCCTCTTGGAACAGTTACTTTGGGATTACATTTAAGGACATGGTTTTTTGAGGTACATAGCTTCAGACTGCTGCAGGATTCTTCAGGTGATCTGAAGTCTGGGTTCTTTACTAGTGCTTTTAACATTGCAATGTCTATGTTCTGACATGAAACACATTTTTACATATGATGGGAATATGTGATAGTTTCACACAAAACATTTTTTCTTATGTAATTGGAAGGTTTTGGTTTTTTTTCTTTTTTTTCTTTTAGGCTTAGTAAACAAAAGTAGAGAGTTACTTTGGGTTCTTGGTTCCATGGAGAGAGCACAGGCTTCATGTCTGGAGCAACCTCAGTTTGAATCCTGTGTCTGCTATTTATCACTCTCTTTGAGGCCTGGTTTTCTCATCTACATCATAGAGCCGACTGAGGGCTAAATGAGAACTTAACTAAAGCACCTAGAATAGTGCCTGACAAATAATACGTGTTTAGTAAATGCCTGTACCTTTACTCAGCAGTGTTGTGACCAGTCCTAAAAGGTTGAGAACCATTCTTTGTCTTCTACATCCTGTTTAGACATCTTGATGAGTAAATTGCTTGAAAAAAAAATCTGGCTAGATTACTGTCTGCTGATTTCTTTTAATCTAGGTCGGCAAAGGCTCCTAAAATTTCTCAGATAGCCTCATATGGAAGACTAATTTGCCTGGAATTGTGTTCAGATTTTCTTTAGCAATAGAGTCTCCCATTTGCTGCCTCCCACTGTGACCTCCTGGTATAGTTTTCAGTTTTTTTTAATGACTAGATATATTTTGGTTGTGAATTTTGATACAACTTTTCTCCATAGGTCAAAAAAATATGCTGCAACTCTTCCAGCCCTGCTGCTTGCCAGACACAAAGAAGGCAAAATAGACAGCATTCCATTAGCTAACACCCACACGCAAGACATAGTTCAAATAATAAGAAGTGCATTACTGGAAACATTTGTGAGTATATTTTTAAGTAAGCATATTATTTGAAATAAGAATATCTAGATCAGTTGAAGACTCACAACTTTCCAACTTTTGCTGGCACAGGACATGATGTTTTGTGAGATGAAGATTCACTGGTTTGCTCTGCTTTATTATTCACTCATTATTTGTATGGCTTATCTGATTACTGCCAAAAGCACACATGCCTTTGGATTATTTTATTACCAAGACTCGTATGGCTAACGTTCCATTGAAGTACTTGACCTGAGCAGAAGCTTGCTTAAAAAGCACAGGGATTCTAGAGAATCAGACTCCTGGCTTCATATCCTTGACTTCTGTGCCTTAGTTTCCACATGTGTCAAATGGAGGTGGAGCCCCTGCCCCGGAGAGTTATTGTGAGTGTGAGCACTAAGCGAGATAGAACATGTGTGGTACTTAGTGTACAGTGTCTGGCCTATGGAAAACATTCAGCAAATATTAGGTGTTATTCTAATTATTTATGCAGCTTTAGAACAAGAGACTGTCTTATGAAAGACCTTTTTATCGCTCTACTTTGTATAATAGTAATCCAGATATAACCTGGATTACTTGGTTCCAGTTGTGCATTTCTATTAAATAAAGTTAGAATATTATCAATTTACATCTTTATACATTTCTAAAGTGACAAGATTTTTAACTACAATGCGTATTCTTGTCAGCTGTAAATGCTGACTGGATATCCTCCTGTTATGATGTTTCTTGTTTGGATGACCTAATTACATCACATATTAGGCTCAAATAAATTACTGTAATCTTTATTAAGTCTGTGACATTGGTTCTGCCACCTCTCTCCATATTCCCCCATTAAAGTTATAGGTTATAATTAAATATTTGTGTTAATATTTTTAAGATGTAGTTTTCTAAATTATTAAAGTAACATTTTTGTCTTCACTGACTTATTTGATAAATATCCCCTTAGTATGTACATAATATGCTTTTTTTAGATTAGTAAGACTTTAATTTTTCAGATTATAAAGAAGCAAATTAAAATTAACCGTAACATTTCTGAATTTAATTTGGGGATATATGCCCCTATACTTTTTAAAGTTTTGTGTGTATGTGCATATTTGTCTTTCTATATTGAGAAACATTTTCATCAAGAAACAGTGATACACATTTTTAGTATCTACATTATACTGTTGTATTATTGTGCCTTAGTTTAACTAGTTTCCTATTGATGGGTATTTAAGTCATCCTAGCCTTTTTTTTGGTAGATAATCATGTATATCCGATACATTATATATTTAGGGTAGATACTTGAATTTGAATTGCTAGTCCAGAGAATAAGCATATTTTTAAGGCTTTTGAGAAATATTTCTGTATTGTGCTACAGAAGATTTGTAACATTTTACTCTTTCATCTAAGTTTTTTTAGATAATATTCTTTAAAGCTGAGAAACATTGAACAAACTTAACTATCAGAGTCTGTTTACAGTTAAGGCAAATGTGATAAGATTTGTGGCAGTTTCAGTTTATGTAGTTTGCCGTGTTCAACTAAGTACTGGATGGCTATAATGAAAAATAAATATTTTGCTTTTAGTTTGTGAACTTTCCATACATTCTAAAGCCATCAGGTGGAGTTATTAAAATTTCTGAAGCTGTCATGCATTGGAGTAACCTCCAATGAGGTCCTGAGTGTATCGTGGCTGCATGAAAGAGCCAGCTAGCAGCCAGCTCACTTCTTGGCCTGCAGTTAGGTGTTAGAAAGACCTTAATCTTCATCAGGATGGGGAAGAGGAGTGGATGGGGAGCATATTTTTTTTTCATTTTTCCCCCCTATCATTTGTTTACTTTTAAGCCATATGTTTTACCCATCTGTCCATACTGTAGATAAAAGGAGCATCAGACACAGGTTTTCACAATCACACAGTCACATTGTGAATGCTCTATCATTATACAATCATCTTCAAGAAACATGGCTACTGGAACACAGCTCTACATTTTCAGGCAGTTCCCTCCAGCCTTTCCATTACATCTTGACTAACAAGGTCATATCTACTTAATGCGTAAGAATAACCTCCAGGATAACCTCTCGATTCTGTTTGGAATCTCTCAGCCATTGACACTTATTTTGTCTCATTTCTCTCTTCCCCCTTTTGCTCGAGAAGGTTCCCTCAATCCCTTGATGCTGAGTCTCAGCTCATTCTAAGATTTCTGTCCCTAGTTGCCAGGAAGGTCCACACCCCTGAGAGTCACATCCCATGTAGACAGGGGGGAGGGCAGTGAGTTTGCTTGTCGTGTTGGCTGGAGAGAGAGGCCACATCTGAGCAACAGAAGAGGTTCTCTGGGGGTGACTCTTAGGCCTAATTTTAAGTAGGCTTAGCCTATCCTTTGCAGGGTTAAGTTTCATATAAACAACCCCCAAGATTGGGGACTCAGTGTATTGCTTTGATTGTCCCCACTGCTTGTGGGAATGTCAAGATTTCTTGGGGAGGATTTTTTTATGTGACATGAAATTTTTTATTTTAATGAATCTGATTATAATTAGGTCAGGTAAATAATTCCTGAATCTGAAATTCTATAAGCAAAGATATATCCAGGGCTGTCATGCTTAGACCTATTTATTAAGAAATAAGGTTAGCATTTTTCACAGATACGTAGTTCCTTTTTTATGCTTTTAATATGGGTAATAATACAGGGATCCAAAGAATTATAGTGTCTTTATAGTCAGATTGTCAAAGGTCACCTTTCAGTTACTCCAGTTACTGACTTTTTAACTGTTTCTTTTTCGTATCTTAGTAATATTCAACATTGTTGACTCCATCATATGGTCTTAAAATTCCCTCCACTTCTGGCTTTTGTAGTTCAATCCTTTCCAAATACTGCTACAACTCTGTGACTACCCACACTCGGTCTCATTTGTTTTCTAGACTTACATCCACAACCTTTTTTTTCTTCTTTTGCTACTGTTTTTCTTTGGGAAATTTTCCCCATACCTGTAACTTCTATTACTACCAGCTAATGATTGCTAAATTAGGTTTTCTAATTCTTACTTTCCTGTTAAACTTACAGACCTCTTTGTCTTTTTTTTCCTGACATAGGAAAGAGTGGTGTCCATCACCAATCCTCCTTTCCACAAATAGTTATTCCAGCTAATCGTCTTTCTAAAGACAGACCTAATCATGCCACTCGTTTGACCTAGAATCATCTCAGTATTCCTAGGAGACAGACAGCTTGTCAGGAGAACTTACCAAGGCCTTTCCTCACGTGGTCTCATAGCCACATTTGCCTTTTATATGCCTAAATCTAGCACAGTTGACTTTTACTCTTTCTCAGATATTTTGTACCACCTTAACAGCTCTCTGCCTCTCATGCTGTGCCTATGTCTGGAATTCCTGTTCAAGTACATGCTTCAATCTGTCATGATTTTATTCCTTATCCAAGCCAATGTGTGTCACATGGGAAGGCACATGCTGGTGTCTGCTGGTTCCTGTTCTTGTTTCCATTGTTTCCAGCTTCTGATGCCAGTGGTTTCCTCTCTCAACATCTGTGGGCTTTCACTTAACTCCTCTGGGTCACAACTCTGGGTTCTGCCTTGCTTAGCGTCTCATGGGAAGGCACATGGGCTCTGCCTCTCCAAACACCTGTCTAGGCATCCGTGCTCTCTGTTGGCACCCCAGGCATCTCCAAATTCTGTGTCTCTGTTGGCTCTGAGCTTTCTCCAAAAGGACCCCAGTAAACTAATCAAGACTGACCTTGAATGGGTGGAGTCACATCTCCATCTAATCAGAAGGTCACACCCACAATTGGGCATGTCACATCTCCATAGAAACAATCTAATAAAAAGGTTGGGCCCCACAGTGTTGAATCAGGATGAAAAGAAACATGGCTACCCCCACAAGATTGGATCAGGAAAAAGGACATGACTTTTCTGGGTACTTAACAGCTTCAAACTGGCAGTCAGTCTGGTAAAATCTCCACTTAAATGAAAATATGCTTGGATTATATTTTGCAAACTAAAATTACGCAGTGTTTGAACTTTATTATCTATTTTATGTACCATCATCCCCCATATTTTGTATTGTTTTGTTTTCCACTTTTAACAGCCAGAAATCACTGTGGAAAATCTTCCTGCTTATTTAAGACTTCAGAAACCATTACTTATTTTGTTCAGTGATGGCAACATAAATCATAACTATAAAAAAGCAATATTGGACCTGGTAAAACAGAAACACTTGGATTCACTTATTCCTTGTTGGTTAAATCTGTAAGTATATATATATATATTTTTTTACATGGGCAGGCACCGGGAATCAAACCCGGGTCCTCGGGCATGGCAGGCAAGCATTCTTACCTGCTGAGCCACCGTGGCCCGCCCTGTAAGTATATTTTTAATATATAAGAAATAAAGTATAATTTTACATTTTCATTTGGAAATGAAACTCTGACTCCACCTTTTGAAGTTATATTATGGGACCAAAGCCATCAGGATATTTTAGTAATAAAACTCCCTCAGATGGTCTAAGATGACCTTGTTTTCAACTGAGTTCTGTTCCACAATAAACTTTTTAAAAGAGGTTTTTCTGATTTTAAAAGCAATCGATATCCATTGAACCTAATTATCAAGGTAAATTACCATATTTACATATTGTGATATTTTGGCATTTTCCTTTAGTTTCTTTTTCTGTACTTCGATATTTTTAAAGTTCAGCCTATAGTGTTAGAGAAATGTTTATGGGCATTACCAGTGATATTTCCTGGTATGTTTTCTAGATTTAATCTTTGAGAACACAGCTCATACATGCATATAATCCCTTGTTCAGATTCAGATGAAAAACATTTATTTTTTCAACTTATTCAAAAAATTACAAAATTGGAGGTGGGTATACAGTTTTGCTGTGAAGAGCTTCATTCTGAATGAATGTACTGTACTTCTTGAGACAAAATGTTCCCAGGTAATTATTGTTATATAACATTGTATTACCGTGTGCTACTACTATGCTAAACTGTATAATTGCTTTTGATCTCTTTAACTTCAAGCTAATCTCCTGTTCATTTTCCTGAAGGGCACAGTTTTCTTTTGGAAAAGTAGTGTTTCTCAAACTAAGCATTTTTAATATTCATAAAATGAAAAGATCAAATCTTAGATAACCATTTAACTTTTGAGTTGAGATGTGATCAGATATTTGGCTGAGCTTTGGAAGAAACCTATTAATTATGTCAAACCTAAATAGACAGGCCTTTGGATTATGTCCATTTTTCACTTAAAAGAAACCACCCCATGTTAAAAAGAAACTTCTAAAAATTTGATTACTTATAACATAGTCATTGACCTCTTGATTTTCAGGATATCTTATTTTAAAATAAACTTACTGGTATATTTAAAATTTAATGGTATATTTTAAATGTAATGTTCTACAAACTTTTTAAAAATAGAAATATTAATATGTTCAATCATTCCATTTTGTAGAAAGAATACTCCTGCGGGGAGAGGAATCTTGCAGGTGTATTTTGACACTTTGCCTCCCCTTCCATGTCTTGTGTTGGTGAATCTTCATTCAGATGGCCAAGTATTTGCATTTCCTTCAGACCAATCTATAACTGAACAAAATCTTTTTCTGTGGCTTAAGAAATTAAAGGCAGGACTACAAAGTCATATCAGTAAGTTCTCTGTTTTGTTTAATCCACATGGCTTCACACTAACCCATACTGTTCCATGAATTCTAAACTTGAATCATAGATAATGAATGCTAGAGAGAGTTGACTTCTATTGATGGTTTTAAGTGTCCTAAATATTGATATGTTGATAACATTGATCAGGACAATCTCCAATTGTGAGACCAGAAATAAAAGGTCTCATTTTCAGTCAATTCACCTGAGGTTGCCTTTCTCTGGAATTTTAGTTCATGGGGTCCTTATTGATTGTACAGATGGTCAGTGTGTTTAAAAACATGATTTTTGTAATTTCTCCATTTTTTTCCTAATTGTCACAATAGGAACTTTGGCTTGCTGAAGCATAAGTTCTTCATGCTATTTTTATAAAACTGAAATTGTGCATTTGCAGTTCTTGTATAGCTTTTTTCATATGCATGCCAGTTTGTTTTCTTTCTGCAATGATAAGCAAATATGTGATTTTATAGAAAGCAAGAATGTTACTAGTAGCACATTATTATTATATAAAATTCTGCTTCTAAACATTCTAAGTATATGTCAAACTGAAACTTGTCTCAATTTCTCCCTCAACATTTATTATTGTTGCTTTTGATAATCACATGTATCGACCTTTATGGTTGTATCATCTTACTTCTACATCATCATAGGCCAAGTACATCAGAGAAATTAACAGTTGGAATAAAAGTAATGGTCATTATTTACTGAGTAATTGCTATTTTCCAGGGAGTATCAAATTTAATAATCATAATAACTCTCGAGTTTGGCGGGTCGTTGTTATACTCTTTTTCCAGATATAAAACTGAGACAGAGGTGACGTAACTTGTCAAAGCTTATTCACCTAATAAGTACCAGTGCGGGGTTTCAACATAGTCTATGTCTGGAGCTCCTACTTTTAACCAAATTGCCTAATGATTTGTCTCTAACAAACCATTTTGCTTATTTTATTGAATCTTCATCTCACCATATAATTCAACTAGTCTGTGGAGAGTTACCAAGATTGTAGATACTAAGTTTGCAGTGATTTTACCTAAATTTCATAGTTATTCTATATAATTCATAGACATAAATATAGGGGGAAGGAGTTCTGCTTAATGAGATAGAATTTTAAAAGTATCATTGTTTTATACGTAACTTAAATATTAATAGCTAAGTTATTAAATACCATGTTCTACATGGTGCTAGTATATTTCATGAATTAGTCTAATCCTCAGAAGAATATGTGGTTGATATTATTTAAAAAATAAATACTATTAAATTAAAATTTATTAATTTGAATAGCTAACAATTATTGTATATAGGTTATTATTGAATATAAGTGATTTACATGCATCATCTCATATAATTCTCACAAGAATCATATGAAGTCTTAATATAATCTTATGAGTTAAAAAATTAGTTCAAAGCCATATAGTAAATAATTGGGTAGGGTTCGATTCCAACCAAGAACTCCAATTCCAGAGCTAGAATTTAGAACCAGAAGAAAAGAGATTTTGATCTAGAATTTATTGACCCCTGCCATATTTTCTACTTTTCTAAAACATATGTGAATGTATATTTATGATATAAATGCATATGCTAATTTATATTTGAGTATTAACTATTTATATACAACTTCAGAAACAGTAGGCCGGTTATCATTTAAATAAGTTAAAGTGTGGCAACCTAAGACATTATTGTATCAAGAATATAATCCTAAAATAGTATCCAAGGATTTTGCTGTTGGATACCAGATGAAAATCTTACAATATTTTGACACTGTTTTGTGATAGAGTCTTGGAATAGACATATACATATATGTATATAAATATGTACACATACAGAGTTTGGTATACCCCCCAATCCAGTGCTATATTGTCTCTCTAATAGCATGCATGGTATGAATCTATCATTATGTATATTCTGTATACTTAATCAGATACTTGGATTTATTTAATTATCAATCACTGGCAGCACACTTGTTTTTCCCAGGTGGTCTGCTTCATCTTTGTCAGGTTAGGCAGAAATGAATTTAGTCTAACTAAACTTTTGTGCCTAACATATAGATGATATTTTTAAAAATTTAGATATAATTCACATATAAAGTTCACCATTTAAAGTGCAAATTCAGTGGTTTTTAGTACATTTATGCAACTATCACTATCTAATTCCAGAATGTTCTCATCACCCTAAAAAGAAATCCTGTACCCATTACTAGTTATTCCCCATTCTCTCTGCCCCTCAGCCCCTAGCCACCACTAATCTACTTTATTTCTATGGATTTGCCTATACTGGACATTTCCTATAAATGATGTCGTATAATACATGGCATTTCAGATTTGGCTTCTTTTACAGCATAATGTTTTCAAGGTCATACATGTTGTAGCATGAGTCTATACTTTATTCCTTTTTTGTGGCTGATAAAATATTGTGTTGTATAGATGTACCACACTTTGTTTACTCATCATTCCATGCCATTTGCATTGTTTTCACTATTTAGCTATTGTGGAGTGGGCAGCTGTGAACAGTCACGTACAGGTTTTTGTAGGAATGTATTTTTCATGTTCTCATGGGCATATACCTACATAGGAGTAGAATTACTGAGTCATATGGTAACTTTAATTTAGCTTTTTGAGAAGCTGCCAAACTGTTTTATACAGCAGTTGAGCTGTTTTACATTCCTACTGACAATATATGAGGTCCCAGTATTTCCCTATCACTGCCCTCTGTGTTAGTTACCTGTGGCTGCTGTAACAAATTACCACAAACTAGATGGTTTAAAACAATAGAAATTTATTCTCTCACAGTTCTGGAGACCAGAAGTCCAAGATGAAGGTGTTGTCAAGGCCACAGCCCCTCTGGAGACTCTAGAGAGGAATCATTCCTTGTGTCTTCCAGCTTTGCTGACTGTCACTGTTCCTTGGCTTGTGGCCATATCCTTCCAATCTCTTCATCTTCATATTGCCTTCTCTTCTGTCTCTTATAAGGACACTTGTCCTTGGATTATGGGCACACCTGGGTAATCCAGGATGATCTCACGATCATTATATCTGCAAAGACTCTGTTTTTCAAATAAGGTAACATTCACAGTGTCTAGGTATTAGGACCTCGTCATTTTTTGAGGGGTTAGGGGTCATTGTTCAACCCACTATGCCAGCACTTCCTTATTGTTTTTAAGCCATTCTGGTGGGTATGAGATGGAATCTCATTGAGATTTTGATTTGCATTTCCTTAAGGGCTAACAATGTTGAACAACCTTTCATGCATGTAATGGCCATTTGTCTATCTCCTTTGGAGAAATAGCTATTTAAATACTTTGTTCATTTTTTAACAAGGTTATTTGCCTTTTTATCATTGTATTGAATGAGTTTTTTTAAACATTCTGGATACTAGACCTTAATAGGTACGATTTGCAAATATTTTCTGCAATGTTGGAAACATATTTCATTCTGTGGGTTTTGTCTCTACTTTCTTGATAGTGTCCTTTGATGCACACAATATTTAATTTTGCTTGTGCTTTTGATGTCTTTTCTAAGAAACCATTGCCTGATCCAAGGTTCTGAACATTTTCATGTTTTCCTCAAGACTTCTGTAGTTTTAGCTCTTACACTTAGGTCTTTGATCCATTTCCAGTTGATTTTTTTGTGTGGTGTGAAGCGGGGTGGGGGGTATGTGTCCAAATTAATTCTTTTAGCGTATTTAGTTGTCCCAGCACCATTTGTTGAGAAGACTGTTCTTTCTTCATTGGATGGTCTTAGCAGCCTTGTTAACAATCAGTTGGCCATAAATGTATGAGTTTATTTCTGTACTTTTCTAGTCTACTGATATATATATGTCCATCCTTATGCCAGTACCTCCCTATCTTTATTACTCTTGCTTTGTAAGTAGGTTTTAAAATTGGGAATGTGGGCTCTCCAGCTATATTCTCCTTTTTCAGTATTTTAGCCATTCTGTGTCCCTGAGTCTTAATTTTCTGACATCATTTACTGGTTTTTATATTTTCCTAGGAAATAGGACAAAATTGACTCTTTGGGTAAGTGATAATCTGGAGGGAGGCCTTTTTTGTGACAATCACTCATGTTTGACTTCTTCATTCTAGCTTTGCGGTGTGGGGGTCCCTTCAGTTGTGGCTCTTGATCTGGTCACGTAGCCTGTGTCCACGCTTCTGTGAATCTAAAGTAGAATCATTACCCTTGTAAAGGTCCTTCCCTAAAAGGGGCCCCCCTGGGGGCTTTGACCCATCTCTCCAACTCACTCCTACCAAGGGAAAAGAATCAGAATTATCGTTCTTAGTTTCCCAAGAGACTGGTATGTCTTTAAGTACACTGTGTTAACGCCTCTGAGGGATTGCCATCGTTTTTCTGTATTGCTGCTCTAAGGCTTACCTTCTTCCTGTAGCCTCTGCAGCAGGTAAGAAAATGAAACCGCACTTCTCTGTGCGTGGGGTCCTGTGTGGGCAGCACCTGCTGTCACCACACGGAGGTGAGCAGGTCTGTACTGACTGCACACGCTGCGGTGAGGGTGTGGCAGTAGCCCTCTCGAAGTAGCCTCAGTCTGTAATCTGGGGCCACAGATGCTGCCTCATCCTGCTTACTGGGGGCCTCCACTTGCCGCATCCTGCTTACTGGGGGCTTCCACCTGCCTCCTCTTGCTTACTGGGGGCTTCCACCTGCCTCCTCTTGCTTACTGGGAACCTTCACCTGCCTCATCCTGCTTACTGGGGACTTTAATTTCTGTGAAACTGAAATTTGGAAATCGCCGCTTTGGACAAGTTTCTGACATTTCTATTCCTATGCCTAAGTTTTCTTATATATAAAATTAGGATAATAATTGTGCTTACCTCATGGGGTTGTGGTAAAGATTAAATGAATAATGTCTGGCCTACATTAAGGCTCAGTAAATGATAGCTATTTGTATGATTTCTTTCTATCATTTCTAATTATTGAAAAATATATGTATTACCCTTATATGATTAAAGTACAGTTTTTAGTTTGTAATTGAAAACATGAAGACCTTTATACAGTTCCCTCAGCAAGTAATTAGAATTGACATGTTAAGTTTCAGGCATTTTATCATAGTTTTAGGCTGCACTGTTTACCTTAAAAAATAAATATTGCTAAGTATTTTCTTAGCTTTAAGTGGTATCTTTTCTAAAAATATAGCTTAAAATGCATTTATAATACTACAAATAGTTATTCTTATCTTTCTGTTTATGCATTACATTAAATAAAAATATTTCATCTGTTTGTTACTTTTGAACTATTAGGCTGTATCTAGGCAATGCTAATCTGAAACATCAATTGCAGGGGCAGCCTAAAGTTAAATCCTGCTGATGTGCCAAGTATAAATGTGTGAGAAGAAATATATACTAAGAGGAATACAGATATACTGCATATATACATGCACAGTGTATTTGAGCTTTAATTCAATCTAGGAAATTGCAATTTATATCAATTTCTTAAGCTTTTAAAGATATTAATTTGATCTGTGAGAGAAGTTCAAGTTTTTATTTTATGAGAATTTACTGTTCTGTTTTTTTTTTCTTGTAGCAGTGTGGTTACTTTCATTGGAATGTACCTTAAAAAGGCTTACTTTGAGCATTTCCTTATATAGTTTATTTTTCAGAATAGTATGTTAAATGGGCTAATTCTGAAACTTTTGTAAAATCTTTCTTATAGCTGAAGGAAACTTAGCTAATTTACCTCATTTATGTTATCCTTTTAATTGGTTTTCATCTTCTGATGACCAATGTTTTAAAATAATGTTAAGATTGACTTCTGTGTACCTTACATGAGAGAAATAATCGCTGTTTTAGTATGGTAGATTCCATAGCAATTTTTAGTTATTCCTTGTCTATAATTATTTTTATAAAGTAAATTTGTTTTTGTAAACTATGTGGGAAAAATATTAATAAAAAGCTTCAAAAATAGAAATGCTCTAAAACATATGGAAAGACTTGTCTAAATAAAGACATATACGCCACAATTTTTTTCTGGAATGAATGATGAAGAAATAGTTCAGTTTCTTTGGCAAGACAGATAAGAGTAAGGATGGAAAGAGTCTTTTTCATTTTAACTTATACCTGGTCTATAGTGAATCTTATTACACACAGCTTTTTCTTATAACCTTCAACAGGGTTAACTGACAGAGATTATGAACTTTTTTGTTTTCCTATTGATACTTTATTTAAACAACAATAGCTTATAAATATATTATAAAAATGTAAATGGCTAGTAATGACAAACGTAACAAGCTTCTTACTGATAATGATTGTAAAAATATCTGTCTTTGCTTAGATATTTAATGCTGATAAAGCCTTCACCCCTACAAATGTATTTTTAAAGTAATAAATTTTCCAACATATTTGTGTAATTTTAAAGCTGTTAATCTTTAACTCTTGATTGTATCTTCTTTGCAGCAATTTTATCTGCTCAGGAATGGAAACCTCCTCTTCCAGCGTATGATTTTCTAAGTATGATGGATGCCTCAGCATCTCAATATTCCACCAGCGAAGCTCCTGAGAATAGTAAAGAAACTGATGTGCAGGAGAATGATAAGAAACAGCATGAAGATAAATCAGCAGTGAGAAAAGAACCAACTGAAACACTAAGAATAAAACGTTGGAACAGAAGTAATTGGTTTAAAGAAGCAGAAATATCATTTAAGCATGATAAAGAGTTATGAAGCTCAAAAGCAAATTTCATATCATAGCTCGGTGGGAAGCTTTCCAAAGTTTTTGGCTTATTTGATAGACTTAGTAATTTATTTCTTTAAAAACATTTTAATAAATCATTTCAAGTTTCCAGACTAGTTCTGTCCAATAGAAATACGTGAGCCACGTATGTAATTTGGAATTTTCTAGTAACCACATTAAAAAAGTAAAAAAAAACAGGTGAAATTAATTTTAATACTTTCATCCAGTAAATATATCCAAAATATCACCATGTAATCAATATAAAAATTAATGAGATATCTTACTTTCTTTTTGCAGACCAAGTCTTCGAGGTCCAGTGTGTGTTTTAGATTTCCCACACATCTGAATTCAAACCAGCCACATCGCAGGTGCTCAGTCCCCACACGTGGCTAGTGACTGCTGCATGGAATAGTGCAGCTCTAGACAAAAACTCATATAATTAATGTAATGTGGTTCTAGCCACTATATATATGTATTTGAATTAAAATAAAACTGTAGCTGCATTTCAATCCGTTAGTTCCACAGTGGAATCACAGCTAGCAAGCTGTATTCACTTTGTTGATTAACCAGGAGGCATTTGTGCACCTCAGGACATTTGGCAACGCCTGGAACCCTTTTTCATTGTTATGACTAGGGGTGTGCTACTGGCATTTAGTGGGTAGAAGCCAAGGATGCTGCTAAATATCCTACAACGCATAAGACAGATGCTCATAAAAAGATATATATGGCCCAGGTTGAGAAAGCTTGTGTTAAATTAACCTGTGGCAGACTAGGCTCTTTGTTTTCTGGATTCTGCTTAATTATGTTTGGAATAAATCTTGACTAGTAAAGAAATATGTGATCTTATCCTGATTATTATCTGGATACGGCTTTATCTTTTTGTAAAAATTCATTCTTTATATTTTCAAAAAGCAATGAGAAGTAACCCTAAAAAGGACTCTTAAAACCTGCCATTATTTCCATGTTGTATTGCTAAATTTCAGATTGAATAGGAAGTAAGCATTTTTCTATCCTCCTCACAAAAAGTGAGGATCCTACATCTGCACCGTGTCTGAAATACAGCCAGATATGGTACAGATGTAAATAGTAAAGTTTCGAGCAAATCAGTTGGTGTCCCTGGATAATACAGAATTATGTAGAAAATGAGAAGACTTTATTAGCCAACAAATTGTTTTAATTTAAAATGCACTTACTTGTCAGGCTGATCTGTTTCCAACAGTTGTCTCGTTTTTGCTATATGCATATTTTGACATTTCTTGAGTACTTCCTACCTGGTGCTTCAATATATTTCTTCTTATAATATCTACTTGGGGTATGTTGTTCTTGAAACTTTCTCCACATATGATTTATCTAGTTAACTGAATTTGGCAACTGAAATTTTAAAAATTATAAATGACTAAAGTTCAATAAATGCATGTAATTAATATATTTCATTGTAGTATAGAACATGTGCTACTCTTAGCACCCCCTGCTACTCTTTTTTTTTTCCTGTAACATACAGTACCTTATTTCAGTTCACTCTCATTTGTTTTTAACTCTTAACACATGGGAGATAGGAGAGTGAACTCTAAATATAGTTTATAATTATGAAACATCCTCAGCCTAATCATTAGAAAATGCTAATTAACTACAAACACATAAAAGTGAAATTGATTAGTACTGTACATTGATCAACAATTTTGACAGTCATCATATATGTTCTTTATTTTAAATTATTGAAAGTATCTTCCTTTGGTCTATCTTGTGCAATTGGACCACTTGCCCTGTAGCAGTTGAATTCTTTGGTTGCAAACAATAGAAATTCAACTTTGGTTAACTTAAGCAAAATGGGAATATCAGATAATTCAGTTAGAGGAAAATTTAAACCAGTTTTAAAAAGTTAAGAACCGCAGTTGTTCTGGGATCCAAGTAGCAGGAACTAAAGACCCAGTTACTAACTAGCTCCAACTGTTTTTATGTCTTGTATCTCAGAGAGTACAGGGAAAGTTAGTTTGGCAAAGACTAGGTACCTTAACTGGCATCCCTGGCAAAACTTCCACAATGCAGAATTAAACCTCATAAAAGAAATATATATCCTGTTTACCAGAAAAATGAATGTAGAGAGGTTAAAAAAAAATACAAAGAAATAGAAAACCCATGTGTTCTAGAGACAGCACTTGCTGTTCTTCTGTCTGTCCTTGGCTCCTCTTCAGGCCTTTCCACCACGTCCTCCCATGCATTTTTTTTTTTCACATGGGCAGGCACTGGGAGTCGAACCCGGGTCCTCTGGCATGGCAGGCGAGCATTCTTGCCTGCTGAGCCACCGTGGCCCGCCCTGTCCCATGCATTTTTG
Source organism: Tamandua tetradactyla (assembly GCF_023851605.1). Lineage (NCBI taxonomy): Eukaryota > Metazoa > Chordata > Mammalia > Pilosa > Myrmecophagidae > Tamandua > Tamandua tetradactyla. The sequence continues at coordinate 14,169,487 of NC_135338.1, forward strand.
AGAATATTCCAGTGCCCTCTTCCTCCAAGTGTTTGTAACTTTCCTATATGTTCCGCCGAACCTCTACAAAAGTTGGTGGCCAGTGCACATGTACAGTATACATGGTATCCCATCCCGCATTAACTAGACTCTCACCCTCTCCTTCATTCACCTATGCTATAAACATTCTTGGTCCATTGCTTCTGACCCTTGTGATGAAATATTCCATTGTCAAAATTCCTGGAGTTCTTCACTTAAGCTTGAGCTTCTTTTAAAAAACTAAATGTGGATAAGCTGAATGATACGAGTTGTAGATCAGTGTTTATTTTTAGTAATCAAAGTAATCAAATAGTTATACCATGAAAGTTGTGCTTTCATTCAAGATGTGGAAAGCTGTGAGAGAATGCTACTCTCATCTTAACAGGAAAATAATTATAACTTTTTAAAACCCATCAGAGAAGGCAACCAAGGAAACTGAATTCCAAAGAAGTGACAAGCCCCTTCAAGGAGAAGCAAGACACATGAACTGTTTCACCTTTGGCAGAGCTTGGGAAACCGCCATTAAAATAAGAAAGAAGTTATCAAGTACATCAAAGAGTCTGAGATTTTATATTACTTGGAAGTTAATAAATTAGCTTTTCATAGTTTCTTAAGTCAGAGACAAAGGACTTTATCTTGCCCAGCAATAACATTAGCCAGAATGCCAGTGTTTGTACTGGTTCCCTGAGCCCCAGTCCCACTGTGTGAAGAGAAGAGGTGATAACTGCACATGAAGTTGGTTGTATTACAGAGGAGGAAAGTGAAGCCTATGTGTCACGGTCAGCTTCATGTGTCAACTTGGCCAAGTGGTGGTATCTGTCTGGTTGGGCAAGTGCTGGCCTGTCTGTTGCAATGAGGACATTTCATAGAATTAAATCATGATCACATCGGCTGCATCCACAGCTAATTCCATTTGTAATCAGCCAAGGGGAGTGTCTTCTGCAGTGAGTGATGCTTGATCTAATCACTAGAAGTCTTTTAAAGAAGATTCAGAAGAGACAGGCTGTCTTCCTGCTTTGGCCGGCGATCCTCTCCTGTAGAGTTTGTCCAGACCCTCCATCGGAATTGTTGGCTTCACAGCCTGCCCTGTGGATTTTGGACTCTGCGTTCCCGTGGTCACGTGAGACACTTTTATAAATTTTATATTTGCGAGTGTTACCTGTTGATTCTGTTTCTCTAGAGGACCCTAACTAATACACTATGGAACCCATATATTTTATGTGTATTAATCATGCCTCCACTTTAATCTGGAACGATTTCAGTGGACATAAGCAAGCCTGCACATGCTGTGTCTATTTTACCATGCTGTTATATAACATCCTTGAAAAGGTATTCCAGAACAAAGGCAAGTCAGTTCCTCTACTCACAAATCAGACAGGAAAGTGAGAGACCCATGGAACCAGTTAAAATTTTAAAGAATTCTCTTAGGCAAAGTGTGGGCTGGAATATTAGTTTAGAATAAGTGGAAATCACTGACATGGCAATAGTTGACACTCAGTTTATAAGCCTTCAGTGGGTGCTCATGAGGATATTTGGAATAGGAGACTGGAAGGAAAGAACCCTCAGTGACATGGGCATTCTAGGTGGTGATTGATGAAATGATACTGGGAGACAGGCATGAAGCAATGCCCCTTTCCTCTGACCTTTTTCTCATATGAAGCAAAAGTCATTAGCCACAGGGGGAGCAATAGGCTACATCCCTGCCCCTAGGGCCTGGGCAAAGTGACTACTGCTGGGGAACAATTGCTTTGTCCCTGAGGAAAGGTAAAAGCCTCTTGGGTCTAGGATCTTACACCAATACTGTGCTGGTTTCAAACTACTATGTACCCTAGAAAAGCCATGTTCTTTTTTTATTTTTTGGTATGAGCAGGCACTGGGAATTGAAGCCAGGTCTCCAGTATGGCAGATAAGAACTCTTCCTGCTGAGCCACCATGGCCCCCCCCCAAGCCATGTTCTTTTTACCCTCCTCAAATCTTGTGGGGGCAGACCAGTTGTTCACAGTGGAACCTTTTGATTAGGTTATTTCCATGGAGACGTGACGAACTCAAATGTGGGTGCAACCTTTTCATTAGATTATTTCCATAGTGGTATGGCCTGGTCCATTCAAGGTGGGTCTTGATTAGTTTACCAGAGTCTTTTAAAAGGGGAGAGTCTTTTTTGGAGAAAGCTTGGATGCAGACATTTGGAGATACTTGGAGAACCAACATAGACAGAGGTGCTTGGAGATACAGAAGAAAATGCCAGGACCCATAGTATCTGCAAGAGCCATTTGAAACCAGGAGCCTGGAGAGGAGCCCAGCAAACATTGCCATGTGCCTTCCCAGGAGATGCTGAGCAAGGACCCACAGTACTGGAAAATCCAGTACCTGGGGAGAGTCAAGGGAAGCTAAGAGAAGTAATCCAGCATTTGCCACAGAGAAGGTAAGAAAGGACTAGCAGATTCTGGACATGTGCCTTCCTATGTGACAGAGGAAACATGGACATCATCTGGCCCTTTCTTCAGAGTCAAGGTATCTTTCTCTGGATAACTTATGTATTAGTTTGTTATGCTGCCAGAAAGCAATATACCAGAAGTGGAATGGCTTTTAAAAAGGTAATTTAATAAGCTGCAAGTTTATAGTTGTAAGCCTAGGAAAATGTCCAAACTAAGGCATCCAGGAAAATATAACCTTATTTCAAGAAAGGTTGATGAGTCTGGAACTCCTTTGTCAGCTAGGAGGGCACATAGCTAGCATCTGCTAGGGTCCTTGGCTTCTAGTTGCAATCAGCTTCTCCTGGGGCATTTTCTTTTTTCATCTCCAGAGATCTCTGGCTGTGTGAGCTCTGTCACTTCTGCTCTTCAAGTGTCTGCATTGGCTCTCTCTGTCTGCTCTAAACTTTCTCCACAATGTTTCCTCATTTAAAGGATCCCAGTAGACTAGTCAAGACCAACTGTGAATGGTGGAGTCACATCTAATTAAAAGGTCACACGCACATCTCTGTGGGCACATCACATCTCTGTGGAGATAATCTAATCAAAATTTTCTGCCCTACAATATTGAATCAGGATTAAAAGAAATGGCTGCCTCCCACAAGATTGAATCAGGATTAAAACATGGCTTTTTGGGGTATATAATAATCTCCAAAGCAGCACATGTTAGCATGGACATTTTTATGGCCTTAGAACTGTAACTTGTAACTTAGTAAATTCTCATTATAAAAGCCAGTCCATTTTGGTATATTGCCTTCCGGCAGCATTAGTAAACTAAAATACCAAGCATAGAACTGCTATCACTGGAAAAGGCACTGGAAAAATCTCTTCTGTTTAAGTACTGTGAAAGATACCCTTACCATAGAAGGGAGGGGGACAGAGATTCTGAGAAGGCCCCACCCCAAGACCCCACCTAAGTCTGAGACAGGAATGGAAGAACCAGGAACTCCCACCACCACCCACCATGAATCAATATTAAATAAAAAGCAACAGTATTTACTATCTAGAAAGAGCAAAGTTGTGGAACGACTTGCCTCAGTGATATAAGTAAGCAGGGGCTTCTGAGAGCTGAGGGTGGAACAGGAATACTAAGAAAAACCCTCTGGTGCTCAGATACTATTCTAAGCACAGGGTGACAGCAGCCTATCACTGGAGAAACATATAACTGTAATGCACCTATTTGGACAGACTTGATTCTATCTCCCAAACTAATGGCTAGATGTAAACACTATTTACCTTGATTTCTAAAGCTCTTTTACACAAGATGCCTGGCGTTGAATGAAAAATTGCAAGACCTATAAGATGCAAGAGGGAACAATCAATTTTCAAGAGATGAGACAGATACAGATAAATAGTAAAAGGATGGAAAGAAAATAATATACAAACAGTAATTCAAAGAGAACTGCAGTGGTGGTTATATTATTATCAGACAAAATAGACACCTGAACAAGGACTGTTGGCAGGGATGAAGAGGGAGATTATATAATGATAAAGAGGTCAGTCACAAGAGGATTTAACAGCCCTAACTGCATGAGATCTTTAAAATCTGATATAACAGCAAGGAGAAATAGAAGAATCTGTAATTGTGGGAGACATTAATATTCCGCTCAGTAATTAAGAGAACAGGAAAACAAAAAGTTTATAAGAATATAAAAAGCTGAGCAGCAATTAACTCCACCAATTGATACAGGACACTCCACTTAAGAACAAGAGAGTTCACATCCTTTTCGAGTGCACATGGAATATTCACGAAGGTAGATCATATTCTGTCAAAAAGCAAATCTAAACCTATTGAAGAGAATTGAAGTCATGCAAAGTTTATTCTCTGTAATCACAATGGAATTAAGTTAGAAGCTGATAACAGAAAGATACTTGGAAGATTCCCAAATAATTGGACATTTATCCATGTACTTCTAAAATAATCCATGGGTCAAAGAAGGAATCACGAGAGGAAATTAGAAAACTTTAGAAAAGAACGAAAATGAAAATCAAATATATAAAACTTTGTGTGACATTGATAGGCAGGGTTGAGAGGGAAATACATACTGATAAATACTTATTAGAAAACAAAAATCTGAAATCAATCATTTTTGAATCTCTTACTTTAAGAAACTAGAGAAAGATTAATTTAAGCCCCCAAAACAAGATAAAAAAGAAAGTTAGATCTATACTTCCTAATTTCAAAACTTATTACAAAGATACAGTAATAAAAATACTGGCACAAGGACAAATAGACCAATTGAATGGAATTGAGGGTTTGGAAATAAACCCACGTATTGATGGCCAACTAATTTTTAAAAAGAGTGCCAAGTCTACTGAATGGGGAAAGAACAATATCTTCAACAAATGGTTCCCAAAAACTGGATATCCATATGCAAAAGAATGAAAGTGGACCCCTACCTCAAGTCATATATAAAAATTCACTCATAATGGATCAAGACGTAAATATAAGAACTATAACTGTGAAACTCTTAGGAGAAAACATAGGGGAGTATCTTCCAAACCTTGATTTAGGCCAAGCATTCTTAGACTATATGCCAAAAACACAAGCAACAAAAGCAAAAATAAAATGGACTTCACCAAAATTTAAAACTTTTGTGCATCTAAGGATATTATCAAGAAAGTGAAAAACTGACCCAAAGAATGGGAGAATGTATTTGGAAACCATATGTCTGACAAGGGGTTAATATCCAAAATATATAAAGAATAGCTGCAACCCAACAATCAAAGACAGCCCAATTAAACTAGCAAAGGATTCAAATAGACATTTCTCCAAATACGATATGAAAATAGTCAATAAGCAGATGAAAAAATGATCAAAATCATTAGCCATTAGAAAAATGCAAATTGAAACCACAATGAAATACTGTTTCACATCCACTAGAATGGCTATTATTGAAAAATGGAAAATAATAAGTGCTAGTGAACGTGTGAATGTTTTTGGTAGGCAGGTGAAATGGTGCAGCCACCGTGGAAAACAATTTGGCCATTACTCAAAAGGTTAAACGTAGAACTACCTTAATATCTGACAAACCCACTTCTGGGTATGTATCCCAAAGAACTGAAAGCAGGGATTCAGACGGATATTTGTACAACAATGTTCAAAGCAACATTATTCACAATAGCTCAAAGGTGGAACCTAAATGTCCATGACCAGATGAATGGATAAATAAAATGTGGTATATCCATGCAATGGAATATTACTCAGTCTTAAAATGCAATAAAGTTCTGATACTTGTGACAACATGGAGGACACTTGAAGATATGTTGGATGAAATGAGTCAGACACAAAGGGAGATATATGATTCCATTTATGTAAAATAGCTAGAATATGCAAATACATAGAAACAGAAAGTAGAACGCAGGTTATCAGGGTCAGGGAGAAAGTGGGTATGGGGGTTTATGCTGAATGGGTACAGGATTTCTGCCTTGGGTGATGGGACAGTTCTGGTAATTGATGGTAGGGAGGGTAGCCCAACAGAGTGAATGTTTAATCCCACTGAATGGCATGTTTGGGAGTGGATGAGAAGGGGAAAGTATGCTGCACATGCTTCTGCAATTACAAGAAACAGCAAGAGCAACAGTGGCTCAGCGGCAGAGTTTTCCCCTGCCGTGGCAGAGACCCGGTGCCTGCCCATGCAAAAACAAACAGAGAAGACAGAGAGGAACTAAAGAGATAGTAATTAAATACAATGCATGATCCCAGACTAGATCTAATAATGGAGGAGAAAAGGTCCCAAAGGACATTACTGGGATGTATGAAAAAAAGAACAAACTGGAATATAGACTGAAAGTTTTATATCAATGTTAAGGTTCTTGAACTTGATAATTGTACTTAAAGTGTGCTAAGCAAGTGAATATCCTTGTTGTCAGAAATCTACATGGAAGTATTATGTGTTTAAGGTATGTGATGTATACAGCCTACTCTTAAACGCTTTGAAAATTGGTGGATAAATAGATACAGACAGAGAGATAGGTAGATTGACTGGTGGATCTGCATTTGGGAGGGAAGTATTGAGAGTTCTCTGTATAGGTTTTTGTATTATTTTTGCAACTGTCCTCTAAGTTTGAAATTATTTCAAAATAAAGTTTTTTTAAAAAATCTTTGAAAAGCAGAAGAAAGGAAATAAAGATTAAAAAAGCACAAATCAATGTGAATCTGAAAAAAGAGAAAAATGAAACAAAATCTGATTTTTTTGAGATAATCAATGAAAATAATAAGCATCTAGCCAGACTGATGAAGAAAAAAGAGAGAAGACACAAATGACCAATATCAGGAACAAGAGAGGCCACAGCACTATAGATCCTACAGCCATTAAAATAATGAGGGTATAGTGAGAACAACTTATGCCCTGTCTGATAAATTAGAGATAGGCATTATCTATTTTGTAAATAATGTCTTATTGCAGCACAGCTGCGCCCATTTGTTTACATACTGTCCATGGCTGAGTATTTGCAACAGAAACTACGCCTGGCAAATTTACCATCTGGTCCTTTAAGAACAAGTTTGCCAACCCTTAACTTAGTTAAACTGAACAAATGCATTTAAAGACACAATACCAAGTGTTACTCAAGAAGAAAAAGGTAATCTGAATGGCCCTGTATCTTTAGAAGAAATTGAATTTGGAGTTAGAAATTTCTATACAAAGAAAACTCTGAGCCTAGATGTTTGTACTAGTAAATTTTGATAAACATTTATTTAAATAACCAACAATGCCAACTCGACACAAGCTCCCCCTAACAATAGATGAGGAGTAAACATTTTTCAACTAATTTTATGAGGCCTGAATTAATCTGATACCCAAACCAGAAAAGACATTATAAGACATGAAAACTACCATATTCTTTGTGGATTTTGCCCACAAAATCTTTAATAAATATTAGCAAATATAAGCCAATAATAAATGAAAAAGTTAATACATTCGTGACTAAATGAGGTTTATAATAGGGAGGCAAGGTTTATTTAACACCATCAGGTTTACTTCGTTAATATTTTAGAAAATATCTGACAAATACTAAAATCTGAAAAAAACGTATTTGTCCTTGTTTTAAAGTAAAAATGTTTTAAGAAAAAAAAACTACTTGTTTAGCTCTCAAACAATCATACAATTGCTTTTCCTTAAGACAAATACCTTACTTTGGGATGCAGCAGCAGTGATGTGTACTTTTGTTTTAACATTTAATATAAAAAGACATATATTCAAAGTCTGAGGTTGGATAAAATTAAACGAAATGAATAGTTTTCAAAGATATCCTTCAGTGAAACTGGCTTTTCTTTTAATTGCAAGTGTGTGGTGATGAAGAATATAATGACTACTAAATGTGCTGAATTGGGGTATATATATATATCACATATATATCTCATACACCCCAAATATCACATATATCGGTGAAGTTAAGTAGCTATGGGAGGAACCACACATGGCAAGGAACTGCAGGCAACTCCTGGAACTGTGACTGACCTCTAGGACCTGAAAGTGGCCTCCAGTCAACAGCCAGCAAAAAGCCGGGACCTCAGTCACACAACTTGGGGGGTGGGGGGGTGGTGGTTTACCAGCAACTTGAACAAGCATGGAAGCAGATTCTTCCCACTCAAGCAGTTTGGCCAATACAGTGATTGCAGCCTTGTGAAACCCTGATCAGAGAACACAGCAGCATGGGGTGGGCTAAACAAGAGGGTAGGATGGTGTATGTTTAGTCGGACATGTTCAGCCTTTTTGAAACATTTTGGACTCCTGTATTGTGCAGTGATGACCCAGGAGTTCCCAAATGCTCTTGGGGGATGCAGAAGGTAGAGAGGCCTGAGGGATTGCTGGAGCAGGTGTGTATGAGTGATGGGTGAGGTTGCAGGATGGGCTTCTTGGACCAGAGGCCAATGGGAGTCACAGCCAGACTGAGATTGTTTGTTGTCCACTGTGCCAGCAAGATCCCAGGTGAGGCCCAGATAGCCAGGGCTGTGGCTGATAATCCAGAGCCACCTGGGCAAAAAAAAGGAAACATGAGTTATACCAGCTGCAGATCTAAGCCATAAATGTCAATTGGAAGTACCAGCAAATGCGTGCTAAGACCAGACCATGGACCCACCCCTGGGCTCCATATACTATGAGATCCACCAACTTTCCTCTTTGTCCATTTTCCCACCAAGTTAGAGAGGAGGCGGGACAGGGAGAAACAATCCTGGCAGGGGGTTAATTTTAGACTCAATATTTATTTGATAGGAAGGGAAAACAAAAGAGATTACATAAATCAAGCCACTGAGATGCCATTAACTGAGAATTGTAAATAAAATTTCTCCTGACTTTCCTACCACCAAGTGGGTAGAGAAATGAAGTCATACTTTTCCTGCACATATCAAGGTAGTATGCTAAAATGTGTGCACTGGAACTCTGAAAAATAATTCAACAAAAGAGGTAAGCATCTTATTGAACTGTGAAATTCTGATACTTCTCATGCTAACCACAGTAGAAGTTTGAAAATGTTCAAGAATAATTGTTTCAAGTTATTTATACTTTAAACTATTTTAAAGCTTAAAAAAGAGAAATTTAATTTTAAAATGACCACAGTACAAGACAAGTGTAAGCAAAACAAACCATTGTGAAATTTTTGTACTTAAGTGATGCTAATTAGACACAATGTAGTGAATTATCAGCATAACTCCAGCTTCTCATGATTCAGGGACATAGTCTGATAGAGATAATGGAAGAATTTTGAGTTAAAATGGGAAGATATGACTCTTTCCAAGAAAGTCATACAACTTGGGATTATGACAATACAGGAAAAAAATGGACAGTTTACAAAGAAAGAAACTTATTTTTTTATCTTAAATGGTAGAAGCACACGATTAAGTGTTCGCAGAGATGATAAAGTTATGTACAACCATGCTACTCCGAGTGTGCTCTGCAAGCCAGCAGCATCAACATCCCTGGGAGACTGTCAGAAATTGAGTCTTGGACCCCATCCCAGGTACTGTATCAGACTCTGCATTTGATAAGATCCTCCAGATGATTCATATGTACTAGGCTATGTGTCTTGAAAGTTTGAGAAGCACTAGGCTAAGAGTCTTAAAAGCGCTAATTCTTCAGGGAATATGTAGAAGCTGAGTGGAAGGTCAGTATGCCAGAGGAAAGAGAAATTTGTGGGAATTGGCTTCCTCAGCCACTAAGAACAGGACATTTGTGGCTAATAATTTGTGTCCTAATGTTTTAATATTGTTTTCTGTTAACACAAATTTTCTTAAAGAAGGCTGCCCCAAGAAAGTTGTGAGTTGATATATCAGATAGTCCCAGCAAAACAGGTAATGGGCGAGAAAAGGGGACTATGTCAGCAAAGCTAGTCATGCAGGAAACTGTTAAGTGAAGAATGCATTGACATGATCAGAATACCATTACAAAAATGTCATCAAGCGCATCCCAAAGTCACCCAAAATAGGCATAAATCCAATGTATAAAGGACATGCAGCTGAAAACAACTCTATTAACTGGTTCCAGGAACGTGGCAGCCTAAATCATTAGACCAACCCTGTTACAGAAAGCATCTAAAATGCTACGTAAGTTTTAGAAAAATCTTTCCTAAAAGCATTGCAGAGCTGACAAGATACCAAGAAATTAGAGGTCCAAAATCCAAATGAGGGCAGGAAACTAGAGAGGTAAAGGAAATACCATCAGTGCTTTTCCTAAGAGCATTTCTCCATATTGGCTAAAAACAAAAAGCAAATCCTTCCCAGAGCTACATCCAACCCTTGCAACAAGCAAATTTGCAAGCCAAGTTGAATAACCCATATGGTCAAAAAAATACATAAAGTGAAGAATTTAGTTTAAAATGGTCCCAATCAGGTTCTCAACCAGGAATCTGGCAGAAGCAAACACATCCTCTTCAGGGAACGTTATCTTTATCCTAGGCTTCAAAGTATTCCAAAAAATAATTTTTCAAGGACAGTAATCTACGTGTAGTAAAAAATAAGTAGCACACAAAGAAAAACCAACCATACTATGAATGAGAAAGTGTGAATTAACAGCAGAAACAAAACAATAAAGACTTCAGAGTAGAATTATTAGAAACATTATAAAACAATGACAGTGTAGTTCAGGGAGTAAAAAGCAAGCTTGTATCTGCAGGAAATAGGTAGTTATAAAACAACAGAATTGATTTGGAAAAGAGCCAAATAGAACCTCTGCAAATGAAAAATGTACTAAAAATTCAAATTAGACTCAATTGAAAAGAGGTTAACTGTACATGCTTACAGTATGTATATCTCTGCTAATAAGTCATCTGTGGCACTGTTCAAACTTCCGGCACTGCCCCACCCAAGACTAACATGTGGAAATGGGAGGGTAAGAGCCAAGGAGCCAACTACACACAGACCATACTTGTTCTGCCTAGCACAGAGAGACAAGAAGTTGAAAAATACAGAAGAGAGGTTTAAAGTCCTGGGGAATGGAATGAAGAAGATTAACACATAATTGGAATTCTAGAAGGAAAGAAAACAGAAAGGATGCGGGTAGAGACAATATGAAGAGATACTAATTACTGAGAAGTTTCTGAGAATAATAAGAAATGCCAGATTTAGGAAACTCATAAATTCCTAAGAAGATAAAATGAAGAGAAATCCACACCTAACACACAGTGAAATGACAGAACACCAAAGACAAAAAAAGTTTTAAAGATGCCAGAGAAGATGACAAACTACATTCAAAGAAGTGGCAGTTAGACAACAGCTTATCCAGCAAAGAGTGAAATGGTACCTTCAATAAGAGAGAAAGATAATTGCTAGCCTAGAATTTCTTTTCATGAACTATGTGTGACTCCATCAGTTTATTGAATACCAGTCATCATATTTAAAAATAGCAAACAATATACACATACATAAGTATGTACACACACAGCACATGTTTTATATGTATAAAGAAAGCCTGGTCTATTTCATTTTGAAAGTTTCATCATCATTGTTATTTCTTTCTGTATTTATATAATAGACACATTTCATTAAAAGTCCCTGAGCTTTCTTTTTTTTTTTTGAAAGTTCTTCAATACAGATTTTATATCTCATCTCACAAACAAATATGTTAAATTCTGTTCATAGAATTTTAGTAATATAGCAATTGAATGAAAACCGTTATTCCTTAGGGAGAGTGCTTTTGTTTTCTTCATAATACTTGGTTGCTGATATGGTAACTGATGCTGTTCTTTTTTTTAACTTTTTTTTATTGTATAGTATAACATATATACAAAGCAAAGAAATGAAAAAACAATAGTTTTCAAAGCACTCTGCAACAAGTAGTTACAGGACAGATGCCAGAGTTTGTCATGGGCTACCATATGATCCTCTCAGATTTTTCCTTCTAGCTGCTCCAGAATATAGAAGGCTAGAGGGCTTAATTATTTTTTTATCATCACAATCGACTTTTTTTTCCTTTTTTTTTTTTTTGCGTGAGAAATAATATATATACAAGAAAGCAATAAATTTCAAAGCACAGCACCACAATTAGTTGTAGAACATATTTCAGAGTTTGACATGGATAACAATTTCACAATTTTAGGTTTTTACTTCTACCTGCTCTAAAATACTGGAGTCTAAAAGAAATATCAAGCTAATGATTCAGTATTCATATTCATTTATTAAATCCTAGCTTTGCTGCATGACTCCACCATCACCTTTCATCTTTCCATCCCTCTCTTTAAGGGTGTTTGGGCTATGGCAATTCTAAATTTTTCATACTGGAAGAGTCTGTCACTAATATGGGGTAGAGAGATGAAACTATCTGATGTTCTGGAGAGGCTGGGCTAGGTTTCAGGACTTATCTGGACCAGGGACCCATCTGGAAGTTGTAGGTTTCTGGAAAGTTACTCTAGTGCATGGGACCCTTGTGGAATCTTATATATTGCCCAAGGTTTTCTTGAGGATTGGCTGGAATTGTCCTGGTTGGGGGTTGGCAGCTTATGATAGGTAGCAAGATCTAACTGCAGCTTGCATAAAAGCAACCTCCAGAGTAGCCTCTCAACTCTATTCGAACTCTCTCTGCCACTGATACTTTATTAATTACACTTCTTTTACCCCTTTTGTTCAGGATGGAATTGTTGATCCCATGGTGTCAAGTCTGCATTCATCCCTGGGAGTCATCTTCCACGTTACCAGGGAGACTTTCACTCTGGATGTCATGTCCCATATAGCAGGGAAGGCAATGATTTCACTTGCAGAGTTGGGCTTAAAGAGACTGAGGTCACATCTGAGCAACAAAAGAGGTCCTCCAGAAGTAACTCTCAGGCATGCCTATAGGTTGTCTAAGCTTCGCTGCTACCTACATAAGCTTCACAAGAGTAAGCTTCATGATTGAGTGCATGGCCTATTGATTTGGGTGTCCCTAAAGTTTGGTACAGTGTCAGGGGATTCCCTGATGGTAAGGTTTAATAGTTCCATTTTTTCCTTCCATCCCTCAGGGGACTTTGCCAATACTTTTTTTTTATTTGCTTAATATACTCTCGGATGTTTCTGGGCATTACAATAATCTACACAAGATTAAAGGACCTCTTTCTTGTTCTGTGCTCCCTGTCTTTCAGTTGTTTAAATGAGTCATACGGATAGGTTGAATTAGATTATGCACTACAGAAAATTTCAGCTCCAGACCAAATGAACCTTTCTTCCATTGGTCTCAGAGAGTATGTGTGGTTCTAAAATATAGACACTCTCTTCCTTTCCCCTATCTTCTGAATTACTTTCACCCCAAGATGTTTGCCTTCATTCTTGTCTCTAAATATCAGGTTATATATATATATGTAACAGCCTCTCAAAATCCAGAAATAATAATCACCACTCCAGACTTAATGCATCTGCTTTAAAAACTTACAATCTAGGCCCCTGTTTTCTTATAAGCATTTTCTAAAGGTGACCATACCATTCTTTTTCTTTTGTTTCTGGCTTATTTTATCTCACAAAATGTCCCACATGTTCATTCACACCATTGCATGCTTCACGACTTTGCTACTTTTTGTAGCAGCACTCCCTTTGTTCATAAGGATACACCATCATTTGCCAATCTACTTCTCCATCAGTGCATCCTTTAGCCACCTGCATTTCAACCCACCGGCAGTGGGTTGAAATGCTTAAAGTGGGGGAAGAAAATAGCATTCAACCAAGAATATTGTATCCAGCAAGACTTTCTTTCAAAAATGAGGGAGTGTTTAAGACATTCCCAGATAAACAAGAGCTCATCTTGGCTACTGAAGGAGTTCAGTAGCATCTCCTTGTCTATGGAAGGAGTTCTTCACCAGTAGGCCTGCCCTACAAGTATTGCTAAAGGAAGTTCCCCAAACTAAAAGGAAAGGACACTAAGCAGTGGTCAAAGTATCATGAAGAAATAAAGACCTCAGGTAAAGGTAATCATTTTGGTAATTATAAATACTAGTATTATTGTACTGTATTATTTAGTATATAACTCCATTTCTTACTTCCTACAGGTGCTAAAATGCAAATACATAAAAAGTGATGATAAATCTATGATGTATAACGCACAAAGTTCAGAGAGATGGTGGTAACAAGTACAAAAGAGGTGGGGGTATGGAGGGGTATAGGATCAGTCTATGTGTCTGCTATTGAAGTCAACTTGTTATCAAACAAAATATGATTGTTATATATTTGGAATGTTAAATTTTAACCTCATTTCCACAAGGAAAGTGGATGAAACCACATGGTGACCACAAGGAAAATAGATGGAAAATGAGCACAGATAGAAAAGAGAAGGCACTCAGTATAGCATAACACAAAAAATCAAATAAATATAAAAGTAGGCATTAATGGAAGAATGGGAGGAGAAAAAGTATAAGACTAACAAAAGATAAATAACAAAATGGCAAAAAAAAAAGTCCTGCATATTCAATAGTGACTTTAAATAGAAATGGATTAGACTTTCCTTTCAAAAGGCAGAGATTGTCAGAATGGATAAAAAATGCCTGACCCAAATATATGCTGTCTGCAAGAGACTCACCTTAAGTTCAAAGACACAAGTAGGTTGAAAGTGAAAGGATGGAAAAATGTACCATGTTAGTAGTAAGCAAAAGAGAGCTGGGATAGCTATAATAATATTAAATAAAATTGATGTTAAGTCCAAAAAAATTATGAGGCATAAATAAGGTCATTATATATGGGTGAAGGGTTCAATTCAATAAGCAGATATGAATATATATATATAAATATATATATTTATATAGATATAAATATATATGCACCTGACAGTGGAACTCCAAATGTATGAAGCAAATACTGACAAATTTGAAGGGAGAAATGGACAGTTCTACATCAACAGTAGGAAACCTTAATACACCACTTTCAATAATGGATAAATATCTAGTCAGAAGGTCAATAAGGAAATACGAAACTAGACCTAACATACACGTAAAGACTAACTAGACCTAACAGACATATATAGAACACATATACAAAAGGACACAGCAACAGAATACACATTCTTCTTAAATGTACATGGATCATTTTCCAGAATAGACCATAAAATATGTCTCACTAAATAAAAAATATTGAAATCATTCAATGTATCTTCTTTGACAACTTTGGAATGAAGCTAGAAACCAATAACAGGGAGAAATGGAAAATTCCAAATATGTGGAAAGTAAGCAACATACTCTTAAACAACAAATAGGTTAAAGAGAAAATCACAGGGAAAATTAGAAACTATTCTGAGATGAATGAAAATGAAACTATAACATGCTGAAATTTATGGGATGCAGGAAAGGCAGTACTGAGAGGCAAATTTATAGTACTAATGTTTTCATTATAAAAGAATAAAGATTTCAAATTAGAAGTCTAAATCCAAACTAGAAGGAAGGACTAGAATCAGAAGAGAAAACTAAATCCAAAGTAAGCAGAAAGAAGGAAATAAAGGTTAGGATGGAGATGTGAAATAGAAAGCAGCAACAACAAAAATACAGAGAATCAACAAAGTCAAAAGATGTCTTTTTTTTTGAAGAGATCAGTAAAATTGACAAATGTGTAGCTAGACTGACAAAGAAAAAAGAATAAATAATGAAAATCAGAAATGAAAAGGGGGGTATTACTACTGATTCCGCCAAAATAAAAAGGACCATAAGAGGAGTCTGAGGAAATTGTGTGCTAATAAATTAGGCAACCTAGATAAAATGGAAAAATTCCTAGAAACACACAAACAGCATGCACTGACTTATGGAGAAATGGAAGATCTCAAGAAATCAATGACTAGTAATGAGATTGAATCAGTAAATAAAACCCTAACAACAAAGAAAAGTTCAGGGCCATATGGCTTCACAGAAGGATTTTACCAAACAATCCAAGAACATTTAAGTCCAATTTGCTCAAACTCTTCCAAAAAGCTGAAGAGGAGTGAGCAGTCCCTAATTCATTATATGAGGCTAACATCACCCTCTTGCCAGTGCCAAATAAAGATACCACAAGAAAAGAAAATTACAGACCAATGTCTCGTGAATATAGATGCAAAAGTCCTCAACAAAATACCAGCAAACTGAATCAACAGAACATTAAAAGAATTAGTGGGGTTTATCCCTGGTATGCAATGGTGGTTCAACAGAAGAAAATCAATTAATGCAATAATCACATAAATAGAATGGAGGTAAAAACCCATGATCATCTCAATTGATACAGAAAAGGAATTTGACAAAATACAGCTCCTTTCTTAATAAAAACACTCAGAAAACTAGTTATAATAGGAAACCTCCTCAGCATTATAAAGGGGATATGTGAAAAGTGCACAGCTAACATCCTACTTACTGGGGAAAGACTGAAAGCTTTCCCCTTAAGATCAGGACCAAGTCAAGGATGTCCATTGTCACCACTGTTATTCAACGTTGTCCTAGAAGTTCTAGCCAGAGCACTTAGGCTAGAGAGAGAAATAAGCCCTCATGACTAGGGCTTACCTAGTCATGAGGACCCATCTGGAGGCTGTAGGTTTCTGGAAAGTTATCCTAGTGCATGGAACATTTATAGAATCTTGTATAATGCTCTAGGTGTTCTTTAGGATTGGCAGGAATGCTTTTGGTTGGGGTTTGGCAAGTTATAATAGGTAGCAATGTCTAACTAAAGCTTGCATAGGAGTGACCTCCAGAATAGCCTCTCGATTCTATTTGAACTTTCTCAGCCACTGATACTTTATTAGTTACACTTCTTTTCCCCCTTTGGTCAGGATGGAATTGTTGATCCCACAGTGCCAGGGCCAGGCTCATCCCTGGGGGTCATGTCCAATGTCACCAGGGAGACTTTCACCCCTGGATGTCATGTCTCACATAGTGGGGAGGGCAATGGTTTCATTTGCAGAATTGCACTAAAAGGTCATTTTTATAATTGTACCATTAACTATAGTACACGGTTTAATTTAGGGTTCACTGTTTGGTAATGCAGTTCTACGGATTTTTTAAAAAACTTTATTCTCTTACCACATATGCAACAGAACATTTCTTCTTTAACCACATTGAAATACAGACTTCAGAGTTGTTAATTACATTCACAATGTTGTGCTACCGTCATCACCATTCATTAAAAAATATTTCCGTTGTTCCAAATAGGAACCCCATACATTTTAGCCTTAACTTCCCATTCCCTGTCCCCATCCAATCTGTGGTTACCTATAATTTTGTTTCTGACTCTGAGTTGGCATACTCTACGTATTTCATGTCAGTGAAATTATGCAATATTTATCCATTTGTGTCTGACTGATTTCATTCAACACGATGTCTTCAAAGCTCATCCATATTATCTCGTGCATCAGGACTTCATTCCTTTTTGTGGCTGAATAACATTCCATGGTGTGTATATACCACATTTTGTTCATTCATCGGTCGATGGACACTAGTATGAATGCTTGTTTGAATCTGTTGTGGACCCCAGAAAAGCCATGTCCTTTAATCCTCATTCAGTGTTGCTGGGTGGTATCTTTCTATTGTTTCCAAACTAAAACAGGTGGTAGATGTGTCTCTACCCATTCAAGGTAAGGTTGCTTACTGGAGCCTTCTAAGAGGGAACCATTTTGGAAAACGCTATAGGGCCCACCCAGACGTTTGGAGATGAAGAAGGAAAATGCCCCGGGGGAGCGCCATGAAACTAGAAATCAGGAGAGAAAGGTAGCAGACATCACCATGTGTCCTTCTAGCTGAGAGAAACCCTGAACTTCATCGGCCTTTCTTCATCGAGTGAAGGTAACCTCTTGTTGGTGCCTTAATTTGGACATTTTTATGGCCTTAGAACTGCAACTTATAAATTCCCCTTTTTAAAAGTCATTCTGTTCCTGGTATGTTGCATTTTGGCAGCTTGCAAACTAAAACAGGTGGCTTCTGATTTTTACAATTGTGGACAGTGCCACTATGAACACTGGTGTGCAAATATGTGTTTGAGTCCTGCTTTCCATTCTTTTGGGTATATACCTAGTAGTGGGATTGCTGGGTTATAAGATAAGTCTATACTTAACTTTTTGAAGAACTGTCAAACTTCTACCACAGCTGCTCCACCATTTTATATTACCACCAGCAATGAATGAGTGTTCCATCCCCCATCCCAGATTATTGACAACTCCTTGAAATGCTGAAACATGAAAAAAGTTAGAATGGGCATTGCCCAAATACCCCTAAAGAGTGAGAGTAATATCAAAGGTCATGATAGAGTTATACAGAGAAGATAGGGTTTAACAAATGAATATGATTGCTGAATCATTATATTGATATGTTTTAGTCTCCAGTTTCTTAGAGCAGCTAGAAGTAAAAATCTAAAATTGTGAAATTATAACCCATACCAAACTCTGAACTCTGTTCTACAACTAATTGTTGCGATGTGCTTTGAAATTTATTGCTTTTTTGTATATATGTTATTTTTCACAAAAAAAGAAAAATAAAGTTAGGATGGGAAAAGGCCAAGTACCCCTAAAAATTGGGAGAAGGATCAAAGCAGAAGGAGGAGTTAAAAGAGAAGATAGGATTTAATACATGAGAATCAGTGCTGAGTCATTAAATTGATATTTCTTTTAGTCTCCAGTGTCTTAGAGCAGCTAGAAGGAAAAACATAAAATCGTGGAACAGTAACCCATACCAGACTAAAATCTGTTCTATAACTATTTGTTACAATGTACTTTGAAATTTATTGCTTTTTTGTACACATGTTATATTTCATAATAAAAAATGTTTAGAAGAATGTGCTTTCATCAGTTGTGAGCAAGGCAAGATGGTAACTATTAATAGGATGGTAATGGGAATCCTGAATTAATCTTATGCGTGATTGTTCTGTAAACCCACAGCTTCTCTAATAAAGAGTAAAAATCAGCAACAACAGAGTTACCACAACAAAAATAAGTTCAGGACATGCAGTTCACGTTGAAAGAACGAGGTCTCAAATGGATATGAAGAGAAGCAAAACAAAATGCATAACAACAAAGAAAGTAAGAAATATGTGGGTAAATCTGAATGAGTATTGAATGCTTAAAACAATAATACCTTGTGGGTTTTTATAAAACAAGCAGGAAACTAAAATATACAAAAACATTATTTAAACAAGGAGAAGAGCCAGTGGAGTTAATGTGTTCCAAATTCCCTGGGAAAAGGATAAATTTATTGATTAATTTCAGTGAGTATGTGTCTTGTAGTTTCTAGGGTACTCCTCCTAGAAGAAAATGAAACTATCAATTACTGGAGAAAAAGGATATTAAAAAGTGACAAAAATCATGAAAACTAACCAAAAGCAAACAAGAAAGAATAATATGTGAAACATGGACTAGTTGAGATAAAGAACACAAAACATAACAGCAATTTAATCTGAAATGTCAGTCAATAAATGCAAATTGAGCCAATTTTCCAATTCAAAGACAAAGAATCAGGATAACAAAATAAATTACATGACGTTTACAAGTGATGTACATGTTAAACTTAGATCTACAAAGAGGTTAACAGTAAAAGGATGGGGAAAATGTATACCGCACAGTTTCTAAGAGAAAGCTGGTCAGATGAAAGACTTATTGTTACATAAGATAGGCAGAAAACATCATTAATGATAGTGGGTCACTTCATAGTGGTAAAATATTCACTTCGCCAGCAAGTTATAACAGTAATCTAATAACACAGTGTGAAATATGAAACAAAGATTAATAGAAACAAATTCACCATTGTATTAGATTTTAAAGTACCTAAGTAATTTATAGAGCTAGCAGAAAAAATGTCACGGAGGTTACAGAAGATTTAAACAAGGTCCTTATAAATTTGACCAACCTTACATAACAACTACAGAATATAGTAGAAGACACTTTTTTCAAGCACATATAGCACATTTATAAAAAAAAACACATACTAGTCCATAAACAAGGCTCAATAATTTTTAAAGGATTGAAATTATATAGAACAAGTTCTAAGGTCACAGTGCAATGAATCTAGAAATCAACAACAAAATGATAGCTAGAGATGCTGAATTGAGGACCTGGTATGCAAGCCTGCAGCTTGAGGCAAAAATCTGGGAGTAATATTGCTTTATAAGAAAAAACTTTTAATTAAACCTGAGTCTTAGCATGACACCGTATGAAGTCTTTTCTTTTTCTTTCATCTTTGAAATACAAATATATGTGTATATCTATTTTTACATAATAAAAATATATATATAATAAAAATAATGCTAAATGCCCATTACTGGTTTATTCAATGAGCAGAGAATTCAAACATCAAAAATTCAAACATCTCACTCACTGAGAGTTGATTAATGTTCAATACTTCATGGTTATAGATTATAATTTCATATTTCCTTAAAATCATCCTTTTTAAAAGATAAGATAATGTTAATAGAAGTTTATTCAAGATTTAGTTTGGATAACCCAGGGTCAAGTCCTTATATAGGCCCTAAGAGCTATAAATAAACAAGTGCAGAGTCTCCAGTCTTGTGAAATATTCCAGACAGTCCTTCTGACTTATAATGTGCAAAACTTCACGTAAGCCTTTCAATCAAATAAGAATCCATTTCCTTTGTCATTAAATGCAGCCTGGATTTTTGGTTTCTCCTGCGGATATTTTATATAGTCAGGAAAACTATATTTGATGAATTAATTTTTTCCTACATTTAAACTTGTTTTCTTGTTAGACATTCAACCTAATGTGCCATTAAACTCCTTCTGAATGTCTTATTTATTGCCCTAAGGTGTTTAAATCTCTTCTCCACAGTTACCAGGAGAGGACTGCAAACACACACCAGCCCTAGATGATCTTGACAAGTGTGAACGGTAAGTAAATCCACAATTAGACATTAAGACAAGGTAGAATCATTCTTCCTAAAGATACTCTAGGGAAAATAAAAGCCAGTGAAAGACATTTTCCTTAAAAATAGTCTAGCAAAAGAATCATTCAAAAAGACTCTCTTGCTTGATAAACAGAATGAAGCATGCTTGCCTATCCAGAAATACCTGGGAGAGGTTCTGTAGTACAGTGGTTAGAAAATAGACTTTGGATTCAGACTGAGAAACATCTGAGTCATAGGTGTTCCAATCATTTTCTGTGTGATATTATAAAATTATTTAATATCTTTAGATTTCAGTTTATCAGTAAAACTTATCACCTCACAAAGGTGAAGAGCAAATGGGAAAATGCATAGTAAACATTTGATAAATATCTTAAATATGGGGACATTTATTAGAATTGATAAATATCTTAAACATGGGGACATTTATTAGAATATTTTTTCTTATCGAATCAATACATTTTTGTAGTAAAAATTCAAAGAATACAGAAATGTAGAAAATGAACCGCTATCCTTACTTCCTTCCAAGTCCACTTACAGAATCAAGTGGTAACCACGGTTATTAATTTGTTCTGCATTTGACTTAAATATTTCACTTCTTATTGTTAGGACACAGTTTTTATTCAATTTACTTCTTCTTTCCATATAACGTTTACATTTTTTTCTCCCACTGTGTGGTGTTAAATATTTCATTCACATTTAATGTTCACACTGAGATCCAGAGAAAGAGGTAGAAGAATGTGTCCCATTTGATCATTAATGTGATCCATGCCTGCCTCTTTGAACAGGGGTTTGCTCTTCAAACTTGAACTTTAAAAAGCAACATACTTATACCAGGAGTGTCTTTGTTAGGCTGAAAACATTATCCCCACAGCATCCTAGAGTGTAAGGCTTGAGACCACTGTTTGTGCCCAGTGACCATCCACCAGGTGTCCTGCTAAAAGTGCCTCCCCCATATGCCCAGGTGTCTCTGTAGTTACCAGTGTCTGATGAGTGTGACTGGGGGTGTGACAGTTAAGAATGCTTCACTGCATGTAACAGATAATTTACCAGTAGTTTAAAATAATAGGATTTTATTTTTCGTAAGTGACAAGAAGTTTGCAGAAACAGCAGCTCCAAGAAGTTATCCATGTCATAGGCTCTTTTTGCTTTGCCATCCAGACCATAATGCTTGGGTTTTAGTTTCCTAGGTTGTCAAGCAAACACCATGAAGCGAGGCTTGTTAAGCAGTGGGAATTTATTTGCCCACGATTTTGTGGCTAAACCAAAGTCCAAATCAAGGCAACAAGGCAACGGTTTCTTCCTGAAAACTTGGTGTCCTAGAGCTGACCATTGGAAATCCTCGGCTCCTCAGTCACACGGGAGGGCACACATCATCAGTGTCTCCTGGCTTCTCCCTTCTCTTCCACGTTCTGTCATTATCAGTCTCTCATTTCCTGTAGCTTTTTCTCTCTCTTTCACTCTGCTTACCAAGAAATCCAGTAATAGGATTAAGACCCATCTTGATTGGACTAACCTCACCAAAAGTTTCTACTTACAATGGGTTCACACTCACAGGAATGGATTAAATTTAATAACATGTTTTTCTGGGGAACATATGGGTTCAAACAACCACAACTTGTTTCCTCTTGAGTACAAGATGCTTGCTTAATCTCAAGCACACAGTTGGTATTCAAGGCTGGAAGGAGAAGGGAGGGAAGTGCCAGGTATGTCTTTCTCCATATTATGAAAAAAAGTGAAGGCTTAACCAGAAGTTCACTTGGGAGATAACTTCTTATAATTAATGCTTGGGTCAGAGCTGGGCCACATAGCCACTTTTATCTGTGAAGGATTGGGAAGCAAACAACTTCTACAGTGGGAAATAGCAATGGGAAATGGCGTAACTTCACAGCCTTTGGCACAGGAAGGTCAGTGGGAGTGAGCGCATGGGCCATGACTACTCTGCTTTGTTATCTTCTCATTGGTGCTGGTATGAGGACAAGTTCCAGTCACAGCTCAACGATGGTCCACCAGCTTTCCATCAAGAAGTTCCATGCCAAAAGGTCTATGTGCCCCTACTTGTTACAGCTTTTAGTGACCACTTCCTGTAGTTCTTACATAGCCACTTAGCCAGGGTACAAGTGTGCCCTAAGGCTGTTCTGAGACAGTTCTAGCAACTGCTAGCTCTTGATCCAGGACCCCTGTTGCTCTCCTCTCTATATGCTCTCTGAGTCCACCCAACAATTCTAGAACCTTTAAATCCCCAAGGTTTATTTTAGGGACTTGTCCTTCCCTACCTTGATCAGAAGCACTTGGAAGTTATCCCAAAGCCCAGAAATCCTTACTGCAAATCAGCCCCTTCTTGGGATTTTGCATAACAAAGAGGAGTGGGCCCTTCTGCCTTTTGCCCTGGGCAGATGCTCTTGACTTACATTTGTTTAACATAAAAGGATGAGTCAAATGGCGATTCAAAGAACAAGGTACATCTAAGACGACTTCCTGTATAACCTACCAGAAAAGTGAAGGCCAACTTCTTCACCTAAAAGAAATCTGGTGACACAAAAATTAGAAAATTTGCAGTTATAGCAGTACTTGCAGGTGTCATAATTGAGTTTTATATACACATCTTCAGATCATATCTTTCACTCATTTGTCCATTTATTCAACCAAAAAACATCTACAGAAGGCCGAATAAATACCAGACTCTGAGCTTAGTAATGTGAATATTAAGTTAAATTGGGTACAGTCCTTTCCTTAAAGGACCTTAGCATCCAGCGTGTGTGAGAAATGAGGAAATATTTTTGCCTATTTGTGTTGTGAGTGGACAGAAGGTTGCCTAGGATTGTAGGGAATCTCAGAGTAGGGGCAGCTAAGTCAAGCTAAAGGCCAGTACGCTTTCCAGGGGCTACTATGTTTGAGTTGAGTTTTGAAGTTTAAGTAGAAGTTAGTTCAAAGAATAAAGTGGAGAGGGATTTCCATGGTGAGAAAAGAGCATGACCTGAAACAAGTTGGTGCATGTAGAAACAAGAATAGTAGTTCCATATAGGGGGAAGATTGTTTTGCAGCAAAGAAGTCCAGGAGGCCAGACAGAAATAAGAGCTTTGTAAAATTTGTTAAATTAATGAGCTTGAACTCTTGATTGTAGGTTATGAATTTATGTTGCAAGATGATGTCACATTTCCCCAAGAGTGAAAAAGTAAATGTGAAATTTCTGTAATTTTGATGAAAGAGGAAAATTAAACATCTATGATAGATCAAGCATAAAGCCCATGTCTCCAGGAAATTATTTTTATAGTAACTTTAGAGTAATAGTCTCTTTCTACAAGCCCCTCTACCTGCATTAGCTAAAGTGAATTAAACCCTCTGGGAATGGTAAAGTTATGGGTGGATATTTTATCCTGGAAATTATAATTAATCAGATACTCTCAAGGGTCACAGTCATTTCCTACAGTAATTTTCTAAGGTGTTAGGGTACCATTTATTCCTCTGGAACATAAAATGCATAAAATGGGGACTGAATTGTCCCCGCAAATTATACAGCCCCCCTTTACATCTCAATTACTATAGTTCCAGGAAACAGTTTAACTATGGGAAGGACAGAGACCAATATTTGCACATGAGTTTTTCTCTTTAGCTTAACTTCAAAGTATTCCAACATTTCTATATATTTCCTGGAAGACTGGGACTTTCAGAAAAGGATTCCCACAATGAAGTCTTAATGAAATTCAAGATGTCAGGGTGAAATTTGTTTTTAGATGTGTTTTAAAGCACAGTAAAAACATTTTCTCTTTTGGTTTTAAGTCCCCTTTGTGTTTTTTCTTTTTTTAAATGTGTTTTTAAAGTTGTGTTTGGTATTTTTTTTGTTATTTTGTACTGTGAGCATTTTAGAAGTTATCAGTATTGTGTTTGTTTCTAATTCTCTTTGTGTGATGGTTACTGTGGAAATGATTGACACAACTTATTTTGCTCTAAACCCCGCAAAATATTGATTTGTAGTATCCTGTATTGAGCTTTCCCATTTATATAGTCCTTTCCTATACATTACCTTGTTTTGCCTTCACAATATTACTATAGAATAGTCTGTACTTCACAAATGAGGAAAGTAACAGAGAAATTATGGCAAATATGTCAGAAACCTAAGTCTTTGCATCACCTAGGAGAGCTCTCAAAGAAAAAAGATTCCTGTCTTCACTCTCCGCCTAACCTCCAAGATTCTGCTTTAGTAGATTAAAAGCTTTCCAGATGACTCTGATAATGAATGAAGTTGGGAAATTTTAGGGGTTTTTGAATAAAGCCTTGAAAGAGTAGAACCAAAACTCGAGCCAGGAATGTTGACTGCAAATCCAGTTTTCCTATAGATCACAGGTTAGGTCAGAGCAGTGGATAAGGGTCTAGGGAATGGATGTAGATGAATGTGGCTTAATGGTAAAATGATAAATTTTAGAGCAATATTCTTTCAAAAGAGAATCTCTAAAAGTGAAGATGGATTGACAGTATGTAGTCAGAAATTTCCATATTGGTAACATTTTATGGGAATGAATGATGGTGAAAGTTCATGTTATGTTAGTATATGTTCATGATTGAGTATAACTTTTTTGTTCCCATGTGTTAAGAGCGGAAAATGTAGGAAAACAAGGCAGAGGAAATGGTAGGATTTCCCCTTGAATATTTTCAGGAGCCAAGGTGGAAAAATATCCAGGGTAAATTGGAAAGTTGATGTGGTAGATTGAATTTTGTACGCTATATACAGGCATGTTCTCAGTCTTCATCAGCAATTCCTGTGAGTGTGAACCCATTTGTATGTGGCACTCATTGGAGATGTTTTATCAGTTCAGGACTCATCTTTGAATAGGATCTTCTAAATTCCTATCTAGTTATGACCCAACTGAGTTAGGGTAGGTCTTAATCTGTATCACTGAAGGCTTTATTTTATAGAGATTTCAGAAGCCACAAGAGCCATTGATAGGCTGAAGTGTGATGGAACCCAGTAGAAGAACAGACACATGGAAGAAACCAAGGACATTGTCATGAGAAGGAGAGCAGAGATGTGAGACAAGGAACCCCAAGGATTGCAGCAAGCCAGCACCAGAACTCTACACACTTCAGGGAGAAAGTATGACCTTGCTGATGCCTTGATTACAAACTTCTAGCTTCCCAAACCTAGAGACAAATTCTTGTTAAGTCAACCCATGATGTGGTACTTGCAGCAGTTCTGGCAGGCTGAGACAGTTGAAGACAAATCATTGAAAAAATAGTTGCCAAACTAAAATAATTTCCCAAACAAATGGGAAGAGATATTGCATGTTTTACAAGATGCAGTATATTGTAAGCTCTACAAAGGAAGGTCAGAGTGATAGTTATTTCTGATTTTGTATGACAAATGATGAAACTAAGGCTCAATTGCTTCCCATAGCAATGGTAGGAACTTTTCCAAAGATGCTTAAAAATATGTGAGAAAAAGTGAATTGAACCTGTAACTTCAAATTTTCTATCAAACCATGACTATGATAAATGACTGAATAAAGGAAGAGCACATATGATAGGAAAATAAACTCTATGAGACCATGAAAGCAGGCCTAGGTAATGCAACCTATAATCCATTTTGTGTGGTAGATGAAGAGTAGCACTGCTTTACACTGACTGTTTGTGTCACCAAAACCCCACTAAGTTATGGTTGTGAAATTTCTTCAGCATTTGAAACAGGGACTTTCCAAATCCTTATTATTCAGAAATCTTATTGTCAATGAAAAATTTCAGCTTTAGGCAGGGTTTTTTAAAAAAAGATTTGGGAGAAAACACATTTTAGATAATTGCCTTGAGTCACCACTTAACACCTGTGGGTTGAGAATTTTTTTTTGCATTACTTTTCTCTTTAATTGTATTAACATATATACAATATAAAATTTGCCTCCAGTCTTAGAAGTCCTGGGAAATTTACAGAAAAATGACTGAGGAAAAGAGGTACAGAATTAACTCACATGTGTGGAATTAAACTCTCCAGCAAACTCTCCTACCCAGGAGAATTCAGAACCAAAAAGGAAACAAAGAATGAATAAGACCATAACTCCCTTCCCCCCAAACTTCTCTGAGAATAGTTTTAAGAGTAAAATGTATGTTCAAACTTTTAATCTTTATGCAAAGTGATATCTTCATTTAGAATTCATTTGCTCTATTTTTATACATCATTTTAACAGCTGTTGTGCTCTGGTTTCTAAGCCCCCATACGATGAGTAGTGGTATACCAACAACAGTGAATGGCAAGTATGAAAACTAAGGGGACTGAACAATGAGAATTAACATGACCTCAAGATTTATTTATTTATTTATTTTATCAACAGGATGCATGCCCATAAATAATTACAATTTCAAATAAAACATCACATGCTTCTTCCTGTAGAACTTATATTGACATATGACCTACCAGCATATTTATAAACCTATAGATGACGGCATTTTAAGTAGTATACTGCAGATACTTTCTGCTTTCAAGTGTTTGTAGCTCTCAGAATTATAGTGTATTTTCTGAGACGTATTTTTTCCAGGTTATAAAGGACTTCTAAAAGTTTATTTTGATATTTTTAATCACTGATAATCTATATGATGGATTTTGTTTCCAATAATCTCTTTTTTCTACATCATCACAATTATACCTGTCACCAGGCCACGGTTGTCCAAGTTTTCTCAGAAGCTATTCTCTTTTCCAAAGGACTTTCCAAACTCTAGGATTCGAGACAGTCCTCTCATCTCTCTTGCGTCCTACATAAATGTGAATTTGGCTGCAGAAAAACTTGAAGACACAGCCAATACCTGAAATTTCTTTAGTCTGAGTGTTCTGATTCATCTTCAATCACCTCCAATAGTCTGTGGACAGAATTTCTGTTAGAGCTCTACATTTCTGAATCAAAGAATTTCTGACCATGATATATTTTTCCTAAGAATTGTTGTATTTCATGAGCTTGAAGTCAAGAATTCACAATAGTCTTTTTCTTATAGGAACCCATGAGATGATATACTTTTGGAAAGTAAAGGCAAAACTATAATCATACTTTTCTAGAAAGAAATCTCCCCAATGCAATTATAAACAATAAGGTCACATCTAACACTGAAAACATTAAATTTGAAAAAATACTTGTTCATAATGGAACCCGTAAACATGATACCTAGCACACAATACTTTTCCTTTTTGTTTTACCCTTCTTTCTTCTCATACTCATCGGCAAACATGCATTGTAAAAAGCCTGTAAATTCAGGATTGGTGGGAAAGAATTTCAAAGTTATTTCTAGCAACTCCCTTGATCCCTTAATAGACTGATATCAGATTTTTTTTTTAAGTGTAGCAGACCTTATTTTGTTAACACTTGCTCCAATCTTAATGTCATAAAATGCAGGCTTTCCGTCACTATTAATACTATAGGAGATCTGAGGGTTCAGGCTCTGTTCCCTGCTGTAGGCTCCCCTGAGAATGGTCTTTAGCTTTTCCTCTACTAGAGAAAATGATTTTATGGTCCCAAAATGTCTCTTTAAAACAGCAATTCATTTTCCTTTGACAATATATTTCAATCCACATTTTATGTCTTCTGAATGACTAACCTTATGGGTGAAAGCCCTTTCACATGTATATACGCAGTGGGATAGGCAAACTTAGTTTGAGGAACCATTTTTTACCTTCCTTTTTTTAAAAAAAAATTTGACTTGCTTTCTAAATGTCATGGTTTAACAGAAGCTTGAAGTTACAGGCTCAATTCCCTTTCTTGTTTTATATTTTTAGATTTTCAAATATTAATGTCATTTCAAGAATGGTATACTCTTAATAAACAACATCCAAAAATACATATGAACCTAAATTCTTTGTATGTTCATGCATTTCAGAGCTTGCTTATGTACATCTTTATGTGTGTCTGTATGTATGTGGGCATGTTTATATGTATGTTTGTATGTATATTTTTGGTTCAAATTGATCTAATAAGCTATTTTAAGAGAATGATACCTTGGATTAGCTCATTGATATTTTCACCGTATAAAATTTTGCACATTGAGTAGTGTGTTTTGTGGTATATTTTTTTTTTTTTTTTTACATGGGCAGGCACCGGGAATTGAACCCAGGTCCTCTGGCATCCCCGGCAAGCATTCCTGCCTGCTGAGCCACCATGGCCCGCCCTGTGGTATATGTTTTTAACTTGTTTTGGTTGTCATTAGTGCTAAGAGTTAGTAAAATGGATAACTGTAAATATTTGTAACATCATGAACCTTGTCTTACCTTTGGTTTAGTGGTATAAAATTCTTTGATCCTGATTAGAAATCATGTACATATATGCACTTTTCTGCCATTTAGATTGTGGCTTTCTTTAAATTGTGAAGGGGTTTTATGATCCCTAAAAAGGCAAAAAACAAAACAAAAACCCTACTAGATTAAAAGCTTACAAATGACTGGGGCCAATAAGCTGTATATTTCATCTTTTCTAAACATCACAATAGCCTGAAACATAAATTTATTTTTACTTGCTCTTTTGCCCCTTAACACCCCAATGCTAGTTAATAAATTAAAATAAACTTTATTGACATGAATAATATAAGCATATCACTGAAGCAAAGAATCCCACAATTTCATTTTATGAGAGTGATATGTTCCTTAAGATTTGGCAAAATTCAAAACTTACATAATTCATGTCTAATTGCTCCCACAGGGCTAACAAGAATGTTTACTAGCAAAAGTGGCCAAGAAATATGTCAGTAGTATAAACATAGTTGGTGATTCATTTATACATCCAGGTTAAAATTATAGTTATTCAAGCTTTTTAAAAATTGGTTATATTACTTCTAATTTTGTGCTAAAAGTAAAAAATTGTTATTTTTAGGGCCAGCCTTTTCAAGTTGTCAGTTTAATTTGTAGAAATTTGCATTAGAGAGGTGATCTTGTATGTGGTAAATTGAAAATTCATTCTTCTTTGTTATCAGGCTGCTCAAATTTTTTATTTAATTTCATATTTTGCAAGATATCATTCACAAATATCTTTTCACAGTTGGTAGTGCTACTAGGTTAAGCATTACTGTTGACCAATATGCTAGTTTGAATTTGTGGACTCCAGAAAAGCCATGTCCTTCAATCCTCATTCAGTATTGCTGGGTGGGTTTTTTTTTAATTATCCATGGAGATGTGACCCACCCAAATGTGGGCAGTAATTTTTGATTAGATGGTTTCCATGGAGACGTGTCTCCACCCATTCAAGGTGGTGTTGGTTACTGGAGCCTTTTAAGAGGGAACTATTTCAGAAAGAGCTTCAGAGCCACAAGAGCCCACACAGCTAGAGACCTTTGGAGATGCAGAATGAAAACACCCTGGGGGGAGCTTCATGAAACAAGAAGCCAGGAGAGAAAGCTAGCAGATGCTGCCATGTTTGTCATGTGCCTTTCCACTTGAGAGGGAAACCCTGAACATCACTGGCCTTCTTGAACCAAGTTATCTTTCCCTGGATACTTTAAATTGGACATTTCTATAGCCTTGCTTTAGCTGGGACATTTTCATGGCCTTAGAACTGTGGACTTGCAACTTAATAAATTTCCCCTTTTTAAAGCCATTCTGTTTCTGGTATATTGCATTCCAGGAGCAATATTGCTAGAACAGCCCAGTTAATGAAGTTAATGGTTCAATTAAATTATAAATGGAAATAAATTTCACTTCATCCTTTACTCGTTGTCTAAGTGGTGTTGCTTTGATATCTTCTAGGCAGACAAGCAAAGAAACCTAACTGGATGCAGAGAGTGAACTAAATGAAATACCTGTTAAGAGCGAGCAGATTTTGAAAATATATAGATTTAATTCTAATTTTCGTAAACCTCACCTGTGTATATGTGTCAACAATTTTCATTTTGAGTTAGTATTCTGTGATAAAGTTTAGCTTAAATTTGAAGCTAGTTTGAGTACCAGCAAACTGAAACATTTATTCTAGTTCTTTTGATTCTTGACTCATGCTTCCATTCCCTAACTGGAAAGTATGAGAGTATAAAGTCCCCTAGGTTTGCTTTCTATACATCAGTTATAATACCTATAATTAAAATATTGTGGGAGGTACAAGAATTAGACGGAATAAATCTATTTTGCATTTGAGAAATTTGAGTTTGAAAGCCACCAACGTATCCTGAATTAAAATTTTGACTTTTTTGGTTAATTTGGCCTCAACTTGTTATAAAGCTTCTTTATACAACAGGTAGTTAATCAAAACTGGCATGTTTGGTTTTCAGATTACAACCACATTGATTCTCTTGATTGACAAATAATGGGGTCTTATTACACATAAACACAGAAAAAATAAGGGTCTCATGGGAACCAGACAACAACAATGGAAATAGAAGTCATATAAAGACAACCACTGACACATATCTAAACGATGTGGCAGTTGCAATGCAATTTGAGAGCTAGAAGATTTCTCAAGGCCCAGTTTTAGCTTTGGGGAGCCATCATGTCCCTCCTTCATAGTGGAACTTTGTGGAGTCCTATTCCAATGCTCCACCATAATTTTCTCAGCTATATGCACTGTTTCCTACAGAAAAGCCTTACTTGGGCACCTTCCTTGGGTATATTAAATACCCCTTCTTTCTGTTCCTATAGTGTCCCATGTGTCCCACTACTATGACATTTATCACAGTGAACTGTAATTCTCCTTGTTGTACTCCTCTACCAGACTGCGAACTCATGTGCCTTGTTGGTAATCTCTGCATTCCTATCCTCTGGCTTCTCTTTCAGTTTTTGATCCCGCTACCAGCTGCTTTTAATTTACATTTTAGAACTCAAATAATAAGAACTTCCTCAAAGGGAGAATTAGGTTTGGTCAGTTAGTCACCATCTTATCTATGGGGCAGAACTTTTGCCCTGGACTACTTCGTAGGCTGTTGATACCTAAAATGGTTACCCTGATCTAACCTCTGTATCCGAGTTGATGAGAATGGTACCAGCATAGCATTTTATGTAGCCCAGGATGGCAGTGTTTAGAGGGGACCCCAGTCACTCCTTACTCCACTGCTTTCTTTAGATTGAAGAACTACTCTTTCTTTTGGAAAAAAAGCATGAACTTAAATTTCGATAAGTAAGACTTTTATTTCCCTCGTGTACATCCCTGTTAAGAAGAACCAGTTGCTGGGAAGTGGGTCACAGGTATGACTCTCTGATCTGCTGGTATATTAACCTTTAAATGTTAATAGATTTTTAATAACCAGGTTTTCAGCTTTTGGCAGACTCGGGTGATTAAGTTCTACCAGATCAAGTCATCAATATGAGGTCTGCTTTCCCCTGCCGTCCTCATCAGACCCTCGCTAGACCTCTAGTTCCATTTCAGAGAAGCATCTTGGGACCACATTGGCACTTTGGGTTGCTTGTTTTTGATCTCTGATCACCCAGCTTTTTTAGTGCCCTTTTTATTACTGCAGTAGTTAGCAAACTCAGCACAAGCAATGTTTACTGTCAACCTTATCAGTGGGGTGGGATGATTCATTCTTAATAGGGATAAATTAGATTAATGATTCTAAAGCAATGAGTTCATGGGAATGATCTGGGACTACCAAGGGGGACAAACAAGGTGCTGAGAGGAGGTGCCCCTCTCCTCTTCCCTGAGATTCAACCAGTGTGCCCCCCATTTTATTTATGTATTGAAAGTTGATGTAAATGGTGCTTTTAAAAGCATTTGTCTGCTAAATGTAAAGTTTGACCTATCCTTTGTGGGGTTAAGTTTCATATGAACAAACCCCAAGATTGGAGGCTCAGCCTATCTCTTTGGTTGTCTGCACTGCTTGTCAGAATATGAAGGACTCAACTTGGGGAAGTTAAATTTTCCCCCTTTCTCACCATTCCCTAAAGGGGACTCTGCAAATACTTTTTTATTCACTGTTCAAATCACTCTGGGATTTATCAGGGCATCACTCTGGACAAACCAACAAAATCTCATATCCTACTCAAGGTTCCATGTACTTATGGTGTTCAATTAAGCTGTCTACATAAGTTATATTAGGAAATGCACTAGCAAAAATATAAATTTTGTACCAAATAAACATTTTTTGGTTTAGTCTCACACATAAGTTAAAATTTTTAAATACTAATTACATCTATTTCAGCACCCTGCAGTAATGACATTCCTTTGTTCTTCCTCATGCAAAAAACATTTTTTAAATGTGTACATCTAGTCACTATAATGATATACTCTAGGCATTCCTAGATTATACCATCTCAGTCTTTATCATCTATCTTTCTTTCTGATTTCATTTGTGCCCCCAGCCCTCCTACCTCTATCATTCTCACATTCAGCTTCATTCAGTATTTTAACATAATTGTATTATAGTTAGGTAGTATTGTGCTGTCCATTTCTGAGTTTTTACATTCAGTCCTGTTGCACAATCTGTATCTCTTCAACTCCAATTACCAATATCTTACCTATTTTTATCTCCTGATAGTCTTTATTACCAATGAAATTCTCCAAGTTTATTCATGAATGTCAGTTCATATCAGTGAGACCATACTGTATTTGTCCTTTTGTTTCTGGCTAATCTCACTCAGCATAATGTCCCTAAGGTCCATCCATGTTGTTACATACTTCATAACTTTATTCTGTATTACAGCTACATAATATTCCATCGTATGTACATACCACAGTTTGTTTAGGCACTCGTCTGTTGATGGACATTTTGGCTGTTTCCCTCTCTTCGCAATTGTAAATAATGCTGCCATAAACATTGGTGTGCAAATTTCTGTGTCCTTGCCCTCATGTCCTTTGAGTAGATACCTAGCCATAGTATTGCTGGGTCATATGGCAATTCTATATTTAGCTTTTTGAGGAACAACCAAACTGCCTTCCACAGTGGTTGTACCATTTGACATTCCCACCAACAGTGGATAAGTGTGCTTCTTTCTCCACATCCTCTCCAGTACTTCTCATTTTCTGTTTTATTGATATTGGCTATTTTGGTGGGTGTGAGATGATATCTCATTGTGGTTTTGATTTGCATTTCTCTAATAGCCAGGGAAGTTGAGCATCTCTTCATGTGCCTTTTGACCATGTGTGTTTTCTCTTCTGAGAAGTGTCTCTTCAAGTCTTTTGCCCATTTTGTAATTGGGTTGTCTGTCTTTTTGTTGTTGAGTTGAACAATCTCTTTATAAATTCTGGATACTAGACCTTTATCTGATATATTATTTCCAAATATTGTCTCCCATTGCATAGGCTGTCTTTTTACTTTCTTGACGAAGGTCTTTGATGCAAAAAAGTGTTTAATTTTGAGGAGTTTCCATTTATTTCTTTCTTCAATGCTTTTGCTTTAGGTGCAAGATCTAGGAAATCGCCTCCTAGTATAAGATTTATAAGATATTTCCCTACATTTTCTTCTAAAAGTTTTATGGTCTTAGATCTAATGTTTAGGTCTTTGATCCATTTTGAATTAATTTTTGTATAGGGTGTGAGATATGGGTCCTCTTTCATTCTTTTGCATATGTATATCCAGTTCTCTAGGCACCATTTATTGAAGAGACTGTTCTGTCCCAGGTGAGTTGGCTTGACTGCCTTATCAAAGATCAGTTGTCCACAGATGAGAGGGTCTATATCTGAACACTCTATTCTATTCCCTTGGTCAGTATATCTATCTTTATGCCAGTACCATGCTGTTTTGACCACTGTAGCTTCATAATACACCATAAATATGTCTTAAAGTCAGGTAAGGTGAGACCTCTGACTTCATTATTTTTTCTCAGGATATTTTAGCTATTCAGGGCACCCTGCCCTTCCAGATAAATTTGGTTATTGGTTTCTCTATTTCTGAAAAGTGAGTTTTGGGGATTTTAATTGGTATTGCATTGAATCTGTAAATCAATTTAGGTAGAACTGACATCTTAATTGTATTTAGTCTTCCAATCCATGAACACGGAATGCCCTTCCATCTATTTAGGTCTTCTTTGATTTCTTTTAACAATTTCTTGTAGTTTTCTCTGTATAGGTCTTTTGTTTCTTTAGTTAAATTTATTCCTAAATATTTTATTCTTTTGGTTGCAATTGTAAATGGAATCCTTTTCTTGATTTCCCCCTCAGATTGTTCATTACTAATGTATAGAAACACTACAGAGTTTTGAGTGTTGATCTTGCAACCTGCCACTTTGCTGTACTCATTTATTAGCTCTAGTAGTTTGCTGTGGATTTTTCAGGGTTTTTGACATATAGTATCATATCATCTGCAAACAATGAGAGTTTTACTTCTTCCTTTCCAAATTTGATGCCATGTATTTCTTTTTCTTGTCTAATTGCTCTGGCTAGAACTTCCAACACAATGTTGAATAACAATGGTGATAGTGGACATCTTTGTCTTGTTCCTGATCTTAGGGGGAAAGTTTTCAGTTTTTCCCCGTTGAGGATGATGTTAGCTGTGGGTTTTTCATATACTCCCTTTATCATTTTGAGGAAGTTCCCTTCTATTTCTATCCTTCAAAGTGTTTTCAACATGAAAGGATGTTGAATTTTGTCAAATGCCTTTTCTGCATCCATCGAGATGATCGTGTGTTTTTTCTGCCTTGATTTGTTGATATGGTGTATTACCTCTTTTGTTGCTCAGACGTGGCCTCTCTCTCCAGCCAACACAACAAGCAAACTCATTGCCCTCCCCCTGTCTACATGGGACATGATTCCCAAGGGTGTGGACCTTCCTGGCAATGTGGGACAGAAATCCTAGAATAAGCTGAGACTCAGCATCAAGGGATTGAGAAAACCTTCTCAACCAAAAGGGGGAAGAGTGAAATGAGATAAGAGAATGTGTCAATGGCTGAGAGATTCCAAACAGAGTCGAGAGGTTATCCTGGAGGTTATTCTTACACATTAAATAGATATCACCCTGTTAGTCAAGATGTAATGGAGAGGATGGAGGGAACTGCCTGAAAATGTAGAGCGGTGTTCCAGTAGCCATGGTTCTTGAAGATGATTGTATAATGATATAGCCTTCACAATGTGACTGTGAAAACCTTGTGTCTGATGCTCCTTTTATCTACCTTATCAACAGATGAGTAAAACACATGGAATAAAAATAAATAATAAGGGAAATAAATGTTAAAATAAATTTAAATTTAAATGGTAGTGATCAATGAAAGGGAAGGGTAAGGGGTATGGTATGTTTGAATTTTTTTTCTGTTTTTTTAATTTCTTTTTCTGAATTGATGCAAATGTTCCAAGAAA
Source organism: Tamandua tetradactyla (assembly GCF_023851605.1). NCBI lineage: Eukaryota > Metazoa > Chordata > Mammalia > Pilosa > Myrmecophagidae > Tamandua > Tamandua tetradactyla. Next base: position 14,205,396 of record NC_135338.1, read on the forward strand.
TGATCATGATGATGAATATGTAACTATGTGATGATACTGTGAATTACTGATAATATATGTAGAATGGAATGATCAAAAATCAAGAATGTTTGCATTTGTTTGGTGTTTTTTGGTATTTAAAAAAATTAAAAATTAATAAAATAAAGTAAAGTTTGAAAATCACTGGGTTATAGTTGGACCAAAATTACAGGATGGATCAAGCTCTCAAAGTCTATATATATGTATATATATATATATATATATATATAATATATATATATATATATATATATACGGTGTCTAATTTTCTACATTTTTTAGTATAATTTTTCATTGAGGAGAAGGTAATATCCCCAAATATATACTTTTCGAATCTTACAAAGACATCATACCTATGACGAGGGTTTTTCAGGACACATCCCTTCCTGACATCTTGATGCTCCCCAGCTCTGTAATTGTATAAATATGTAGGAAAACATAATTCACTTTGCCTACCAAATACAAGTCTGCATCTTCTTAAGTGGCTTTTCATTAGAGTAACAATCTGTAAAATCATGAGAAGGCAGAGAAATAAAGGTGACGCATATCAGATATTGCTGCACAAATCACATACCTTCCCACATTGCAGGCCTGCACTTTGGGAAGTGATCCCAGCCTGACAGAACAGAAAACTGACAGCTGTGTGGCCCTGCTGGGTTGGTTATTTGATTTGCACTGAAATTTGGTAGATGGATTACATGCTCATGAGCAGGTAGAATTAAAAGAATCCTTTTTCTGCTAGATGACCACCCGAAATGTTTAGCCAGAACCACATGCTTTCTGTGCATCAGATGGATGGTCCCTCTGATGAAAGACACAAGGTTTATTCCCCCCTTCACTCCTTCTCCCTTCCATTCCTATTCCCCAAATTATCAAGTGATTCTAGTGTGAATGCACTACTCAAATGAAGAATAAGATGCAGTCATCTATTCACTGTCCTAGAAGAATTCAGTGTCCTTGAAGAAACAGACACATAAATGGATGGTTACAATGTAGAAATGTTCAAAGATGTATGGAGAATTATGGGGGCCAGTGGGGTTATTAAATGACAGACAAGATTATTGAGGGACGCTGCCTAAACTGATCCTTGGAAGTTAAATAGGATTTAGCCAGGCAAATAAAGTGACTCAGGAGGGGATGAGCCTTCTAAGAAGAGGATAGAGCCTGGACATAGGCTTAGAGGCAAGAAACAGCATGATTATCTGATGAACCATAAGTGGTTCCTGAATCATAAGATCCAGGGCAGGAGTAGGAAAGATAGGTTGGAGAGGTAGATGCCAACTGAACTAAAAGACCCATTTGTGTCAAGCTAAGCAACCTGTACTAGTGACTATGGAAGTGTGATCTGTGGAGCAGCAGCAGCAGCTGGGAACTCCATTGGACATGCAAATGCTCAGGTCCTGTCCTAGCACTGATCAATCAGAAACTCTGGAAGTGGAGTCCAGCAATCAATGTTTTCACAGGTGATTCTGATGCACACTTTAGTTTGAAAAACACTGTCTGTGTCATGTAGTTGGAGGAAAAGCTTTGTAGATTATCAGAAAAGTGGCATGGTCAGATTTGTATTTGGTTGCTACTTGCCCACCAAATCCCTAACCCTGTTTATACCAAAGCCAACATAATGACCTTCTAGCTTAGAGTAATAGTCATGATCTCCAAGGTGAGGCAATATTAGATGGAAGGTCCACCTTAGCCATTTTTGGAATGCTATTTCCATGACAGTGTACATCTTTTCATGTTAATTCCAACCCAACAGTGCTCCCAAATGATGGGAGGATTCTGACACAGTACTTGCTAATTCTAGCTAGAAAATCAAATTCCCTGTGTTCTGCCACTGAGTTCTACTACCACAATGTGGCCAATACCTCACCCCATAGTTCCCCAAACTTCTACCCAGTGACACTCCTCCCACCTGGTCTTCAGAACTCTAAGAACCCCAGTCCTTCCCAAGTTCCTGAATGCGACAGCCAAAAAGAGAATCTCTTTGGCCACTGATTCTCAGTCCACATTTTGGCTTAGTTTTTTCACTAATTCTGTAAAAACAAATCTAGAAGCTGATATCAAGTATATCCACTTAAGCATCTGTTTCTTCAAGGACACTGAATGACTCAAAACCAGGGACTGCAGCTTATTCTTTTTATTCACAGTACATGCAGACTAGAAGTATCTGATAATTTGGGAGATAGGAGTAGAGGGGAGAAGGAAGGAAGGGAGAGGAGAAATAAACCTTGTGTCTCTAGTGGGACCATCCATCTGAGGCATTGAAAGCAGGTAGTTCTGGCTTAATGTTTTAGGTGGTCATCTGGCATAAAAGCGTCCTTTTAATTCTATCTGCTCACAATCATGTAATCCATCTACTGAATTTCCACACAAAATCAAATAACCAAGGCAGTGGAGGTCATAGAGCAGTCAGCTTTCCGTTCTGTTAGGCTGTATCACTTCCCATAGCATGCAGGCCTGTGGTGAGGGACTGCATGCGATTTGTATGGCAATAGCTGGTATGTGTCACCTTTACTTTGCCTCAGTTGAACAAGGAATGTCATTACTAGAGTTTAGGGTAAGTTTAATAATTTACCTTTGGAAGATGTGGTTATTTCCGCTTTGAATGCAGCTCACAAAGACCTTTAATTGTACAGTGAAGCTTGCAAAGGAGGGACTGATTCAGACTACTTTAAATAGTCTTCTGTGTTTAGGCTTTTTGGTTTTCCCATTCCTTCCATCTGTCCTCATGATTTATTATTCTTTTCCATTCATGGCTCCATTTAGGATGAAAGGATTTTAGCCAGGAGGGAGCTCAGAGATCACTCAGTGCAACCCTCTCATTTTATGGATGCAGAGGACAAAGGAAATGTCCACAGTCACAGACCTGGTCAGTAACGAGGGCTGGAATCCAGTCTCTTTCTTTCACCCCAACATCATGCTGCCTTTTGTTATCTGTTTAAGAAACCCCACTCTATCTTCTCAAATCACCCTTCTTTAAGCAAAACCAAATCAGGTGCTCAATCCTGGAAGCAGGATAGAATAAAAGTTGACGGGTAAAATTTATGAGCTTCGTTGAAAATGAGGCTATAGATCATCACCACTAATAATATAATAACAGGTCACATTTACTCGGGCCTAGGTTGTGAGCAAAGCACTAAGTGCTCTACCTGCAGGGTTGCATCTGAACCACACAACCAACCACCTTAACGACAACGAGAGGTGGGTTCTTGCCATTCCCAGTTTACAGATGGGAAACTGAACGCCTGAAGTAATATGCTCCAAATCTACACTGATATGACCAACATGCAATCTGCCTGGCTCCAGAGCTCACGCTCCTAACCACATCACTAAAAGAGTAAAAGCAGGCAGAAATTCCAGTCTGGTTACAGTAGTGCCTAAGGCAAAACCATCGCTACAAAAAAATAAGTAATGGCACCCAGGGGCACCTCCTGCCTTGCCTCACATTTGTAGAATAAGTATACTGTAAGAAACGGGTAGGCTATATGATTTAACTTCCTGGTTCAGTAATTTGTAAGTAAAGTTTGCAAACTTTGGTTTGGAAGGAACCACAAAGGTCATCTAATCCAGCTTTACCAGATGAACAAATTCTTTCATCTCCAAAATCCCTAATAAGAGTGATACATGCAGTCTTTGCTCAAAGACCAGCCTGTGATCGAGGGTTTGCGTGCTGAGACAATCAGCCCTTTGGCTGCTGGTTCTTTCTAACCATGAGCCTGGGTCTGCTTTACCTGTCCCCTTTGCCTCCTGATCTCAAGTAGAGGGAACAGAAACAGCAAGGACATGAAGACCAGATCTCATTAAATGTTGCTCTTCAACAGAAAAACTGTCAAACTCTTTCAACCTCAATGTTTTCCAGATCCGTCACCAGCTTGCCACTTCTGGGACATAGTCTAGTTTTTCCAAAATCCCTCTTAATATATTGTGCCCAGAAAATAGCACAAGATATTATCTCATCAGTGCTGAATGAAGTGGTTTTTAGTAATTTATTACTTCCCCATGTTGTGGGTATTATACTCCTATTAATACCAAGGAAAAGCTGTTATCGGAAAAGCAACCTTACTTTTCCCCAACTAATATTTTTTTACTTGTAATTAACTCTACACTCAGTTCTATTGAATAAAATTGTTTTGAAGCCCAGAATTTGTTATCCTGTGGCTCCGTATGAGTTTAAATAGATTATTACTTCAAAATTTCTGACAGCACTTCCTGTCAGGATCATAAGACTCTCTTGTTTTTGATAATCATGTATATGTAATTTTCAGGTACGACACCTTTTTCTATATTACTAATAGAAAATGTTGCACCAGACAGTACCAAAGACATCCTGGTAGCATACTGCTTATTAAACTTTTCAGAATCAATAATCAAAACTCTGAATTACTCAATTAGCTGCAACTCCACCCGGACAACATTGTACTCTTAAATTTAATCACTTTAACTCTCAAGATGCCTTAGAAAACTTTGTAAAAAAAAATCAAGGCATGGTATATTTAAGATAGTCCATTCATTTCCAAGTTGTTTGAAAATATGGTTACAACTGACTGTTTTAAAAATGTTTTCATATTTCTTAAAACTGATTAGATGCTGACTCACAGAGATAATTTCTCAAGGAGATGGGCGTTATCTCAACACTAGGTTGGTCCTTAGTAGAAAGGGTTGGAAAAGGTTGAAAATGAAAGCCTACAAGTTTGGGATATAATGTGCAGGCCTATTTTTCAGATGTGGAAATGGAAATTAAGAGAATTGAATTGTCTTGCTTTAAGTCACCATCAAGTAGCTACACCAGATTCCAATTTCAGCTCTTCTGCTTCCAAGTTCATTTTTCACACCAGCACATATTCTCTTGACCTTAAGTTCCTTTATTAAATTCTGATAGGAATGACTTCTAGCTTTTTTAGGATCATGAGCAAATCTCAAAGTGGGTAAACAGAGTCACAGATGAAACATGGTACATTTTCATGAATGCAGTAATTTTTGTTTGAAGATGGAAGGCATTTTTTGATTACCATGAAACAGATATTTTGGAAAGTAATGTAAAATTCACATTAAATTTTAGGATGAAATATGAAAAATTTAAAGAAATCTTAGGCATTTTTTTGGCCATCTCCAGACCATATATATACACTTGTTTTCTTCTGCCATTAGAGGTAGTTCAGTGGAAAAGCTTGAGAAGTACTATTTATCAGTAGGGATTTTACTGGTTCCAAGGGACAGAAATCCCAATTCAAATTGGCGTAAATAAAACAGGGGTTTAATGTTTTATAAAATTGAAACACTGAAGAGCAGGATTCAAGCTTGACTAAATGCAAGGGCCCAAACTCTGATAGCAAGACCTAATCTTCCACTGTGAAGTGCTGTGCTTCCTTCCGAGTCCTGATCCCTCTTCTAGGTTTTGTGTTTGTGGTGGCAAGATGGGTGTGGTGGCGAGACGGGTGTCAGATCAAGATCTGATCTCCTCAGCAAACTGGCAGAAAAGACAGAACCTCTCAATAGTCCCAGCAAAAATGTCACGGGTCCTAACTGCTTCGTCTTCCGACCAAGCAATTGGTTAGGCAGGGGTTGTGGTACTTGAAATCTTAAACTCACTCCTGGGGATGGAATTGACCCCTCTGGAACTCCACGACTGAGAGTGTGTGAGGGCTGGTTCCCAAGGGAAAATAGGACAGTGGAGCTTTCACCAGAAGAAGGGTGAAAGGAAAACTAGCAGGCAAATGCAGCAGATGTCCCTGCAAACCCAAATTTCCATTTCATGTTGTCATAGTCTCCTGGATGCTCAACAAAATCATACAATGGGTTGGCTTAATAACAGGAAATTATTGGATCTTGGTTTCAGAGGTTAGAAGGCTTGCTTCCTCTCAGCATCAGTATCTTCTGGTTGGCCAGCAATCTTTGGGTTCCATGGCTTTCTTTACTCACCTGGAAATATACATGGTGGCATCTTTCCCTTTCTCTTCCAGGTCGTCAACTTCTAAATTCCAGCTTCTCATGGTTCTATGCCTGAATTTGCTTATAAAGGACTCTAGTAATCTGGATTAAAACCCAAACTGATTCTGTTGGCTACACCTTAACTATAAATAATATCTTCAAAAGGTCATATTTACAATGGGTTCAAACCCACAGGAATTGAATAAGATTAAGAATGTTTCAGAGGGAAAATAATTCAATCCCAAACAGGACAATAAGATGTCCAGTAGACATCTTAAACTTTGTAGGTTCAAAATGGAACTCTTTGTTTTCTCTCTGTCAATTTCTCAGTTGCTCAGTGACCATTAGTCACTAAGGAAATGCAAATTCAAGTCACAATGAGATGCCACTACACATGTACTAAAATGGCTAAAATGAAAAGTAAAACCAAAATATGAAGGACTGGAGGAAATGCAGAACAACTAGAACTCTCATACACATCTGGTAAATGCAAAGTGGTATAGATGCTTTGGAAAACAATTTGGCCAATTCTAATAAAGTTAAAAATATGCCTATCATATGACCTAGTGATCCCACACCTAGGTATTTCCCCAAGAGAAATGAAAACATATGTCCACACATAGACCTGTATACCTGAGAGTTTTAGCAGCTTTACTCAAATAGCCCAAAACTGTAAACAATCTAAATGCTTATCAATTAAATAAATCAATTGTGGTACATTCATAATGTAATACTACTCAGAATAAAAAAAAATAAACGACTTCTTCTACTCTGTTTGCATATGCTGTTCCAGCTACACTGGCTTATGTCTATTCTCAACCTTTCCAAGTTCAGGGAATATTTGCTGTTTGCCCTTCTCTCTAGATTTGTAAATTACACATTACTTAACTTCCTTCATTTTCACTTAAGTGTCCTCTCCTCAGAGAGACCATCTCTAATTATTCTTTCTAAAATAGCTATTTCTGCCCAGTTTAATCTCCTTGCCCTACTTTACCTTTATTTTCATTGTAACTACCTGATTTTATGGTTTGTCCTTGTTTATTTGGCTTTTGTGTGTGCCCCCTACTAGACTACAAGAATCTCACCTATGTTTTACCCTGTTCTTTTTCCTAGTGCCTAGAACAGTGTCTGTTCAACAGTAGGCACTCAGTAAAAATTAGTTGAATGAGTGAGTGAACGATTGAGCTCTTCATGTGGGAAGGTGTTTTGCCTTGGGCTATATGGATGCCCTGCTATGGAGCTTGGATATGACCCTGCCAATATCTGGGAGTCATTGAAGGGTATTAAACAGAGGAACGACATGGTAAAGCAATTTTTAGATGGATCATTCTGACCACAGTGTGCAGGAACTGGAGGGAGGCCAGAACAGAGTAGGGAGAAGTACTTGGGCAGTTTTACACTAATTTATGTGAGAGAAAAACGAAGGCCCAAATTGGTATTGCAGTGATATAAATGTAGAGGAAGGAATGAATGTCAAGAAGAGACAGGCGACAAAAATCTAGGGAATTGATGGCATCTGGGGAGGATGGAGAATGCAATTTGGGTGAACTTTGAGTCCCTCATAGGACTGATTGACAAGTGGTAATAAAGGAAGGGGAATAAGTATCCAGCAGCAAAACAGTGAGTTCAGTTTTAAACAAGCCATATTTAGTAGAGCTATCCAATTTTAATTTAAACCAATAAATCTTGAGGCTAAGAAAAGAGGTTACGATGCCAGGTATGGATTTGGAGTTAGAATGCAGGAAGTGAAAAAACCATGAGAGAGGGAGAGATTCCTTAACAGATTAATATATACTCCTTTACTGATTTATAATATATATTTTGTTGTAGATGCTTTCTTTCCATGACTATATATATGTATACATATATATGTATATACATACACACACACACACCTTTAAGGGCTAAGGACTGTATCTGATATTTTGTATCTTTCAAAATAAATGCTTTTATTGAATAAACATGATTTTAGCAGGTGCGAAGGTAGTTCAGTGGTAGAATTCTCGCCTGCCATGCGGGAGACCTGGGTTCAATTCTTGACCCATACACTTCCCAAACAAACAAAACAAAGGAACCAACAAAACAAACCAACCAACAAAATTCAACAAATGGTGCCAAAATAACGAGCTACTCACATGGAAAAAGAATGAAATGTGACCCCGCCATACAGCATACAAAAAAATATATATATATGATTTTATATTAAGCCTTATAATTATAAATGGAGCCCCTCTACCTCTTACCTGGGTGGCAGCGTCCAACTGAAAGTAAAGCATCCTTGATGAAGAAAACTTTTAACTCCAGAAAGTGCCATCTCAAAGTCACAAATTTCTATCAAAAATTGCAGTGGGATTTGTTCCAGTGATGTGAATGAGTTGATAATAGGTTTGTTACAACAAATAGCACAGTTTAACAAGTCACGCACTTCAATTCCTTAACTCCATTTTTATAAGCAATCACTCATATAACTTACGAAAGAATAATGATAATAGCTAAAATTTGATGAGTATTTACTGTGGGCTACACAGTATCTAATTTTATCTTCTCATGACTAAATGAGTTATAGCTTTGTTCCCGACTCTTCTTCTAACAGACGAGAGACTGAGGCTCAGAGGCCAGGTAGCTTGACAAAGGTCATGCTGCCAGTGAAGATTTAGAGCTAGAATGGGACCCCAGGTCTGTCTCAAGAGCACGGAGTGCTATTAGTTATTCCGTACCGCCTTATGAGATCTCTAGTGCTGCTATGTTGCTTAACTCTTTACATATTTTGCCTTGTTTTTCCAACCAGATTGGAACCTGTATAACATCAAGTATTGTGATTTATTCATCTTGATAATTTAAAAAAACACTTGAAATGCTGCAGCTTCAGAATAAGAGTTTGATTGAATTGAGCATTTTCCCCTCAAGCTTACACATCCCATCTCCTTTTGTCCTCCTAGGAAGACCTAAGATTGGGTACATATTGTTTTTAATGAAGGAAGGAGTAAGTTAAGATGTTTCTTACTCCACAGACATTTTTTTCAGAAGAAAAGGCCCATTCCTGACTTGAGTTATTTAAATACAGCCTCATTTAAGGTTGAATATAAATATATCAACGGTTCATTTGCATGTTACTATATTCAATTATCTCTTGGTCATCTCCAAATACCTAGTTGAAAAGCATGAGTTATTTATACCCTGTTTTTATTTCTCATTGGGGATCTCCTATAAACCATATCTAACCCCATGAACTCCTTTAAGTACCTCCAAATACTGAAGGAAAAACATGACCTTCTGTGCTGATCAGATCTGTACAATATTTCCTTTCTCTGAATCTGCACCATGTGGCTTTATCACTTGTGTAGTCTGAAGGTCAAAAGAAGCTCATTGGTACCAAATATCTTTAGGTAAAAATAATATATCAAACCTCTCATAACCTAAGAAATTTTATTTTTAAATGCATAGTTGATTAATGACTAGAGAAGCACAGTCAATGGAATAAAAGGGGGTTATTGTAAAATGTAAGTTCACTGGCTAATGGTCATTTATTGGCTTAAGTTCAAATTCAATGTTCAAGGAGTTTTACCATTCTTAGATGATGATACGGAATATGTGAACAATTCTAAACATTAACTTTGTACATGGAGCATTCATTCAACATTCAGATAGTTATTGAGTGCCTACAATAATATGTCAGACACAGTGTTAAAGGTCCTGGGGGGTACTCTGGTGATTAAAAAAATCATAGTCCCTGCTCTTAAATTCTAGAAAGACAAAACACACCCATACAAGTAAACAAAATGACAAGAAACTGCAAGTTGAAATAAGTGCTAAGAAGGAAGCTGGGATAGAGAATCCGGTTAAGGGGAAATCGGATGACAAGGTGAACATACTTTAGGTAGTGAGATTTGGTGTTGGCCTTTCTGAGGAGATGACATTGAATCTGAAAACTAAAGAACGGGTGGTAAATATGTGAAGCACAAAAAGGGAGTAGTGAATATAAAGCTACTGAAGCAGGAAACAGTTTGGTTAAGGTACTGAGAGAAGTGCAATAGGGTTGGAGGAAGGTTGAAGCAGGTTCAGAGAAAGGGCAGTGGTAGCAGGTGAGGTTGGAAAGGTGGGCAGGAGGCTTATGAATCATGAAAAGGAGTTGGGATCTTATTTCCAAGTAAATGGGAAGCCATTGAAAGTAAATGGGAAGTAAATGGGAAGCCATTGAAAGGGGAGTGAGGTGAAGTGTTTAGGTCACTTTCATGTTGATGAGGAAATTAGATCCATGGAAGAACACAGGTAGAGGCAGAGAGGCCACTGGGAAGCAGCTGTGGTTTTGCAGGTGAGGCATGATGGTGACTTGGACCAGTGAGTTGTTAGCGAAGACAGGGGAAAATGTGATCGGATTCACTGCTGCTGGGATGAACGTGGAGATTCAGGGAATCTCCTTCCCTGAGCCTGAATCGGTTTTTTGACTGGAAGCAAATGTGACTGAAAGCGGAGGTGAGGACCAGGTTTGTGCTAGGAATGGATGGTTTCGAATGTGTTAGGTTTGGAATGCTTGTGAGCTATCCAAATAAGGATGTTAAATGTTTGTCAGTGGAGCTCAGAGGAGGTATCCCGATAAGAGAGATTGTTTTGGGAGTTATCTGTTTATAAATGTTTTTTAAAACTCTGGGAATGGATGAGATCATCTAGGGTTACAAAGCAACGAGAAAGAGAAGAGTATCTCTGGCAAAATCCCCAAGCAACACTAACATAGAAATTGAGTAGTTGAAGAACTTTCCAGGAGCCTGAGAAAAAGTAGCCAGAGAGGTGAGAGTAAAAGTAGGAAGCCTACAAGAGAGCACAATGTTAAATCATCACATTTTGGGAAAGTAGCTTTATCTCTGTGCCTTAGTTTCCGTATCTCTTGTATTAGCTTCCTATTGCTGCCGTAACAAATTACCACAAACTTAGTGGCTTAAAACACCACACATGTATCCTATAGTTCTAGAGGTAAGAAGTCCAAAATTGGTCTCATTGGAGTTAAAAAAAAAATTAAGGTGTCTGCAGGGCTGCATTCCTTTGAGGTCCTTGGAGAATATCCATTTCCTGGTCTTTACCATTTTTTAGTGGCCCCCTGCTATCCTCAAAGCTAGTAATGGCAGGCTGAGTCCTCACATCGTGTCACCCCTAACTCGCTTCCACTACCACATCTCTTTCTGCCCCCCACCCCCCACCTCCCTCTTCTGCTTTTAAAGAACTTTGTGATTACCTTGAGCCCACCTGGACAATCCAGGCTAAGTCCTTATTTTTAAGGTCGGCTGGTTTAGTAACTTTAATTCCATTTGCAACCTTAATTTCCCTTTGCCATATAAAGTAACATTCACATTCTGGAGTTTGAAGCCTAGACATCTTTGGGGGGCTATTAGGACCCCCCTTTGAGGGAGCTACTACTGTAGATAGTAGTAGCAGATACCACATATGGTTGTTATGAGGATAAAAAAAGTCAATATGCATAAAGAACTTTGCCTGGCATATAGTAACTTAATAAATGGTTACTGTTATCACTCTATCTTGACCTCAGTCACTTGTTACATTCATCTTTGTAGCACAGGATATCATGAAATATTTGTTGAATCAATAAATGGCACAGAAAATGCTTAAAATGGCAAATAAATGAATGCAACCAAGTATACTCAAATAGAGCTACAGAAGCACTGTGTTCACCTCCTTTGATTTTATCTTTGTCAGAATCTTGGACGCTTCTTGGCAGTCCTCCAAACCAGTTTCTCTTCTTGACTTCCCTATTTAAGGGCATGGCTTGACCATTCACTCACACGTGAAACCTCAGAGTTCTTTTTTTGGTATTTTCTGAAATTATTAATGCCCAGAAAGGATTTGAAGAATTCCTCACCCGTCGTTGGTTCTTTCTGACGCTTTCTTCCCTTTATTCATTCAACAAAAATTAGAGTTGTACTGTGTGCCAGCACGAGGCACTCCAAATACAAAGTTCAATTAGACGCAGCCATAAAGAGGGGTGAAGTCCTCAGCATTCTTCCTTAATGTTTCTTTTCTACTTTATCTTCCTTTGACTAGCAATTAGTTCAGACCTTTACTGCTTCTCTAGGCCTCTGTGGGCCTGTCTGCATGCACTCTTCCACACCCCTTTACATGGCAGTGATATTCTCCCACTCTACAGATGCTGCAGGCTCAGTTCCAGATACCACAATAATGCAAATATTGCAATAAAGCGAGTCACACAAAGTTCTGGTTTCCCAGTAATTATAAGGGCTATGTTTATACTATACTATGGTCTATTAAGTGTGCAATGGCATTATGTCTAAAACAACCAAAGAGACATGAAGGGAAGCACATGCTGTTGGAAAAATGGCGCTGAAAAACTTGATGCAGGGTTGCCTCAGACCTTCAGTTTGTTAAAAAACAAACAACACTTGCAAAGCACAATAAAACTAAGTGCAATAAAGCGAGGTGTGAATGTGCGCTTGACATCTGCCTTCATGTTCACACTTGTTTTCTCTACCCGGAGCTGCTTCTCACTCTTTGCCTATTGAAATCCTGAGCATTCTTCTTTCAGCCCAATTTCCAACACCCACCCTCCCCAGCAGCCTTTTCCACCCTGCCAGCAATGTCTTCTCTCCCTCCTCCTCCTCTTCCTTGTAATTTCCTGCAGATACACCTTGTGTTGTGAAATGTTTGTACAGGCTCTTTCTCTCCACTGCACTTTGTTTGTTCAGGGCAGTGACTGCCTTTTATTGTAGCAGCACAGTCTCTAGATTCTGCGGTTGATTCCTGGCCCTGCCACTTTTTTTTTTTACCTCTGTGGTTTTTGGCAAATGACTTAGCCTTTTTATGCTGTCGTGTCCTTATCTGCAAAATGGGGTTAATGATATTACCTAATTGATAGGGTTAGGGTGAAGACTTAAGAAGATAATGTGAATAAAATACAGGGACCAGTACATAGTTAGCACTCTAGCATTGGTGGAACCTTTGCACAACTGAATAAGAATTTATCATCTATAGGCTACCTGGTGTTATAGATTCTGTTTTTCATGGATGAGACATGATATGGGCAAAAGCCTCACAGCCTGCAAAAAGTTTCAAGTCTTACCTCTTGTATATAATCATATCTGGCCAAGCCCCAAATCTCCATTTTAAACTCCTTAACCCTAACCCAGGAGCTCCTTGAGAGGGACTTAGTGAGTACCTGGAGGACCTCAGCTGCTCCTGGACCACCCAGTTACCTTGTCCTCTTGCTTTCATTGGGGTCTTGTTAGGGGATTGGAATGTAAGTTTCCAATAGGCCTTACATGACACAAATATCTGTTATAGACTTAAGGGAAAAATAAAATCACCCCAGGATGGGCTGTACATGGGAACTTCAAGGTCTTACCCCCGTTCCCCCCACCCCCACCACACCCCCCAACACCTGTCATCCTCTCAGGGTAGAAGCGAAAATGATAGTGGTTTGAAAGTCCTTTTATTTTTTGGCCTCAGGAGAACCAGAAATACAAATCCCATGGTGGTATCATATGGTAGAAGTAGGGTAGAGAAATACTGCAACCCCCCAAAGAGGCGAGATACTTGCAACAACTCTGCACTGGCTTATTTTAAAACAGAATTGAATCATCCTTTGGCTCAAAAATTTTAGATGCGTCTCCAGTGCCAGCAGTACCCATTCACATAGAAGGCCCCCCTCCAACCAGGCTTTATTTAGCTTTTTGGTTTTGTTTTTTTTTTTTTTTTTTTGTTCTTCTGAATATTAATGTTTTACTTTATTTTTTTTTAATTTTTTTAATTAATCAAAAAAAAGAAAAGAAATTAACGCAACATTTAGAAATCATTCCATTCTACAAATGCACTCAGTAATTCTTAGTATCATCACATAGATGTATGATCATCATTTCTTAGTACATTTGCATCGCTTTAGGAAAAGAACTAGCAAAACAGCAGAAAAAGATATAGAATGTTAATATAGAGAAGAGAATTAAAATAATAATACTAATAAGATACATATATATATATAAAAAGGAAAAAGAAAAAAACAAAAACAAAAGATACAAACACACAAACAAACAAACAAAAAACCATATTTCAGGTGCAGCTTCATTCAGTGTTCCAACCTAGTTACATTACACTTAGGTATTATTGTGCTGTCCATTTTTGAGTTTTTGTATCTAGTCCTGTTGCACAGTCTGTATCCCTTCAGCTCCAATTACCCATTATCTTACCCTGTTTCTAACTCCTGCTGGTCTCTGTTACCAATGATATATTCCAAGCTGATTCTCGAATGTCGGTTCACATCAGTGGGACCTTACAGTATTTGTCCTTTAGTTTTGGGCTAGACTCACTCAGCATAATGTTCTCTAGGTCCATCCATGTTACTACATGTTTCATAAGTTTAGTCTGTCTTAAAGCTGCATAATATTCCATCGTAGGTATACGCCACAGTTTGTTTAGCCACTCGTCTGTTGATGAACATTTTGGCTGTTTCCATCTCTTTGCAATTGTAGATAATGCTGCTATAAACACTGGTGTGCAAATGTCCGTCTGTGTCTTTGCCCTTAAGTCCCTTGAGTAGATACCTAGCAGTGGTATTGCTGGGTCGTAATCCATTCTGCCATTCTATGTCTTTTGATTGGGAAATTCAGTCCATTAACTTTTAGTATTATTACTGTTTGGATAATATTTTCCTCTACCATTTTGGCTTTTGTATTATATATATCATATCTGATTTTCCTTCTTTCTACACTTTACTCCACACCTCTCTTTTCTGTCTTTTCGTATCTGACTTTAGTGCTCCCTTTAGTATTTCTTGCAGAGCTGGTCTCTTGGTCACAAATTCTCTCAGTGACTTTTTGTCTATAAATGTTTTAATTTCTCCTTCATTTTTGAAGGACAATTTTGCTGGATATAGGAGTCTTGGTTGGCAGTTTTTCTCTTTTAGTAATTTAAATATATCATCCCACTGTCTTCTAGCTTCCATGGTTTCTGCTGAGAAATCTACACATAGTCTTATTGGGTTTCCCTTGTATGTGACAGATTGTTTTTCTCTTGCTGCTTTCAAGATCCTCTCTTTCTCTTTGACCTCTGACATTCTAACTAGTAAGTGTCTTGGAGAACGCCTATTTGGGTCTATTCTCTTTGGGGTGCGCTGCACTTCTTGGATCTGTAAATTTAGGTCTTTCATAAGAGTTGGGAAATTTTCAGTGATAATTTCTTCCATTAGTTTTTCTCCTCCTTTTCCCTTCTCTTCTCCTTCTGGGACGCCCACAACACGTATATTTGTGCGCTTCATATTGTCATTCAGTTCCCTGATCCTCTGCTCAAGTTTTTCCATTCTTTTCCCTATAGTTTCTGTTTCTTTTTGGAATTCAGATGTTCCATCCTCCAGTTCACTAATTGTAGCTTCTGTCTCTTTAGATCTACCATTGTAGGTATCCATTGTTTTTTCCATTTTTTCTTCTTTGTCCTTCACTCCCATAAGTTCTGTGATTTGTTTTTTCAGATTTTCTATTTCTTCTTTTTGTTCAGCCCATGTCTTCTTCATGTCCTCCCTCAATTTATTGATTTGGTTTTTGAAGAATTTTTCCATTTCTGTTCGTATATTCAGCATTAGTTGTCTCAGCTCCTGTATCTCATTTGAACTATTGGTTTGTTCCTTTGACTGGGCCATATCTTCAATTTTCCGAGCGTCATCCATTATTTTCTGCTGGTGTCTGGGCATTTGATCAGATTTCCCTGGGTGTGTTACGCAGTTGAAAGCTTTTTCTGTGAAATCTCTGGGCTCTGTTTTTCTTTTCCTGCCCAGTAGGTGGCGCTCGTGGCGCTCGTCTGTCTGCACTGCAGTCGGCCCGGGAAACCGCGCGTGGAGGTGGGGGTCGCTGGCCACCGCGGCTTGGGAGAGTGCCGGTCCTAATTGCCCAGCTGGCCCGAAACGCCAAGCGTGACGGGAGGGCCCCGCTATCCAACGTTCCCAGTCAGACCGGGGAGCCACGTGCGTGGAGGGGACCCCAGTCGCCAGCCGCCCCGGCCGGGAAAACGCGCGCCCCTCGGGTAGCTCACCGCAGCAGATTCTCCCTGCCCGTTCAGCTGTTCCAGAATGGGGTACGCTGTCTTTTTGGTCTCTGTCGTGACTCCGGGAGCTGTTTCGTATTGTTTCTGTTTCTTTAGTTGCTTTTCTGGAGGAGGAACTAAGACCCGCGCGTCTTACTAAGCCGCCATCTTCTCCGGAAGTTCTAGTCCTTTTGCTTTTTGGTTTTAAGACTGCCCCAGTCCTGCCTGTAGCCACACTGCATTTCATCATTCTATAAACCAATACACATCACCTCTATGTTGCTGAGGCAATGCAAAGGTGTAATTTTAAAAAGGACAATAGTAATATTCCACTTCTATAATGTTATGGAATAGCTGATAATAGTAACTACACACTTCATTCAAAGCACTTGAAACCCTTTAACTCGCTTTAATCTTCCTAACAACAAATGACATAGTTGTATCCTAATCACCGATTTACTGGTAAGGACACTCAAGTGTTAAGAAAATTGCCCAAGGTCATATAATTAGGAAATGTTGTAGCCGGAATTCATCCCAGACAGTTTGTCCTCACAGTCTGCTCTTAACCACTGTGACAGACTGGAGACACTCATTCTGGAAAGGGTTTGCTCTGCTGACATTTGAACTTCCAGGAACTTCTGCTGGCTTCTTGCAGCTTTTTAAGACTTTGCTGGCTAAATATGCGCCTTGCCAAGAAGAAAGTTGACATAATCTCTTCAAACCAGTATGCTCGCTATAGCCCTACAGCCACAGTGTGCTTTATAACTTGAAAATTTTTTAAAATTTTATTTTAAAAAAGCACCAAAGGAGAGAATACTCTGTATCATCTCCCTTGCTGAGAACCCTTATCCAATTACAAGTTCACAGGAGACATGTTTATATGAATTGTATTACTTAACTAAGCTTTCCAAGAGAGTGCACTGAGTTAATGGATAATAGCTGTGGGTAGTATTAAAAACAATTTGGTCATACCTGGAATGCCTTTCTAGTTGGAAAGACCAGCTTTCAGAGTTGACTGCATGCTAGAATTACAAGGGAAGCTTTTAAGAAACACTGATTATCAGGTGTTCTAGTTTGCTAGCTGCCGGAATGCAATATACCAGATATAGAACAGCTTTTAAAAATGGAAATTTATTACATTGCTAGTTTACAGTTCTAAGGCCATAAAAAAATCCCAATAAAAGCAAGTCTATAAAAATGTCCAAATTAAGGCACCAACAAGAGGTTACCTTCACTCAAGAAAGGCTGATGACGTTCAGGTTTCCTCTCCCAACTGGAGAGGCACATGGGAAACATGGCAACATCTGCTAGCTTTCTCTCCAGGCTTCCTGTTTCATGAATCTCCTCCGGGGCCATTTTCTTTCTTTATCTCCAAAGGTGTCTGGTTGGTGGACTCAGCAGTTCACGTAGCTCTGTCATGGTTTTAAAGCGGACTTTCTCAAAAATGCATCCTCTTTAAGGATTCCAGTAAACTAATCAAGACCCACCTGGAATGGATGGAGTCACATATCCATGGAAGCCATCTAATCAAAAGTTACCACCCACAATTGGGTGGGTCACATCTCCATGGGAACAATCAAAAAGGTCCCATCCAGCAATATTGAATGAGGATTAAAGGACATGGCTTTTCTGGGGTCCACCACAAATTTAAATCATCACACCAGTCACAACCCCAGACCAATTAGATTGTATTCAGGTGTTAGATGATTGTGTGAGTGTGAGTATGTGTGTGTGTGTGTATTGAAAGCACCCCAGCTGATTTAATTGTGCAGTCAGAGTTAGAACCGCTAGACTAAATAAAAAGGTGAGCTATATTTCTTTATAGTGCTCTGCAATCCCTAATTTGTTTAAAACTTGACCAATATGGGTTCCTCATGGAAAAATTAACTGTCTAAAATGTATTTTCAAAATGTGGACTATTGCAGTACCATGAGCACATACATGAGTAACTGAAACACATTTTTAGAGCCTTGTTACTCAAAGTACAGTTCCTGGATACCATTGGCCTCCCCTGGAGCTGTTTGGAGAGCAGTATATAGGCCCTCCTAATCTACTGAAACAGCATGGATATTTTAACAGGATCACACATTAAAGTGTGAGAAATACCGCTTTAGGGATCATCTCTATCAAAACTCTCATTAATAAATGGGAGAAGTGGAAAGATGTTGCCAAAAAAGTTTATGGGACCCCCACTGGGGACTAGACTCCATCTCTGGGAGCCTAGAAACCATGTGTGCTGATTCTTGGGCCTGTGGCCATCTCTACAGAATGCTGCTGGGCCCATCAACATAAGTTATTGTGCTTTCTGCCCATGCCATGCCCTTCCCTTCCCCACCAACGGAATTAAGATTGCTATCTTCCAACTCTGTCAAGGATTTTTCAAGGCTGTGGGGTGGGAGATGGAGCTTTTAATGATCCACTCATGTCTGAAAAAGGGGAAAAGATTTATTATAAAATGTATATATTAAAAATAGAATGGGCTTATCTATAAAATTTAATTTTACCTTGGCCCCTAGAGAGAAAGTAGGATTACTAATCAATATTTCTCCAACTTTTTTATTGTATAGTATAACATATATACAAAGCAGAGAAAGAAAAAAGTAATGGTTTTCAAAGCACTCTTCAACAAGTGGTTACAGGACAGATCCCAGAGTTTGTCATGGGCTACCATACAATCCTCTCAGATTTTTCCTTCTAGTTTCTCCAGAACATTGGAGGCTAGAGGGCTTAAATATTTTATTGTCATCATAATCAACTTTCTTTCTCTCTCTTCTTGTGAAAAAATAATATATATACAAAAAAGCAATGCATTTCATAGCACAGCATGACAATTAGTTGTAGAACATATTTCAGAGTTTGACATGGGTTACAATTCCACAATTTTAGGTTTTTACTTCTAGCTGCTCTAAGATACTGGAGACTATAAGAAATGTCAATTTGATGATTCAGTATTCATGTTCATTTGTTAAATCTTATCAAATTGTTTTAAGAAAGAAAAAAAGTGGTTTAAAAATGAAGGCATAGAGTGGGCAACAGTGGCTCAGTGGCAGAGTTCTCATCTGCCATGCCGGAGACCCGGGCTCAATTCCCAGAGCCTGCCCATGTATAAAAAACTTAAGAAAAAAAAACAATTAAATAAAGAGTAATGCGTGCAAGGGTAGCTCAGTGGTAAAATTTTCGCCTGCCATGCAGGAGACCCGGGTTCAGTTCCTGGTCCATGCACTTTCAAAAAACAAGCAAGCAAGACAAACAAAAATTCAACAAATGGTGCTGCAATAACAGAATGCTCACATGGAAAACTAATGAAATGTGACCCTGCCATATAGCATACAAAAAAAAAAAAGAAAGAAAGAAATGAGGGCATAAGATGGAATTATTTTCTTTGAACTATAGTGCATATAAACATCTTATATGACAAAGATTGGGTTTTACTCCAATAAAGTTTCCATTTTGGTTCTGCTTAAAGTTATTTGTTGGTATAAATTTTTATTAGGGTGAACATTTTTGATGTAAGGAGCTGTAATTATTTCTCTCCATAACAGAAATTACTTCACTCTCAAACCCTCAATTCCACTAATGGTGGGAAGACCTAATACAATCAAATCCAGGTATCTTGGTCAAACATTTTCTTTTGGAAAGCAAAATCAGGGTGCTCCTGTTTGTGCAGTGAGATTTCAGCTCCCAGGGAAAGGGTGCTTCTAATAATACTTGGCATTGGGATGGGGTGTGGGCACCACATGTCTTCAGGTCTGGCTGGCATCAGCTGAGGATTAACTACCCCCTGCCTGGTCCCTGGCACCTTGGTGACTGCAGCTTCACCTGCTGCTATCTGGGCCACATTACCTGTGTCCACTTTGTCCCAATTGCCTGAGCAGCGAACGGTGCTTTCTGCTCCAGGATCTCCCCCACACACTGGAGGTTCTGGCTGTGGCTGGGCCAGAGCAGCTCACTGACACTGAAACTGAGCGGTAGAGTCTGGAAATCTCTTCTTGCCTTCCTGTTTGTGGAATGCCTCACTTTTGCATGAGAATTGCTCTTACCTAATCACACATTCCTTCTACTCCACATCTCATAGTAGAAACTCTGTGCTCTAGTTTGGCCAGGTTGTGGCTCTTGATATTGAAAAGCCTGGATCTCATATAATGAGATCCCCAGTTCTTTCCCCAGTTCTCAAAAGCCAGGTGCTAAATGGGCTCAGTCACTCATTCCCTGAGAACAAGGTGCAAAGAAAGCCCTCACTCCTACATGAGAAGCGGGGAGAAGAGAGAGGGAAAACATCTGCAAAGTGTATTTTAAATCCAAAATACAACCCTGCTAGATCCTACAGATTAATTCACATTTTAAGTCCAGTATGCTAATTGTCTTTCGATTTCTTAGGATTCTGCTTATGAGAGGCAGAGAAGTCAATCACATAAGCACATTTTTAAGCATTCTGAGCAAGACACTTCATAAGGTCCTGTGTGGTCCAAGTCGTCAGGAGGTGTACGAGTGTGCTATTGCTATGGTAACAATGTGAGACATTAAGTGGCTTAAAACAACACAAACATACTATCTTACAGTTCTGGAGGCCAGAAATCCAAAATCAGTCTCACTGGAATAAAAGCAAGATGTCAGCAGACCTCCATTCCTCCTGGAGGAGTTCTGGAGAATGTCTCCTTGCCTTTTCTAGCTTTAGAGGCCACTTATATTCCATGGTTTGTGTCCCCTTCCTTCGTCCATCAAAGATAGCAGCTTAGAATCCCTCCTCTTTGACTTCTGCATATATCTTTATGTCTCTTCTCTCTGACTCTCTGCCACTCTCATATAAGGACCCTTGTGATTATATCAGGCCCATCTAGCTACTCTCCCCATCTCAAGACCATTAACTTAATTTCACCTGCAGAGTTCCTTTACATAGTCATAAATTTCAGGGACTAGGATATAAGCATCTTTGGGGAGCCATTACTCAACATAGAGGTGCCAAAAGGAGAGGACAAGGATAAGATATACATGGCTGGGAAACTTTCTGAGATATTAATTTATGGTTTTTATCCTATATTTTATTCTTTTCTTTCTGCCTTTGAGGCAGGGAGTCAGGCTCTGGCCTTGTCTCAGAGAAGCCAGAAAGCAGAAGTTAAACGCAAGGCACTTCCCTTTCTCACTTTTGATTTTTAACAGTCTACATGCCATGAGGAAGTTGTACTCAGTGTCCTGCAGCTGGAAATGAGAGGGAAACATTGAGAGAGAGTGAGGGGTTTTCCCTGGCTTTTGGGGGGAATGGGTGGGTTTGAAAGCGGTATGGAGAGCTCTTGCTCCTTGGCAGTACCCTGGGAAGCGGCAAGACCTCAGAGAAACAGGAGAGCTGCTGTAACTCAGAGACCAATGGGTGGACAGATGTGTCCTGGTGACTGGGTCCCAGAAGAAACTTCCTGTGGTCTTGATGCCACATGAAACCTTTGTTCTGCTCTGCGGGGAGGGCCAAGGATGTCAGAGACCGAAGTTCATCCTAACATTGTGGGATGGGGACTCGGAATCAAAAGTAAATTGATTTCAGGAAAATAAGGGAAAGCAATATTTTTACCCAACTGGCTAAACAAGTATAAAATGAAATAAGGCAAATGTCATAAGAGGCATGTAAGCAAGAGAGATAAATTTCATCACCCCTGGTTCTCACTAAGCCTAGTGGGAGATTTCGTCAAATAATAGGGGAGTATAATATGGTGCGCTGAGTATAATAGAAGGGAAGTTCAGAGTACTGAGAGGAACTTAATTCTAACTCCAAGGGTCAGCAAAGACTTTTTGGAGAATTGATATCTAAGCTGATTGGGAGGGCCAAGGCTTGTTGATGGGGAAAATAGCTACAGAAAAAGGAAGATGGGAGGAAGAGTTTCCGTAGGAGAATGACCAGCCCAGGGTTATCAAGCTAAGCCCCTGACCTGGAACTCCATCCTCTTTTCCCCTGGAAGAAGGGGCAGGTGTCTTCACATTTTCAGCCCCAGGAAAGCGCCCTTGTGAAAATTCTTACAAGGCCCTATGTGTGAATCTATTCTCTGACCTGGGGCAGATGTGAAAGGAAGATACCTGAGCTCAGTTTGCACCTTGTCAAGTTGGGAAACCTTCCAGATTGTTCAGATTTTTGAAAGTGTATGTCTGTTGTTCCGAGGAGAAGTCAGATTTGAAGTCTAGGCTTTGACTTATCTGTGTAGAGGTGTGAATTGAAGCTGTGAGAAACCACAGGCTTAGTAAGGGAGAAAAAGAGATGGAGGAGGGAGAGGTAAAGCAGAATCCTCAAATTTGATTGTACTTTAGTGGCCAAACTGTACTACCCATAGCACTGCAAAAACAAATTGTTCTTCATTACTTTCTTTTTTGCTCTAGGTTCCAACTGAGGATTCACAGGAACTTATTTTTTCCTCAACCCCATCCCTGCCTCTCTCTCCCAACTCCTCATCTCTGGTCTTTCACAGGTGCCCTGGTGAGAGCGGTGGAATACAGGGCAGGAGGATTTCCTGGCATAGGCTGGAGGAGAAGAGGCAGAGGCTCCAAGAGCATCTCTGGGTTTGGTGGAAAGGGAGACAGAGTGGGAGCTCTGAGGTGGTTATGTGGAGTAAGAGAGTACCCCAGGGATGTGCAGCTGTGGTTCTTAAGGAAAAGCTGGTGAAAGTATCTTTACCTTCAAGGATTACAAAAAATAATCTATAGTATCAATGATTCTCAGTCCATACCCAAGTTATTGAATGAGAACTTTCTTTTTTTAAAAATTTTTAGATAGGCGGGCCGCGGTGGCTCAGCGGGCAAAGTGCTTGCCTGCTATGCCGGAGGACCTCGGTTCGATTCCCGGCCCCAGCCCATGTAACAAAAACGGAGAAACAGAATACAATAAAACAAGAAAATGTTTAAAAATGTTTCCCTTTCTTCCTTCCTTCCTTCCTTCTATCCTTCCTTCCTTCTCTCTGTCTTTCCTTTAAAAAAAAAAAAAAAAAAATTTTTAGATAATAAATATTTTTAAAAAACTTTTTATTGTATAATAATATACAAAATATATACATATATATATGAAATATGACATATATACAAAGCAAAGACATAAAAAAACAACAGTTTCCAAAGCACTCTTCAACAAGTAGTTACAAGACAGATCCCAGAGTTTATCATGGGTTACCGTATGATCCTCTCATATTTTTCCTTCTAGCTGCTCCAGAATATTGAAGTTAGAGGAATAAATGTTTTTTTATCACCACAATCGAATTTTTTTCTTCTTTTTTTTTTTGAAAAATAACATATATACAAAAAAGCAATAAATTTCAAAACATTCGCAACAATTAGTTGTAGAACAGATTTCAGAGTTTCATCTGGGTTACAATTCCACATTGTTAGTTTCACATAGCTAGTTTTTAATTCTAGCTGCTCTAAGATACTGGAAACTAAAAGAAGTATCAGTATAATGATTCAGCAATCATATTCATTTATTAAACCCTACCTTCTCTGTATAACTACACCATCAGCTTTGATCGCTCTATTCCACTCTTTAGGGGTATTTGGGCTATGGCCTTTCTAATTTTTTCGTGTTGGAAGAGACTGTCACCAATATGGGGTAGGGAGATGGAACTATCTGATGTTCTGGAGAAGCTGGGCCCTCTAGGTTTCAGGACTTATCTGGTCCAGGGACCCATCTGGAGCTTGTAGGTTTCTGGAAAGTTACTCTAGTGCATGGAACCCTTGTGGAATCTTATATATTGTCCTAGGTGTTCTTTAGGATTGGCTAGAATGGTACTGGTTGGGGTTTGGCAATTTATGATAGGTAGCAATGTCTAACAGAAGCTTGCATGAGAGTGATCTCCAGAGTAGCTTCTCGACTTTATTTGAACTCTTTCAGCCACTGATACTTAATTAGTTACACTTCTTTTCCCCCTTTTGGTCAGAATGGAATTGTTGATCCCATGGTGCCAGGTCTGAATTCATTCCGGGGGGGGTCACCTCCCATGTCACCAGGGAGACTTTGACCCCTGGATGTCATGTCCCACATAGAGAGGAGGGCAATGATTTCACTTGTAGAGTTGGGCATAGAAAGAGTGAGGCCAATCTGAGCAGCAAAAGAGGTCCTCCAGAAGTAACTATTAGGCATACCTATAAGTAGCCCAAGCTTCTCTGCTACCTACATAAGCTTTACAAGAGTAAACTTCAAGATCAGGGGCTTGGCCTATTGATTTGGGTTTGACACAGTATCAGGGGATTCCCTGATGTTAAAATTTAATAGTTCCATATTTTTTTTATCCTATCCCTCAAGGGACCTTGCCAATATTTTTTGATTATCTGCTTACTATATTCTAGGATATATCCAGGCATTACATTAAGCTATATAGCATTAAAGGCCCTCATTCTTATTCTGGGGTCCCTGTGTTTCAGTTGTTCAAGTGAAGTATAAAGACAGGTTGAGTTAGATTACGTGCTACAGAAAATTTGGGTTCCAAACAAAATAAACCTTTCTTCCTTTGGTCTCAAAGGGTAGGTGTGGTTCTAAAATATAGACAATGTCAACCTCTGTGGTAACTTTCTTTTTATTGCTCAATTTCATTTTTGACTCTGTGTCTTCTTTCACCTGTCCTAGCAGAAAAGGCTTAACATCAGGACTTTTTGGGTAGGAAAGAGGCTCTGGTCCTAGTTCACACCAGTGCTTGTGGAGACAGATTTCCATTGTGCTTCCTATTGTTCCATGCTTGGAGCCCAGGAATTCTTGTGAGGTTGCCTCTTCTTCCTCTATTAATTCTCATGTCTTCCTCTATGAATTCACACGTGTAGTCTGTAAGCCAGATTTAACCCGTAGATACATTTAGTTTGATCTGAACAATTGAGTCAACATTTTAAAATTAAGAGTGTGTAAATTGAACTTTGGATTTGAAGATTCCTTAGGTCCCCCATTCCTGTGTTCCTGTTGGATGGGAGGAGGGTGAAGCCGAGTGACAGCTGTACCTCGAGGTGGGACAGGTCACTCCAGGATGCCACCGCCCCAGCTCTGTGGATAATTTTTTGCTCCACTCTTTTGTGTTGTCTCTGTAGCCCTGTTGACATCTGAGTTGTAATTCCGGGCCTACTTTCAGGTGTTTCTTCTCTGGAATCTTGACCATTCCCTGCCGCCCCACCTCCACCCCCGGCCCCTGAGAAACAGTATGCAGGTCATTTCTGTTCTAGGAACTCGAAAGATCTGATCTCTCTCTCTTACGGCCTCTCACGTTCTCTCTTCCTTCCTTGCCATTCCACACCTCAGTCAGATAGAATCCTTTCCTCATCTGGAGGAGACTTACTTCCCTCTTACCCTTGAATATGATTTGTCTCTACACATCATAATCCCCTTGCCCAAAGAGCTTGTGCTTTTAGGAGACAGAAGCCAGAAAGACTCAAAGGTTATTTTATTTTATTTTACTTTATTTTATTTACATGGGCAGGCATCGGGAATCAAACCCGGGTCCTCGGGCATGGCAGGCAAGCACTCTTACCTGCTGAGCCACCGTGGCCCTCAAAGGGTATTTTAAATTTCTGCTGCCTGACTTGAAGAATTGAGGAAGATAATCGACTCAAATAAAAGAACGGGAACAGGAGGGGGAAAAATCTACTGTAAATTAATATATAAAATTATATGTTATTGGCCAGGTTTCTATCTATCATCTATCTATCTACCTATCTATCTATCACAGCAAAACACACTCACTGTCAAAGTCCAAATATTGTATACATGCTGCATCCATAAATGAATGTTCTTCAATAATCCAACACCCAGAGATGGCCATTGTTTACATATTCTTCCAGAATTGTTATTTGTGGTTTTTTTTCCTTGAGTAAGATGAATCTTTAATAATTCTCTATAACCTAATCCACCCCTCCCCCCATTTAACAGCAACTTGTGAACAACTTTCTGTATCAGTCTGTGCTGATTTATCTCGTTCTTTTCATTGGCATCAAGTATGTCCATATATTGATGAACCATTGTATATTTCTCCAATCCCCTAATAATGGACATTTTCGTTGTTTTATACTTTTCTTTATTATAACAAAAGCAATGAATATTCTTCTCTGTATACCTTTGCACAACTTGTGCAAGTATATCCTGGAAAAGGATTTGTTGGGCCAAAGAGTATGTACATTTAAAATTTTGGTAGATAATGCCAATAGATCCTTCAAAATGTGCAATGTCATTTGCATTGGATTATAATTTCTATTTATTTACACTCTTGACAACATTAAGCTTTATCCAATAAAACTGATTTGAATCATCTCTTGCTATTGAAAACTGTGGATAAAAAACACTTTTCTGCTGTAGGGAGAACATTTCAGTACATAGACCCAACGGAAACTTTCTTGGATGACCGAGATTCTTGATATATTTTAGGGTAGTTGCTATAAATATTAATAATAACACTTTACATTCATTTAATGCTTTCTAGAAAAAAATATTTTACATACCTTTTCATTTGTGATCCCTTTAATACCTTTGTTAATTAGACATGTTACGCATTTTATAAAAGGTAAGGTATAGCATTCAGAAGGTTTGAGTATCATGCAACTAGTTAAGAGGCTGAGTCAGGACTTTAATGCAGGATTTCTGACTCTTGTTCCAAGAGTTCAACATGTATTAGATTAATAAGTTTTTACAAAAAGAAATTGAATCTGGATTTGCACCATTTTCATATGCTTACTTTTTTAGGGTTCAGTGTTGAAAGAAGAAGGACAGGGTGGACACATATTCGATGGGGTACCTGTCTGTGGGGCAAAGCCAAGGTCAGTTTTGCATTGATACTATTCTCCTGGTTTCAGGATATATAGGATGCACTTACTGATTATTGGGCAAATGCTAGCCTAGCTCAAGAGAGAGGGTATAAATATATGCTGTAGGACCCCAGGTGCTAGCAGCTGGCAGATACTAACTAGTTTCCTAGGGCTGATGTAACAAATTACCACAAACCAGGTGGCTTAAAGCAATGGAAAGTTATTCTCTTATGATTCTAGATACCAGAAGTCTGAAATCAAGGTTTGACAGGGCCATGCTCCCTTTGAAATCTCTAGAGGAAGATCCTTTCTTGCCTCTTCTAGCTTCTGGTATCCTCATTTGTTCCTTGGCTTGTGGCAGCATTATTCCAATCTTTGCCTCCGTCTTCACATGGCCATAACCCTCTGTGTCTGTGTCTCTTCTCTTCGTGTAAGAACACCGGTCACATTGGATTAGGACCCACCACGATGTTTTTTTAATTGAGGAATCTTCACACACATACTTTCTATACATAGTGCAACACTCATGGCTCACAATATCATCGCATAGTTGCGCATTCATCACCATGATCATTTTTTAGAACATTTGCATCACTCCAGAAAAAGAAATAAAAAGAAAAAACTCACATATACATACAACTTACCCCTCCCTCTCATTGACCACTAGTATTTCCACCTACCCAATTTATTTTACTCTTCGTCTCCCCTATTACTTATTTATTTATATCCATATTTTTTTATTCATCTGTCTACACTCTGGGTATAAGGAGCATCAGACACAAAGTTCTCACAAGCACATTACATTTACATGTAGTTACATGTAATTACATTTTACATATAATTTACATGTAACTACAGTTACATTGTAAACATGATTTCTTTATACAATCATCCTCAAGAATCAAGGCTACTGGAACACAGCTCAACAATTTCAGGTACTTCCCTCTAGCCACTCCCATACACCATAAACTAAAAAGGAATATCTATATAATGCATAAGAATAACCTCCAGGATAACCTCTTGACTTTGTAATCTCTCAGCCACTGAAACTTCATTTTTTCTCATTTCTCTCTTCCTCTTCTTGGTCAAGTAGGCTTTCTCAATCTCTTGGTGCTGGGTCCTGGCTTATCCTAGGCTTTCTGTTCCACATTGCCAGGGAAATTTACACCCCTGGGAGTCATGTTCCATGGAGGGAAGGCAGTGAGTTCACATGCTGAGTTGGCTTAGAGAGAGAGGCCACATCTGGGCAACAAAATAGGTTCTCTGGGGGTGACACTTAGACCTAATTTTAAAGTAGGCTTAGCATATCCTTTGCAGGAATAAATTCACAGGGGCAACCTGCAAGATTAAGGGCTTGGCCTATTGATTTGGTTGTGCCCACTCCTTGCGAGAGTATTAGAAATTCTCCAAATGGAGAAGTTGAATATTTCCTCCTTTCTCCAAATTCCCCCAAGGGGACTTTGTAGACACTTCTTTATTCACTGCCCAAATCATTCTGGGATTTATCTGGGCATCACACTAACCTGGAAAAACCAACAAAAGCTCACTCCCTATTCAAGATTTCATGTACTTCTGGTGATCAACTAAACTGATATAAAAGTTAAATTAGGAAATGCATTTCTCAAAATATAAATTTCATGCCAGATAAACATCTCTCCCTTTAATCTCACCCAGAAGTTGAGGTTTTAAATATGGGTGATATCATCCTTTACCCAGTCTTCCAGTATACCTTAGTCCTATCCAGACCTACTTCATTCATATTTCTAGTTGAAATCTGATCCGTTTTTCAACTTTCTCAACAGTTCCTGTATGGGGTGCTGCTGACTTATAGCTTCAGAGCTCTAACTCTGAGTCTCAGGTGTCACATAAAGTACCCACAGTTTCTAGGAAAAACCATGTTATATACAAACAGCTCAGTATTTCAGAATGTAAAATTAACAGTTATACCCCAGGCTCACCACAATTTAGAATGACTTAATCTTAACTTGGTTACATCTTCAAAGATCTACTTCCAGACAAGGTCACATTCACAGGTACTGTGGGGTAGTACTTCAACATATCTTATTTTGGGGGAACATAATTCAACCTATAACATTGGCATTTCTCAATCAAAAGTGGAACAGAAAGAAGGAGAAAAGTGGAATAAGGTAGCAAATTCGTATTTAGATTTAGATATAAGTTTAACATTAAAGATGTGCTCTCAAACCCTCTGATTGAACCAGGCCTCTGTAACCTGCTCTCCCATCTCTCTGTTCCTTAACCTTTATAGAATTCACCACAAGTTGTGATCATTTTATTAATATCTACTTCTCAATTCAATTGTAAATTCCAACATTGTTTCCCCCTTGCCTGCCACAGGGCTCCACTTATAGTAGATTCTAATAAATATTTGAGGAATAAAATCAAGGAAAAGAGAGAAAGAAGAAAAGACATGGTAGGACCAAGCTGATGGCTGGTGCACACAGCAGAGTGTAGAGTCCCATTGACTCTCAGTACCCTGGGGACATGGCCGAACTGGGTGTTATAGATCTGGGAAGAAGGGATCAGTAGACATCCTAGTTTCTTTATGTGAATACTTTTAGAAAGTCTTGCTCTTAACAGTATTGCTAAGCCAGAAGTTCTTAGCAACTCCCATATTTGTAAATTCTGCAAATTAACAGTAGGGGTACTCTCTATAAAATGTCCCACTTGCCTTGCACTGCTTAGAGTAGAGAGGCTAGGAAAAAAGTTAAAGATTATTTCAATCATTAAAAAATCATGTTTGAAAAATCAAATGTGTGCAATAGAAAGTTTGTCCTTTCTAGCTTTTTATTACCTGTTCTTTTTGTGGCCCTCTGATAATTTCTAAATACAATGAAAGTATCAATAAACAAATATTTGTAAGTAAAGAATAGTCACATTCTCTGAATGCAGAATACCAAATATTTCCTGCAATTTCTGAGGGAAAAAACCATTTGAACTTGCTCATGAATCAATTAACAAATTTATTGAGATATTGGTTTCAAAATATTAGGATTTAAGTGTGGTGGGAGATATAAAGAAACAATGGTTTCTGTATTTACAGTTTGATATCTAGATGGAAGATAGGATTTAAAAAAACAAGAAAGTTGAATAATTTTACAAGATTATGGGACTTTATCAACATCATTATTAATCATAAGAAGGTAAGAAAGGTAACCTCCATGATGGATATTTTTAAGACAGTGGGAAAAAGGGGCAATTATTGGCATGGACAGAATTGTGGGGGCTGCGTGTTGTGAATTGGGGATGATGTTGGCCTGGAAATCTGTGTGCTGTCTTGTGAGAAGTGGTCTTTGCTTGGTATCATTCACTTTGAAAGTTGGAATAGTAAGACAGAAAGTAGACCATGTTATTATCAAATTACGGTTGAAAGTTGTTTGATTTGCTTGGATTTCTGCATATGGTAAGCATTTGGAAATTGCTGTCTTGCTGCTTCCAGAACCTCTTAACTAAAAGCAATAAAATGGACTCAGAGTTTGGACTTTTGACTACATCATTCTCTGTACACATTTCTGCTTCATATTGAGAGGTTTAGCAAGCATTTTTAGGAAATTTGCATGAGAGTGAGGTTAAAGCCAAAAGAAACTTGGACAATGTAAATCTGTGTCCAAAGTTCAGGCAAAATAAAACATAGTTCTATGTCAGCATGTGTTGCCAATAATAATGTTATAAAAAAATGTTTTCCGGAAGCTGACAGTCATTTCTTTTTCTTTCTTTCTTTTTTTTTTCTGTCTGCATGAAATAACTCAAACCACACTTAGTAAACAGAAGTTCTGGAAGCAATTTAAAGCAATGGATCTGTGTAGCACGCCACTTACAAATAGAAAGCTAAAGATTGAGAAGTTACTCATGCAGAGATCACTTAAAGAGTTTCCCAGAATAACGAGACTTGAATAAATAAGTATTCATTGAATACTTATAATATGGTCAGCTTAATAAAAGAATGGGGGTTGGGGGTGGGGGTGGAAAAGGGGACCTAGAAATGACCATACCTAAGAGTGTGACTTTCAGGAGCCTTCACTGATTTGGCATCCAAGCAGAAAATATAAAGCTGCTAAATAATAATAAAACTCAGTATGTTGTTGCTTATTCAAATGAGTGAGATGCCTGTAAGGTGGTGGGTAGTCATGGAACTTGAAGTTAATGAAAACTGGAGAGGGTTTTCCAAGCCTGGGCAGGGTGTGATGAGGGAAATTGGACAGGATGGGCATTCCAGGAGGAGATTAGTAGGAAACAAGAAGGACAGCATGTTAGGGAGCAGGAAGGGGACTTGCCTGGCAGAAGGAACACTAGTGACAGGGGCTGTTTTAGATGGAAGTCTTTGTTTCCTTGCCTCATACCTGCCTTACTGCTTCTGTCTTCCTTTGCATTTACAACTCTATTTCTTAGCCTTGCCCGGCCACATGCCTCCTCTGACTACTGTGTTCCTCTTCTCTCAACCCAGGTTCCTTTTGTACTATGCCAGGAGTTTAGATTGTTGGATTGAATCTTGGTTCCTCCATTTACCAACTTGACATGTAACCTCGTTGTGACTTTGTTTCCTCATCTATAAAGAGGAATTAATAATAACACTGATCTTATAAGGTTGTTATGAAGATTAACCTGGTTAATGCATGGATAGGGCTTAACAGTGACTGGCACACAGTAAACGATTGATGAATGTTAATTATAAAATTAGCTATTCCTTGATTAGTTTTGAAGATCCCTATCAAACATTATACTAGTGACATTTGGTGGATCATCTTTGAGAAGCACTCATGATAACCCAGTGTCTGGACAAGAAAGAGACCGAGGGTGAGACCCTGGGCATGGTGGCTTAGCTAAGGTGCTGGCCTCTAGAGACGCTGCCAGGACTGCGCTAGACGCTGGCCCTGTTCTGAGCACCCACACTTTCAGGGAATGCTCCCACAGATGGCGATGGTTGGGAAGGCTGGTGTTATTTGTGGGCCAAAGAAAGACACTAAGCCGAGATCTGATAAGATGAAAACAACTTCTGAAAATGGTTTAAGCAAGTGATTCTGTAGATAGAAGAGTTAAGAACCAGAATCAGGGAGACATGTCGATGACCATGGAACTAAAGGAATGGCAAGAAAAAGACAAGCCAAAAACCAAGCAATCAAAGAGAAAGGAGACAAACTAAAGAAGGTGTCCTTAGGAGCCACGAGAAGAACAATTTCAAGGAGAAGGAATTTTATCTGTGACCTAGCTGCCTATTCAATTGCCACCTCAGAGCCTGTAATTCCTCAGCCTGTTGTTTGCCAAACATTTCTCACATAGCTTTAAGATTCTGTGGCTCTGACAACTCTTTCAGAAGGCTCTTGTGGTTTTACTCATTATTGGTAAGCTCTTCTGCCAGCTAACCACCTTTCAAAACTGTAGAGCTGACCACTAACTTGGGACAGTCCCAGTTCATTGAGTATCCACCACTGTGTTTCCCAAAGCAGGAAATCATGATGATTTTGAAATTGCATACATGGATTTTAAACTTTTTGCATTTTAACATGATAGTCTTTCTATGTCATTTGTAGTCTTTCAGTTTTCTTTCCTTTTTCAGCTTCTGCATTTCCAGTTGCATCTCATGTGTGGTGGACTGCTGTGTAGCTGCTGATTCATGATAGTTCTCTGCACAAGTCATTTGACCCTCTGACCCAAGCTTCTCATCCAGGAAATTACCAATTAATTTTTAATAACATATCTCAGAACGGTCCTGTGAAACAAACCCATCCCGAGGACTTCTAAAATAGATTATTTAAGGATCTCCTCCTTCCTCTCTGGCACCATCATCTTTTTTCTTTCCCTAACTCTTTGTCTTGCTGCTCTTTAATTGGAGCCACCCCCAGGACCCAAGCCATAGCTCTCCACTCTTCTCTTATTGTCCTAATCTACTCTAAGGACCTTTTCCCCTCTATGTTGTTGTCACCCCAGTCTATCTCTCTGCTTTTCTCAGATGAACTCTGGTTGTAGATCTTGTACTGCCCCCATTCACATGTTCTGTGTCAGCCCTAGCTTGGCACCATCTGCCAGTTACTGAATTTTTTTTCCTTTCCCTCACCCTCATGTACATTCAGTTGATGAGCCCTAAAAATTTTGGCCACTTCTACATATGCTACTCTCTAAAACGGTATCTATTAGTCTATATCTTCCTTTTGGTTGAAAGCTTTATGAGGATAAAGACATCACTTATTCATCTTTAAACCCCTATAATTCTACATGTTTGAAGATAGCACACATACAAACACAAACAATAAGTACTTGTTTGAACTTAATTAGTTGAGTTGCAAAGAGAATATTCCACACTCAAATACATTTATAAAGCATTGAGTTAAACTTAATCGGGATCCCTTATTCCTTTTTAGACTGCTAATGGCTATTAATTCCTAAAAGAGGTATCAAAGTATGTGAGTCTACCCAAATAAACTTACTTGATATTAGGACCCAGGTTTTCAGTGCACCAATTTGCAGCTCCCTGAACAAAGTTCCTCAGAATGAAGTTTGTGAAGTGCTGTGCTTGGGTAATTAGTTAGCTAATCACATACAAAAATACAAACATGAAATCCATGGAAAAAAATGTTGAATACAAAATACACACACAAGCACGTATATACGTACATATATGACCCCTAAAGCCTATAAGTTACTATAGGTGGATATTTATCAATCTCATTGTGGGGAGGACTTGTCTAAGCATGACATGCATGGCAGAAACCATAAAAGATCCACATATTTGACTAAATTCATTTGACTTTTTAAAATGCTCTAAACGTTAATAAACTGAAAATTTAAGTCAAACACCAGAATATAGGAAATTGCGAATAAAGCATTTGCAATGTAAGTGACTGATAAAGAATGAATATATTACAATGTATTAAAGGTAAGGTGAACATCGCTCCCCCCCCAAAAAAAATGGGAAAAGACATAGATAAGTCCTTTGCAAAAGAAGAAATATCAATGACCAATAGCTTTTGGGAAAAAATTCAACCTAGTCATATGTTTAGTGAAATATAAATTAATATTAAAAGTTTGATGAAAATATGAGGGAAATGGACACTCTGGTATTTATTGTTTGTGGGGGATTAAATCTGTGTAATTGTTTGAAGAGCAATTTGACAGTGTTTATCAAAGCCTTAAAAAATGTGCCTATCCTATCACCTAACAATTCCACTTACAGGAATTTGTGCTAGAAAATATTCAGAAAGTATTCAAAAGTGAATGTACAGGAGTGTTCATCATATTATTTATAGCAGTAAAAGATTGGAAATAGCCTAATTATTCAATTCCAGGGTGCCATTTTATGCATTAATTTAACAAGGTAATGTCTGGATTGTGGAATTAGAGGTAACATGATTTTTTCTTTGTACTTTTCTGTGTTTCCATGCTTTCTAGGTTCAGTAAGTGACTTTTAGTTACAAGTTTAGGCAAATTTCATATAATGCAACATGAAATTTTATGAACGAGGGATTGGAGTCTACTAACTTGAATGTCTGAAAACATGACTGTTTCTATTCCTTGATTCCCCTTCCAATTTTCATTTCCAATCCGTGACCTTCTAATGAAGGCAAAGAGAAAAATTTCTTCAGGATGTATTTTTTCCTTTCTCTATCACAAAATCCTCCTTTTCTTTAAATAATCCACACCTACAATCTGTCTCTATGTGAACCTCCTTCCTTTAAATATAAAGTTTATAATGTTTTCTTTGCTGTATTTCCTTCAAATCCCACCCTCGTCTCTACCCTCTGCCTACCCAGCACCGTGAACCCCAAAGCAGCTCAGACCCCAGACTCTGCTGAGCTTGAGAAGCGGTGTTGAGACCTGCTTTCTTCGTGAGACAGGGAAATTTTTACTTGAACTCATTTGGCAAATGTACTTCCAGACAAGAGAGCCAAATCTTGCTTAATTGGAAGCACATTTTGCGTGCAAATCTTTTCTCTGCCTTAGATCTCCTGTGAGTTGAGTAAGTGTAAAATATGTTTTGAATTTGCCACAGGGTAACTGTTGCACTGAAATCCTATTTATGAACATGAGAGGCTTGTCTAGATTACTCTTTGGCTTCCAGCACAACCACATTTTCTCTCTTTTCTACTTTATGACCTCTCCCCAGACTCCTACTCTCACTTTTCCAATTCTTAAATGAGTTTCCGAAGGTTCTGGTCTCTGCCCAGAAATGTCTTCTGCTACCACATTTTCAGAACTTACCTACCAGCTAATGATGCACGGAGGTTTGTCTCCTGCCCTGATGGCTTTCCTGGTTCCAATTCCCCATGCCCAATCCCCTGCTTAAAATCGGGTATCTCAAACCCAATAAACTAAATTTAAACCAACTATGTTTTCTCCAAATTGCCAAACACTTTTTGTTTCTGCAAGCAAGACTGTCTTTCTTCTTTTTGTTAGGCTCAAAAAATCTCATTCATTTTTTACTTTTTTCTTTTTCCTTTTTCCCCTGAACCTCTGTTCTAGTTTGCTAGCTGCCGGAATGCAATATACCAGAAACCGAATGGCTTTTAACAAGGGGAATTTAATAAGTTGCAAGTTTACAGTTCTAAGGCCTAGAAAATGTCCCAATTAAAACAAGTCTATAGAAATGTCCAATCAAAGGCATCCAGGGAAAGATACCTTGGTTCAAGAAGGCCGATGAAGTTCAGGCTCTCTCTCTCAAGTGAGATGGCACATGGCGAACACAGTCAGGGCCTCTCTCTCGGCTGGAAGGGCACATGGCGAATACGGTGTCATCTGCTAGCTTTGTCTCCTGGCTTCCTATTTCATGAAGCCCCCTGGGAGGCGTTTTCCTTCTTCATCTCCAAAGGTCGCTGGCTGGTGGACTCTCTGCTTCGTGGTGCTGCAGCATTCTCTGCTCTCTCTGAATCTCTCTGAGTGTCCAAAATATTTCCTCTTTTATAGGACTCCAGTAAACCAATCAAGACCCACTCAAATGGGTGGAGACATGTCATCCCCTAATCCAGTTTAACAACCGTTCTTAACTAAATCACATCAACTAGGGAGATGATCTCATTACAGTTTCAAATATACAGTACTGAGTAGGGATTATTCTACCTTTAAGTAATGAGATTTATATTAAAACATGGCTTTCTTAGGGGGCATATATCCTTTCAAACCAGCACAACCTCCTTCCCACTTCCACCCTCCAGCCAGTCAAACATCTCTTCTTACCCAGTCTTCTATCCGTTCTTTGTTCTCTAGTACTACTGTATTCTCCCTAGTTCAGAATCAATTACTCAAGCTCAGATGGTGTGGTGGCCCCTTGACCCTTCCCATCACCCCATTTCTAATGCTCCCCATCTCACTACCAAGTCAATCTTCCTAAGTCACTGCTTAGATCCCCGATGTGAGTCCTCCTGGCAATCAAATCCAGCCCCTCAGTGCTGGCAGCCAGGTCCTCCATTTGGCCCAACCTGCCTTTCAACCCTCTATATCCTACTAACTTGTGACACAAATTTAGAATCCAGCCAACTGATGTTTTAGCCACCCTCTAATCCCACAATGGCCTTCCTCTCTATATAATCTGGAAAACCCTCTCTCATATCTTTCTTTTCTTCTACATCAGTACCACCTTCTCATTAAATTTGTCATACCAGGTTCCTAGAGAGGATGTTGCTTTCAAATGGCATATAACTCCTTCTCTCTTGTACTATTGTTTGTTTTCATGCTCAATCTTCCCCATAGGAGTAAAGGCACTATTTTATACTTCTGTATGTACTCCACATCTCCTACCACATATGAAGTAGACATAGTAGGGAGCAAGATAAACTTGTTTTCTGTTTGTTTGTCTTTTTAACTTTTATGCTGTATAATACAATATATATACAAAGCAAAGAAAGAAAAAAGCAATAGTTTTCAAAGCACTCTTCAACAAGTAGTTACAGGGCAGATCCCAGAGTTTATCATGGGCTACCATACTATCATCTCAGATTTTAACTTCTAGCTGCTCATGAACATTGGAGGCTAGGCTAAAAGGAATATATATATATATATATATACATATATATATATATATGTATATATATATCTTATCATCACTTTTTTCTTTTTCTTTTGAAAAATAACATATATACTAAAAAAATGATAAATGTCAAAGCACAGCACAACAATTGTTGTAGAACAGATTTCAGAGTTTGAGTGGATTACAATTTCACAATTTTAGGTATTTGCTCCTAGCTGCTCTAAGATACTGGAGACTAAAGAAAAGAGATACACTTGTTTATGAGGAAATGAATGAACACTTAGGTCAAGTAGCCAACTTACTTTTCAACCTTCCTGTCTTTAAGTAGGAATCACTTAGGGTTGACCAACTGTCTGTATCAGCAAAGCCAGCCCTGTTATAGCAAAAAAGGTGACCACATTTTCTATCATTTTGCAGTATGACTTTTATCTCTAATACAACAAAATACAGGTCATCCTAACATCTTAGCAGAGAAGACTTTAGAAAGAAAATTGCCCTATGGGAAAGAGCAAGGCCAACACTACCGCCTGTAGTTTCTCTTGTTGTCTGCTTGGCACAGCCTTCCACCTTTTTCCTGGTTATGTAATGTGCATAACTTCTCTGGACTCCACTGTTCACCAGCCACTAGAACGGGAATGTGACATGGTGAGATCCAGTGGTGGGAGTAATTTGCATATTAATATCCCAGGGCTGGGCTTTGGATCCTTTTTAGAGACTTCCAGTTAGAGCCAAAAGGAAGCTGCTGTATCTGTCACAGAACTACCATGGACCACATCTTCCACTGGTAACCAGTGGCCTCCTTATTGTCAAAATCAATAGCCTTTTGGAAATACCAGTAATGTATTCACCTAGGCATCTTAAACTTAATTGTGTTTCTCTATCAGTCTTTCATGTCAAAATAAATGGCAGCATCATCCACCTGATTCATCAAGAAGAGAACCTAAGAATCATCCTTTGTTCCCCCTTTCCTTCATTTCCTATATTTTTAATCTATCAGCAAATTCTAGTGATTCTGATTCCAAATCTGGTCCTTTTCTTATCTTCTCTATCACCATTGAGGACAAGACATAACTTCTCTCTGCTGAACCACTAGAAGTTTGCTTTTCCAACCTCATTTTATACCAGCCTTCTACCTGCTCAACAGCCTCCAGTCACACTAGCCTCCTTTCTGTTCCTCTAATGAGCTTTTCTGACCTCTGTGCTATTGCTGTTCTTTCAGCCTGGAAAACTCTTTCCACTGCTCTAGAATAGGTCTCAGTTGAAATTTCACTTCTTTAATTAGCCTCACCTGACAACACTATATAAGCCCTAAACCTATCCCCAGCTTTGCCTTATGGCTTCATCTATTTATTTCCTGATGGTACTTAGGACCATGCATAGTTGTCTTATTTAATTTGCTTATTTTTGCTCTGTTCTACTGGAATGTAAGTTCCCTCAGGGTAGATCCTTTTTCTAGTCTTCTGTTGCATCCCCAAGTCTAACAGGTTCAAGGCACTTAATACATGTTCATGGAATAAATATAACTAATTCTCTCTGCATTATTTCTAGTTTTACTTGACATTTCTTCTCCTTTGGTACCCAAGGCACAGTTTTCTGTTTCCTGTCTTGCTTTTCTTCCTTTTCCATTTTCTAATAGTAGTTGTTCCAAAAAGTCTGCCTTTGACTTTCTTCTCTTTGGCCCCATTCTAGAAAGTAAATTCTTGAAGGCATAGTGGAGAAAACAAAAACAGACGTGGTATAAGACAAAAAGAGGTATAGGAAATGGCAGTCCAGCTTCTGCCCTTGAGGAGCCTACCATTTCTTTGAGGAATTATGGCAAACCCACCTAAAAAAGTTCAATGTAAATTATGCAAGTCTATGTAATGGGTCATTTCCAATCTTAAAACAGGCTGTAATATATTTGCAGAATTTCAGATCTTAAAAGAGGGTTAATGATTGTCTTTTCCAATACTCCCTTTTTATATTTGAGAAAACTAAAGCCAAAGAAACCCAGCCAAGGTCACAAAATTATCCTCCTTTCCGTTGTGCAGATTTTTCATGATGTAACAACACATTTAGGTCATCACTGTAACCATCTAGAGAAAAGTCCTCATGTATTTCTTATGAGAATCACAGCTGAAACACAAAGTGCCATCACCCACCTTTGTGATTCTCATGGGTAGCACCATAGCAACCATAAAGTTCAGTCCTAGTTCCTACCTTCCCTACCAACTGGAAGAAGAAGGGAGTGGTGGGGATGTCATAAAACAGTTGCACTAGCCTGTGCACTGTACCGCCCAGAAAGGCAAAGACCCTCACCAGTTTGCACTTTTAAAATCTGATTCAGTTCTGAGATCCTTGGTTGGATGGAGCAGTAGAAAACCCATAAACTGGTCACTGCCTGGCTCGGTATTCTTTAAGGAGCTGGGAACTAGCTGGTATGTTCGACCACAGAGAAATTTAACTTTTTGTGTTACTTGACAGAACAACAGTTCATTTGTGGCTTGCCTTGTCATACCAGGTTTCTCATATCCCTATGAAGCACTGAGTCACATACTGTGGGAACCAACTTAATTCAATTTAGCTCCCTTTTGGCGAAAAGGCCATAAGGACAACATGCATCTGTTCTATTATTACCCGGTTGCTCCTGTCCATAATGGATGTCTATGATTCATTGCTTATCAAAGAACCACTCCTATGGAAAGTTGCCAAAGACTTTTTGGAAAATCCAAACAGAATGTCCTGCTTCCTGGTTTTGGTTTTGGGGTCAAAACTGAATGGTTTGTTTTAAAGCTGTTCATGACCACACACCAAGCCTCTGGGTAGAAGAGTCCGAGGACACTTAGGAAGCTAAACCTAGGTCTGAGCGTGTAGAGCACTGACCTCAGAATCCTGGCCCAGCCAAAGTTTTCAGAGGCCAGGCTGCAAGGAGCAGAGACACAGGAGCTCTGCTTTCAAGATGATTGTGGACCACAGAGCTCCTGTGTCTCTCCATACCTGTCCTTAAGGTGCCACAGATCAGCTTTATGCTGGAACACTGGTCCTAAATGCAGTTCATGGACATTTTATGGGTACAAGTTTGGGAAATGCTAGCTTAAACTAAGTTAACCATGATTCTTTGCTACAAGCCTTCTGAGAGCTTTAATATATTCATGCTCGTTTGATTCATTGTAAATCTTCAAAAGAATACTGCTTTTTTTTCAAATTTATTTGACCAAGGGGTTTCTCCCTACCCTTTAGAAGTTCAATTTTTAACATTTCAAAAATTATTAATGAGGTTTAAGAAATTCTGATCTGGAGAAAATTCTAGGAAGTCTGATCTGACTCCAAACTGGCTTTGATTTGAAGAGAAAATAACCAGGACTTTTTGATAGCCACCTCATTGTGAGGTGAGGACAGTTTTCTTTGTCTTTCCCTCTGGGTTTTGGGTCCCAAATCATGGACTGGCTACAGAAGAGCCCCAGTCTCCCTGGGATAGTGAGACCACAGCTAATGCGGAGCAGATTGGCTCCACTGGAGCTGTGTAAAATATGCAGTACGAGCTAGGGCTTGAGAGTACCGGGCAAGTTATGTAAATCTCCCTGATTCTCAATTTTCTCATTTGAAAAATTTTTTGAGAGAAAATTAATAGCATCCGTCTCAGGTGGTTATGTGAGGATGAGAAGAATTACTACATGTGAAAGCACCTGGTATAGTGCCTGGTGCACAGCAAGTACCAAAAATCATTAGCTATTATTGAGTGTTGACTAATATCTCTGAAGCTGCCTGGTAAATGGAAGTGATGGGTAAGGAAGCCCTTGTCTCAGCATCTGCCTATTTGCAAATTAGCAATAAAACTTTTTCCCACCTGCAATCTTTCCCCTCAAAACATGCCGACCTAAATGGCATTATTATGGAATGCCCCCAAACATACATTTTCTTCACAGCAAACATAAGCTTTTGTTTCTATCTGGTGAAATTAAAGCTATGAACAACTGGTTTATATGATTGTTTATGTAGTGTACCTTTGGTTTATGAAATGTTCAAGATGCATATATCATTTGTAGAAGAACTAAAAGCATATCTAAGGCTGAATAAGTTTTCCTTATCTCATCCCACTATAGCTCTCAGAACTTGTTTATTCAATTTTATAGTAATTGGTGGTGACAGACAAATTGTGGGTTGGTTCCTTCTGATCCACTTTCAGTAGTACAACTCTGGAAGCAAAGAGAATCCAACATTTCTGCCCATCCTGGAATGATACGAGGTCATCTGAAGTTTAGTGGATACCTATAAGGTAAACAGATAATGGAAACCTATAATGGAAAACAGACTCGGCTTATTACTGCTGCATTTGGTTGAACTCCAGCTCATGTTTTTTTGCCAGATGAAACCATCTAAGGGTGATCTCAGTTGAGAGAATCTGAATTAAATAAATATAATTTTTTAATGAGTTTGACTGAAGCTACATAGCAGCTTTCATATTTACCCCAAGCAAATGTGATTCTTTGCATTTTCTCATATCTTTATAGGTGTTCTATGATTGGTACATTTAAGTAGTTGAAATATTTGAGTATGTTAACAGTACGTATCCATTAATTCCAAATTTTAGATTTCACAGGAGAACTCAGCAGGGTTTTAGCCCAGGGGGTCTCATTTAAGCAGTTGTCCTTGAAATCATAGGATAGCTAAAATATGAAAATTCTTAGTTTATAACTGAAATTAGGTAAACACAAATGCAGTAACACCAGTCATCTCTTAAAAAGATCCAAACTTTTATTGGTAGTTCTTATTAATGTGAGATGGTAAGAACTAATTAATTTGAGGGTAGTTTGAAACACAGTCTGTATATATGTATACATATATATATATAATCACGAACTGATTTACCACATTATATAGTAAAGGAATGTATAAATGTCTTGCAAAAAAATTACTAGTTATTCCACAAGCTGATATTGTCCATTAATAACCCTCAGTCCTGCTGAATCTCTCTGTCACCTCCAAAGCCAAAGCAGGTTAAAGATAGATTCTGCACCTAAGGGTGTTATAATCCTGTTTAGATTAAAAGGTAGAAACCTATAAATTCCACTTAATATAAATCTTCAAGAAATTCTTGTTCGTGTTCACCTAAAGTAATGCCCAGAATTGTCACTGCAACAGCCTGGTCTGTGTTATTAGAGACAATTTTAGGAATTGTTTAGAAACATAAAATTGTTCAGAAACAATTTCAAAATGCCCACCAATCGGAGGAATGGATGAATAAATTGTAGTATATTCACACCACAGAATGCAACTAATACTTAAAACGAATAAAGTCAATCCAGATGTGTGGATCTAGATACAGTAATATTTAGTGACAAGAACATGGTATAGACTATACTTTATAGTATAATAGAACTTAAGTAGTTTATTGTAAAAATGGTGTAAAGGTGCACAAAACCTTATTATATGAAATTCGTAGATAAATGCCTTTCACATATATGTATACAGATAAAGTATAAAAATGTTGAGATGATGACATGCCAATTCAGAAAGTAGTTGAAATAGGTTCGGGAAGGATATAAAAGGAACTTCAACTGCATGTGTAATGTTTTATTCTTAAATAACAAATATACTAATGAAATGTTAAAATTTATAAATTGTGGGTGGTGGGTAAGATATATTTTCTTATTAGTCTCTGCGCTTCCCAATGCACTTAAAATATTTCATTTTTTGAAAAAAGGAGTCAGTCATAGGTGCAGTCTTTTTTTTCCATCTTTAAAGGCAAGGAAAAAGGAAGGAATGTCCCACCTTAGCTATTCCAAATGGGATGTTTACCTAGTCAAACCAAGAGACAATCCATCCTCTTTTGGACAGAAGGGAAAGAAGCTTTATTATTGCTCTGAGAGAAGTTTGCAGCCTGGAGGGTTTGAGAGTTAACAGTTAAAACATTTCTAGTAGTATTACTTTGGGGAATTGAAGTAATGCATTTTTGTTTGTAAATAAGCTCAAGTCTGACCTTTCTTCCAAGTTTATTTGTGCTTGGGTAAGTCCTGCTGAATTTCTCTGGGCTGCCTTCTTTCCAGCTTTTCCCAGCTGGCCCTTCAACCCTCTCTGTCTGCGTCTTACTAAACCTCTGTCTGCCAGGTTTAGTAAGAAGCCAGTTATCTTGGTGGAAGTGACACATAACAAGACCTCTGTTCTGTGGGTGTCCCTGGAGAATGCCATATCCTTGGAGACTGCCCTCACCTGACTGGTCCCTGGGTCTGCTTAGAAGCTGGCTCCAGCTCCTAACCTTCCACATTCTCTTTTATCTGCCAATAATTCTGCCATTTTTCTTTACAAAATCCTGAGATCCTATCATACTTAGGAAGGAATACATGTGTCTCGCATTTGGCTTGACTATCACTTTCCCCAAAGCAGGTCAATCACGTCGTGTTAGATAGCTTTTCCCCAGCTGTGCTGCTTTGAAACTGTTATCTACCCCAGAAAAGCCATGTTCCTTTAATCTTTATCCAATCTTGTGGGAGCACGCCTATTGTTTAGGGTGGAAACTTTTGATTAGGTTGTTTCCATGGAGATGTGACCCCTGCCCATACGAGGTGGCTCTTGATTGCTTTACTGGAGTCCTTACAGGGGAAACATTTTGGAGAATGCTCAGATGCAAACATTTGGAGATGGTTGGAGTACCCGCAGAGATGCTTGGATAGCCAATACAGAGAGCAGATGCCTAGACACAGACATTTGGGGATGCAGAGTCCAATAGACCCCATTATGTGCCTTCCCATGAGATGCTAAGCAAGGACCCACAGTGCTTGGGGGAACTAGAATCTGGAGAGAGCCAAGGGAAGCTAAGAGAAGAAGTCCACAGTTTTCCCCAGAGAAGCTAAGAAAGGACCAACAGACAGTGGCCATGTGATGTCCCATGTGACAGGGGATACCAGGATGCCATCTGGCCCTTTGGAGTCAATGTATCTTTCTCTGGATGCCTTAGTATGGACTTTTTATGGCCTTAGAACTGTAAACTTGTAACTTAATGAATTCCCCTTTATAAAAGTCAACCCATTTCTGATATATTACACTCTGGCAGCTTTAACAAACCGGAATACCAACCTAGCCTTCTCTTTTTGAGGTCTCATCACAGCTGTAATGAATCAATTTCATATTAAGTTCAATGTCTGCCTCCTCTGAATTAATGTCTACTCCGTGAGGGCTGTGACAGCACATCTGTCTCACTCATCACCGTGTTGTGAACAGGAGCACCAGTAATGGCATATCTACATCTATATAAATATAGAGAGATTCATGAATTAGTGAGTGAAAGTAAAACTTATTCTAATCACAAAAAAATCTATGTATATGATCATATATGATATATAAGATAATAAGATATAATGTATTAACACTTTAGTTTTTACAAATTTCCCCTTCAATTTTTTTAAAATTTGAAACATACATTCAGAGGCTAGACTACTATAATAAACTTCCATACGCCTAAAACCTAGATTTAATAGTGCCTGTCCATAATGTTTGAGATAGTATCAGGGTTTTCCCCAGTGGTAAAGTTAAATAGTTCCATATATTTTCTCCCATCCCTCACAGGACTTTGTCTGGTCATTTTTATAACTTATTTGAAGAGATGTGTATTCATATCTGTTGCCCATTTTTTATTAGGTTGTTTGTCTTCTTGTTGTTGAGGTGTACAATTTCTTGTTATATTCTGGATATTCAACCCTTATCAGATTTATGGTTTCCAAATGCTTTCACCCATTCTGTAAGTTGTATTTTTACTTTCATGATAAAGTCCTTTGATGCACAAAAGTTTTTAATTTTCATCAAATCTCATTTATCTATCTTATCTTTTGTTGTTTGTACTTTTGCTGTAAACTCTAAGAAACCATTGCCTAACACAAAGTCCTGAAGATGCTTCCTCATGTTTTCTTTTCGAAGTTTTATTATTTGTCCTTATATTCAAGTCTTTGATCCATTTTTAATTAATGTATGTAAATGATGTCAGGCAGAAGTCTATCTTTCTTTTGTTGAATATAGATATCCAGTTTTCCCAGATCTATTTGCTGAATAGATGATTCTT
The DNA here is from genome assembly GCF_023851605.1 of Tamandua tetradactyla. Taxonomy (NCBI): domain Eukaryota; kingdom Metazoa; phylum Chordata; class Mammalia; order Pilosa; family Myrmecophagidae; genus Tamandua; species Tamandua tetradactyla. Next base: position 14,250,119 of record NC_135338.1, read on the forward strand.
AGCCAAATGAGAAGATCTAGCACCTTTGTAAAATATCAACTGGTCATAAATTTGAGGGTTTATTTCTGAACTCTCAGTTCAATTCCATATGTTTGTCCTTGTGCCAGTACCAAGCTGTTTAATTACTGTAGCTTTGTAGTACATTTTGAAATCAGGAGTGTGAATTCTGCAACTTCATTCTTTTTCATGATGGTTTTGGCTATTCAGAGTCTCATATCCTTCCACATAAATTTAATGATTGACTATTCCACTTCTGCAAAGAAGGCTGTAGGAATTTTGATTGGGATTGTGTTGAATCTGTAAATCTCTTTGGATAGAATTAACATCTTAACAATAATTAGTCCTCCAATCCATAACACAGAATGTTCTTTCATTTACTTAGATCTTCTCCCATTTCTTTGAGCAATGTTTTGTAGTTTTCTGTGGACTAGTTCTTTACAGCCTGGGTTAAATTTATTCCTAAATATTTTATTCCCTTAGTGTTATTGTAAGTGTATTTTTTTCTCCTGGATTTCCTCTTCAGATTGTTCAATACTAGTATATAGAGATACTGGTGACTTTTGTGTGTTGATCTTGTACCCCTCCACTTTGCTGAATCTGTTTATTAGCTCTAGTACTTTTGTTGTGGGTTTTTTTCAGGGATTTTATGTATGGGTCATGTCATCCGCAAATAGTGAAAGTTCTACTTCCTCTTTTCCAGTGTAGATGACTTTTATATTTTTTCTTGCCTACTTGTTCCGGCCAGGAGCTCCAATTCAAAATAGAGTTACAGTGGTTAACTGAGGGCATCCTTGTCTTGTTCCTGAGATACAAGGGGAAAGGGAAAGATTAAAGGGAAAGATTTCAGACTTTCATCATTGAGTATGATGTTTGCTGTGTGTTCTTCATATATGCCCTTTATCAAGTTGAGTAAGTTTCCCTTTATTCCTAGTTTTCTGAATATTTTTATCAAGACGTGGTACTGGATTTCATCAAATGCCTTTTCTGCATCAATTGAGATTATTGTTCTAGTTTGCTAGCTGCCAGAATACAATATACCAGAAACAGAATGACTTTTAACAAGGGATATTTAATAAGTTGCTAGTTTACAGTTCTAAGGCCAAGGAAATGTCCCAATTAAAACAAATCTATAGAAATATCCAATTTAAGGCACCCAGGGAAAGATGCTTTGGTTCAAGAAGGCCGACAAAGTTCAACATTTCTCTCTCAGCTGGAAGGGCACATGGCAAACATGGCAGCATCTGCTGGCTTTCATGTGGCTCTAACAAAAGGGACTATCTCCAAAATGTTTCCTCTTTTAAAGGATTCCAGCAAACAGCTCCACCTTCAGTGGGTGGAGACACACCTCCACGGAAGTCATCTAATCAAAAGTTACCACCCACAGTTGGGTGGGTCGCATCTTCATGGAAGCAATCAAAATGCTCCCACCCAGCAATATTGAATGAGGATCAAAGGGCATGGCTTTTCTGGGGTCCACCACAGATTCAGACCGGCACAATTATCATATGTTTTTTTCTCTTAATGTGCTGTATTCTATTAATGATGCTCTTATGCAAGTGAGATCTGTCCTTGCCTAACAGGGATAAATCCCACTTGAGGATGGGATAATTCTTTTAGTGTTCTGTTGGTTTCAGTTGGTTAGTATTTTGTGGAGGACTTTTGCATCTATATTCATAAGATATATTGATATTTAATTTTCTTTTCTTGTGGTATTTTTATTTGGCTTTAGAATTAGGGTGATGTTGCCCTTATAGAATGATCTGGGAACTGTTCCCACTTCTTCAGTTCTCTAGAAGAGCTTGAGCAGTATTCAGATTAACTCTTCTTGGACTGTTTGGTAAAATTCATAAGTAAAGTTATCTTGTCCTGGACTTTTGTTTGTTGGGAGCTTTTTTATTCCTGATTCAATCTCTTTACTGCTATTGGTCTGTTGGATCTCCTATTTCTTCTTGAGTTAGCATAGCTAGTTCATATGTTTTTAGGAAATTGTCCATTTCATGTAGGTTATTCAATTTGTTGGCATAAATTGTTTATAATTCCCTTTTATAATCCCTTTTATTCTCCTGTGGTGTCGGTAGCAATAGCTTCTCTTTCATTTCTTATTTTAGTTATTTGGATCCTCTCTCTGTTATTCTTTGTCAGTCTAGCTAAAAGTTTGTTGATTTTGTTCATTTCATAGAACCAGCTTTTACTTCATGGATTCTCATTTTGTTTTCTCTTCTCTATTTCATTTACATCAACTCTAATCTTTCAATTTCCTTCCTTCTGCTTGGTTTGGATTTAGTTTCCTCTCTTTTTCTAGTTCCTCCAGTTGGAAGTAAGCTCTCCAATTTGAGAAATTTCTTCTTTTTTAATGTAAGCATTAGAGCTATAAATTTTTCTGTTAGCACTGTTTTTGCTACATTCCATAAGTTTTGGTGTACTGTGTTTTCATTCTCCTCACATATTTCCTAATAACCCCTGTGATTTATTATTTGACTAATTGGTTGTTTAAGGATGTTTTGTTTAATTTCCACATATTTGTGAATTTTCCAGTTGTTCTTCTGCTATTGATTTCTAGCTTCATTCCACTGTTGTAGGAGAAGATACAATATTTTGAAATTTGATTTGATTTCAGTATTTTTAAATTTATTGAGACTTGTTCTGTAACCTAATATACGGTCTATCCTGGGGAATGATTCATGCACACTAGAGAAGAATGTGTATTCTGCTATTGTTGAATGAAGCATTTTATATGTCTGTTAAGACCAATTGTTTCATAGTATAATTACAGTCTTCTAGTTATTTATTAATCTTCTGACTAGCTGTTCTAGCTAATATTGAAAGTGGTGTATTGAAGTCTCCTATTGTTACAGGGAACCATTAATTTCTCCCTTCAAATATGTCAGTGATTGCTTCACATATTCTGGGACTCTGCCATTAGGTACATATTGACAATTGTTACATGTTCTTGTTGAATTGACCCCTTTATCAGTATATAGTGTCCTTCTTTATTTCTTGTAATAGTTTTTTACTTAAAGTCTATTTTATCTGATATTAATATAGCTACTGTGGCTCTTCTTTTTTGGTTACTATTTGAATAAAATGTATTTTCCCCCCCATCCCTTCACTTTCAGATTATTTGTGTCTTTGAATTTAAGGTGAGTCTTTTCTAAACAACAAAGAGTTGTGTCATGCTTTATGCCCATTCTGCCAATGTCTGTCTCTAGATTGTAGAACTTAACCCATTTACATTTAAAGTAACTACTGATAATGCAGACCTTCCTTCTACCACTTTTCAATTTGGTCTTTGGGAGTCTTATACCATTTTTGTCCCTCAATTCTTCTTGTAATGCCTTCTTTCATATTTATTTGAATTTTAGTGTACCATTTCAGTTCCTTCTCATTTCCTTCTGTGTTTATTTCCTTTGTGGGGCTTAAATTTAGTATCCTAAATCTATAGCAATCATTTTTGATTTGATACCCACTTAACTTCAATAGCATACATAAATACTGTTCCTGTTCTCCTCTGTCCCCCCACCTTTTCATTGCACTTACTATACATTATATTCTTTTACATTGTGTGTTCAAAACCATAGATTTACCATTTACTTTTATGCATTCACAGGTTAGAACCTCTAGGAAGTGAAAGATGGAGTTAAATACCAAAAAATACAATACAGTACAATAGTCCTGGCATTTTGTAGGAGGGAACAGTCCTAGTGTGGCCTGCTGCCTTTACCTGGGCCCTATGAATGTATCTTGTGCCCAGGACTAGGTGTGTCAGCCTTGTGGGATAAAACACAAACCCCTAATAGATAAGTGGACTACTGGTACATTCCTTCCCCTATTACAGGGAAACATTCCCTGCAGACAGTCTGAATCTGGTGGGCATATCTTATGACATCTGTTCACCCTGGTGGTCTATCTGTGCCTGGTGGGAAAGAGTGGGGTTCTTCCCCTGCAGTAGCAACCACACAAGAGATGTGGGTAGAACATCTCCCCACATTGGCCGCACTCCGAGACCCACTGGCTATGGGGCTCTGACACCCACTATTCAAGCTGACCTTGCTCTGTCTCTTCTCTGTGTGAGTAAATATCTTTCCACTAGAGACTTGTGAGCCGTACTTTTGCTGTTGACCCAACACTTGTATTGAAGTGGATTAACACCTCTTAAGATTTTTGACCAACACACTTAGAATAACCCATATAGTTTCCTTTACCAAAGATCTTTATTTCTTTAGGCTGCTTCAATCCACTGTCTGGTGTCCTTTCCTTTTAGTCTGAAGAATTCCCTTTAGCATGGCTTTTAGGGCAAGCCTAGTGATGGCGAACCTTCTCAGCCTTATTTATTTATTTCTATTTGGGAACACCTTAATTTCCCCCTAATTTTTGAAATAAAGCTTCACTGGATATAAATTTCTTTTTTTGCAATTGTTTTTTTCAGCACTGTAAATATTTTGTCTCATTGCCTTCTTGCCTTCATGGTTTCTGTCGTGAAATCAGTATTTAATCTTATTGGGGCTGTACATACATTGCTTTTCCCTTGTGGCTTTCAGAACTCTTTCCACATCCTTGGTATTTGATTATGACATGTCTGGGTATAGTTCTCTTGAAGTTTATCCTGTTAGAGTTTGTTGGGCCTATTTAATAGGCATATTCCTATCTTTTATTAAATTTTGGAAGTTTTCTGCCATTATATGTTTAAATATTCCATCTGCCCCCTTGTCTTTTTCTTTTCCTGGGACTCTCATAATACATATTGTGGAATGCTTGATGGCATCTCACATGTCCCTTCAGCTCTGTTCACTTTTTTTCATTCTTTTTTCTTTCTTTGTTCAGTCCGAATCATTTCAATTGTCTCTTTCAACCCACTGATTTTTAATTTTGCCATCTCTAATCTGCTACTGAAATCTCCTAGGGAATTTTATTTTTTTTAATTTCAGTTGTTGTGGTCTTCAACCTCAGTATTTCTTTTTGGGTCCCTTTTAGAATTTCCGTCTCTTTCTTGAGATTCTAATATTATTCATCGACTGTTTTTCTGATATCTTTTATCTCTTTTAGCATATCAAAGATTATTTTCTTGAAGTCTTTGTCTGGTATGTCCAAAGTCAGTTCTACTTTCTTGATGGTTTCTTAATTTTTATTTTGTTCCATCATTTCCTGTTTCTTTCTTTATCTTAGAATCTTTGTTTTACACTATACATTTTAATATTTTAATGTCAAGCTGGGGCCTTAGTCCCTGAAATATCTTCCTTACGTTTGTATCTAAATAGTGATATGACAAATGTCCTAAATTCCAGGAGCCAATGCAAACAAACAAATCAATGCAGAAAAGCACCTTTCACAGTCTTTTCAAATCGGCTCTGCTGCAGCTGGTACTCTCCTTCAAATTTTAGTTCTCCTATCAAGATCATCAATCTCAAATAAAGTTCAAGATCCTGTCTTTTCTGAGCCTGTGTCTTATCCTGGGCTTGCACTCACTTATGGCCTTAGACATTCCTGCATTTACAGGAATCCAAATGTTCCTTCTACTCCCTATGAAGTATACTTTATCTCATCTTGGTTGCTCTGTGTCATGTCTTAAAGTCAGTAACCCTTTGCCCCAGGTTGCTTTGATTTAGTTCCTTAGGTATCTGCAAGCTGCTTCTGCCTACAGGGCAATTTCTGGAAGGATGAGGCCAAAATGAGTGTCCTGGTTCAGTTTTAGATGGGCACTGATGTCCAGGCATGCTAGTATTCACATAGGGTAGTCTGTTCCATCCAGAACTGGGCCAAGGACCCCCATGGGAGTGCAACCTACTGAGCTACATGGCGGAGGTTGGGAGAGATGCCAGCAAAGGTGCCATGAAGTTGTCCTACCAGTTTTAAGGTTGGATTTTCTTGATTCAGCACTTGCCCAGTTACTGCAACCCTTTATCTGTTTTCTGGAGTTGGAGAAGGTGGCTATGTCAGTTTTTGCTAGTTGTCCAAAGATTCTGTGGGGCTAGAGCATCTTATACCACCGTCTTGGTTGACTAGTGGTCTGACCCCACTTGTCTTTCAAACATTTCATTACTTTTTGGCAAAGCGAGATGTCTCTGGGTCATATTGTACATTTTCTTTCTTTTTTCTTTATTTCTTACAAACCTGGAATAAATTGTTCCTCTAAGGAATCTGTTTATTTTTTTTCAGGAAGGGGGGATGGTATTTAGAGATAAAACTCTGGGTTTTAGAAGTGCTCATTGTTACTTAACTTTTTGGTGGTAAGAGTTAGGAAGAATATTTTTAAAATTATGTATTCATGCTAGTATTTCCAATTCAAGTATGGCTGCAGAATTTTTTTTACTTAATAGTTATTCTTGCATCTCTTTTTACCTTGAAAGTGTTGGTTTCCCATAATATTAACGTAATTGCTCACTTGCTATATTCTGCAATATAGTAAAATAGTTTCAAAATAATAATACAATTATTACCACTAATAATAGAACTACTGAATGCTTTTTAGATGTATTTTCAGTTTTGAGACTATATCAAACTAAGAATATACAGTAAAGCTGTTGTGTACTAAAGTTACTTGAATTTTTTCCCTTCTCTGTGAGGTTATGTAACCAATATTATGTATAATTTGTTTTTTATATATTTTAGTTTGCTTTCCATCTATAATTATGGCTTTTTATTTTTATATAATTTAATTTTTTGAATAAGTAAAAAATATATATATGTAACCTGGGCAAACTATAACAAGGTTATTTTCTGACAAGTATTACCTCCGTCCCTGATCCTTCCATTCTGTTTCCTTTCTTTTCCTATGTAGTTTTTTTATTTAGCCTTATGTTTTTAGTGTTTTTTCCTTCATAAATATGTGTATATATAAGTTTTTCCTTTGATATAGATTTTTAAAAGTGTGATGGCTGGGTCAAGGGGTGAATACAAATATTTTTTCTTGATATTGATAAATTTCCCTCTATACTGGTGCACATTTATACATTCTCACCAGTAATGTGTAAGAGTGCCTATTTCTCCACAACTTGGTCAACAGAGTAAATAGTAGGATTTGGATTCTTGTCAATGTATTGATAAGTAAATATCTTATTTTCATTTCCTTACTGTGAGTGGGGTTTTCATATGTTTAAGGGACATTAAAAATTTTTTTTTTTAGCAACTGTTCTATTCATGTCTTTTCTAAGTTTTATACCAGATCATTGGTCTTTTTCTTGTAAATATTTAGGAGCTTTTTATATACCAGAGAGATTAGCTCTGGGATAAACATTGAAAACATGCTCCCCAATTTGTGATTTATCTCTTGCCTTTGCTTATGAAACTTTTTGCCATGTGAAGACTTTGTCATTTCATTGTGTGTGGATATTGAGTCCTAGATAGAAAGGTTTTCCATGCTCTGAGGATTTAAATTAATTCTCTCAAGTTTTTTTTTAATATTAATAAGGGTTCATTTTGCACATTTAGACTTCTGATCCATTTGGAATGGTATCCTGGTGTATGATATGCAATATAGATCAAATTTTATCTTTGTTTAAATGGCTACACATTTTTTATTTTCTAAGTTTAAAAAGTTTAAACTAAAAATATTTAAAAATCCATCTTTTCCTCACTGGTTTAAAATGGCACTTATGAGTGGGCCATGGTGGCTCAGTAGGCAAGAATTCCTTGCCTGCCATGCCAGAGCACCTGGGTTCGATTCCCAGTGCCTGCCCATGTAAAAAAAAAATGCCACTTATGTAATTTATTATGTTTCCCTATCAATATGGGTGTATTTTGTACTGTGTATTGTTACATTGGTCTGTCCATTCATGCACCAATACCATAATGTTGAATTGAAGTGGCTTTATGATATGTATTAATATCTGATAAGAGCTAGTTCATTGTTAAAATGGCTCCCCAGACTATCCTTGATTGTTTTTTTTTTAGCATGTTTATAATTAGTTTTTCTGGCTCCAAAAAAGAAATTGTATATTATTTTCACAGGAATTGCATTAGCTTTGTAAAATAACCTTAAGTGATAAATCATCATTATCATGTTAAATTTCCCTATCCAGAACACACTATATTTATAAGGTCTGGCTTTCCTTATAAATAACCTTTTTTTTTTTTAATAAAAAGGGACTATGTTTTATTATATGCTTTTTCATTTCCATAATATATCTGGGAGATTTTCTACCTTAATACATATACATGCATCTCATTTTTTGAAAAGGTTATAAAATATTCCATCACATGAATACATCACAATTTATTCAGCCTCCTTTTGAGGGACATTGCTTTTTACTATTATGAATGCGTTAGATGAAAATTCCCAGACATACATGTGTAAATATTTCTGCAGAGTAAATTCCTAAAAGAGGAATTTCTGGGCCAAAGAGTGCATGTGCATTCAGTTTTGATGGATATTGCCAAATCGCCTTCAAAGAATTATGTCATTTTGCATATCAACAAAAACTGGGAGTACCTATTTTCTCACCATACTTGCCAATTCAGTGTAGAATCAACATTTATAATCTTTATAGTTTGATGTTTTAATTACATTGGCAACAACCCACCTTGGCCAGGTTGTCTAGTCCCCGCTGAGGCTTCATGATGCTGGGTGTAAAATGAGCGAACAGAGGTATACCCAGATGCCCTGCCTAAGGGTATGTTTCCTGAGTATTGCATGGATTTGCCATGGCATCCATGTTTTGGTTCAGGGCGAAGGGGGATTTGTGTTTAGTTGAGATCTCCTTGATTTGGTTTTGACCAGAAAGAAACCCTGAGGATTTAGATGCAAGTAGTTTAAATTTTTTTTTTTTGAAAAAAGAAGATCCCAGGAAATATTGATAGAAGACTGGAGAAATTAGACAAGGAAGGTAAGGCAACCTATAAAGGGAGTGATCAAACCAGTTACCACTGTGGCAACTAGAGCTCAGTCCCCCTGGAGAACTGTGGGGGACAGAATAGAATGTACCTCAGAGTTATGCCAACTGAGGAGTGAGAAGCTAGGGTATTTATCCAGCCATCATCTCTTCTTTATCATGGAATTAAGAGCTACATCCAGGGTCATTAACACTTGGACACTTCTGGCTTGCTCAGTAAGCTTGTTCCCTGGCCAAGAAGAAAGTCTTACGGTTTAGAGTCAGGAGTGTTTGCAGTTATCAGTGAGATGAATGCTGGAGGATATGCATGGGGCACCACAGTGTCTGCTGTAGCCCTCAGTCCAATCACATTGTATGCACCAAGAAGCAAAATGAAATCCTTTCCATTGCCACAGAGGAAAAAAAAGCACAGAAACAGATATAGGATACAAAGCTCTTGAAACAGATAAAAATGTGGTAGGAGCATGTAAGTGGGGCAGAGGAGGGGATGGGAGGCAAAGTCAGGGAGAGAGAGAGAGAGAAAGAGAGAAATATTTTACAAAGTATGTTTGAGAAGGCAAACTTCCTTAGTGATCTGTTGATGATGATTTGGTACTAAAGTCAACTTTGAGCAGCTACAAATCATCTTGGGGCAAGAACACCAGGGGAAACAGAATATGGGAGAGTCGACAGAGAAAAGGACATTTAGATTGGACAAGAAGAAAGTTGGCCACTGAGAATGCTATTGTAAATAATAGACTATAGATAATAGTACAATTATAAAAACACTCTTTCATGAATTGTAGCATATGTACCACACTAATGCAAGGTGTTAATAATGAGGTGATATATGGAATCTTTGTATTCTGTGTATGAATTTTCTAAGCCTACAATTTCTCTAATAAGGAAAAGAATCTTGAAACAATATAATTACATTTCCCCCCTTCAGGAAAGTAAAAAGAAGATGAAAACTCTTCCACCTGGTGAAAAATTTTCATCAACTTCTTAGAGAGGAGAAGTTGGAAGGATATGTAAGAACCTCACTGAATATGTTTACATTTTCTGTAATATTTTAAATCAGGCCCAGTCATTCTCAACTGTTTCTCTTTCATCATTTTCATAAAATTATGGGTTAAAGAACTCTGGTGGGCATTTCTATTTTTATTTGTTTTTACCTCGTTTCATTCCAAATATAAAATTACTGTCCCAAAGACCATTAACTCTGCTTGTATTGGAATCCCATCTGTACTAATCAGTAGCTGTGTGACATTGAGTGATTTTCTGAACTTCTCTGAGCTCCTATTTCTTCATCTGTAAAATTAGAGACCTGCCCCCCTAAGAATATGATGAAGATTAAATGAGCTAAATCTATGCTGCGATGGTTAGGTTCACATGTCAACTTGGCCAAGTGATGGTGCCCAGTTGTCTGGTCAGGCAAACACTAGCCTAACTGTTACTACAAGGATATTTTGGGACTGGTTGATAAACTAGAAGACTGGTTTATTAAATCATCAGTCAGTGGATTGCATCTCTCATCACATCTATGATCAACGAAGGATATGTCTACCACAAATGAGAGAATTCAGTCAGTTGGATTTAATCCAGTCATTTGAAGACTTTTAAGGGAGAAGAGAGAATTTTCATTTTTTTATTCAGCCACAGAGCTTCTCCTGTGGAGTTCATCAAGATCCTTCATTGGAGTTGACAGCCTCGTGGCCTACCCTATGGATTTTAGACTCTTGCATCCCCACAATTGCATAAGACACTTTCATAAATCTCATATTTACAGATATCTCCTGTTGGCTCTGTTTCTCTAGAGAACACTGACTAATACACTGTGTGAACCTGAGCAACTTTCTGAACTTTTCTGAGCTTCTGTTTCTTCATCTGTAAAATTAGAATTCTGCCCCTTAGGAATGTGGTGCAGATTAATTGAGCTAAATCTATACAAATGCCTGGAATATTATGTCTGCTTCAAAAATATTAGTTATTTTATTAGAAAAACAGTTGAATACTGAAGTCAAGATTCTTGGACTCCAAATCAGTACAGTTGATGAAGCTGTCCTCTTTGCAGAAGGTTGCTTCGTCATGCCTTATTTCCTTCTGAGCATGCCCATACTGAAAGTAGGTAGAGATGGCTAAGTCAGTGCATCAGTATTTTACATTGCTCTTATAGGCCTGCGGACAAACTCAAAGACATGCGTTTTGGGGAAAATGATTGGGTAGGTATTGGACTAATAAAGATTAAAGGCTTGTCCTTAGGAAAAGGCACCCAGAGAGGCCCATAAGCAGCATAAATTGTGAAAACCTTGCTGAAGAGGTACTTGTGAAACTTGACTGCTGCAATAAATAGCCAGGACTTCTTTATCATCTAGTGTGGGACTCTGTTCTAAGTATGCAAATTGCCTATATGAAAATAAAAAGGACTGTCTCTCAGACATCAAACCACAGTAGGTCCTGGCATATTCAACACTTTTGAAAGCAAAACAAATGAAAGAATTCTCTGTATGCTTATTGTAAGGATCCATTTTGTCATTAATTAGTGTCTGGCTTATGATGGAGGTTGTAAAGACTGAGCTCTGTTTTCCTTAATATATCGTACTATCTAAGAAAAAGCCAAGCAAATAGTGGACTCATTGGTACTAAAAATAGGTGTAGCACTGGGCGGGTCATGGTGGCTCAACTGGCTGAGTTCTCGCCAGCTATGGGGGAGACCCGGGTTCAATTCCCAGTGCCTGTTCATGTGAAAAAGAAAGAAAGAAAAAAAAGGAGGTGTAGAATTCAAGTATTTTATATCTGTTCTTTTGTGTTAAATAACTTTGATGAAACCTTTAGCATTTGGATCCAATTCCTCTTATGCCAACTGTCGTTTGGAACATGCTTCTCTGCCTCATTTTATCACTGAGTAAAATGATTCTTGGGGCTAATATAAGTTATAGAAGTGTTTTTGAAGACTTATGCTGAGACTATAGAAACCGTATCAGTTTTAGGCTTGTTTTCTTTCAACTCCTGAAGATACGTTTGAAAGGCTAACTAAATAAAAAATATTCTCATGAAAAATAGAGTTGAAAATGTTAACGTAATATGCCACTTTTAAAAAATCTAGTTCATTCAGAAAAGCCAGCTTTAAAAACTGCAATTCTTCTTTTTCATCCACATATACTTTATGGAAGATAATTCTGAGAGTCAGATAATACCAACTTATCCATTAAAATTGAGGGTAGTGTTTGGTAGGATGCTTAAAGAGAGTTATTTTGCAGGAGGGGAACTTTGACTTGACTCCTGTGAAAGGGATTATGTTTGTAGCAAGTCTGTGAAGGTCAGGATTCCAATTTGTAAAAAAAAAAAAAAAAAAGACTATCCTCATTAAGACATTTTTACTCTCAATATGCACCTCTTCTTAGGAAGAGGGCAGGTGTGCATGCAAGTAGATGGCAAAGAGAGGAAAAGAGAGAGTAGAGAACATCCATCTGGAAAAATGGAAACTCACCAATCTTTGGTTCCTGCTACCTTCTCTGGGGTATTAAGAGTTAATTATAACTCCTTTATAACTTTCACTCTTGAACTATAGTTTTTCTTTAAAAAGCAGAAATGTAGAACCTGTTCTAATTGCCGATGGTTTGTTGTGATTTTTTTTGTTGGATTATTTTCCCTAGTTTATGTTTCAGATATGAATACAAATCTATGAATGAAACTTGGTGACATTCCAGAGTGAGTCATAAGCAACATGTAGTCAAGTCACAGGGTTCCCTGGGTTGTAGAACAATAACTGACAGCTCTTTTGCTGCTCAAACGGCTAGTGCCATGACTCCCTTCCCTTCAAGTGTTTCGTGAGCTTTCTTTCTGAAGTTTAAGGGGCTTTGTCTTCCACCTACTCAGCTATTGTGAATGGTTGTTTATGGAAGAGACCTGATAACTTTAGTCCCTCTAAATGCCATGCCTTCTAAGAGCAGCGTAGCTGGAGCAAGACATAGGTTGTGTGCACGCCGTGGCTGTGGCCCAGTCAGGGACACCACGCAGTTGGGTCCATACTTGGAAAGCCCTCACTGAACCATAAACTCCTCTGCAGTATGTATAGGGTCAGTAACCTGGACCAGAAAAGGGGTGGATGATTCATTCTTTTAATCACCACATCCCTATAAAGCATTGTGGTTTATACAGCCCCTCACATGGAAAAATGGACTTCAGTGGAGGATCTGAGAATGAGAGAAATCTATAGAAAGGAAATATAAGGAAAAGTTCAAATTAAGTTTTAAGATAAGCCTGTAAGATCAACTCTTATTGACATAGGATCCAAGACTTCTTGGTTAACTTGAGATATTCAGGGAACTGGAGGAGATGGAAGCCACACAAGCTATCTGCAAAGTTCTACCAGTCCTTTAGGACTACAAGGATATTATTTTAGTATCAGAAATATATGGTTTAGCAAATGGGCCTGCCTGCTTGTAGAGTTTGAATTTTCCATAATTATTACCTGGTTCTCCCTTATTTAGTCAAGTTTTTCATGTTTTTAAAAAATTGTCAGTGACAAACTAAAACAGCAAAATGAAAAGCCTCACTATACATTTACAAATGTAAAAGGAAATATTAAATCAATTTCAGTGGGGCCAGGGGAACTAAAGAATAGTGTGGGTATGTGTGTGTGTGTGTGTGGGGATTTCACATTATTTTTTAAGCAAACTATTAATTTTGAAATACTTTCAAAGTTTCAAGACAGTTACACAAATAATGCACACCCCATTCAGAGAACTGCAACATATTCCTCCATTGCAGATACACAAATCAAGCAATTTTAACATTTTATCACCTTTGTCACATCATTTGATCTATCCATCAGTCAATAAATCCTTCTGTCTAATCTTCTATCCATCTGTCTGTCTGCCTATCAATCCATTTACTGAATGCCAGTATAGGTCGTATACATCATACTCTCTTGAAACTTAATCCTGCCATGCACATTTCTTACGAACAAGGAATGCAATCATTTATGAGTGATTATAATATGCCATCAGGTGGGTCTATATGGGTTTATCCTGTTTGGAGTTTGTTGAGTGTCTTGGATGCTTATATTCATGTCTTTCATTAAATTTGGGAAGTTGACAGTTATTATTCTTTGAATATTCTCTCTGTTCCTTTCTCTCCTTCTTCTCCTTCTGGAACTCCTACAATGCATGTCTTGGTATGCTTGATCATGTCTCCTAGGTTGTTCAGGTTCTTTTCACTTTTCTTCAGCATTTCTTCCTTCTTCTCCTCACAGTGGATGATTTCAATCGTCTTACCTTCAAGTTCACTGATTCTTTTTCCTGCCAGCTCCAATCTGCTTTTGAACTCCTATAGAGAATTTTAAATTTCTGTTACTGTTATCTTCAGCTCGGTTTGGTTCCTTTTTATAATTTTCATCACTCTACTGATATTTTTTTGTGTGTTCATCTATCATTTTCCCAATTTCCTGTGGTTCTTTTTCCATTATCTCTTTGAGCTAAAAGGAAGTCTTAAAAGATCTTTGTCTGCCATGTCCCAGGTCTGATGGTTTTTTTTTTTTTACATTGGCAGGCACTGGGAATCGAACCCAGGTCCTCTGGCATGGCAGGCAAGCATTCTTGCCTGCTGAGCCACTGTGGCCCATCTGATGGTTTTTAATGCTTTAATTTTCTCCTTTGCCTGGGCCAACACTTGTTTGCTTCTATGCTTTGTAACTTTGTTGAGACCTGGACATTTTGCTTTTTTAACGATGTGTTTTCACTATAATCTAGACTCTAATGCATCTGTTCCTGGAGCTGGTAACCAGCTAGTGTTATGACAGTGTTTCCCTTGATTTCCAGGAGCTAATTTAAAAAGAAGGAAAAAAGAAAATACCCAATCTTTGAAGACTCACCTGTGGAAGTGCTCTTCTTCAGGGCTTATCCTATACAATGAGTTTAGAGAATAGTTTTCAGGGGCCTCCTTGGCCCTTTTTGCACATGTCTTGTCTTGGGCATGCACACATGGCCCTGGGAACTCCCCCATTTACAGTTTTGAATGTCCCCTCTCTCCAAGGAAACAATTTCTTCACAGCCCAGACACTGCACTGCATGCCTTCAGCCAGAAATCCCATGACCCAGGCAATATGGCTTGACTGCTATTCCCAGAATGTTCTGTGGGAGAGTACTTTGAGCTGTCTTCTATACACAGGGTGTGTTCTGGAACAGTGAGTCCCTCAGGTCCTGACCAACAGATTGGGATGGACATGCAAGATCCAAGTACGTGCATGACAGTTAGTTTGCTGTTTGTGGGACTGATACCAGAGATCCACATTGGGAGCATGGGATGCTCTGGGCCAAGACAGTGAGGGAGATGTAGGAGCCAGTCAGGAAGCCATAAGATCCTACACTTTTTTTTTTTTTTGCATGTGCAGGCACCGGGAATTGGGAATTGAACCTGGGTCTCCGGCATGGCAGGCGAGAATTCTGCCTGCTGAGCCACCGCGGCCTGCTTGATCCTATCATTTTTAAGTGGTCTTTTTTTTTCTTTAGTCAGTGTTTGCCCAGCTGCAGTAGTCTGTTAACTATCTTATCAGGCTTTGGGAGAAATGCTTCTGCCAAGTTCTTGCTGTTTTTTCAAAGCTTCTGTGAGGGAATGGAACATTTAAATTTGAAAAACTCCTGAAAGACAGGGATTATGTCTGAAGCAGGTTTGGTTTTTGCATGCAAATGCTAGATGTGTCTGTCCTCCAGAATCCATATTTCAGGAGAAAAGTGAGATAAGTACATGTAGCAATAGTTCTAAACAAATAAGCACTCATAATTTTTTAAGTTTTATAGACTATTTTTCAAAAAGAAATACAACTGTGTTATTGTTACATATATATATAGTAAATTGAATTAACTGCCAGTAATCAAATTTTAGTTACTGATGATGACTAAAGTTATTGCTGGAATGTTAGAATTTATTTTTAAGCCATGTTAAAATTTTTAACTAGTTTAAAAAAGAACCAGTCTTATATTGGGTTTATGCAGAATTTTAGTTTTATGATAATTGGTTGGTTTTGAGTGCACATCACTGGAAAAGGAAGAACAAAGGGATTTTGCTTTTAATTAAACCATTATGGTTGTTTTTCTCACAGAGTGACATGTCTTTTATGGCATGTAGAAGAGTTAAGGGAAAAATCTGAAAAGCACCATAATACTCACATAAACAGTCCAAGATTGCTTCATTGAATATAAAATTAAGAAATCTCCTGTTAACTGATCAGCAGTCTAAGTGTTGACAACCCACTCAGCTTACTGGCATTCATCTAAAGCATAAGCATAAAATTGCATAAGATTTTAAAGCAGTGAAAAGAACAACATAATGAAAGCATAAATGTCTTTCTTAAAAATTGGTCTTTACAGGAGGGAAAAATATTAGATTGCTGAGAGATGAAACACTTCAGGGCAAAACTAGAGTCACTGTGGGTTGTATCTAGAGCTGTGTAGAGATGTAATTACTGGTTGTGAGCATCTTGCTTCGCTGTTTACCTCCAGCTTTCTAGAGCTAGGGGAGTGCTATCTTCCAGAGGGAGAAAATTCACCCGAGGGGAAGATAAATGTAATAAGTATGAGCAATTGGCTGGAGGGAACAATTACTTTTATTGTTCTACTGAGCTACTGAGCTTCTGGTTTCTGCAAAGTGTAGTTATACTCCTTGGCAAAAACTGAATTCTAATTTTTTGGAAAAACACATAGGCATCCTTTTTACAAAATCTGGTAAAATATCGTATTTTGTAAATACTCATTCTACACTCTTTTAAAACTACAGTCGAGGATTGAGTCTCATATGCCTCCTTAAATCTTCAGAGAGCAAAGAATTTTTCATAAGAAGGGAACTTCACAGCAGTTACCAGGAAAGGGTCTCTATCACTGGCCTTTTGTCTGTCTCATCTCCCTGTAAGGATTCTCACTGATCCTGAGAGAGGCTGCAGTTTGAATTGTTGCTACCACTTGAAAATGTAGTCATTCCCCACAACTATCTTTTGGTTCCCCATAAATTTGGGGGCATAATGCGCTCATCCTTTCTTTCTTCCCGCCTGAGGTGAATGCAAGGGTGTAATTTCAGCAGCATGAAATCACTGAGCAATTAGTGAAGTTATTAAATGTCACTCTGGGCAGAATTCCCTATGATGGCTAAACCAAAGATACAGGCATAAGTGAGCTCTTGGCACACTGCACTAAACAAAATTGTTAGAAATAAAACTTCAAGTTCCTGAAAGCAACAACCGTCTTCTGTGAGAAAGTGCACGGACACAGAAGAAGTTATTTTCTAGTGATCCCGATTGCCTCTTAGTTGTGGTCAAGCTGCTTAGCAGGAGGTACACGTTGAGTGTTAGCCGCTGATTTGTGATCAAGAGCCCCATACCGCAACTGCTTTGTTCATAGGGACAGGCATTGGGTAGAAAAATCACCAAGTTGATTTCTTTTGGTCTTCTGAGTGTTAGGTATTTGGTACATGGCAAAATGCAGTCTACCCATGATGTTATAATGTTATAATCTTTTAAGGGTTACACATATCACCTAGAAGATTATAATAAGACAAGGATGCCCACTATCACCACTGCTGCTCAGTATTGTACTAGAAGTGCTAGTTAGAGCAATTAGGCAAGAAAAAGAAATAAAAGGCTTACAAATTGGAAAGGAAAAGTAAAATTTTCCCTATTTACAGATGACAAGATCCTATATACAGAAAAATCCACAACAAAGCTCCTAGAACTAATAAGTGAATTTGACAAAGTGGTGGTGTACAAACTTAACACCTCCCAATTTGTAAGGTTTCTATATTGTAGTAATGTGCAGCAGGAAGAAGAAATTTAAAAGTTCCATTAACAATAGCAGCTAAAAGAATCAAATATCTAGGATTAAGTCCAGCCAAGGATGTAAGGGACATGTACACAGAAAACCACAAGATAATGCTAAAAGAAATCAGAGAAGATTTACCTAAAAAAATGGAAAGACATTCTGTGTTCATGGATTACAAGACTAACTATTGTTACAATGCCAATTCTGTCCAAAGTGTTTCATAATTCAACACAATCCCAATAAATATTCCAACAACCTTCTTTGCAGAAATAGAAGTCAATCAAATAAATCAAATTTATTTGCAAGGGTAAGGGTATTGAATAGCCAAAGCCATCTTGAAAAAGAAGAACGAAGTTGGAAGGTTCACACTTCCTTATCATAAAGCTTATGACAAAGCCACAGTAATCAAAGCAGCACAGTAAAAAACAAACAAGCAGTATGGTGCTGGCACTGGACAGACAGCCAGACCGATGAAGTGGAATTGAGAGCTCAGAAATCAATGCTTACACTTTTGGCCAATTGAGTTTTTTCTGTTTGTTTTGTTTTTCTTTAGCCAATTGATATATATATATCTTTTTTTTTTTTCACATGGGCAGGCACTGGTAATTCAACCTGGGTCTCTGGCATGGCAGGTGAGAACTCTGCCTGCTGAGCCATTGTGGCCTTCAAGGCCAATTGATTTTTGAAAAGGGTACAAAGACCACTCAATTAAAAAAGAATAGTCTCTTCAACAAATGGTGCTGGGAAAAATGGATCTCCATTTGCAAATGAATGAAGATGGAGGGGCAGTGCAAGGGTAATTCAGTGGTAGAATTCTTGCCTGCAGTGCCA
This sequence comes from Tamandua tetradactyla, assembly GCF_023851605.1. NCBI lineage: Eukaryota > Metazoa > Chordata > Mammalia > Pilosa > Myrmecophagidae > Tamandua > Tamandua tetradactyla. The sequence continues at coordinate 14,268,564 of NC_135338.1, forward strand.
GGGACCTGGGTTTGATTACCAGTCCATGCACTTCCCAAAAAGCAAATAAACAAGCAAAACAAACAAATGAACAATTCAACAAATGGTGCTGCAATAACGGGATACTCACATGGAAAAATAATGAAATGTGACCCTGCCATACAGCATACCAAAAAAAAAAAAAAGAAGAAGGTGGATCTCTATTTCATAACATACAAAACCCAAATCAAAATGGATCAAAAGCCTAAATATATGAACCAGAACTATCAAAATCCTAGAAGAAAATGTAGGGAAGCATTTTCAGGACCTGTGTTAGGCAATGGGTTCTTAGACTTTACACCCAAAGCACAAGCAATAGTAAAAAAGACAAATGGACCTTATCAAAATTAATGTCAAAAGACTTTATCTTGAAAGTAAAACAACAACTTACACAATGGGAGAAAATATTTGGAAAACACATATCCAACAGGGTTTAATATCAAGAACATATAAAGGAATCCTTCAACTGAACAACAAAAAGGCCAAAAAAAGCACATGAAAAGATGCTCTATGTCATTAGCTATTACAGAAATGAAAATCAAAACCACAATGAGATGCTTTTTCACACCCACTGGAAGGGCCACTATTATGAAAACAGAAATTACAAGTGTGAGGGAGATATGGAGAAATAGGAACACTTTCATTCATTGCTGGTGGCAATGTAAAATGGTGCAGTTGCTGTGCAGACAGTTTGGCAGTTCCTCAAGAAATTAAGTATAGAATTACCATATGACCCTGCAATCCCACTTCTAAATATATAATCCAAAAAAGAATTGAAAGCAGGAGCTCAAACAGATAGTTGCACACCAATGCTCATAGCAGCATTATTCACAATTGTTAAGAGATGGAAGCAACTTAAGCGTTCATCAACTCATGAGTGGATAAACAAAATGTGGTGTACATACCTGATAGGATATTATTCAGCCCTAAAAAGGAATGAAATTCTGATACATGAAACATCATGGAGGAAACTTGAAGACATCATGTTAAGTGAAATAAAACATACGCAAAAGACAAAACATTGTATGATCTCATTGATATGAAATTATTAGAATAAACAAACTCATAGAGTCAGAGTCTAGAATAGAGGTTACCAAGGGACAAGGTATGGGTAGAGAATAGGGACTTAGAAGGCTTAAAATGTACAGAGTTCCTATTTGGAACCATGTAAAAGTTTTGTAATGGGTGGTGGTGATGTTAGCACAACCTTGTAAATGTAATTAACAGCTCTGGATTATATATTTGAATGTGGTGAAAAGGGGAAATTTGAGTTGTTTATATGTTATTAGAATAAAATTTTTAAAAATATTCTATGGAACTGCCCAACACAAAGAGTGAGCCTTAAGTTAAACCATGGGCTATAGTTAATGGTGTGTTATAGCATTATGCTTTCATCAATTATAACAAATATTCCATGCCAATGTATGGTGTTAATGCTAGGGTTGTATATCGGAATCCTGTGTTTTATGCATGATTGTTCTGGAAACAACTTCTCTAAAAAAAACAGCACTTGATATGCAGGAATCTAAAATGCAAAATAAAAATAGAATGCTCTACTACCATTAACAAGCATTTAAACTTTCAAAGATTAAGCCCCATTTTGATAAGTAAAACAATTTATTCTTTATATCTAGCCATGCTAATGCTACAATTTCTAGTTTAGAGCAAGGCCGGTGAATTTGTGACATATACAGCTCAGCTCTCTGATTCTGCACTCATGGCAGACATGGTTAATTGATCATGGTATTCCAATAAGCCTCAGAGTTCTTCTCAAAAGAGCACTCTGAGCTATGATCCAGAAGACTTTTGGTAAGGATATGAGTGTGCCGTGGTGCCCAAAGGCAGGAATGCAAGAACGCCTAGGCTTGGTCTGGAAGAGAAGGCTTCTAGAGGTGAGACCTTTCCTTACCTCTCATCTCTGGTCCTCTTTGAGCATTTGTTGCAGACTAATGGTCCTTCAGAAATGTTCATGTACTAATTCTAGAACCTGTGAATATGCTATTTGACATGGCCAAAGGGATTTATCAGATGTGTTTATAGATTTTGAGATAGGGAGATTATCCTGGATTATCCAATGCAGTGCATTTACAAGGGTCCTTGTAATATCCTTGGAATATCAGTCAGGTAAAGAGATGTGACAGTGGAAAGAGAGGTCAGAGAGAGGTAGGGCCATGCGCCAGGGAATGCAGGCAGCTTCTTGAAGCCAGAAAAGCCTAGAAAACAGATTCTCCCCTGGAGCTTACAGAAGGAACGAAGGAATGTGGCTCTGTCAATCCATTTCAGAATAAGTGTATGGTGATTTATGACAACACTGCAGGAAATGACTACAGCATTTCCTTCCTTTGTCTTTCTCCACTGACCTGCTTTCACATGGTAAAGAACAGCCTCCCCAGGGTGCCCAAGCTTATATGCAGGTGCCATTACACATGGATTCTGGTTCCATTGCCAAACTCCAGAAAAAAATGTGACCACGCTAGCTTGTGTCAGGAGCCCGCCCTTGGCCCACAACAAGAATAGGATGTAGGAGATACAGCACAAGCAAGGCCAAGAGAAGCCCACCCTGGGGATGGGCTGGAGGGCTCCCAGAGTTGTGGGCAGGTAGAACTCCCAAAAGCTGTCTACACATTGTTCCTGCCTTCGTTTTTCAATTTCCTAAATTTGAGATTCTACTCTTATGAAATTCCAGGTACTGGGGGGTGTCATAGACCGATTGTGTTTACGACTCCAATTTTTCATGTTTCTATGTGTTTATTATGTTTTGATGGTGTCCTTCCCGCCAGATCTGACCTTGACCATGCACCTTGCTTTGGCCAATGGGACAACGGCAAATTAGATGTAAATGGTGGTGAAAAAAAAAATCTGCCTACTTCTGCTTCTTCTCTTGGATCCTTATCTCTGTCCTGAGGACAGGCCCACGCTAGCCTACTGTAGAATGAGAGACCCCATAGTACGAACCAAGCTACCCACCCAAGCTGACTCCATTCTAGATGAATCAGCCCTCAGCAGGCCTGAGAACTGACCACAGATGCATGAGTAAGCCCTTCTTACCACAGCTTGGATCAGCATAACTGCTGGGACAATCCACTGACTCATGAGTAAAATTGACGCTTACTGTTGAATGTCACTGAAGTTTCCTGGTTGTTTGTTATACAACATTCTTGCAGCAATAGAAAACTTAATCAGGGGGATATGATGTTTAAATTTAATTTCTTTTCCTTAACTCAATTGTCATCAAGACTGACTTCAATTCTTTAATTTACAAGTCAGTTTATCCAGTCCTTGGGCACTGTTCTAAGCGCTTTCACAGAGTCTACCTTATTAGATTCTTATAAACACTCTGTGAGGTAGGTTTGTTTATGGATCAGGAAATTGAAGCTCAGAGAGAGTTAAGTAACTTGCTCAAAGTTATCTCTGTACTATATCCAAGAACTCGAATATGATTCCAGATCTGTCTGTTGAAAATCCTCTTCCTGATATCAGACTACCCTTCAGATCCCAGCATGTGGATACAGCAAATAAAAATATATGACGCTTAGTTAAATTTGAATGTCAGATAGACAATCAATAGTTTGTTTTTTGGCATAAGTATATCCCATGCAATATTTGGGACATACTATACCAAGCATTTATTTTTATTGAAATTCAAATTAATTGGGTGTCCTGTATTTTATTAGGCAACCCTACCACAAGAAACTTAGTTTTTGGTGGTGGAAGGCTCTGTAGTAAGTGTAGCAGGTTTCATCCCACCCTGGTAAGAAGACATTTGAAAATTAAAAGTCTTGACTGTTACACCTTTAGGGGAAGCCAGGTTAATACAGAGAGAACACCCACTGAGGGCCTGCAAGGGAAGAAACCAAGGCCGTGTCTCACCCTCTTGTAGAATCCCAATGCTCTGTCCAATGATCTTGGGATATCCTTCTTGCCATAAAGTCCATGCCCCTTTGTTGCCCTTTTTCTAAACAAATCTTCCCAAGATTCTGCTTCCCAAGCAGTATGGAAATATATGTCATTGGGTATCTGTTGCTGGCCTCTAATGAATGTAAATCTGAGAATGTGGGACTGTTTTTCCATTCATGTATAAGAAATTAAGGGACAACCAGAGTAAATTAATAGTAGCTAATGTGAATAGTACTTATTTTGAGTCAAGCATTCCTCTAAGCACTTAAAATATATTAACTCATTTAACCCACACAAAAACCTTTTGAGGTAAATATGATTATCATTACCCCATTTCACAGATGAGGAAACAGAGAGGTCAAGTAAGTAGCTTAAGGTTGCATAGCCAGTATATGGCAGAGCTGCGATTCAAACCCAGACTGTCAAGTGCCAGAGTCCACGTGCTTAACCACAATTTTATGCCATCTCTCCATAAGTGTCTACCAAATCTCTACTATGTACAAGGCATTGTTCAAAGTCCTGAGGATATGGTAGTGAACAATACGTTCTCTGCTTTTGTGAATCATGCATTCTGGTAAGGAGAGCCAGAAAATGAAGGTGAAAAATTAAAAAAGCTCCAACAGTGCTAAAGGCTAAGGTGAGAATGAAGCAGATGATAGGAAGGAGAGTTCCTCCTGCAAGGTGCCTGCTTTAGAATGGAGGGTCTTTTTCTGAGGATATGAAATACATGAAAATAACTGTGTCCTGTTTTATACGGGTATATATACACACACACATAAAAAATAATATCGTGACCTCTTGTGCTTCCACATGAAGGACTGCTCTCTAGAGATTAATGGGTAGTTATACATGTGTGATTTATCATTACAGATTTAAGTGTGAGATTATGTCTCTTTCCAAAATCACATCACTGTATTTACAATGTCTTCATTTATAAACAGACTGTTTTCTTGATTGAGAATGATTAGAATCCCAATATTTTTAGCTCTATTTAAAAAGAAATTTTGGTTTTCTTACTCAATCGTGTAAGAGCAGAAGATGGGACATGCTTTTGGCTTCGTGGTTAGATATTGCAATTCACAATCCATATGATTATCTGGTGTTTATTTACACTCTTCATGACAGGTATTTATGGAGCCCCAACCAGACTCTGTGATAAGTAAATAAGACAATATCATTGCCTTTTAGAAGTTTATAATTTAAAACGTAAGACTGTTCTAGACATTTTTGAATGATGAAATGTAGGATCATGAATTTTATTGTGTTCTCTGCTTTCAACATAATTACGCCCTCTTTATTTCAGGAAGCCTGATGTGAAAATAAGAGTCACTAGTTCTACTAAACAAGAATCCCATCTAAACGTGACATTTACTGACAGGCAATATTTATAAGTTTGTGGTTATTCTTAGGACCGAATTCCCTGCTTTATCTGCTCTGGTAAGGTTGAAAAAACCCAAGAGCGCTAAGTCAGTACTTCTGCCAGCTAGTGTTGCATTAGGAAGGAGTGTTTATGAGTTAGAAAAAGTAGTATGTAAATTAAACATTCCTGAGTGCTGAGCAGGCAATCAATCTGGATGCATCACACTGAGAAAAAGATTTGAATTTTGGGGTCAGTGACTCTCATAGCCCCTTTACCAATTAGGAGTAATTTCTGTAAGGTTGTTTGAATGTTAACTCAGTATGGCCAACCCAGAAAATCAACAGCATATCATCTTCCAAATGAGTAGTGACAGCATTTTCCATTTGTTACCCTTCAGAAAAGTGAGTTGGTATTAAGAAAGAGTCTCAAAAGTAAATGGAGGGGGAGAAAAAAAAGTAAATGGAGGAGGTGCAATTCTCGCCTGCTATTTGTGGGACCTGGGCTTGATTCCCTGTCCATGCACTTCCCAAAAAACAAGCAAAACAAACAAACAAACAAAGAATTCAATAAACGGTGCTGCAATAATGGAACACTCACATGGAAAAAGAATGAAATGTGCCTCCACCATGAAGCATACACACACACAGACAAAATAAATGGAATGGAGGACTCTTTCTTAATTCCTTTTGTGATTTGGAATAGCCAAGGCCATCTAAAAAAAGCTATGCTTCGGTCTAACCAGTAACATTATGGTTTATGTCAGGTTTAAATCAATAAGCAAATCACTTAGGATCTATGAAAAATACTGCATGGTCAGGAGTGAGTGACAGTGCTGGTTCTGGGTTTGTCACATAGCTGACTTCTTGGAAAGAGCAAGAGGAAGTTCTCTAGCCAATTGCCGAACACATTGTCCTGGGCAAATGTGGGTTGCAACATGATTTATAAATATTTTTACAATTATTTACTCATGATTTATCATTTTTTTTCTCTTCTTTGGATTGTCTTTTCATTTTCTTGATAGTGCTCTTTGATGGTGATGAAGCCCAATTTATCTATTTCTTCTTTTGTTGCTTATGGTTTTGGTGTCACATCTAAGAAACCATTGCCAAACCCAAGAGTCATGAAGATTTTACCCTATATTTTTTCCGAAGAGTTTTTAAAATGGGTTTAGTCCTTACATTAGGTCGTTGTTCCGTTTTGAGTTGATTATTATATATTTTTACTACCTTATAGATTTATAGGCATTCTTTCTATATTCATGATACTAATACTTTTTTTGGCGACATGAGTGGAAAGGTCTTTTAGAGTTTGTGGTTTGTCTTTTTACTTTATTCATGGTGTCTTTTATTATGTAGGAGTGTGACATTTTAATGTATGTGTATTAGTTAGGGTTCTCTAGAGAAACAGAATCAACAGGGAACACTTGCAAATATAAAATTTATGAAAGTGTCTCACGTGAACGTAGGAACGCAGAGTCCAAAATCCACAGGGCAGGCTGCGAAACCGATGACTCCAATGGATGGCCTGGACGAACTCCACAGGAGAGGCTCACCAGCCAAAGCAGGAATGGAACCTGTCTCCTCTGAGTCCTCCTTAAAAGGCTTCCCATGATTGCATTTAGCATCACTAATTGCAGAAGACACTCCCCCTTGGCTGATTACAAATGGAATCAGCTGTGGATGTAGCTGATGTGATCATGACCTAATCCTATGAAATGTCCTCATTGCAACAGACAGGCCAGTGCTTGCCCAATCAGATGAACAAGTACCACAACTTGGCCAAGTTGACACCTGTCCCTAACCATGACAGTATGTAATTTATCATCTGTGCTTTTTGGGTCTTGCTTAAGAAATATTTCTCTATGTGCAAGTCGCAAAGTTATTTGCTTATTTTTTATATTTCTCCTATATGTGTGTCCACATAAATTACCTGGAATTTATTTTTATATAAATGGTGACGTAGGGTTATAACTATTTTTCCCATATGCATAGCTAACTGTTTCATTTAACTGATTTCCCCCCTTATTTGTAATACCACTTTTACTTGTACCAAGTTCCTATTATATGGTGGCCCTCTTCTGAGCTCTATAGGTTATCTATTCCAGCACCACCCAACTTTAATTCTTATAGCTTATTTGTCAATCCTGGTATCTACTATGGCAAGGTCCCTCTCCCAGTTCTTCTTCAAAATTCTCTTGGTGTGGTGCACAGAATAATGGCCTTCCAAATATGTCCATGTCGCAATCCCTGAAACCTTTAAATATGTTGCCTTATAAGGCAAAAGGGACTTTGCTGATGTGATTAAGGATCTTGAGATAGAGACTTTAGCCTGGATTACACAGAAGGGCCCAATGTAATTACAAGGGTCCTCAAAAGAGGGATATAGGAAGGTCAGGGAAGGAGATATGATGATGGAAGCAGAGGTCAGGATGAGGTGGACATGAACCAAGAAATGTGGGCAGCCTCTGAATGTTCTGAAAGGCAAGACATGCATTCTCCCCTAGAGCTTCCCTGACAACACCTTGATTTGAGCCCTGTAAGATCTTTTAAACTTCAGACCTCCATAACTGTAATAAATTTATGTTGTTGTAAGTTACTGAGTTCATGGTAATTTGTTACAGCAGCAATAGAAAACTAACACCCTTGGCTATTCTTGACCTTCACCCTTCCCCATGAATTATAGAATCATTTAATTAAGTTCCACAAAAACAATTCCACAAAATTCCTGATTGGAGCTGCATGGAATTTATAGATAAATCTGGTGAGTACTGATATGCAGACATTATATCTCTCCATTTAGTTAGTCTTCTATGGCTTTCAAAATAGTATTACAATATTCTCTACAAAAGTCTTTCACATGCTTTAATAGATTTATTCCCAGGTAAATCTAGGTTTTTGTTGCTCATGGAATGGAACTTTATAATATTATATTTTCTTACTTGTTATTTCTGTATTGGAACAAAACAAGTTTTTTCCAAATTGATCTTCTTTCCCACAATCTTACTGAATTTATGCAAATTATTCTAAATAATTTGACTACAACATCTAGTGAGCTTTCCATGTTGATAATCATTATTAATAAACAAAGTGTCTTTCTATTTAATCCTCATATTTCTTGTTTCTGTTTCATGTCTGACTGTATTGATCAGTTGAGACTTCCAGATGAATAGAGCAGGGCATTGACAGTCATTAACTCATTCTTATTCTATTCAACTGGCTTTGTAGATATATATATATATATATGTATTCATACCTTTTTTGAAAAAGGAAAAAAATCATACTTTTCTGTGTAAAGCCCATCCAAACCATGGCAGCTAGCTTTCCCTCTTACTCTTGGACTTCTACAAAGATCTTTCTAGAATCAGCCCCATTCTCGTACCATTTGTTTTCCTTGGCTTAAAAGAAAGCTTACTTGGGAAAGTTGGTACCAACGCTGTTTATGGTAAGAAGCTAAAAATATCCCCCAAAGGGAGCAATAAGTCAAACAAATCTCAATAACAGTGTTATCTTTTTTTCCAGGATAGTTTTTAGCAGTCTAGGGTACACATCCAGGCTCTCTTTGCTAGGGCTTTTGTGGCCTTCTTGATAATGTGATGGACCTGCAGAAGACCTGGCACTCCCTTGCAGTAGCACAGGGACCTGGCTCAGGATCCCACTAAGCCCAAGAAGGAAAAACTGGAGGCACAGTGACTTACCTGCTGTCCCAAGGAGATGTGGGGGGAGCTGGGGACAATGGGTGCCAGGCCACTGCCTTTCCTCTGCAACAAGGTGAGCTACAAGGGTGCCTGACCTTGCACTGACCTTCTGAACCTATACCTGGTGGCTGCTTAACTTCTCCCTTCCAAATCAGGCACAGATTTTTCTTACGGTCCATCCAGTCCCAAAACCATGCAGAGAAGGGAGTGCTGAGAAATATAGTTCTAGCTTAGCTACATTGACACAATAGAAAGCCACCATACATGTGTTGCTAGATCATCAGAAAGAATTTTAAGGACATTACATCATCTTAGCTGTACCCAGAATACCTTCAGTGAGCCAAATTTTTAGAATTTTGATTAAAGTCTATTAAGGCTTCATTTGAAAACTGTGTCTTTTGCTTCAACATTGTACATTGTATTTTATATTTTCTCGAGTCCCTGACAGTTGACGATTAAAGCGTCTTTCCTTATTAGTATTTGAAAGCAAATGTTTACCACATCATCATCATAGAAGATAGGCAATGTGAAAAAAGCATTTTCTTTTCATTTTTGTTCTGTTTTTAATGTAAAGATAGTGTGTTACATGTATAATTTACCATTGTAACTTTCCTCAAATCCTTTTTGGAAATAGAGGGTATTTTTTAAAAAGCCCAAAGATTTCCTTGAGTATACTTGATTTTAACAGGACATGCATTTCTGGAAGAATCACCTCACTTAACACTTACTTGGAAGTGCTTCTTGGATGATTGAAAATAAAATAAATTGTGATAATGGTCTTTTCATGATAAAAGTTCAAGTTTTCTTTGTATGCATGTATTTGCTAGTTTTTCTTTTCTGTTTAATTTGTAGGCAAAACTTGATATCCATGTTGGTCCTGATTTTTGGTGAAGAATTCTTCACCCAAAATAAATAGTTTGAATACAAAACGAAGCTTTTGGATAGAGTTTTAGAGTGGAAGCTGAATTGATACTAAAAGGTTCTGTGTATCTGACCCAGTTTATTATTATGGCTACTATTTTAAGATCTTGTCTTGAGTTCTTAGAAAACTCAAACTACAGGTTCCGGTCCTAATTTCTGGGGCATTGTTCTTTGGCATAAGAAAGATGCTTATCAGTTTTATTTTCTGTTTTACCTTCAAAATATTTCATGTAAAGTAAAGCATTTAATTATAACACCATTATTTCTTTTTTATTAATTTTTAAATTAAAAAAATATATAACAACAAACAAACATGAACATTTTTAACTTATGATCATTCCATTCTACATATATAATCAGTAATTCACAACGTCATCACATAGTTGCATAGTCATCATCATGATCATTTCTTAGAACATTTGCATCAATTCAGAAAAAGAAATAAAAAGACAACAGAAAAAAATTCATACATACCATCCCCCGTACTCCTCCCTTTCTTTGATCACTAGCATTTCAATCTAAATTCATTTTAACATTTGTTCCCCCTATTATTTATTTTTATTACATATGTTTTACTCATCTGTTGATAAGGTAGATAAAAGGAGCATCAGATACAAGGTTTTCACAATCACACAGTCATACTGTGTGATTATACAATCATCTTCAAGAAACATGGCTACTGGAATACAGCTCTACATTTTCAGGCAGTTCCCTTCCACCTCTCCATTACTATCTTGACTAACAAGGTGATATCTATTTAATGCATGAGAATAATCTCCAGGATAGCCTCTCGACTCTAGAATCTCTCAGACATTGACACATTATTTTGTCTTATTTCACTCTTCCCCCTTTTGGTCAAGAAGGTTTTCTCAATACCTTGATGTTGAGTCTCAGCTCATTCTAGGGGTTTTCTCAATCCCTTGATGCTGAGTTCCAGCTCATTCTAGGATTTCTGTCCCACGTTGCCAGGAAGGTCTGCACCCCTGGGAGTCATGTCCCACGTAGGCAGGGGGAGGGTGGTGAGTTTGCTTGTTGTGTTGGCTGGATAGAGAGGCCACATCTGAGCAACAAAAGAGGTTCTCTTGGGGGTCACTCTTAGGCCTAATTTTAAGTAAGCTTGACCTATCCTTTGTGGGGTTAAGTTTCATATGAACAAACCCCAAGACTGGGGGCTCAGCCTATTTCTTTGGTTGTCCCCATTGCTTGTGAGAATATCAAGAATTCAGCTTGGGGAAGTTGAATTTTCCCTCTTTCTCACCATTCCCCCAAGGGGACTATTGTAGTTTGCTAGCTGCTGGAATGCAATATACCAGAAAGGGAATGGCTTTTAAAAGGGGGAAATTAATGAGTTGCTAGTTTACAGTTCCAAGGCCAAGAAAATGTCCCAATTAAAACAAGTCCATAGACATGTCCAATTTAAGGCATCCGGGGAATGACACCTTGGTTCAAGAAGGCCAACGACATTTAACGTTTCTCTCTCAGCTGGAAGGGCACATGGTGAACATGGCAGCGTCGGCTGGCTTTCACGTGGCTCTACCAAAAAAGAGACTCTCTCCAAAATGTTTCCTCTTTTTTTTTTTTGGGAAAAGATTTATTTATTTTCCACAGACATTTTCCATCCCAGTCCAGAGATGCATAATTAAAATAATGCAGGCCTTATTTCTTTCACTGCATTGAAGTTGAAAAGTAACCCTTCAGTGTAAAGAGGCTGCCGTCAACAACTCTTTCAGATTCTCTCTGGGTACAGGTCTGATAGTTAGAAACCATTATCTTGTAGGTACATTTGTACCATTTTCCCATAATGTGTTATCATCTTACATCAGTCTGCATGGAGCTTATTTGTCATTTTCTTGCCCACTCATATGGCCAAGTTATTTCCTTTCACAGCTTATTCTTTTTTAAAAAATTTTTTTATTAATTAAAAAAAATTACAAGAAACACAAACATTCCCAACACATACACTCAGCAATTCACAATATCATCACATAGTTGCATATTCATCATTATGATCATTTCCCAGAACATTAGCACAAATTCCTCTTTTAAAGAATTCCAGCAAGCAACTCCACCTTCAGTGGGTAGAGACACACCTCCATGGAAATCATCTAATCAAAAGTTACCACCCACAACTGGGTGGGTCACATCTTCATAGAAACAATCAAAATGCTTCCACCCAGCAATATTGAATGAGGATCAAAGGGCATGGCTTTTCTGGGGTCCACCACAGATTCAGACCAGTACAGGGACTTTGCAAATCCTTTTTTTATTCACTGTTCAAATCACTCTGGGATTTATCATGACACCATTATTTCTGAGATACAATTTATACTCTGGAAATCTTCCTGGAATATATGTTTGCGACTGACCAAACTTCCTTATTAAATAAGCTCTTGGTGAGTTAAAGATGATTGAACAAGTTCACAGAGACACATCTGACTGAATCAGTATTGTAGTTTGTTTTTGCTTTTTGTCCTTAGAAGCTGGATACTGTTTGTAAGATTATACACAGGGAGGAAAACTACTGATCTGAGGTAAAATTTTCTATCTGCATTTAGGTTATTTTATAGATTTGGATCATGGTACAATTCCACAAGTATTATTGAAATGCATATTATATTGTCATAATTAGAATCTCGGAAGCTACAGTTGGTATGGCTTGGCATGAATTCCCTTCAGTAAATTAAAAGAGAACATTTTAAAGATATTTCTCAGAGGTATGCATAGTTTCAGAGAGAAAGCAGGGACTGGGTTAGTTTTAATTGCTCTAACCACTTTTAGCAAAGGGGTACAGGCATATTATTGATTGTAATACTGAATTAGTATGGTTTTCATTAAGCTCATGGAAGGAAGGGGAGGCCAGGAATACTTCCTCAGTGACTTAAAAATGTGCAGGTCTGTTTCAGGACAGAGAAGTAGAGGTATTGCAGACTGAAGGGGCAGCATCAATCAACCAAGGCATGAGGAAGTAAATCTACTCACTGACATGAGAAGTCAGGGGTGGGAGTGAGTGAGATGAAACAAGGAGAGCAGACCCAACCCACCCATGCTTGTCTACAAAGAGCTCAGATCTTACCCTTGGGGTGATGGGGAGCCAATGATGGATGGAAGCTGCTGACTTAGGGATGAATTTGTTTGGGACCATAGTCATAGATTGGACCCTTAGGTTCTCTAGCTGTAATGTTACAGAGTGGGGTTCTATTTCTGGAAACCTTGTTCATGAGGAAAAGAAAACCCCAATTATGAAAATAAACCAAAAATAATGCAGAAATACATGCTTTTACAAATGTATTCGTATTAAGTGCTATGTAGTAAAGGCTACTTTGGGGGATTTTTGTTTGTTTGTTTGCATGAAGTGTACTGAAGTTATCTTTTTTTTCCTATAAATCTTCCTGTAGTAAATGTGGGAATACTTCATTTTTCCAAAGACCTTTGGCTTCAATTTAAATTTAGGGTCATTTGCCTCTAAACTGTTAGTTGACAATTTCATTCATTCATTCATTCAAATGTTTATTGAACAATGACATATGAGATATTGTTCTAATGGTAAAGAAAAAAAGACAAAGACCCTGCCATCATGAAGATATTTTTTTCTACTTGAAGAGAAAGACAAACATTTATATTCACTATACACTACACACACACATCTCACATATAAATATAATGCCAATGTAATGAAAAATAAATAGAACAAAGGAAAGGAGAATGATAGAAGCATTTTATAGAGTCATTTTATATTTTATATAGGTCATGGAGGACTGATCTGTAAAGATGACATTTGAGCAGAGACCTGAAGGAAAATAGTAAGTAATGAGAATATCTGGAGGAAAACACACGATGCGTGAATGCCTTTGAAAATGTCTTTGGATGACGTTGTCTTATTCCAATATGGCTGAAGTCTTTATAAGCAGAGTAAACTGGACATGGAAGGAGAAGCCACAAGAGAAGTAATAACTTGGAAGTCACTGGAACTCAGAGGGGAAAGGAGAAGGCACTGCCATGTGCATTGCTATGACTTGGAAATGTCAAAGAACCTCAAAGATTGTCAGTAGCCAGAACTCTGGGAGAAAGCAAGCCTTCTAGTCTTGGAAACCATGAGCCATTAAATACCCATTGTTCAGCCAGTCCAGTATATGTTTGTTTTTCACAGGTAGGTTATTAAAACGGATGCTATAGAGAGAGGTGGGGCAGTTGCTCAAGTGACTGCTTCTTTGGGTGATTGCTTGTTATGGACACATTTGTAGGCCCAATTAACTTCACCTCCGACTTCAGTGGGCTCCTCAGGACTTCCAACGAACTTCACACTTACTGGTAATGTCTATCAAGTCATTAGGTGGACATAAATATGATTTTTTGTTGCTATTGTGTGTATGTATGGCTCTTGTTTATGATAGGGTTTGCACAACAGAGAGTTGGAAGTCAATCTACTTTAAGTATGGGATCCTAATAACATGATAAGATTTTCATTAAAATAATAACTTTGGCATTATTTTTAGCACTTACCATGTACCAGACATTGTTTTAAGTTTTTTCTAAGACACATCATTTTTTTCTTTCAGCAGTTCTGTGGGGTGGGCAACTGATAACCTCATGCTCTAGGTGAAAAAAAAGACTTAAAGAGTCTGAGTAACTTGCTCTAGACTTACACAGTTCATAAGTGGCCAAGACAGGGTTTGAAATGAAGCCTGTCCAACTTAAGCCTCCAAACTTTATACCAACCTCTGTGCTAACCTGCACCCAAGGACGATTCCTCCATCAGCAGAGTGGAGGATGGGCTGGGAGGACATTAGTGCTAAAGAGAGTGAGGCTGTACTTCTGACTCATTTCCTGACACCCCCGCTTCCTCACATGGGTATCCTGTTACACATCTCCAGGGTAAACAATCCTTCTACCTTTTGAGCTTAGATTTATGATTGACAGGAAGAGTGAGCAAACAGATTTCCTATGAAGAAAGTTTTTTATGGAAATTCATCTTGAATAGTTCTGAATCTCTATTTCTGAGATTCAAAACCTTTTGCATCTGTGCAAACTGAGTGAAGTACAGTTATTCAATAGATAAGAATAAACTCATGAGTCTGAGGAATCTGCAAAAACCCACAAAAAATCAAATAACTAAGACATGGACCTTTGGTGGATACATTACAATTTTCTTTTGGACAGAATAGTTTTCCCATATACCTAAAATTATTATTAAACCAATGATGAAATAATTGTGCTTTTTTTTTTTTCCAAAATAACTATGTGTGCTGATTTGAAATTGTAATATGTACCCCCAGAAAAGCTATGCTATTTTATTCCAATCTTGTGGGAGCAGAAATATTGTGGGTGGGATCTCTTAATTAGGTTGTTTCCAAGGAGATGTGACCCTGCCCATTCAAGGTGGATCTTAATCCACTTAGTGGAGTCCTTTAAAAGGGAGACATTTTGGAGAAAGCACGCATGTTTGGGAAGCTGACACAGAAAGCACAATGCTTGGAAACAGACAGAAGCTCAGAGAGGCCACTGGAACCAGGAGCTGAAAGCAACGAAAGCTGGGAGCAAAGGGCCAGCAGATGTCACCACTGGCCTTCCCATGTGACAGAAACCTCGGACACTACCGGCCTCTTGTTGATGCCTTAAGTTGGACAATTTCATGGCTTTCAAACATACATTTGTAACCTGATAAATCCCTTTTGTATAAGCCAATCCATTTCTGGTATATTGCATTCTGGCAACATTCACAAACTGAAACACTATGTAAATTTAAATAATGATTAATAGCTGCAAATGCAGTTTCTTACTCTCTATTGGGAACATGAAAGTAAGTATACTAATTCTTTAGACCAAATCATTAGCATAAATGTATTGATGTTTAGTCTGACTCTGGTGAATAGGTAAATGAGGTTAAGCTAATAGCTATTATGAAAACAAACAAACGAAAAACAGCTTTATGGACCACCCTCATTCTCCAACCAGAAGGTATCTATCACAGGTATATTAGTGTTAGTTTTTCTTTTTGGCATGGGCAGGCTGCAGGAATTGAACCTGGGTCTTGGGCACGGCAGGTGAGAATTCTGCCACTGAGCCACCATTGCACCGCCCCGGTATTTAGTTTTGTTTTGCATTTCATATATGCTCACTCATTGACTGCTCAAAAACAAACTATAGGAGAAAAACTAATCAAAGTGATAGAAATTAGATTCCAATTTTAACAAAGTTTCTTCCTCTTGCAGGGAGTGTGCCTGCTGTTTAATTTTTAATTTTTTTTTTAAGTTTTGAAACAATTGTAAATTTACAGAGGCATTGGAAGTGCAGTACATGGAACTTCCCCCCCTGAATCATCTGAAATAAGGTCATGAACATAATGCCCCCAAACCCCTGAAGAGTTTAGTGTGTGTTTCCAAGGACATTCTCCATATAGCCACAGCAAAATAACCAAAGTCAGGAAGTTAACTATGATGTACTATTACAGTCAAATCCTCAAAACTCACTGGAATTTTGCTAGTTGTTCAGTAATGGCCTTTATAGCCGTAGGATCCAACTTGTGCTCATGTGCTGCAGTTAGTCACTGTGCTGGTTTGAAAGGATGTATGTCCCCTAGAAAAGCCATGTTTTAATCTAAATCCCATTTTGTAAAGGCAGAATAATTCCTATTTAATACTGCATGTTTGAAACTGTAATCAGATCATCTCCCTGGAGATGTGGTTAAATCAAGAGTGGTTGTTAAGCTGGATTAGGTGACAACATGTCTCCACCCATTTGGGTGGATCTTGATTAACTTCAGGAATGCTATAAAAGAGGAAACATTTTGAAGAATGAAAGAGATTCTGAGAGAGCAGAGAATGCTGCAGCACCATGAAGCAGAGAGTCCATGAGCCAGTGACCTTTGGAGATGAAGAAGGAAAATGCCTCCTGGGGAGCTTCATGAAACCAGAAGCCAGCATGTGCCCTTCCAGATGAGAGAGGAACCCTGACCATATTCACCATGTGCCTTCTCACTTGAAAGAGAAACCCTGAACTTCATCGGCTTTCTTGAACCAAGGTATCTTTCCCTGGATGCCTTAGATTGGACATTTCTATAGACTTGTTTTAATTGGGACATTTTCTCTGCCTTAGAACTGTAAACTAGAAACTTATTAGATTTCCATTTTTAAAAGCCATTCTGTTTCTGGTATATTGCATTCCGGCAGCTAGCAAACTAAAACAGTCACCCTGGTGCTTTAGTTTCCCTCAGTCTGGAACAGATCCTCTCTTTTTACTTGACTTTCATGACCTTGACAGGCCAATCATTTTGTTGAAGGTCCCATATTTGGGGTTTGTGGTGTTTCTTCATGACTAGATTTAAGGTAGGCATCTTTGACAGAAAGAAATATCACAGAAGTGACATTGTATTCTATTGCACTGTGTCTGGCTCACAATTTAAATTGGTCCCATTACTGATGGTGTTTACTTTGACCCCCTGATTAAGCTGGGGTCTTAAGGGATTTCTCACTATAAAATAACTCTTTCTCCTTTGTAATTAATAATTATTTTGTGGGAAGGTACTTTGAAATCATATAAATATCCTGCTATCATTAAAAATTCATTTTTACTGAGTTATTTATTTAAAATTGCTTTATCTGGGTGGAATTATTATGAGAGGGTTATAATGTGTTTTTAGTTTTAGGTTTAAATTGTCCCCAATTTGGCCAGTGGGAACCCCTATTCAAACTGGCTGCTGTGTTCTTTTGATACAAGCTCATCCTCCTATTCCATGAGCGCTTCATTACCTTTTTGCATGATAAGCTCATCTCATAAATTCCCTGCCCCCAGCCCAGAGCCAACCATTTCTGCAAGGAGCTCTGGTTCCTTTTAGAGGAAATCTAGATCTGTGCACTATGGGAAGAGAGTTGCTGAGCTCATTCCCTCTCAGTGGGCAGAGCTGGAGAATACACACCCACACAGGAACTAACATACACACACCTGCATTTGCACATGCACACACTTACACATATGCATGAGTACATATTTACATATGTTTATTTTATAATTATCTCTATATATTTAAAAATATTAGTTAACACCAATACCCCAAATTCCAAGACAGTACAGCATTCATTCTAGTTTTCCCTCTTTTCATTTTCCTCTGACAGTGGAAAGCGTGGTTTCCATTATCCTGAACGTACTTCCTCATTTGATAAATCTCTCTGTAGGTAACTGATCTCCCATCCCCATCACCATCCCTCCCTACACCTTGCTCCTCCAATCAGAGTCCCACATGGGTGCCATCCCCACCCTGTCCGGGTCCTTAATGCTGATGCTGAGCCACCCCCTTGTAAGAATGTCCTTCCTTCTCGCTCAGCTCCTGACTCCCTGTAACAACTCCCCCTGTGAACTTCATTTCCCTTGAGCTCCGAAACCCATGCGAGACTGCCCTCTGAACGGACACCTCCTTCTCCTCATCCTGTTGGGTTCCTGTATCCTGATCCCAGGCCACCCTCTCCATCCCTTTCTGATTTTGACTCCCACATGGGGTCATTTCCCCTGCAGGTGCATCCCTCACCCACTTTCGGACTCTGAATCCCCACTCCAAGCTGCCTTTCTGTGTGGATGCCCTCCTCGGTCCACCAGGCTCCACAGTCCACACCGCAGTGTCCTCATGTGTAGACACGTGCTCACCCTGCTTGAGTTCTAACACCCCTACCAGGCTCCCACATCATCCTGCTTAGACTCTCATGCCCGCTGGCTGCAGAATCTGACCTTGACTTGCCCCACCTAATGCTTCAGGATTGAGTTGCTCAGAGAGGAGGGGAAAGGAAAGAGGAGGAGGAAGGTGATTATTTTAAGTTTTTCAGAGATTGATAGAGATTTTATCCTTGATATTAGCCATTCATTCATTCATCCAGCAAATATTAATGAGCATACCAGAACACACTATTCATGTATTTCAAATATATTGGTAATAAAGATAAGCAAGGTCCATGCTCATGGAGCTTTTAGAGGGCTACCATAGGTTTCTATTGCTCTACAATCAGTAGGAAAATCCCTGGACTTGAAGTCAGAAAATGATTTAAATTTTTTGCTTTCCCTTAAATACTAGGTGATCTTGAGCTAGTTGTTCACCTTTGAGCATCTGTCGTTGTCATATGGGAAAGGGAGATACTACCACCTTGTGTTGTTTTGAGGATTAATTCAGATTTATATATAAAAATCTCAAAACATGGAAGAGACTATTTTTGAAATATACATCCTAAGTCAATTGAAAAAATAGAGGGTCCAGAGAAATGCAGATCAAGGCTACCACCTCACACCTATAAGAAGGGCTGCTATTAAACAAACAGGAAACTATAAATGTTGGAGAGGACGTGGAGAAATTGGGACACTTATGCACTGCTGGTGGGAATGTATAATGGTGCAGCCACCATGGAAGACTGTCTGGCGGTTTTTCAGAAAACTAAATAGACCCGGCAATACCACTACACACTGCATACCCAGAAGAGCTGAAAGTAGTGGCACAAACAGTCACTTGCACACCATGTTCATAGAAGCAGTATTCACAATCACCAAAAGATGTATACAGTCCAAGTGCCCATCAACAGATGACTAGATTATATACATACAATGGAATATTATGCAGCAATAAATCTAAATGATGTCCTGAACCACATGACAAGATGGATAAGCCTTGAGGACATAATGCTGAGTGAAATAAGCCAGACACAAAAGGATAAACATTGTATGGTTCCACTTTTATGACCACGGTAAAGGTAAAATCAGAGGCTTATAGTACAGAATATAGGGGACCGAGAGATACACAGAAGCTAGAGATGGGTGAACCGTTAGCTAATGAGGTTGAACTTGACTGTAAGGGACTAGATAGAAGTGAAGGTGGTTCACTAGTGGGTCTATAAGTAATATCACCATATTGAAGGTGAGCATGATTAAAAGGGGTTGTATAGACTCATGTGTCCCACTGATTAACACTACAAATATAAACAAGTTTTTGCGGGAACCACTTCAAAAGTATGAATCTTGTACAAAGATTGTATAATTTTGGGATATAGGGAGAAAATGCTACTGCATGCTCTGGGCTATGTTCAACAGGAAAACATCAACAGTACCATAGCAATACCAGGCTTACATAATGGGGGGAGGGACAGGACTTAGGGGGAGGTTTGGATTTTCTATCTGGTGAGGGTGTGTTTATTGGTTATCTTTCTCTTGGGAACAATGAAATTATCTAAAATTGAGAGCATTGATGGATTGTGGATTTTGGATGTTACACATGAGACCCAGCAGATGGAGGTGGCCGAAAGATGCACTGACTGAGAAGTAGATTAGCGAGCGAGGACATGTACATGTGATTGAACATTGTGTTGCTAGAAAAAAGGAATGAAGGTGTGAGATTTGCAACAATGTGAATGAACCTGCAGGACGTTTGATGAGGCAAAAATAAGCCATAAACAAAAGAACAAATATTGTATGATCTCATTTAGAAAACACTTATAAGGAAACTGGAGCCCAGATTGTAAGCTCTTATAGCAGCCACATTTAGTTCAGAGCAGGAATTGTTATTTCTGGATTTTGAGAGGCTGCTTTATATATGTATAAACTGGTATTTAGAGATAAGAATGAAGCCAATCAGGTCAGTATCAAGGTAATTCAGAATACAGGTGTAAGGAAAACAGTGTCTGTATTACAGAATTTCACCTACTCCTTGAGAACAAAGGAAGAAAGGTTTATTTTGGTCCAGAACCCAAATTTTCTGTAGCACATAATCTAGCTCACCCTGTCTGGATAGATCATTTAAACAATTGAAACACAGAGAATCCAGGATAAGAATGAGAGTCTTTAATCCTGTATAGCTTAATATAATGCCTGGATACATCTCAGAGTATATTAAGCAGATAATCAAAAAGTATTGGCAAAGTTCTTTGAGGGATGGGAGAAAAAGTATGGAACTATTAAACTTTACCACCTAGGAAACCCCAGATACTGTGTCAAACATTAGGGTCACCCAAATCAATAGGTCAAGCCCTTGATCATGAGGCTTGCTCTTGTGAAGCTTATGTATGTAGCAAAAAGCTTAGTTTACCTATAGGTATGCCTAAGAGTCACCTAGAGAGGACCTCTTTCATTGCTCAGATGTGGTCTCTCTCTCTCTCTAAACCCAGCTCTGCAAGTGAAACCATTATCCTCCCTCCTACATGGGACATGACATCCAGGGTGAAAGTCTCCCTGGTGGCATGGGAGATGACTCCCAAGGATGAGTCTGGCCCTAGTGCTGTGGGATCAACAGTGCTATCATGATCAAAACGGGGAAAAGAAGTTTAACAAATAAGATGTCAGTGGCTGAGAGAGTTCTAATAGAGTCGAGAGGTTACTCTGGAGGTCACTCTTTGGCATGCTTCAGTTAGACATTGCTACCTATCATAACTTGCCAAACTCCAATCAAAAGCATTCTTGCCAACCCTATACAATACTTAGGGCATTATATAAGACTCTGCAAAGGTCCCATGCACTAAGGTAACTTTCTAGAAACCTACAACCTCCAGATGGGTTCCTGGACCAGATAAGTCCTAAAATGCAGAGGGGCAGCCTCTCTAGAACATCAACTAATTCCATCTAATTGATCAACTAGTTCCAATTAGTTGTTGGTAATATCCCATATTATTGACAGCCCTTACAACATGAAAAAGTTAGAAAGGGTATAGCCTAAATACCTCTAAAGAGTGGAAGAAATGTCAAAGATGATGGTGGAGTTATACAGTGAAGGTAGGGTTTAACAAATGAGTATGATTGCTGAATCATTATATTGATATTTCTTTTAGTCTCCAGTACCTTAGAGAAGTTAGAAGTAAAAACCTAAAATTGTGGAATTGTAACGCATACTAAACTCTGAAATCTGTTCTAAACTAATTGTTGCCATGTGCTTTGAAATTTATTGCTTTATTGTATATTTGGTACTTTGAACAAAAAGAAAAAAGAGAAGGAGGAGTGTAACAGACAAGATAGAATTTAACAAATGAGTATGCCTGCTGAATCATCATATTGATATTTCTTTTAGTCTCCAGTGTCTTGGAGCAGCTAGAAAAAAAAAAATGAAAAAATTGTAGAACTATAATCCAAACCAAACTTTAAAATCTGTTCTTTATCTATTTGTTAAAATGTGAATGGAAATTTATTGTTTTTTTGTATATATGTTGTATTTCACAATTTAAAAAAGTTAAAAAAGATAGAAAGCTCTTAAACCTATAAAATACAATTCTAAGTATGTAGAGCATCTGGCAACCATAAGATACCATATCATTAGGTATCGGTGAAAATCTCTGCCTTCTTGGAACTCACCTTCTATGGGGGGAGACCATCTTGACTATTGGAAATAAATCAGTCTTGAGGTATGTTGGAAGGTCACTGATATAGGAGAACAATGCGGAATAGGGAGTGCTGAGGGGCGGATTGCAATTTTAGAAAGGTGGTTGGAGAAGGCCTCATAGCGAAGGCATCAATGGAGCAAGTGTTGAAGAAGGTAAGGAAGTAAAACAGTGAGCCAAGGCTATCTGGGAGATGAGCATCCAATCCAGGTGGAGAGGATGGCTGGGGCAATGATGCTTAAGCATTCTGGGCACAGCGCATTTGGCAGCATGGCTGGAGCCAAGGAGCAGGGGGAGAGGGGAGGCAGAGGAGGCCCAGGGAAAGGAAGCATCATGTGGACGACAGAGCTCACCCATTAGACGTCTGCATCCCAATCCCAGTTCCACCATTCAGACTTGCTGTTTGACTTGGGCAAGTTACTTAACCTTTCTGTGTGCGGGTTTAACAATAATGCTCATTGTCTCTTTAAATGTGATTTGTCTCTTAATCCAAAATTTCTATTTATGACATATTCCAATTATTAGTATTTTAATATGTCCCAATAGCTAAGCTAAAGACAATACCTTATGATTTTTTAAAAGCCTTTAAAACGTTGATAACAGGATAGTTTCTTGCTTCTTTCCCCCCTTAATATTTCTTTACAACCATTGTGGTTTGCTACAACTTCACTGAGAACACAGAGGAAATCTGACTTCCCAACTTCCTTAGTTTTCCAAACTGCTATTTCAGGGAAAGATGTCAACATACGAGCCAGTTTTCCCTCTCAGAACTGGGTGTCTGAATCCTCAGTTACCTAATAAGTAGTAAAGAGCATAAAGATCTCTAGTTTATTATTAAGGCTTCTCTTCTTTTATCAGAATGCCTACTCATACCAGAGAGATTTATTTTTACAGGGCAAAGAGTAGCATACCACAGTATGCAGCCTGCGAACTTTCGGTCATCTTGCCTTTCATTTTCTAAGTAACACGAGGACTTTTATTTTTGAAAACATAAAAAATTAATGTTAGGTTCTCAAAAGTCAAGAGCTTTTTGGCTTGTTCCTCTGAACTCCAATATGTCCAGTGAACACATTGGACAACTGCATCTTAAAATGCTTAATTGTGCAGCTGCTACAATTTTTAAGTGACACACTCACGGGACTGAGATAAGTATTGTCCAGCCAACTCTAGGAAAAATATTATTTGATAACTGAAAGTGGTTAATTCTATTTTCAAGGAAAAATTATTCTCTGGGTGACAGCACCAGCATCTAGTTCTGCATCACTTTGGGGCCAAGTTATTAACACAAAACACCCGGCTCAACCAATAAATTGAAAGTTTCTCATCCCTCCTCTACAGAACCAATCCAAGAATTTATAGGCAAGAGAGAAACTGAACCACTGAGTGGTCTCAAGGTGGCAAAATCAGCACCATAATCAGAAGGGTCTCTTCTGAGGATGCCGTTAGTGACCAACTCATTTCACTCCTGCACATCTGGTTTCCCTCCACGAAAGGCAGAATGCTGTTGCTTTTGTTGGTTGAAGGTTAGGAAAGTATGACCTGGCTGCTAAGAAAGCTTTGTAATCTTGGGTTGCACGAACTAGTGGTTGGATGAATTCATTCTTTCCATAAATACATGGTAGTAAATATTACTGTCATTTTAGAATAAGAACACTGAGGTCTAAAGAAATATAAAATGATTTGGATTAGGGTACAGTGACTTGCATTGGCAGGGGTTCAGACATGAAAACTCAGTGCTTCATGCGTTTTCCAAGCCACACACTGTCAGAGACTACAGTGGTGACTGGAGTTCTCAGGAATATTTGCTCTTGTGACACAGCCACCAAAGCACCAAGGGCACAGCACCCAGGGGTGCAAGGCTGGAGAACAGCTTGAGGGCTTCAATTGTATGGACATGATAGCAAATAAAAGGAGGAAAAAGCAAATCCTGATATACTAACCCTCAAAAACAGAGAATGATCTTTAATATCAAACAAGTTTATTCATGGTAAAAACAGTGATGGAACAATTTTGGGGACTTCTTTAGTCCAACTATTAAAATTGCATTAATGCCAATAGGGAGAGTGTGGAGACCTCAGAGAAGACATGTGGAGAAATGCCTGTTCCTCTTTGCTTGGATTATATATATTTACCTTTCAGGCAAGAAAGATAGCTGTGATTATTTCTTTTCTAGGGGATGAGATTCTTATCCTATACACATTAAGACATTGGAACTGGAAAATGGAGAAGACTGAAGAAGAGATCAAAGAATGATTTGAGGAGTCAAGGAAAGACCAATGGCTGGTTCACTGAACTACAAGTCACCAGGTGTAGTGAGGGGAAGGGCACTATATTTCCCATTAATACACTTCTAAATCTGAGTATTTAAAGACTCCACAGACATGGAAACCCACATCTACCTCCCTCAAAGGTAATGACAGATGCTGAGAAGGCTGTTGTAGAAGGTCATACCTTTTTGGAATTCTCAAGATACTTTAGTACCAATGCTTATCTAGGATTGAACTATGTCAAATATTTCTCTGGACAAAGTGATTAATCAGTTTACTCTTTGGGATAAGTTTCAATGCAATTCATGAGGTTGTCCCTGTTTCTTGGTACCTTGCCTAGATACTAAGTTCACGGCATGGTTATTTACTGTAAGACTTGCCTAAGTAAAAGAATGGGAATTCCCAAGCCTCAGCTGTCAGCATATAACCTGGCTCATCATCTTCCAGATGTCAGAAGCCTGTGGCAATATCTCTTTTTTTTTGTCTTCCATGGGTACCAAAGGGAAATCCTGGTCTGTGGCTAGTACCTGTCAGGCAGTCATGTTCACATGAGGAATTTTCAGGTAGCTGGCACATACCTGCTGATCGTCCATAGAACAGGCTTCTTACCACTGAATATCTGGGGAGGACAGGTGGGAGAGATGTCTCCAGGCAGACGGGAAGGTTTTCCCACTGAGAATTTGGAAGGATGCAAGGGATGGCATGGTTCAACAGGTAGCTGAAACCCGACATTAATGTGAACCCAACACTGTGTAGAAACGTGACTTTGGGCGCCTCACCTCTTTTGAGGCCACCCAGGAGAAAAGCAGCAGATTGTCCGAAGCTGGATGAGAGGAGGGATTTGGAGTGATCTAGTTCAGATTTGTCTACATGAATTCCCAGTGTGGAGTCTATGCAGTAGTAGTTCAGGAAACCAATTCGGCTCAGAAACCCTGAGAGCAGCCCCACTTGCTCTGAGAGGAAAGCCATGTCTGAAGGGAAAGGTGTATAGCAATCTGTTGAGTATTTCTTATTGTCTCGGTTATAATGGTAGCCCAGGGTTACCCAGTGCAGTTTCTCTAGTAAACTTCAGGGTCTTGGTTTATTCACTTCCTTATGCCTCAAGAACTCTTTGCTCTAGTCCCATAGATTCTGGGTTTCTCCTTTAGTCAGGTGCTTTTCGGGTTATATACATTGGGTTTCTGGGAATATGACTTAAGACGCTACTTCACTCAGTGCCACTGGTAGCCTGAGCAAGAGGGGTTTGCGATGAAGACAAACCCAGGATAGCCTAAGAGTCCACTGCTTGCTGGTCTGCTGAAGTCCAGCTCTGTGCATGGTGCTCACTGACTAAGGACACAGAGGTGATATGAACGCACTTTACGGGCACCAGGAACCATGCCGCAGGCTGTGAGAAGTCCATGCCCCCTTCCCGGCCCGCCGTCCTGGAGTGGCTCTGCTGTGAGATGCGAAAAGGTTCTGTTGCTGGTGTGGCCACAGGGCCCGGGGCCATAGCTCTTCCCCCATCTCAGACCTTTCTGAGATGGTAAAAATGAAAAAAGACTTTCATTTTTACCATCATAAAATTAGTTTCTGCCAAGTCAGCCTAAGAAAGACTTTATTTCGATTTTAATTTTAATTTTTAATTACAAATTATATATCCATCTCAAAACGTTGACCATAATCTTACATACATATGTATTCAAATGTAGAGTTAACCTCATCATCACATTCTGTATTTTGCTCTCCTGTTTGGACCTTTCTGTCTCCCTTGGCCCCTCTCTGTGATGCCTACACGTTCCTCCTACATTCTCCCACGTGGACCCACCTTCACTTTCCTTGCTGAACGCAAACTTGTCCCACGTGCGTATGGTTGGTCATTCCTTGACAGTGACGCAGTTAACAGATCCCATCACCCCAGCACCTCCACAGTACCACTGCCCCAAGAACCAGAAATGAGTTGGGTAGGTAGGAAAAGGTCAGAGGGGCACTGAAATAGGCATCTAGGATAATACTAATTCCTAAACTCGTTAGCACGTACCCCGTCCTGGCATAGGGCTAAGGGTCCTGAATGCATTTGTGCATTTAATCCTCAAAAGAATTGAGGAGGTGGTTAATGTTGTTATCCTCATTTTATAGTAGAGGAAACCAAGACTCAGAGAGGTTAAGTTAAATAACTGGCTTGAGAAAAACCCAGCAGTGAGATGGATCTTTATTATCCCCAGCTGAAAGTCTGCTGAAAGGGGAGGGATTGAACATGGGCATCAAAGAAGATAGGACCCAGGGGCTCAAGTTGAGGGGCAACGTGGACTAGGCAGATTGTGCTACAGAGCAGGGCATGAAGCCAGGTGCTGAAGGAGCAAAGACACATCACGGAAGTAGCAGAAAGGGCAGCGCTGGCAGACAGCCTCGGGAGCTGTACTTTCTCCCGGTATTTGCTTTTCTGTTTTTAATTAATTAATTATTTATTTTGGGGGGGAATAAGTAGTAAAGTTTATTAAAAGAAAGAGTACGCATTAGAGAGGTTAATGCGGGCATGCCAAGGGAGGGACATGCACAGAGTGGAGTGGGCCAGCTTGTTTTGCAGCAAAGTTTTATCAGTGGCAGGTTGCCATAGTAACCTTCGAATGCTAGGTGTCTTCTTTGTTCTAGGAGGAAATAGCTCGCAGAATTCATGGTTTGCTGTCCCATATCTGAAATTTGTGTTTTGGGCAAATGGTTAAGAATCTTTATGACCCTATGCTTCCTATTATTTACTAAGTGTTCGCTTTGGGTCTGGAATTTTACAAGCTTTTATGGTTTGGAGAGGTTTCAATGGTTTGGGGAGGTTTGGGGTCTTTAAGGACATTTTTGTCCCAGGAAGTCTGCAGCTCTGTATTAGTTCCTTTGGAGCTAGATAAGAAACAAGGGTCTTGGAATTGTCTGTTAACTCTTTCAGAGCTGAATAGGAAACCAGGGACTTACAGTTGTCCTATTTTATCCTGCTTCAATCCCTCCCTGAAAGAGTTCAATTGCTTTAATCTTAAAGGGAGGTTGAGAGATACATTTTTTGATATTTTTATAGAGTTGAGAGAGTACATGCAGGAATATGCATAAATGCTGACAATGTTGAAAGGGTTGGGGGATATTGGAAAATGTTACAATCCGCCGCATCCCACCATCCTTACAATTTTTCTGTCATCTCTTCTGCATAAGTCCCTGAGTGTGGAAATGGGAGAACACAGGTTTATAGCTTGCAATGCTGAGAAATGAGAAAACCAGCATTTGGGGGAAGGCAGTATGCTCTGGCTCGCTTAGAGCTGCTTTGCCCCCTATTTGTTTTGTCATCTAATGATGTCCCGGTCACACTTGAATGTGGACAGCCGTCCTGTCTGCTGGTGAGCAGTTGAATTAGAGGAGTTCTGGTGCCCAGGATGCCACCTTTATAATTATCCAGATGGAGCTGTTCCCCATGATGTGCCAGCGGGCAGGTCCTATGTAGATGTACTGAAATGCAGGTCTTTCCAGGGCCAGTGTCTTGTGTGGGAGACGCTGCTCTCCGGGATCTTCTGAAATCACCCCAGGCAGCTTCGCCAGAACGACTAACCCAAGCCCTGCTAGCAATGGTGCCAGCTGAGCCCTGAGCCAGGTTCTGTGGTCTCGAAACTAAAAGAATTTAGAGATGAGAGGATCAATAGGAATAAAAGGCAAAGTTTATTAAAAAGAAAAGTTTATTAGAAAGAGAGAGTACATGTTAGAGAGGTTAACGTGGGTGTGCCCAAGGGAGGGACCCTGCTTTTCCCTGATATTTTTATTGGCATTTCCAACTATGCAGAATTGCTGAGTTGCTACATGAACGCTTTCTGAATAATAGCTATGTAGATCTGTTCCAGCTATGTTGCCTTTAGGACCATGGCTTTAAGCTGTTAAGAAAAGCCCCTTAGGTGGTGCAACTGTGGCTCAGTGGCAGAATTCTTGCCTGCCATGCCAGAGGCCTGGGTTCGATTCCTGGTGCTTCCCCATGCACAAAAAAAAAAAAGGAAAAAAATAGCCTCTCTAGATTTTTCTCATACCCATGGTCCTTCTTAAAAAGAAGGCTTCAGTAATTGCTAGACATGTATGCATAACCATCTTCTCTCTTTCTGTTTAGGAATAGCTATTGATTTAAACTGATAAAGGACAAAGGATGCTTCCGTTGGAACCTCTCTGTTTCCCTCAATTACATAAACTGCTGCCAGAGTCAACTAATTTAAATGCTGAGCCAATGCTGCAGAGAAAGTATTTTGACAAAGGCATCTATAGTATTTCATCCCCTTTCTGTACAGATAGGGCTGATTTCTATTCTCCAGTCCTCCTAGGGAATCTGTTTGGAGTGGAAGGCAAGAAGAGAGGCCGTCCATTTCACTGCTTCAATTTTGGCTTTGGTACATTTAAAAAAAAAACATTTTAAATGTACTTATGCTGGCTATTCTCCATTTGGCCCCTTGGTTCTCACCACCCATTCTGTATGCTTCTTCATGGACTGTGTCACACAGGCTTCCCTTGCTCTCAGGATTCCAGTTGGTCTTGGCTAATAGGAGGAAAAGACAAAAGACCAGCAAATAGGAGGAGAGGTCCTCCAGGAGCCCTCCCCGTGGTCTGGTGTTGGCTGTGCTTCTCTACCTAAGGCCATGGCTCCTGTCGGGTGACACCTCCATCAGAGGTTTTCCAGTCATTGCTGCCTCCCTTGTCTCTTCAGGCCTGAGGAGTAGTAACAGCTTCCTTGGATCTTTCACCATCCCGTATTGATTCCCTTCACCCTGCCCACCCCTCCAAAAATAATCTTCCCATTGAATTTCCCCAGTTACCCTTCTGAGTGTCCCATTTGCTTTTGCTGGAACCCTCACTGATTTATTTTTAAGGTGGACCATATCTGACTCTTGGCAGATTTTTAAAAATGAAATAAGTGGATCACAAAAATTAAACCACCAAAATTGATCTTTAATAGTACATGCATTTTATAGGAAATACAAAAATAGAATTCAAGAAAATTTACTTTCAACTAAAAAAAAAAATCACATGAACTCCTGGAAACTAAAAAAACAACTTTCTGAAATAAAGAGTAATGCCCAACACATGGTTTTGGACCCATGCATAAATTAGACTGGAACTCTGGTGAATTATTAGAATAATACTTGTTTCCACAGTGCATATTTTATGTGCTCAAAATACTTTCTGAATAAAAATAAAAATCAGCTATAATCCTGTTAGGAGATTGGAGGTATGGTGTAAATGCACTTTCAGAGTGGAAGTTCATGGGGTTGAATGTTTGATGAAGACAGAAAATAGTCATTAAATACACAAGTTGCCACACTGCCTGTACTTGAGTAGGCATGGTAAATCCCACATGTATAAAGTATAAAGTACTTGTTTACAGAGAAGACTGCTTCTCTCTCTGTAACTTGAAGAGCTGTTCTTCCTACGTTCAGAAAACCAATAGCTTTGGCTTAAACTAAGTGACATAAGCAAACCTTTGCCCCAGTGAGAGGTCATTGACTTACTCTGCCTTTCAAAGGCATCAAATTCTAAACTTGATATTTGGATTTTTCTTGGTTCAGGCTGACCTGTCATTACAATTAGGACAGTCCCTCTTTCAAAGTTCACAGACACTGAGAAGACAGGGCTACCAAAACTTTAACTGAATTACACTGAGAAGGCAGCGATGCAGAGGGGACCTGCTATTCCAGCTTGGGGCCTGTGGTCTCGGCCAGCCTCCTCCTGGTTTGGGGTTTGGCAGTTTTTGGAGCTTTGGTCTGACTCTGGGTTGTCATCGGTCCAAAGTGCTTCAAGATTCGGGTCTTCTGGAGGATCTCTAGAGCTTCTAACCAGACTCGGGCCCTTACGGGGGCACTGGGAATTCAAGACTGCAATTCTCACACCATCATGTCCCAGTTTTCTCTAGGGAAAGATGACCTGGGCCACATGAGCCATCCAGAAACAACTCAGCTGAGAACAGACTACTTGGCCCACCCCTCTGGACACCTAATATTGGGCTGGCATTATGAGGTGAATCACCACTATAGGTTCTTTCCCTCTTTTCATTCCACTGGCTGTGGGGTTAGAGGGAAGGGATTTTTTTTAAAAATCCCTTCAAGTAAAAAAAAATCTAGATTTTCTTTAGTCACAGTTGAGTTCTCTAATATAAGGCTAAGTTCTGTTTCTTTTATTTAACATTTGAAAATGAGTCAACTTAAACAGGGGTATGTATGATGCGGATGGGGGTTTTTAGAAAGGAAATGCATATCTATTCTAAGTGATTTTTTCCTAAGGTACATTTACATTGCTATTAATAGTAGGCAGTTGACTACTGCATAGGATATTTACTTGAAGTTCCTACTATGTATATATATTAGTGCAAATGAAAGAACAGGATTTAGTCATTTGACACAGGAATAAGGTACAGGGGTAAATAAAGAAACAAAATTCTATAAATTGATCATTTCTCAAATAAACAGCTTAAAGTCACATACTTTGAACTCTCAGAGTAAATCCTTCTGTTCTTCGGTTCTCACCAGTGTTATTATGGCCCGTTTTGCTTTTCTTTTTCCTTTAAGATTTCAAGTATCATTCTAGAATTTCTTTGGGCAGAGTATAGCTAACAATTTTTATTTGGAGAAAAAAATACCATTTAATAAAGGCATCAATCTTCCAGCTTCAAAGTAATCTCAGAATTTTATGTTTAGGGATTATCTATGGCACTAATTAGTCCTATTTAGAACAACTTTTGTCTGTAGAATGCCTGGAGGACAGAGAAGATTTATCTACATGCCCAGCTTTCAATTAAGTTAAAATTTGCCTGGCTTGTTTAAATGTGAAGAAAAGGAAACCATGTATTTATTCTTTAAAAATAAGAGCAGATATGACAGTTGTTTTGTATTAAAGTGCACTGATGTGCTGGTTTAGAATCTAAATGATCATCTAGTTTGATAGCTTCTTATAGGAAATGGTTTAGGGTAAACAATTCAATGAGATCTGTGAAAAAAAAAAAAAAACCTAATATCCTTTTTTGGTAATAGCACTGCGAGGGGGAAAGAAAAGATAGCTCCACTATTTCAACCATACTGGAAGGGTAAAAACTGAAGGAAAAAACATCCTCTAACATCAAACACCCTATCGAATATTTAAAACTCTAACTTACAATGGAACCACACTTTAAAGACCTGTCAAACTGAATATAATATTTTCCACTTTCACCTCATCTAAAAGATGCTGGGCAGTGTGATGGTGGCTCAGTGGCAGAACTCTCATCTGCCATGCCGGAGACCTGTGTTCAATTCCTGGTACCTGCCCATGCAAAAAAAAAAAAAGGATGCTATGTCTACCCTGAATATAAAATATTACTTAGGGGAGTTCATCAATAGCTGTTCCCATTTTCAACTTTTGTTTTATAGTTTACTTTTGTAAGATTTCAGACAAGTCTACACAGTAACTAAAATATGATTAGACAGTGCAAATTCACTGAAATATTTTGATGTTGAGTTTTCATCATGCCAAACACTTAGATTTAGTAAAATATTAAGATATGACTCACTGTCACAGGATTTCCTATATTATATGAGTCAAACCATGTTCCCTAAATAAAAATATAAACAGATGAATTTTGCTACAACACAGCCATAATGTAAAGTTTATGTTAGTCATGGTCCCAACACCAGCATGACAGGAGTTTCGGCAAATCTGAAGAAGTGATTTTTCAGTTTTAACCCAATATTTGGTTTCAGACACAGCTGCAGATATTCTCCCTTGGTAATATACTTAACAGCATTAATCAGAATGAACTCTCTTAATAACTTTTCTATTATTTCTTATGGAGAAGAAAATTCCTAACATCTTCTTGATTGCTATTAGCAAAAATGAACATTGTAAAATAAACTATTTGACAATTTCACATGTAGCTCCTAGAGGACGAGAAGACATTAACCGACAACATTAACCACCCTTCTAGGATGACTGTAGTCAGGAGAGAGTTTCCACATATGCAACTTCACTGTCCAAATAAGGGGTTCATTAAGCAATCACAAGACAATAGGTTTGGTTGCTTCCACACATTGACTTCCTAGAGAATACATAGGAAGTCTGACCATACACTGTGTATTCATAAGGTGGTAGCATGGAAGATTAAGACAGAAAAGGCAGTAACTTTTTAGTATTTAAAACAAATGATAAAACCACATGCTTTCACATTCAACAGGAAAGCATACATCAAAAGGCAACGAAAGCTTAAAATCCACTTGATGTTCTTCTAAAGGCCACGTCACATGCTCGTTGAGGAGAGGTTTCACAGATCCTTTCTGACACATTCCATGAAGCACCTTGTCAGCACGTCTGTAACCCAAACCAGGCTTCAATGTTTGTTTGCTCCATTTTATTAGTGTAGCTTCCATTTGTTTAGGCACTAACATTTCATTTCTCCAAGAAACCATTTCAAAATGGTCTTCTAGATGTTGATAACTAAGCACTTCTTCAGTACTGTTCACAAAGGTCAGACTGTTTGCTGACATTTGACTGTGTAGAACAGGAAGTCTGTGTAGTATCTTGTGTTTTTAATGAAATCCGACAACAGAGGACAGAACGAATTAGTCTCAGAACAGAAGGCCTAAGGATGGCAAAAACCCAAGGGTCAATAATTGAATTAATTGATAAAAATCTCAGAGCTTGGAGATCCCACTTTTTCTTTCGGGAAGACTCTTCATTCATATATGCAAAGATCTGTAAGAAGCAAAGGGGAAAAATGATGTTAGTTTTTATATCATAGCAGTGGAGAAGCTTAGGTCATTTTATTCTATTTTAAGCAAAACTATGTTTTGTGACTAGTGGTTGTGGTGAGGGGGATGGGTAACAAAATCTCATTCTTCTTCCATAGGTAAATCATAACATAATAAATGTGTTTTTCCCCTAGAACTAGAACTCAAGGAAATTATGTTTTCTGTAGCTTATAATTACCATTAACGCTAACATCACGTACAATGCCCCAATCTTGTCATTAAGAATGATGAAAGATGAATAAACATTTCTTGGCACCTGAAATATAATTTTCTTAATAATATAAACAATAATAATAATAAAAATAGTGACCATTTATCAATATGTAATAGGTTATTTATATACATATAAATTTAAATAATTATATTTTATATATTATTTATATATATTTATATTTTTGTATATTCTTAAATCTAATGTAATTTATACTTATATAAATATAAATAATCTAATATATATGTCATGAAGGGCACTGAGTATGGAACCTACTTTATTACTAAACTGAAGCAAAGGGATTATCTCCCTCTAACACATGAAGAAATGAACTTCAGGAAGGTTAGTAGCACATTATTTAACTTCATCTGATTCAATTATCACTGATTTTAAGTCACCAATTTAATTCAATGAGATTGGGGAAGTAACAGTGGGTCTCACATCTGGCTCCACAGGCAAGAAACCTAACCTCTCTGCGCCTCAGTTTCTTCATCTTTAAAATGGGTATAATAATAACACTACCTACTTCATAGGGTTGTTGTGAGGATTATATGAAGCAAAACATCTAAGGTCCTTCGAGCTGTGCTCGGCATAGTAAGTACTCCATGATTTTAGTTTTTATTATCTTGTTCTTGCCAATGAGGACACCGAAGCACAGAAAAGTTAGGTGCTGGCTGGCCCGTGTTCCCAGGACTAGTTAGTGGCCAAGTTACGAAAAAATTCCAACTCGCCTGATGCCAGCACAGCAGCCATATCCAGGCTGCCTGTATTAAAGCAAACTTCTTCAAAACAGTGTCCCAAACACCAGAAAGCTCACACAGCGATCAATACTAAGCACTTTGATCTGATACCTTAGATATTTATGGAGAAACACAACTTCTTAGAGGTCATACTGAAAAGAGTGTAAAACCCATGCTCGACAAAGATCAAACACTTCCACATAACTTATAGGAAAAGAGGAAACAAATGTTGATCACATCCCCATCATTCAGAGCCTTTGTAATGCTCTAAGGAGTTTTTTCCAAGGATAGCCTGTGAATTAGGAAGTTATTCCCTCTTTCTGCCAAAAGGAATGGTTTATTTCCGTTTCCTCTGGTATTTACTCTGCAGGTATCTGGCATGTAGATGAACAAAGCAAACTGCAGGGAGGAAGAAAAGGAGTCATCTTTGGGTTGCCTACGCTAAAGCAACAGAAGGTTTGGCAGCCATAGGTGTTTATGCCAGAGACTCTTGGCATAGGGAATGGAGAAAAAGACTTGGCAGATGAGTAAGGAAAAAAGAGGAACTGATGATGTGGTTCCCAGACCATAGAGAGAAGAGGAAAGAGGAAAGTTAGGTGGGAATACGCAATTGGGCAAGAGTTTTCTTGTCAGCTCAACTATGCTGGATGAGAAATATACAGTACTTGTATGGTATATTAAAGGAGTGATTTCAGAGGTTAAAGATTCAGAATAATGGTGTACATACGTCTGACAGACTGCAATATATTCATCACTACACACACAACACACATATGTATGTATGTAACTGAGCAGTCTGTTGCAGAAAAAGTATGTAGCTGAGTTTCTGATCTGGTTGAGCCAATACTAAATTGGTCACAGAAGATGACCAGTGGAGGAGGGTTCACCAGTCCTTAGTCACAGCAGCAAACATCCAAGATGAGTCAGGTTTCCAGTGGTGAGGAGCCCGCAGCAGAGCTCCTAGTTCCTTTAGAGCATGACAATGAGAAGTGAAAAATTGTTTTAGAGGATGAAGCAATTCTGTACTATTTGCTTCCTTTCCTTTTTCATCCACTATGCTGGATGATTTTGAGAACCGCTTAAAATTTGCATTTCAGGAGGTGGCCAATATTTTGCAGAGAACAATTCCTTTTTTTTACACTTAAAAAAGAGATATTTTAGTGATTTTTCAAGTCCTCGGGGTAAGTTTTCTCTTTTCTTGCCTCACCTTTTTTTCTTTCTGGTTCTTGCCTAGGGATCCTCATTTTTTGATCTTGTAGATATTGGGGTTTTTTAATTAAAGACCGACACAAGGGTTATAAAAGTCAATCAAGTAATGAAATCTCAGTGATGTTCTGGAATTCAGTTTCAGGGGTTGGTATAATTCATGCAACTTCTTGCATACCCTACTGATACATCTGCTGTTAGAGAAACAGCTAAGTGCTAATCTAAACAAGTCAAAGGGAGTTTAAATTCTTTAGGCAGGCTTTCTCTTCAGGGTCTTGCCAAGAGAACAGAGCTTGCTGTTACACTTACAAAGCAGCACAGGTGAGATTTAGTTTTATTTCAGCACTGGGGAACCTTCATCATGGCACTGACACGGTATTGTTTGTTTGAACCAATTTCCTACCTTCAATGAAACCACGTAGAAGTTTAGGGCAAGTGAGAATTTTATTTGGCTGCTTGTTGAAATCAGTTGAGGAGCTTTAAAAAAATTTTGAAAACTTGATACCCTTAGAGGCCCTGATCTAATTAGTCTGGGCTGTTATTTCGGCATCAGGATTTTTTTTTTTCTTTTTTTGGCATGTGCAGGCTCTGGGAATCGAACCCGGGTCTCTGACATGGCAGGTGAGGACTCTGCCACTGAGTCACCATTGCACAGCCTGGGGCATCAGAATTTTTAAAAGCCCCCAAGGTGATTCTAATATGCAGCCAACGTTGAGAACCACTGCTTTAGAGCCTTACCTAAAACCTGAAATAGTTTAAAGTACTTCATTGATGGCACTTAAAAAGAGAAGACCCACTTAGGCCAGGCTAACAAATGATTGCAATTCCAGAATTCAGCTGTTGATCACTGATTTTCCTTTGGAAATTGAATCCTATGGAGACAGCAGCTAACATTTATCGAATAAAAAAACCTCTTTTGTGTCAGGCATAACGCTAAGCAATTTGTAAGTATTATTCTGTCTTACTCATTTACAAACCCACAAGGCATCATTATTTTTATTTTAGAAAGGAGGAAACCAAATCTTAAGGATTAGTTAACTTAACCAAGATCAGACACCTGGTAAGTGAGGATGCCTTGTGAAGTCAAACTTAAGCAGTGAGACCTCAAAGCTTTACTTTTAACCACTACAAGCACTGCAGCTATCAATATAAAAAGCCTATCCTGTAAAGTTTCACACGAAATTCACAATTGACTGACATTTCTGAGCTTGCAGGAGACTTCTCTTCAAAAGTATCAACAAAGGTTTATAGGTACCACTGTTCCTCTTCGCAGATTTTTAAATTATGGCTATTTCTAAGTAGGTACATGGCTTTCCCTGGGACCTTCCTATTTCTCCATGCTTTTCCTACATTTATCTGCCTTGAGAAAGAGATTAGGGTACTCTGGTTATGAATTAGCATTATTCATTCTTTAAAAAAAGTATTTGGGGGAGACTTTTTGAGTATAGGATGTTTTACAGAAAATCCTTCTCCAAAATCATAGGGGCCTTTGTGGTAGATGGTAGAGCGAAACAGGTCTGTGTTAGTTGGATTCAGTTGTCAACTTGGCCAGGTGAGCATACCTATTTCTGTTGCTGCAGACACAAACCAATGGTACCTGAATCTCATCTATTGCTAATTACATCTGCAGTCAGCTAGGAGGCGTGTCTGTTGCAATGAGTGACGTTTGACTTAATTGGCTGGTGCTTAAATGAGAGAACCCAATGTAGCACAGCCTAGCAGCTGGGCATTCCTCATCTCAGCACTAGCAGCTCAGCCCAGGCCTTTGGAGATGCAGAAAGAAGTCACCCTGGGGAAAGTTGTTGGAACCCAGGGGCCTGGAGAGAAGACCAGCAGAGACCATCTTGTGCCTTCCACGTAAGAAAGAACCTCAGTGGAAAGTTAGCTGCCTTTCCTCTGAAGAACCAACAAAATAAATCCCCTTTTATTAAAAGCCAATCCATCTCTGGTGTGTTGCATTCCAGCAGCTAGCAAACCAGAACAAGGTCTATTTCCCAACAGGAGGAAAGAATGGGGTCCAGGACTCAAGAATGTCCTTTGCCTTTATGCTTTAGGGTATCCCTGGAATCAGAACTGGAGAGGAAAAAACAGAGTTAATGCTAGGGTTTGGAGTTCTGGGCCTCTATACTCCAGTGGTAGCTCTTTACTCTTCTGGAAAATGATGGGCATCAAGAACCTCTACCAAGGATTCATATATAAAACAAGATTTTGCAAATGCTTTCAGAGAGATCCAGACACTGTCAGTGGAATGCAGGTTAAGAACCCTGGCCCAGAGGAAGCTTCAGTTTTTCCCAGGTCACTTTCCCTAAAACCTGGTCCTTACCATCACACATATGTCCCAACTGCAGGATTCTTAAGTTTAGTTTTTTGTTAGAGAGGGGCAATTTTAGGCAACAAAATATCCTCAGAAAAATGGAGCTTCATACACCTTGGTGATACAAGTTAAAATGGTATACCTTGATGGTGTAAGTTAACTTAAATATAAATTACAAGTGATATAAAGTTAAAATTTAAAATAAGGATGGGCAGTGGTCACACACTTCAAAAAAGAGAGCAGGATAAGTCATGGAAACTGAGCAGACCAAGCTGCAGATTAAGCCAAGAACCTGACCTTAAACATCCGAAACAGCAGTGATGGTCAATTTGACCAAGGTTTTAGACATGATGCACAACTTCTCTTTTGGGAAAAGGACTATATTTAACTACATTGTTAAAACCAGTGTAATTGTGTCTTTATTCACAGCCTCCATTTCATAATGTCAAATGGCAAAAAAAAAAAAAAGGTGTTAAGTGAAAATACTCACATAGAGGAACTTTCTCTTAAAAGGTAACATGCAGTTGAATTGCTTCAACAATCCTCAAACACATCATAAATAGTATATGTATGAAAAGAACCTTCCAGTTGTTCATGGATATTAACTTTTAATATCACCAGGCAAAGATCACTGAGGTTATGCATAGAGATTTCCGGATTTCTTTTTTACCCCTAGGAAAACTGTGATCATTCACACATATGTAATTGGTCAATTTCATATCAGTTTTTCAACCTTCTTTCATGTTATATTTTACATAAAGAGAACCAAGAATCAAAAGAAAACTCCAATACTATTTACTTTAGTTTGTTCTGTATTGCAAAGGTCAGATTCCCACTAATCAGATTTACCTAGAAATTACAGACCTAAGGAATTTCTCAAGATGAGGATATTTTTAAAATGAGGCAATCAATGGTTCATTCTTGAAATTTTAGAACTGAATAAAATGTATTGCACTTTATCCTAATGGCATGTGGAAAATGGTTTAAAATGACCAGAAGCTATCCACAATTATTAGTAAAGCGGTGGGAAAGTGGCTTGATGCATGTTGGAAATTAAGAAAAACAATTATCTGAGGGAGAATGGAGGTCTGATAAATTTCCTGTGTTCTGTTCCATTTCAGGAAGAAAGTTTGTATTTATCTCTGTGTAATGATTACAACAGCTGTTTAACATAAGGAGGAATGTATTACTTTATACAATATTCCTTCAGTGCATAAACTGTTTGTAATATGTTCTTGGTTCCATGCATGATTTCATATTGGACAGCCAAAATAATGTCATTTCCTAAACACTACATGTTTTTTAATTACTGAAGAAATATTTTATGTCTACCGATGAGAGATTTTATATGAGGAATAATCTGATTATTTCTTAATTTAGAGCAGCATTTACATTAGTTAATCTCTTAAAATCTCGGTCTCAGCCTTTTGTTTCATGAATTTGGGGAGAAAGTAAAGGCTACTGCACACTTGGCCTCAGCTCAGCCCTCCTGATGGAACATGCTATTTTATTTTTAAAGCTAACAGGTTGGAATGAAGAGGCAACATGGTCCAGATATTTATAACATCGTCACAATAATCTTACAAAATCTTGGATTAATCTTCTCCCTATGTGCCCCTGGAATGAGCATTTTCTCTTTGATAATAATGTGGCAAAAAGCATGAGTGCTGTGTTCAAACTGAATGATTCGGAATCCCAACTCTATCACTTCCTAGCTGTGGGACCCAGAGCAAGTTATTGCTACAACTTATTTGCAAAATGGGAATAACACTTTTATCTATTGTGCAGGGTTGTTACAGGACTGTTGCGAAGATAATGAGTTGATGTATGTAGAAATTAGCACTAGAAACTCTTAGCCATTTTGATGTTGAAAGTAATGATAATATATTCAGCTGAACTTTGTTCGAGGATGCTGGGTAATTTACATTTTGATAGCCCCACTTCCCCAAACTTTGGAAGTGGGAGACTGGCATTCCTGGAGGTAGTAGTAATGGGAAACATTAATTCTAACCTGCTCACACTTAGGGACAATGGCTGACACTGGTAGTTCTGACCTGCACAAATGAATCCTGAGCCCCCCTGAGTCCCCTGCTTCCTTCCCTCCCCCCTCTCCTGGAGTGCTGCTGTGCAATAAACTGGTATCCCACTGGGTACAGTTGTGAATTCAACTCCTTACTTGGCCAGTGGTTTGGCTGACTTTGGAGGGCCACAGAGAGCAGTCCTGATACTCTGAGGAAGGAATAAGGCAAAGCTAGGGCAGATTGACAGTATTTCCTGGGATACAAGGAAGAAAAGTTATTGGAATAGCTCATTAATAATTATTTTATATTATTACATTCTGAACTAATAATATTTTGAATATACTGGGTTAAAGAAAATATTTGATTACAATGAATTTCACCTGTTTCTTTTTACTTTTTTATTATGTAGCTACCAGAAAATTTAAAATTGCTCTACGTGGCTCACATTTGGGGATTGCATTATATTTTTCTGTTAGGGGAAGAGGAGAATTTCTAAAGGCAGCCCCAAGACTGCTTCATCTCACAGTGTCTCCCAGTTAGGACAAATGGAAGCGATTCCTGCCTTGTATATGGGATTGGTTTAGGCCACTTTTGACCTCAATACTTGTGTGGGCCAAATAGAATAACAGGAATTGAAGAAAAAAGCACCTTCTGGGGAACATGCCAAGCTTTTCAAAAAGAATGTTTGAACCAAACAGTAGCTGTGAGTTTTGAATTGTCAGAAAAGCCCTCCAAGAAATAACTTAAATAGGGATAGTGTAGTATGTGTTATGTAAATGCAAGACAGCAATTATAGTCCTGATATTAGAAACTGATAATCTATTCCCAAAATAAAATTAGTCAATGATCATTGTAAGTTTCCCTAATTAGAGACGATCTGATACTCCACATTTAAGGCTCGGTTCAAATATCTGTTTTGTGCCTAAGGAATTTTTTATGGCTTGTCTAGATAGGGTGTCATGTTAGCCCCAAGGCAAGAAGTCAGTTTGGCAGGGTTTTTGATCATGTTCACTCTAGAATTTTCTCCTGCTCCTTGTTTGAGAACTTTTGCCATGCATATATGCATGGCAAATCTAGATGATATTTACTGGAAGGCATCAATGCCAAGAGGTAGTTTGGGGGTGCTAAATAAAGCCCCCGCATAATCTTTATCAGGCTCCCTAAATTATAAACAGGCAATCTGTGTAAGAACACAGCTTCAAAGTGAATCCCCTATTCCCTCATTCCTAATCAGACTTCTAGCTCTAAGGCTCCTCCACTTGGCAACTGTGAAGTTATCACTGGCCTAATATTAAACGAGGAAAAAAAAAAATCTAAGCAGACTTGAAAAGCAGCATATGGCAATGATAGAGTTCTTGTGGAAAAAAGGCAAATTTACATGAAAAAGGGAATCTGCTGAAAATTGTCTTGATGTAAAAAAATGCAGTTATGCAGTGGGTCTGACGTGGTCAAGGGGGGAACCTTTATATCCGCTTCTCGAAAGGGCAGAAGAGAGGAAATAAAGATTCTGTTCACGAGTGTGTGTGGTGACCCCTGAGCTCATTTACAAGCTATCTAAGTAGCTGGGAGTGGGAGGTATTTTTGTTGTATAAACTTAGAAATGACAGCTAAAGCTCCAAGAACTGACACCCTATTTCCCAGCAGTTCAAGACAAGCACTCCCCAATCCAGAAATGCCCCAAAATTGAATCCTAGTTTGTTTAGTGGAACTTGAAATGCTTTCTCTCACAGATACATATTCTATATTCTAAAGTCCCCCAAAGCTGATTTAGTCCACAACATAATTAAAAGGTTCTACCAGTAAAGCAAGTAGAAATCACGTTGGTTTTCACATCATAATATTTACGTTGCATAAGCTCCCCTACTCAGGGCGGAATGGGAGATGCAGCCTCCCAGTTCATTTTCTAAGAAGGCACATTTCACATACTTCATTTCATTCCCACCAGAGTAGAACGTACCAATTCAGACCAGCTCTTGCCCTGGCAGATGAAAGGAGATGGGGGAGAAGTGTGAGGACAGTGTAGACCAGGGAGAAGAGAATGCAGCTAAGGAAGCGAGTTAACTTTTTGTGGAGAAATGGGTCATATCTAGACTTTCTGGACCCTATGTTCTTTTTCCCTGCCCCTGAAGGTGCAAGTCTAGAGATAACCAGAGGAGTTGGGCAGTGTGGGAGGTAGGACTTCTCCAGCTTCTGCAGGTCAGAATGGCTAAGGTCAAGAACTATCCGTCTCTTCCTTTTCTCCAAGGTTGTGGCAGGTGGGAGTTGCTCCCAGCTGCTTATTTCCTGCAGGGTCATCTTGTTCTTCTGAAGACTAGGAAGTGGAGCTGCCAAAACTCCGAATTCCTGGCCTTCCGTTAGAGGCCAGCACATGCTCAGACACACCCCGAGCTCTGCTACCCGAGTTACACCTTAGGAAGCTAAACTCACAGCAGTTAATTCTATGAGCTTCCAAACTCACAGAACTAACTGCTGAAGTTGTATCAAACCAGGGCAGCACCCAGGCCAGAACTCTGGCTCCCGGCCTTTGGTTCCCTAGGCAGCCTCTGGCCTGCCAAGTTAAGGCAAATCTTGGACCTAACTCTACCAATGCCTGAGATGGACCAGCCACTCCTGGGTGCCACTTCACGCTCACATTTGGGTTGTACTTATTTCTGACTGTGACATCAAGAGATCATTTTCAAAGACGGTACAAATGCCTCCTCTGGAGGGGTCTTGAAAGCTAAGCAGGGGGTTTATTTAAAAAATCACCTTTCCTACAACTTATCATCACCGACATATTGTGAGTTTTCACAGGCACAAAATTACACTCACAAAATGTAAATTGGGAAACCTGTCAACTAGGTATTTGATGAACTTTTGGGACAAATAATGAATTCTCTGAACTTCGACAGCAGTCCCCTTCTCACCAGGGACTATTCTCAATGGCAGTTGAGTACCACATTCTGCCCTGGAAGAAACAAAAGGCAAAACACGGAGAACTAGCACTACTGGATGGAAGGCACCGGAAGGCAATTTGCAGCTTGGGGTACGCAGGCTGTAACAACGAGGGTTGCAAGGAGGTGGAAGGGGCTGCTCCTTCCAAAGGTTCCAAGCCAGGCTAGCCAACAGTGGGGGCAGGGACGCTGTAAAGGGGGACAGGGCTGGCTGAGAAGAGGATCAAGGCTTCCTGTAAGAGGAACACTAGAACTGGAAGAGAAACAACCTGCCGTTATGCACAGGTTGGGGAGGAAGGAAATGAGGTGAAGAAGAGAAGTGGG
The DNA here is from genome assembly GCF_023851605.1 of Tamandua tetradactyla. NCBI lineage: Eukaryota > Metazoa > Chordata > Mammalia > Pilosa > Myrmecophagidae > Tamandua > Tamandua tetradactyla. The sequence goes on from NC_135338.1 coordinate 14,311,561, forward strand.
AGGGGAAGGCTATACAGCTTTACAAATTAGGACATTTTTTTGCAAACTGCCAAACGGTTGAGCGGCGGAGGCAAGGGTGTGGGCGAGAGGGGACGGTGCCAGACCTGGGCTGTGAAACCGAAATGAGGGACTTACTGCGAAAGGAAAGGAACAGACGGCGAAGGTGATGGTCATAATGGCCAGGAGGATGAGGTGGTCCGTCTCCTCCGCCACGGAAGGCCTTTCCCCTCTCCTGCGGGGCCCGGGGCCGCCCAGGCCGCGCCCCGGGGAGGGCCCGCAGCGGCTCCTCCTGCCCCGGCGGTGCAGACGGATGAGGTTAAGGATGACACTGAAGTTGCAAACCAGCACGGCGACGATGAGGAGCAGCAGCACGGTGGCATAGAGTTGCAGGTACACGGTCGCCCCGTGCCGGATGAAGCACCACGTCCCGGGGCAGTACTGGGCATACTTCCCGAAGCCCAGCAGCGGCAGGGAGCAGAAAAACAGGGACACGATGTAGATGGCCGGCAGCACGGCCAAGCCCCCGCGGCGCGTGACGCGGCGCTGGTAGAAGTAGGGGTGCCCGATGGATAGGTAGCGCTCTAGGGCCATAGCGAAGAGCATGAGCATCGTGGCCAGGCTGAAGAAGGTCATGGCGAAGGCGAAGTAGTTGCACGCGCGCTCCTCCGCCGCCAGCGCCATCAGCGTCTGGTTCCGCGCGTATGACGCCAGGACCACCGGGCTGATGAGACAGGTCCCGAGCAGGTCGGTGACCACCAGCTCGGTCACCAGCACGTGGAACAAGGAGATGGGGCTCCCGCGGCCGGCGCCGCGCCCCGCGTCGCCCCGCCAGCGGCGCGCCAGCAGCGCCAGCGCGATGAGGTTCCCCAGGACCCCGGCCGAGAACATCACAGAGCTGATGGCCGGGCTCTCTCCGGCCGGGAGCCACTGCCGGGTGTCGCAGTCCTCGGATCTTGAGTCATTAGAAGCACTGCCCATGGCGGGGTCCCGGGAGGGGAGACGCGCCCTCTTCTCCCGGCCCACGCCCGGGCGGAGGAGGGTTTGAGAGCCCGAAGACTCCGAGACTCAAAGGGGAAAGGGGAGGTACCGAGCTTCAGAGCCCCCTTCCGGCGCCCTGCGCGCGCCCAGGACAGGCTCGGACCCGGGATTCCCGCCGCGCCCTCGGTTTTTCGCTCCGCTACCGCATCCGGGCGCGGCTCGCCGCTGCTGCGCGGACCAGCGCTCGCCCGCCCACCCGGCCGAGAGCCGGCGCCCAAGGGAACTGCCGCCGCCCCCGCCACCTCGGGGCGGGCCGGGCGCGCTGTCACGGCAGTCCCAGCGCGCGCACCGCCAGCGGCCTGGCCGGCGGAACCGGTCACACCCCGCGGGGTACGGGGCGGGCTGGGGGGCTGGGGGGTGTCGGTGAGGCCTCCGGCTGCGCGGGCGGGGACAGGAGTGGTCCAGGAGCTGCGGCGCGGGAAGGGGTGCGGGGCTGCAGCTCTCCCCGGCCCTACGGGAGCCGGTTCTTGGCTGCCTCCGGGTGCGGTCTTCAGAGCAGCACCTCCGGTCCGCAAAGTCTGACCTCGGCTAGGAAGCATTTAGCCTCAGTGGAGGAGTTAGGGTGAACGAGTCCCGAGAGATGTGGAGAAAAAGAGAACAGACACCAAAGACAACTTGTAAGAACTTTCCTTAAAAAAAAAAAAAAAAAAAATTATTAGGAAGGTACACGAAAGGAGCGGGTGGAGCAAAGGGGCAAAACTTGAAATTGGAAAAAAATAAAGCCTGTTCAGTCCGTCCAAGGCAGCAAAGCGCACCCGCACAGCTGAGCTGTCTGTTGCATTGTTGCTTTGATTCGGTTGCTAACATTTCACCTTTTCCTATGTCAACACCATAACGGATAACCACTTGTTTAAGCAATAATTTTTTTAAAAAAAGAATTACGTAGAATTATGTTTGTGGACACAGCTTAAAACCACTTCACTAATTGTTCTCAACTCAAGCTCAACCTTGGAAGAAAATGTTGATCGATATGTTATTTAGCCATTGTTTGTTTTCTATTCAGTTGATCATGCAGAGTGCAAGAGGAAAGAAACCCATCCCTGGAAAAGCTTTATTGCTAAATGGCTGGGGAAAAAAAGTGACTGGAGCTGGGGAAAATAAATAAATAAAGAAGGTTGCCTACAACCTATTGTCATAGTTGTCAGTGTCTTGAAAACGGGTTGGTATTCTTTTTAAAAATCCAGCTTGGCAGACAATGTGGCAATTATGTTCTATAAGGAAAGGAGGAGGACAGGGAAATGGGGAGGCCCCGCAGAGTGAATGGCAAGAAAGAATAATCGTGCTAAAAAGCGGTCCTTACCACAGCCTGCTCCCTCTCCCTGACTATTTTATCTCACCTGGATGATTCAGGCATGCAGATTGGTATGAGACAGGTTGGGGGTGGGGGGTGGGGACCGCGAGGCCGGATTGACAACAGGTGGGGCATCATTTACTGGAGCAGTTGCCAAGCCTACACAGGCACGCTGATTTTCACGTATCAGCTGCCAGCACCCCAAGCTCTAGATTTTGTTTTGCACGCATTCCTACTGGAGGGGATCTTCACCCCAATAGTTTTTCTTCCAGGCTGTAAACTGCTAGCCAGTGACATCTGTCTCCAGCCTTCTCCACCCATTTCCTCCACTCCACACTTACCCCATCTCGTCCCAAACAATGAGGAACTGTTACAGAAATAAAAAGTGATGGGTTTCTTTTCTTTTTCTGTTTTCAGAAAGCCCCTCAAAACAAAAGCCTGCTATTGAACCTTACCTAAATATTTGACTCGAGCTTTACTTGGATGGGCACCTGGTGGCAGGCCTGCCCCTGACTTTTTTTTTTCACTCTTTAAGGAATTTTTATTAAAGCAAGAATTTTATAATCCAAATGACATTTTCTTGCTCAGTGATCAATTCTGTTATCTAAAACAAAAGTGACATTCTGAGCTCTTCCACAGTAAAGAATTACAAAATTAAAGAAAGAAATGCTTTAAATTTTTGTACCTTGCTGAAATTTTTTTTTCCCAGTGCCCTTTTTTGGGAACAAAAAGAACAAGGGCCCCTTCCCCTTCTCGTCCTCAATCTCAACCAGACAGTCTTGCACCATGAGATTTGCATAGAAGTGTACAGGCAACCTGGTCAGTCCCATGTGACCAATCTCTGTATATATCCCTTCTCAAACAAGCACACCTGTACCTGGAAATGTGCATGCTGAGTGTGCAATTGAACCTTGGGTGGGTGGACCTGGTCGCATTGTTCCTGAAAGTGAGCTCCAGTTACCACTTGATCCCATGATCACCACCACCTGTGAGATACTCTAGAGTGGAAGAGGATGGGCTCTGGTGAGGAGGACCTCTTGGGCCCAAGGACATCTCATTTGTGGGGAGATGTGGCAAGAGGAAGACCAGAGTGGGGCCCTATAAATCTCGAAGGCCGGTGGCAAGAGCCTACGTCGCCCAGTTCAGGGCTCTACTGCTTGATGATATATCCTGTTGTTGACTCTCCTTCTATGTTGCTTGGCTTTACTTGTTGCCAAGCATTCAACTTGCCCCTCTATTCAACTTATCCTTTATATATTTAGGATTCCAGCATTTGGACAGAATGATATATATAGCTTAGCAAATCTGCTGTGTTCTGTGTTGCCAGTTGTTTGTTTAGATTTTTTAGTTTGTCCTTCCTAGTTCCTCAATTGGACCAGTCTGGGTCCTGTCTTATCTTGTTTGTCAGTTTCCCCCAATTTTTTACTTTAAAAGCTGCTTCTTCCTGTTTCTAATTTTTTGTGCCAACATTTGTTACAACTTTAGTTCAGGTAGAACCTAGAGTTTCTTATCATAAATCTGATGAATTGACACCTTCCTTAAGACATTTCCTAAAATTGAGCCACAGAGTGTTACTAATTTTACAGTTCCTGTGTGTGTGGCTGATATTTTTGGGGAACACCACTTGAGTCCCAAAACTGAAATTGAAAGTTTACAATTTTCATTTGCACATCCACAAACTCAAAGAAGACTGTGGAAGGTAAGTTACCTATGGTAGGTCATTCTTGAAGAGAAAATAAAGATAAACAAGGAAAAGAGTTGCACAGGGGAGAAAGCCAGTATGAACTCTTGTTTACAGTTTTATTTCTGTTATTTGGCCCATTCAAAAGTCTAATACAATTTTTTTTTAATTTTATGATTTCTATGTGTGTTTAAATACATTTTTTTTTTCCAAATTGAGTTCAAAGAACACCATCTGGGTCCTATGGTATCTGGCTTGTCTGAATCTGTAGTGGACCCCAGAAAAGCCATGCCCTTTGATCCTCATTCAATATTGCTGGGTGGGAGCATTTTGATTGTTTCTATGAAGATGTGACCCATCCAATTGTGGGTAGTAACTTTTGATTAGATGATTTCCATGGAGGTGTGTCTCCACCCACTGAAGGTGGAGTTGCTTGCAGGAATCCTTTAAAAGAGGAAACATTTTGAAGAGTCTTTTTGGTAGAGCTACGTGAAAGCCAGCAGATGCTGCCTTGTTCGCCATGTGCCCTTCCAGCCGAGAGAGAAACGTTGAACATCGTTGGCCTGCTTGAACCAAGGTATCTTTCCCCAGATGCCTTAAATTGGACATGTCTATAGACTTGTTTTAATTGGGACATTTTCTAGGCCTTAGAACTGTAAACTAGCAACTCATTAAATTCCCCTTATTAAAAGCCATTCCGTTTCTGGTATATTGCATTCCGGCAGCTAGCAAACTAGAACAGTATCCCAGACAAAGACTACACTACTTCATTGCAAATAACAGAAGCCGTTTAAATTGGTTTAAGAGAGAAAGAGAAAGTTTATTGGAAGGACACAGTGATAACCCACAGACTCTAAGGGCTGAAAGTTCACAAACAATATGATGGGCATCATTTGGGTCAGATGTTTCTTCTGCGAAAATGAGAAGAGTGGGGTGTGTTGATTGTGAAGTCTGAGGCAGCGTCTTTTCTTTTGGAGGGGGGTGGTGCATGGTCCAGGGATTGAACCTGGGTCTCCCACAGAGAAGGGAAGCATTCTACTACTGGCCCACCCATGCACCCTGAGACAGCATCCTACAGCCAAGGGAAGTGAATATTTTATTTTTATTTTACTTTGTAACAAACTTTCTGTTCTGGAACAAAGTTAGATTTACAGAAAATGTGTAAAGGTATTTCAAAGAGTTCCCACATCACTGCGCCTTGTTTCCCCCATTATTAATAGCTTACATTGGTGTTGTATGTTTTGTCACAATTAATGAACCAATGTTGTTGGATACATTATTGTTAATTAAAGTCCATGCTTGATTTGGGTTTGCGTCGTTTGTACCTGTTGTCCTTTTTCTGTTTCAGGATCCCATCCAGGATACAACATGACATTTAGTAGTTGTAGCTCCTTAGGCCGCTCTTGGCTATAAGAGTTTCCCAGACTTTTCTTGTTTTTGATGACCTTGACAGTTTTGAGGGGTACTGGTCAGGTATTTTGTAAAATGTCCCTCAATGGGGATTTGTCGGGGTTTTTTTTTTCACAATTAGATTGGGGATTTGGGTTTTGGGGAAGAAGGGGTGCCATTTCCATCACATCATATTTTGTTGTTTTACGTGCACACTATTAACATGACGTATCACTGCTGATGTTGAACTTGATCACCTGGCTGAGGCAGAATTGTCAAGTTCCTCCACTGTAAAGTTAAGCTTTCTTTCAGCTTTTCCATATGTCCTATTAGGGTCACTATGTGCAGCCCATATTTAAGGAGTGGAGAGTTTTGCTGCATCTCCCCGAGGGCAGAGTTATCTACATAAATTATAAAGCATTCTTCTGTAGAGGAGTTTTGCCTGTTCTGGGGTAGCAGACTTTTTTTTTTAACTTTTTATTTTGAAATAATTTCAAATTTAAAAGAAAGGTGCAAAAATAATGTAATCCCTATACGGTGAACTCCAACATACCCCAGATACCTGGATACACTAATTTTAATATTTTGTCACCTTTACCCTTTCTCTTTCTCTTTCCCTTTTTCCTTCCCTTCCTTCCTTTCTCCCTTCCTCCCTCCCCCTCACTCTCCCCCTTTCTTTCTACCGGACAGTTATTTATTTTTGGAACTTTTGAGAACAGCTTACACACATTGCACTCCTTAAATATATAATACGTGTCCTTTAAACAGGGATATTCACTTATGTAATCACCTTAAATGCAGTTACCAAGTTCAGGAAATAGAACACTGATAATCAAGTTTACATTCTACATTCAAATTTTTTTATGAGCCAATGATGTCCTTTTGAGCTTTTTTCTCCTCCATTCTTAGATCCTATCCAGTATCATGTATTGCATTTAATTGTCATTATCTCTTTACCTTCTCTTTCTTTCTGTTTTTAATTGTGGAAACATATATACAACATAAATCTTCCTATTACAGCCTCTCCTACCATTCAATGGGATTAATCGTATTCACGATATTGCGGTACCATCACCACCATCCATTACTAGAGCTTTCCCTTCCCTCTAAACGGAACCCTACACTCATACTGCATTAAGCCCTCATTGCCCCTGCTCCCACCCCCTTGTAACCTGTACTCTAAATTCTGTCTGTATGAATTTCCTAATTCTATGATATATTCTTTGTAGTTACCATGGGACTTAAATTTAACATTTTGAGTCTGTAACAATCTTTGCTTTGATAGCAACTTAAATTCAATAGTATATATAAACTATGTTCTGATACCCCTCTGTCTCCCCACCTTTATGTATTTCTTGTCAAAAATTATACATTTATATTATAAGTCCAAAATCACTTATTTAATTGTTACATTTTATGCATTTGCCTTTAGATCTTATAGGAAATAAAAAATGGAGTTACAAATAAAAAATACAAGAGCACCGTCATGTATATTTGCTTGTGTTGTTAACTTTACTGGACACACACAAGACAGTGGTTCAAAGCAGTATTAAGAAATAAAGACTGGCAGTAAAGGTAACCATTTGGGTAATTACAAATACCAATTATTGCATTGTTTTGTTTGGTCTGTAACTCCATTTCCTGCTTCTTACAGATGCTAAAATGCAAATGCATGCAAACTGATGATAAATCTAGTTTTTGGATATACAATTTACAAAGATGTAAGTTGCAGCAAGTACAAAACAATGGGGGCAGAGGTGTACAGGAAAAGCATATGTGCATGCTATTGAAGTTGTTGGTATCAAATATATATATCAAATTTAAATATATAGCAAATACAGTTGTTATATATTTAGGATGTTACATTTTAAACCCAATGTGACCATATGAAAAAAATATATGAAAAATATATCCAGATAGAAATGTTGTACAACACAAAGATCAAATAAATGTAAAAATAGGCATTAATGGAAGAATTGAGGGGTAAAAAGGGGCATAAGACTTAAAAAGTTTAAATAGCAAAATGGCAGAAGAAAGTGACTTTAAATCATTAGCAACATTAAATGTAAAGGAATTATAGTCTCCAGTCAAAAGGCAAAGATTGGCAGAATGGATAAAAAAGCATGGCCCGGGGTGTGCCATTCTACTTCCTGAATGGAATGCTGCTTGATTTGTGAATCACCAGATAAAGCTGGGTGGTCCTAAACTATATGAAAAGCTTTTTTTTTTAAACAGTTTTGGCAATGAGAATGGGATCTGACAACTCTGGAAAAAATTAGAAGACAGGTGATGGTGCCCATTGAACCTTTTGAGTTCTCTATCCTCCCCATTATCTCCAAGGGTTTTAGGTAGTTTTTATTCTGATGCTTCCCTGAAAATACTTATAATCAGCTACAAGCCAGAGTGCTCCATCTTCAACAAAGAGAACTGTCTCAGAGACCCAGGGAAAGGACTAAGCCAGGATTCTGTTCAAACTCCTTGTCATCAAGACTGATGGTTGCTCTTAAGATAGCTGATCAAAAGGAAAATGAGAGTTTTCATTTTAGCTCAGTCTAGTGGACTGAGACCAAAAATAAAAATAAAAATACTAGACACTATGACTTGGAGGCAGAGCTGTACCCATAATCCACTCCACTGAACTTACTAACTTTCCCAGTGTGAATAGCTTAAGTCATTTTTTCTACTCTTATGTCTACAGTTACTTTACTCACCAGTTCTGGAAGTGATACTGCTAATGCATTTCTAAATATTGACTTCCTGTGCTCTGCCTTCCTTGCAAAATGGAAGTTGGCTAAAATATGGAAAATAATGTGCAAATACACATGCTCCCTGGGTTCATGGAGAAAAAACACTACTCCGTGCAGACCTGTGCCTGATACATGGTTGTCACTGGCATGTCTACAAAGGAAAACTACAATGACTTTACACATTAAACTCATGTCATGGACTTTTACAACTATATAGGACTTGAGAAACCATGTGACTTCTTCATCTTATGGATCCAGCCCAAGTGACATTTCGACTTTCAAGTTAAAAGCCATTCCTCTCTACATCTTTTTGGTACTTTCTGTAATCAAGCCAAACTTTGCCATCACTAGACATAGAGCCAATTTTATAGCAGTTTACTATCTGATGAAGAAGAGTTGAAGTATTTAAAAAACTCAAGTGTTTCATCAAATCTCCAACAGAATGAGGATTCTATAATCTTGTAACAATGGATATGCAAAAGACTGCTCCTTTGCCTCCACAGTGGCTACTTTAAAATGTGATTTCATTTTTTTAGGAAAAAAAAATGAGTATACTAAGAGAAGTCGTGGCTACTGATATGAAACAGAAGTCAGAAAATTACAGCCCATGGGCCAAATCTAACTTATTTATTTGTTGAAAATAAAGTTTCATTGGAATATACACAAAAATAGCATGCTGTCTCCAGGAGGGGCATCTAAAGTCAAAGATATAAATAGGACAAAGGTAAAAGGATGGAAGAATATATACTATATAAGTTGTAGTCAAAAGAAAACTGGGATTGCTATCCTAATATTGGACAAAATAGAATCTACATTCGAACAGTTACAACTGACAAAGATGGTCATTATATGTTGATAAAGAGGATAATTCACCAAAAAATGTGATGATTATAAATAAATGTGCACCTTAAAGCAGAGCTACAATATATAAGGAGCGGACACACATATTTGAAGGAAGAAATTGACAGCTCTACATTAAGAGTAGGAGACTCTAACAGACCACTTTCAATAATGTATAGAATGTCTAGTCAAAAGATCAATAAGGAAGTACAGAACTCGAATGACACAGTAAATCAACTAGACCTAACAGACGTATATAGAATACTGCACCCAACGAAAACAGAACACACATTCTTCTTAAGTGTACAGCAGTCATTCTCCATTATAGTCCATATGTTGGGTCATTAAAAAAGTCTCAATAAATTCAAAAATACTGAAATCATAGGGTGCATATTCCCTTACCACAGCGGAATGAAGTTAGAAATCAATAACAGAGGGAGAAATGGAAAATCCCCAAATATGTTGATATTAAACAACATACTCTTAGACAACCAATGGGATAAAGAGGAAATCAGAGGCAAAAGTAGGAGATATCTTGAGGCAAATGAAAATGAAATGCAACATACCAAAGCCTGTGGGATGCAGTAAAGGCAGTGCTGAGAGGAAAATTTTTAGTTCTAAATGTTTACATTAAAAAAGAAGGAAGACTTCAAATCAGAGATGTAGTATCAAAACGGGAAGAACTGGATAAAGAAGAGCAAACTAAATCCAAGGTAAGCAGAAGGAAGGTAATAAGTAGAGATAAATGAAATAGAAAACAAACAAAAAGTAGAATCAGCAAAACCAAAAGTTGGTTCTTTGAAAAGATCAATCAAATCAACAAGCCTTTAGGTATACTGACAAAGAAAAAGAGAGAGAGGATACAAAGAAGAAAAATCAGAAAGAGAAGGGGTACATTACTACCGATCCCACTGAAATAAAAGGAACTATAAGAGGCTACTATGAAAAAATGTATGCCAGTAAGTTAGATACCCCAGATGAAATGGACAATTTCTTAAAAACACACAAACCATCTACACTGAATCAATAAAAAATAGAAGATGGCAACAAACCAATAACCAGTAAAGAGACTGAATTAGTAATGAAAAGTTCCTAACAAAGAAAAGTCCAAACCAGATGGCTTCACTGGGGTATTCTATCCCAAGAAGCTCACTCTTTCAAAAAACTGAAGAGGAGAAAACATTCCCTAACTCATTCTATGATGTCAACCTCACCTTCCAACCAAATATAGATAAAGATACTGCAAGTAATGAAAACTACAGACCAATAACGCTTATGAATATAGATACAAAATCCTCACCAAAGTACTAGCAAACATTATCCACAGCATAATAAAAGAGTTATATGTCATGATTAAGTAGGATTTATCTCTGGTATGCAAGGTTGGTACAACATAGGAAAATCAATTTTGTAATATGTAACATATTACATTAACAGAATGAAGGAAAAAGACCTCATGATTATTTCAATGGATGCAGAAAAAGCATTTGACAAAATACAGCTCCTTTCTTGTTAAAAACACTCATTAGACTAGGAACAGAAGGAAACTTCTGCAACATGATAAAGTGCGTCCATGGAAAGTCCACAGTTAACATCCTACTCAATGATAAAAGGCTGAAATCTTTTCCCCTAAGATCTGGAGCAAGACAAGAATGCCCACTGTCACCATTGTTTATTCAACATTGTACTGAAAGTCCTTGCCAGAGCAAAATTTTGCCAGGAAAGAAAAAGAAATAAAAGGCATCCAGGGCTGTCCACGGTGGCTCATCAGGCAGAGTTCTTGCCTGCCATGCCAGTGCCCATGTAAAACAAAAAGCAAAAAAAAAGGGGCATCCAAATTGGAGAGGAAAAAATAAAACTGCTCCTATTTGCAGATGATATGATTTTATATACAGAAAATCCTGAAAAATTCACAACAAAGCTCCTAGAGAAAATAAATGAATTCAACAAAGTAGCAGAGTACAAGATCAGCACCCCCAAAATCATTAGTGTTTCTACATAGAAGCAATGAACAATCAGAAGAAGAAATCAAGACAAAAATTCCATTCACAGTAGCAACTAAAAGAATCAAATATCTAGGAGTAAATCTGATCAAGGATGTAAAGGACTTGTTCAAAGAAAACTACAAAACATTGCTAAAAGAAATTAAAGAAGATCTAAACAATTGGAAAGCTAGTCCATGTTCATGAATTGGAAGACTAAATATCATTAAAACATAAGTACTACCCAAAGCAATTTATAGATTCAATGCAATTCCAATGAAAATTCCAACGACCTTCGTTGCAGAAATACACTGAAACAAGTAGCTACAGAACAGATTTCATAATTTGAAATAGGTTACCATTGCACAGTTTCAGGTTTTCCTTATAGCTACTCTAAAACATTGGAGGCTAAAGGAGATATCAATATAGTGATTTAGCGGTCATTCTCATTTGTTAAATCCTATCTTCTCTGTTATAACTCTTCCTTCTCCTTTGATCCTTCTCCCATTATGTAAGGATCTTTAGGCTATGCCCTTTCTAACTTTTTCATGTTGTAAAGGGGTAACAAGAATGCAGGATAAGGGGCTGAAATTAGTTGATATTCTTGGAGAGGCTGGCCCCTCTGGATTTCAGGGTTTATTGAACCTAGGAACGCTCTGGAGGTAATGGTTTTCAAGAAAGTAAACTTAATGCAAGAAACCTTTATAGAGTTTCAATTAGAGCCCTAGTTATTCTTTATAGTTAATAGGCATGATGTTGGTTGGGGTTTGACAAACCATAGCTGAAGCTTACATAAGAATAGCCCCAGGGTGGCCTCTGGTCAACTGATTTTTTTATAAGATGAGAAAAATCACTCTATCAGGAAAGAATAGTCTCTTCACAAATGATACAGGGAAACATGGATCTCCACCTGCAAAAAAAGAACAAAAGGGAAACAGGATCCCTCCTCATACCATATACAAACATCAACTCAAAGTGAATCAAAGATCTTAATTGAAGGGCTAGAATTATCAAACTCCTAGAAAATGAAGTAGAGGAGCATCTTCAGGACATTGAGTTAGGAAATGGTTTCTTAGACATTACATTCAAAGCACAGCAACGAAAGAAAAAATAGATAAATGGGACCACACTAAAATAAAAAAGTTGGTCCTCAAAAGTCTTCATCATGAAAGTAAAACAACAATCTACACAGTGGGAGAAAATATTTGGAAAGCACACATCTGATAAATGATTAATAGCTATAATATATAAATAAATCTTTCAGCTTAACAAAAAGACAACATAAAAATGGGCAATTTTCTATTTGTAAAGCAGAATTGGAATGCAAGTGATCTAACTGTTGTTGGAAATTTGTTCTGGAAACTTGTTAATAAGTTATATGTGAGAAGAGGAAATACAAATGGCCAAAAGACACATGAAGAGATGCTCAATGTCCCTGGCCATTAGAGAAATGCAAATCAAAGCCACAATGAGATATCATCTCACACCCACCAGAATGGCCATTATCAACAAAACAGAAAATGACAAGTGCTGGAGAGGATGCGGAGAAAGAGGCACACTTACCCACTGTTGGTGGGAATGTCAAAGGGTGCAACCACTGTGGAAGGCAGTTTGGCGGTTCCTCAAAAAACTGAATATAGAATTGCCATACAACCCAGCAATACCATTGCTGGGTATCTACTCAAAGGACTTAAGGGCAAAGACCCAAACAGACATTTGCACACCAATGTTTATAGCAGCATTATTTACAATTGCAAAGAGATGGAAACAGCCAAAATGTCCATCAACAGACGAGTGGCTAAACAAACTGTGGTATATACCTACGATGGAATATTATGCAGCTTTAAGACAGAATAAACTTATGAAGCATGTAATAACATGGATGGACCTAGAGAACATTATGCTGAGTGAGTCTAGCCAAAAACTAAAGGACAAATACTGTATGGTCCCACTGATGTGAACCAACATTCGAGAATAAACTTGGAATATGTCATTGGCAACAGAGTCCAGCAGGAGTTAGAAACAGGGTAAGATAATGGGGAATTGGAGCTGAAGGGATACAGACTGTGCAACAGGACTAGATATAAAAACTCAAAAATGGACAGCACAATACTACCTAATTGTAATGTAATTATGTTAAAACACTGAATGAAGCTGCATCTGAGCTATAGTTTTTTGTTTGTTTTTTTGTTTGTGTCTTTTGTTTTTTTTTCTTTTTCCTTTTTTATATATATTTTTTAATTTTTTATTATTATTATTATTTTTATTTTTTTTCTCTATATTAACATTCTATATCTTTTTCTGTTGTTTTGCTAGTTCTTTTCCTAAATCGATGCAAATGTACTAAGAAGTGATGATCATACATCTATGTGATGACATTAAGAATTACTGATTGCATATGTAGAATGGAATGATTTCTAAATGTTGTGTTAATTTCTTTTTTTATTTAATTAATAAAAAATGAGTCATATTTGAACATTCTTAAAGTAATAATAAAAGGGCAAAAGACTTGAATAGACATTTCTCCATAGAAGATATACAAGTGGTCAGAAAGTACATGAAAAGATGTTCAATATCATTAGCCATCAGGGAAATGCAAATCAAAACCACAATGAGATACCATTCCACACCCTTCAGAATGACTGCTATTAAAACAAAATAGCAAGTATTGGAGAGGCAGTGGAGTAATAATGATACTTATTTATTGCTGGTGGCAATGTAAAATGGGCAGCTGCCGTGGAAGACAGTTTTACCATTTCCTGTAAGGCTAAGTATAGAACTATCATATAGGACCTAGCAACCCAAAGGAATTGAAGGTAGAGACTTGAACAGATATTTGTCCATGAACGTTCACAGTGTCATTATTCACAATTGCCAAGAGATGGAAGCAACCCAGTGTCCATCAACTGATGAATAGATAAATGAAATGTGGTCTATAAATGCAATGGACTATTATTCAACCATAAAATAAATGAAGTCCTGATATGAGCAATAACGTGGTTGAAACTTGAAGACATCATGTTGAGTAAAATAAGCCAGACACAAAAGAAAAAATATTGCATTATTGTATTGCTATGAAACAATTAGAATAAGCAAACTCATAGAATCAGGATCTAAAATATAGGTTATCAGAAGATAAAAAGGATATATGAATGGAAAGTGAAGGTTTAAAATGTACAGGGTTCCTACTTGAAATGATGAAAATATTTTGGTAATGGATGGTGTTGATAGGAGCGTAACATCGTGAATGCAATTAGCATTACTGAAATATATATTTGAGGGGAAATGTTAGATTGTATATATAGTAACTGAATAATTTTTTTAAGTACCCAAAACTGTGGTACACAAACAATGAATCCTAAATTGAATTATGGATTTTAATTAATAGTATGATTATTGAAATGTACTATGATCAACTGTAACAAATGTTTTACACCAACGCAAGCTGTTGGTGGTGGAGTGGTACATGAATCCTCTATTTAATGTATGATTTGTCTGTAGACCCACAACTTCTCCAATAGAGAAAAAAACTGGGAGGGGGGGAGGGGACAGGGAAGAGTGAATGTGGATCCTACCTTTCACTATACACAATGATTAATCCAAAATGGATCAACAACCTAAATTTAAGAGCTGAAGCTATAAAATCCTTCTGATAAGGGTTAATATCCAGAATATGGAAAGAATTCTTACAATTCAACGACCAAAAGACGACCCAATTAAAAAATGGGCCTACTAAAAAAACAAATAAAAATGAAAAAAAAATTTAAATGGGCCTACTATTTGAATAGACATTTCTCCAAAGAAGATATTCAAATGGCCAGTAAGTATATGAGTAGATGAGCTCTATATCATTTGCTACTAAAGAAATGTAAATTAAAACTATAATGAGATGCCATTTCACACTCACTAAGATGTTTATTATTAAAAGAAACTGAAAATAATAAATGTTGACATGATGTGAAGAAGTTGAAAATCTTGTACATTGCTGGTGGGATGGTAAAATGGTGCATCTGCTGTCAAAAAATATTTGGCAGTTCCTCATAAAGTTGAACATACAATTTCCATATGACCTGGCAATTCTACTCCTAGGTATATACCCAAAAGAATGTAAACAGGGAAGTGGATGGATATTTTTACAACAATGTTCATGGCATCGTTATTCACAATAGCCAAAGGAGGGAAACAACCCAAGTGTCCATCAACAAATGACCAGATAAATAAAATGTAGCATATACATGTAAAGTGATATTTTTCAGCCACAAAAAGAAGTGAAATGCTGGTTCATGCTACAATGTGGAGGAATCTTGAAGACATTATTTTGAGTGAACTAAGCCACACACAGAGAGATAGGTATTGTATGATTTCTCTTATATGAAGTATTTAGAATTAAGCAAATTCAAAGAGAAAGCAGAATATTGGTTACTAGGAGGGGTGGGAAGGTAGAATGGGGATTATTACTAAATGAGTATAAGTTTTAGTTTGAGACGTTAAAAATAGTCTGGAAATAGATAGTGGTGAATGTTGCACAGTATTGTCAATGTATGTAATGTCAAAGAATTGTCCACTTAAATGGTTAAAATGATTTCTACATTAGTATATTTTATCACAATTAAAAATAAATGTATTATTTTTAAAAATTAAATACATAAAAATGTAGGTTCTCAGTTGCACTGAGTATATTGCAATTGTTAAATATACATGTGACTCGCTGGTGGATATCATATGGGCAGTACACATATAAAATAGACAATTCTATTGGACAGGGCTGCATTAGACTTACACAATTGTGGAAGGACAAAAAGGAGTCCGTGCAAGACTATTGGGTGTGGTTCTATTGTTTGGCCTAATGTCACCTGGGACAGCCAGAATGACAGCCAAAGGAGAAAACCAGAGATGGATGCGTTCAAGAACAGACTGGAATCTACAAGAACAAACTGGAATTTATGAGGACTACTGGAGTACTCAAAGACAGATAGGTTCTGCATATCTCTTACTATCTCCAGCCTCGATAATATAGGTGTCCTATAGGAAAAGCTGGTACCCTTCACCGTGGAGCTGTGCCATGGAGAAGCTGAAGGAGGAGATCTGGCAGGAGCCGGAGGATCTGTGAGACTGGGAAGTGCAGCACACCAGCAAGGTGAGCAAGCAGATCAGGGACCATGTATGAGAGCTGACACAGTGCCTGGAGGTCTGCATTGTCCTTCAGGGTACAAGATCTATGGCTGCTGTTTCACTGTTGGCATCCAAATCTCAGGCAACATTTCTCTAGCGATCAGTGAAACCATAAAAGGGTTCTAGGGAACATAGATGCATGGATGAATTGACCTACCACAAAGCCACCACACAGGTCTGGACATCAAAACTGCATCTAAGGAATGGACAAGGGAGAGAAAGCCCTGCTGAGCACTCACTTGCGTGCACTCTCACGCACCACCACCCTGTACCCTGTACCTGCTTCTTTCATCAGGAAAGCAAAAAGTCTCCCAGAAGTATCTAGTAGACTTCCTTGCATGCTTCATAAGCCAGAATTTGGTAATGTAGCCACTTCTTAACTCCAAAGGAGGCTGATAAAGGGGGATATTGAGGTTTTCCAGCCTTTTCTAGAATAGAGGCAGGCAAGGGAGAAGGGGCTAGGAAAGGCAGTTGGGTTAGTCAACCAAGAATGTCTGCTGTAGATCTGCAGAGTGCATTCTCCATCTCTGCCTCCATTCACCTGGAAAGGATGTTAGAGCACACCTGTTCCAGGTCCTTTATTTGCATTTGGAGAAACTGGGGCATATAGTGGTTAAGTGGCTAGGACATTCAGAGTTGATTCAATAAAGTTAGAAGTATGGAAGCCTGATCATCATTTTTACATTTCAGTAAAATGTTTCACATACACTGTCCATTTAAAGGCAGAAAGGAGCACATGGCAAGATAACTTCCATCAATGCTACATGGCACTTGTCAATCACTAAACAAAATTGTTATTTTTTTGTCTGACAGATTGGTAAGGTTTGAAAAGATTGGAAATGCCCAGTATGATCAAGGACACATAGAAGAGGACACACTCATAGACTATTGGTAGGAATGTGAGTGGGTGCAATCCTTCTGAATATTATGAATATTCTTCCACCCCCAAATCAGAGGTATAGAAATGTATGGTCCCAAGGAGAAATAACTGGACCAGTACACAAAATGTTACACACACACACATGCACACATATTCATGCACACATACATAAAGAAAGAATATTCATTATTGTAAGAATCTAGAAATAAATATCCTTCTATCAGAGATAGGCTTAATAAATAATGGTACACTTATGCAATGGAATATACAGTCATTAAAAAAGATTTGTATCTATGCTTATTGACAATGATCTTTACCACATATTGAGTAAAAAATATGTATATTATACTATAAACATAGATTATATTAATAAATATTTGCATATAACAGCATTTAGAAGGATGATCAGCAAAATATTAATGGTAATTTCTCCGGGTAGTTCTTTCCTCTTTACACTTCTTTGGTTAGATTTATTCATAGGTATGTATTATCTCTATGTTAGAAAATGCAAGGAAGCTACTTTTTGTTTAGAAAAAAATTAATCATTGGAAGAAACAATTTTTCCTTGCGTGATGGCAGGGAGCTACATGATAATGTTTTAGTCTTTTTTTAGTTCTGCTATTTAATGAAGGGGAAAGTCTTTCCAGTTGGTGGAGGCTGATCAAGAAGGATGGAGGAGCTAGCCTAATATTTTTCACAGAGGTTTTGCAATTGTCTTTCTTATTTGGAGAATGGAATCTTTCATTCTTCAGTGTGCACCATATCTGATGAGATGATATCTTTCTCTACTTCAAGCAGCTGCCTTGACATTAGAGTCTTGACATCCCTCAGCATCTTCTTTAAACCAATTCTGTGCTATTGTCACCAGGAAGTCCCTCTGTCATAAAGGTAGCAACAAAGTCAACCAAAGGGTCAAGGGGAAAAAAAAGTAGTTAATCGAAACTAACTTCGAGACATCCCAGCTTTGAACTTAACAAATATGTTCAAAGAATGAAAGCTCCATGAGCTCTAAGTGAGTTGACAGGTAGAGAATCTCAGTAGAGAAATGGTAACTATAAAAAAGAACCAAGTGGAAATTCTAAGAGTAAAATTAGATAGCAGTTTGGGGTTAGCAGAAGGAGTGATTGTGAAAACTAATCAGATCCGGTTACCCTTTCTATGTCCTCATTGCTGTTATGCTCATGGAAACATTCTCACTCTTTCCATAAGATAGAAGGCCTGCAGAACTCTGGCTTCCTGCTGCTAGCCTTGTTTCTTTCAAAGAATCATAGGCCAGATCTCCCAAACCTCAAAGAGGGGTACAAGCTGACATTGTCCAGGAAACCTGCATCAGCATCTACGTTCTCCTGTTTCTTTTGAAAATCTCCATCTCTCCTTGTAGAAATGGTGACACTTTGGTTTTCTTCATCTTCTCTCTTCTGGGTCTTTTCTGTGCCTATGCTTTCAAATGTCACAAGCCAGGAATGGATCCTTGTGTTCTTTAAGTTGTTACATTGTCCTTTCTCCAAGGCAATAAGCATAGCAGAATGCCCTAGCTGCTGATAAAACTGGGGAATGATCTGGAGTATCAGGAAGTCCTGGACAAAAAATTCATAGGTTACTACGTCACATTATTATCATCTGGCTACATTTGCGTTCATGTAGGTGTGTATGTGTGTATCCAAGGCTTGGTGGGACTTATTACAACCGCACCAAATTGTTTGAGAAACAACTTGATAAACTCATTACAAAACCCTGAGTCAATAAAAAGTGCTTTACAAATGGATGGACAAGTACAACTGTTCTCTTGTCCTCATGCAGGAAATATCAGAAAGGTAAATCTATAACACTGCTTATTAGCACCAGAAGTTAGATCAAATGAGTCACTCTAATAATGGCAGGAAGGCAAACTACCTGTGAGTCTAATTTCCTTTTTCAGATTGATAGAGAGCAAAGAATACAATTTAATCTTGAAAATTATCCTATTGTAGAAAGGTTTGCTTTCAAGGCCAGAGCCAACTGTAAGGTATAAAAGCATATACACCACAACAGCAAGGCTCTAAGTTATTTAGCTTGCTTGTATAAAATAAAAACTCATTACAGACACTTTGAAAAGACAGAAGGAAGAGAAAAAGGCGCCCATGAATGTGTTAATCAAAAGTAGCCATTCCTTTAATGTGTAAAGGGCCCAGGGTTTCTGTTTGGGGTGAAGGAAAAATTTTGGTAATAAGTGGTGTGGATGGTAGCACATTATGCATGTGATTAATGCCAATGAATTGTATGCTTGGGAAAAGTTGAGATGGGAAGTTTTCTGTTATGTAAAGGTTGCCACAATTTTAAAAGAGAGACTAAAGAGACAATGAACTGCAAAACATGATCGTGGACTGGATCTAATAATGGAGGAGAAAACGCTCAAAGAATAATAATAGGACAGTTAAAAAAAAAAGAATACGAACTGTGTTCTTCATAGCAGTGTTAAATTTCTGAACTTGAAAACTGTACTTAAGGTGGTTGCAAAACCCAATGTGTGTGTTCTCAGATAATGTACATGGAAGTGTTAAGTGTTAGAGAAACATGATGTTTGCAACCTACTCCCAAATGTTTAGAAGATAGAGCTAGAGCTACAGATACGGAGAGTGAAAGGAAAGAAGGAAGGTAGGAAGGTAGGAAGGAAGGAAGGAAAGAAACATGGCAAAATGATAATAGTTGGAAATCTGGGTATTTGTTGGAGTTCTGTGTACTGTATTATTTTTGCAACTGTCCTGTAAAACTGAAATTATTTCAAAATAAAATTTAAAGATAGTGACAACATTTTGATGTATTTTCTTTAATCTTTCTTCTATACACTATTTTTTGGGGGTGGTGGTGTTTTCTTTGTTTGTTTGTTTCCATAGTTGTGATCATGCTGTATATGAAATTCCATATACTGTTTTTTAAAACCTAACATTATAATAAATAGCTTACATGAGGATATACAGGAAAGGCCTTAAAACTACTCTGTACTGAGATCTAGAAATTGCATTTCTAGAAACCTATCACCCTTTATTTATTTACTTAACAACAGTTTATTAAGGCATCTATTTACTGAGGCAGCACAGTCTAGTTTTAAAGGCATGTGTTCTGAAGTTAGACTGTTTTGAATTCAGATTTTGGTTCTGTCCTTAGGCAAATTAACTCACCTCTATCTGCCTTAGGTTCCTCATCTGTAAAGTGAGGATAAAATAAAACCTACCTCATAGGATGTAGTTTATCTCAGGGCGTGACACATAGCAAGCATGCAGCAGATGTCAGCTATTTCATTATTGAGCACGTGTTATGTGCCAGATTCCGAATACTGGAATGGTGTAGATAACAGAACTTTCGGTCAGGTGATGATGACAATAACAAAAATATCTATAAGACTACAACTCACTAAGGGCTTACTGTGTCACTAAAACTGTTAAAGGCTTTAAATACTTTATCTCAGTATCTTTATAACAATTCTGTACGGGGGGGTCAAGAATATCTCCCATTTTACAGATGAAGAAACTGAGGCTCAAAAGATAAATGATCAAAGTGATAAATGTAAGGGAGTTCCTTGAAATATTTTTAATAATATGTTAGCATTGGGAATAATCCAAATGTCAATCAAAACCTGTAAATACATTGTATGTATCTGTTCAACGGAATACTATGGGACTATTTAAAAATATATCTCTACATTTGTTGACTTGGATAACTATGTACAATGCTAAATAAATGAAGTGGTTCAGGAAACACTATGTATAATATGATTTAATTTTTGTAAAACAAACGGAGATCTATGGCTAGTAGACATTTTGTAGAAAAATACATTCCAGTATTTATCCTCTTTTCATAAATATTAAATTTAATTATTTAAGTTCAGTTTATTAAAGATCAGTGCTCAATTTTAAAACAGTGACTTTTTTATTACTTTAATAAATAATACACATTTAATATCCATTTATCAATTATCTAATTCTATACAATAAGCCACCACCAAATTTAATGGTTGAAGGCAATCATTTCATTTTTTCATGATTAGTGGTTCCATAATTTTGATCTGGACTCAGCTGGGTGGTTCCTGGGATTGAGTTTGCTGGGGCAGTCATGTGGTGGCTTGACTGGGGTGTGGCTGTTGTATGAGGCCTCAGCTAGCAGGACTAGCTGCTAGCTAGTCTTTCCAGCAGGCAAGTCTGAGCTTCATCCCTGGGGCATGGTTTCCTGAGAGGGCTCAAGTGGACACTGTAAGGCTCAGAATCGAAAATTTCCCACCATCCTTTCTGCTGTCTTCTGCCAGTCAAAGTAAGTTACCAGGCCTACCTAGGGTGGGGAGAGAGGCTCCATTTTTTGTGTGTGAAGTATAGTTTATATATAAAAAGACAATAAATTTCCAGGTACATTTTAACAAGTAGTTATAGAACAGATTTTAAAGTGTTTTTTTTATTGTTGTTTCCAGAATTTTACTTCAGATGTTGCTTAAACTAATGACTTATAAATAGAATACATAAACATGTCCCACATAAAGATATGTTGTTATAAACAGTATTGTTATAACAAGATGTATTCTAAGGGACAATAATTTGCTGTCTTTGTACAGGAAGGTTCCACTAGCCTACCATTAATAAATCATATTTCTTGAGGATTTTTTCTTCAGAGCAGTGATAAATTTCCCTGCATCTACCACTTTTATTTCATCTTTTATTTTATTTGAGCTGCTGCCTGGGATCTGATGCGAGAGACTTGGTTGTAGACTGGGCAAAGCTAACTGGAGATGGGAGTATTTTCTGATGCTTTGCTCGAAAGTACCCAACTGATTAAATTAGTCATAGATGGTGTCTTAGTTTCTTGGGGCTGCCACAGCAAATCATCACAAATGTGGTAGCTTAAAACAACAGATGTGTGTTGTACCTTAGCTCTGGAGGCTAGAAATCCAAATTCAAAGTGTTGGCAGGGCTGTGCTCCTAGAGGAACCTCTAGGGGAGAATACTTTACTTCTTTTTTTAAAAATTTTTTAATTTTTTAAAACATAGCAACATACATACATGAACTTTCTTACCATACAATCATTCCAATCTTGGTATATAATCAATTACTCACCATATCATCATATAGTTGCATATTTATCACCATGATCATTTCTTAGAACATTTGCATCAATTCAGAGAAAGAAATAAAAAGGAAAAAAGAAAAAGAAAACTCATACATAGCATACCCCTACCCCTCCCTCTCATTGACTGCTAGTATTTCCATCTCCCCAATATATTTTAGCCTTTGTTTCCCCTATTTTTCCTATACCTTTTAACACTCCCTTTCACTGATCACTAGCATTTCAATCTACTAAATTTATTTTAACATTTTCCCCCATTATTTATTTATTTTAATCCATATGTTTTACTCATCTGTCCATACCATAGATAAAAGGAGCATCAGACACAAGGTTTTCACAATTACACAGTCACACTGTGAAAGTTATATCATTATACAAACATCTTCAAGAAACATGGCTACTGGAACACAGCTCCACCTTTTCAGGCACTTCCCTCCAGCCTCTCTATTACACTTTAACAAAAAAGTGCTATCTATTTAATGCGTAAGAATCACCTCTAGGATATCCTCTGGTCTGTGTTTGGAATCTCTCAGCCACTGACACTTTATTTTGTCTCATTTCTCACTTTCCCCTTTTGGTTGAGAAGGCTTTCTCGATCCCTTGATGCTGGAGACTCCACTTCTTGATGGGAGAAGTGTGCACACAGGGAGGGGAAGAACTGCAGTGGTAGAATCTGTTATTCCTACATGAAATTCATAATTATTGCAATTATTATATTTGACACAATACTTTTATTTCCTTTAAGATGAAAATAAAAAATTATTGCCCACAGAAAATTCCACTTTTGGACTATACTGTAATCATATTTTGAGTTCCTGATTTATTCCTTATTGTTATAAAATAGCAATCACTTCACATAATTTAAAAATGGTGAAAAGGAGTCCTTTTATGTCCTGGAGTTTGAACGCTTCCATTTCTGTTGCCTGTCCCCAGGATTCAACATGTAGGATTACAACTAAGAAATACAAAATCTTCACTTTATCTTATCCTGAGCTTCCACTTTTCCTTCTTTCTTTTTTCCAGTCCTCACATCAAATCCAGGAGAAGGAGGGAAAAGGGCACTGGTTTAAGAAAAGCAACAGATAAAAATGTAATTCATTTTATTATTTGGAAATACAGATATATATCCCATAATTTAGTTTGCTTTGTATATATGTTGTACTATACAATAAGAAGTTAATAAAATAAAAAAATTGAACATTTGAAGGAAATTGTGGTTCCATTCACATACATAAAATTTTCTGAGTGAAAAACTGCATTTTCACAGAAAACTTTCCTAGTGCTCACTGAAAATTGTATGTATGTCCATATTGAAATCTGAGCAAAACACTGGCTCCATTCATTTTAACGACCATTTTTCAGTGAAAAACAGCATTTTCATAGAACACTTACCCAGTGCTCTGTAAAACTAGTAACTCAGATTTGAAAACTGAGGGAAATTATGGTTATATTCACATCCATGCACTTTGTTGAGTGAAAAAAGCATTTTTGCAGAACACTCACCTAGTGCTCTGTGAAAATTTTATGGAAATCCATTTTGAAAACTGAGTAAAATACTGGCTCTATTCACATTCATGCAGCTTTTTTGAGTGAAAACATCATTTTCACTAACACTCATGTAATGCTCTGTGAAATCAGTAGGTGAATCTGCTTTTAAAACTGAGTGATATACCCACTCCATTCACTCCTATGCACTTTTTTTTTTTACTTCCTTGTACTTTTATAAGTGAAAAGCCACATTTACACAGAACACTCACCTAATGCTCTCTGAAACTGGTTATTATGTCTGTTTGAGAAACGAGTCAATTACTGGCTTCTCTCACTTCCACGCATTTTTTTAAAAATGAAAAACAGCATTTTCACAGAACACTCACTGAGTGCTCCCTGGGACTGTCACGTAATTTCTTTTTGAGATCTGAGGAAATACTAGCTCCATTCACTTCCATGCACTTTTGTTGAGTGGAAAAAAGCATTTTTGCAAAATACGCACCCAATGCTCTGTGAAAATTTTGTGGAAGTTCACTTTGAAAACTGAGTGAAATACTGACTCCATTCCCTTTCATGCACTTTTTGAGTGAAAAATAGCATTTTCACAGTACACCGAACTAGTACTCTGTGAAAATGTGATTTAAGAAACTGTTGAAAACTGAGTCAAACAATGACTCATTCACTTCCTTACAATTTTTTGAGTGAAAATCTGTAATTTCACTGAACACTCACCTAATGCTCTGTGAAACTTGCAGGTTAATCAGCTTTTAAAACTGGGTGATACACTGGCTCCATTCAATTCCAAGCAGTTTTTTACATGAAAAACAGCACTGTCACAAAAAAAACTCATCTTGTCATCTCTGAAACTGGTATGTAAGTTCATCTTGAAAACAGAGCCATATACTGGCTCCACTCACTTCCATGCAAATAATGAGTGAAAAACAGCATTTTCACTGAACCTACACTGAATGCTCAGTGAAACAGAGATGTAACTCAGTTTGGAAAGCTGAGTGAAATAATTGCTCATTCACATTTATGAATTTTTTTGAGTAAAAAATGGCATTTTCTTTGCACACTCACCTAGTATCTCTGAAATTGGTTTGTAAGTCCATATTGACAACAGTTTAATACTCAATCCATTCACTCCCATGCAATTTTTTGAGAGGGAAGCATTTTCACAGAATACTCAGTGAGTGCTATGTGAAACTGGTTTTGAACTCGGTTTCGAAAACTGAGTGAAATACTGGGTCCATTCACACCCAAGCACTTTTTTTTTGGGTGAAAAACAGCCTTTTCACAGAACATTCACCTTGTGATCTGTAAAAATGGCAAGTAAGACATATTTGAAAACTAGTGAAATTCTGGTTCCATTCACATCCACACACTCTTTGGAGCGAAAACCCCATTTTCACAGACCACTCACCTGATGTTCCCTGAAACAAGTTATTAAGGCTGCTTGGTAAAATGAGTGAAATACTGGTCACTCTCACCTCCATGAATTTTTTTTTCAGTGGAAAACAGCATTTTCACAGAGCACTGATCTATTACTCTGTGAAATCATGATTTAAGAAATTTTGCAACCTGAGTGAAATATTGACTCCGTTCACTACCATGCAATTTTTTGAGTTAAAATCAGCATTTTCATGGGACACTCACCTAATGCTGTTAGAAACCTGCAGGCAAGTCAGTTTTTTAAAACCGAATGATATGCTGGCTCCATTCACTTGCATGCACTTTTTTTTTTTTTAGTGAAAGCAGCATTGTCACAGAAAACTCATCTTGTACTTTCTGAAACAGGTGTTTAATTTCACTTTGAAAACAGAGTCAAATACTGGCTCCATTCACTTCCATGCAAATATTGAGTGAAAAACTGCATTTTCACAGAAGCTTCACTGAATGCTCTGTGAAACAAGTATTTTACGTATTGTCATACTTTTCTCCAGTCCCTAATAAAAGACTTTATTGTGGCTGCTATCAGGCTTATGCCATACTAAACACTGTAAGAAAAGGGTAGCTTTTAATTTACTTTCATTGGTGATTTCAATGTTTTTTTATTTTATTAACTTCTTATTGTATAATACAACATATATACAAAGCAGAGAAATAAAAAAGCAATAGTTTTCAAAGCGCTCTTCAACAAGTAGTTACAGGGCAGATCCCAGAGTTTGTCATGGACTACCATATGACCTTCTCATATTATCCTTCTAGCTGCTCCAGAACAAAGGAGACTAGAGGGCTTAAATATTTTTTTTATCATGACAATTGACTTTTTACCTTCTTTTCTGTGAAGAATAACATATATGCAAAAAAGCTATAAATTTCAAAGCACAGCACTGCAATTAGTTGTAGGACATATTTCAGAGTTCGACATGTGTTACAATTCCACAATTTCAGGTTTTTACTTCTAGCTGTTCTAAAATACTGGAGACTAAAAGAGATATCAATTTAATGATTCAGCATTCACGTTCATTTGTTAAATCCTATCTTCTATGTATAACTCCACCATCAGCTTTGATCTTTCTATCCCTCTCTTTAGGGGTGTTTGGGCTACAGCAATTATAAATTTTTCATATTGGAAGGATCGTCACTAATGTGGGGTAGGGAGATGGAACTATCTGATGTTCTGGAAAGGCTAGGCTAGGGTTCAGGATGAGGGACCCCTCTGGAGGTTGTAGATTTCTTGAAAGTTACTCTTCCATGCTCAATTATTGAAAAGACTATTTTGTTCCAGTTCTGAGGATTTGGGGGCCTTGTCTAAAAGGATTTGACCATAGATTTGGTGGCCTATTTTTGCACTCTGAATTCGAATCCATTGGTCAATGCTTCTATCTTTGTGTCAGTACTATGCGGTTTTGACCACTATGGCTTTATAATAGGTTTTAAAGTCAGGGAGTGTTAATCCTACCACTTAGTTCTCTTAAAAGATGCTTTTAGCTATTCAGGGTCTCTTTCCCTTCCAGATGAACTGGGTAATGAGCTTTTCCAAATCTTCAAAGTAGTTTGGAATTTTGATCGGTACTGTGTTGAATCTGCAGATCAATTTGGGGAGAATTGATATCCTAACTATATTTAGCCTTCCTACCCATGAACAAGGAATGTCTTTCCACCCATTTAGATCTCCTTTGATTTCTTTTAGCAATGTTATGTAGTTTGTGTACAAGTCCTTTACATCCCTAGTTAAGTTCATTCCTAAGTACGTGATTCTTTTAGTTGCTATTTTGAATGGAATATTTTCCTTGACCGAATCCTCAGGTAGCTCAGTGCTTGTGTATAGAAATGTTACTGATTTTTTTCACATTAATTTTATATGCCACCACCTTGCTGAATTTGTTTATTAGTGCAAGTAATATTGCTGTAGATTTCTCAGGGTTTTCCAAGTGTAGTATCATGTCATCTGCAAATAATGGGAGTTTTACTTCTTCCTTTCCTATTTGGATGCTTTTTATTTCTTTGTCCTGACTGACTGCTCTAGCTAGAACTTCTAGGACAATGTTGAATAATAGTGGTGACAGTGGGCATCCTTGTCTTGTTCCTGATCCTAAGATCAGGAAGGGGGGAAGCTTTCAGTCTCTCTCCATTGAGTACGATGCTGGCTATTGGTTTTTCACATATTCCCTTAATCATATTGAGGTAGTTACCATTGATTTCTATCTTTTGGAATGTTTTTATAAGAAAAGGATGCTGAATTTTGTTGAATGCTTTTTCAACACGAATCGAGAAGATCATGTGATTTTTCCCTTTTGATTTGTTAATGTGCTGTATTACATTAATTGATTTTCTTGTGTTGAACCATCCTTGCATTCCTGGTATAAACTCCACTTGGTCATGGTGTATAATTCTTTTAATGTGTTGTTGGACTCAGTTTGCCAATATTTTATTGAGATTTTTTGCATCTATGTTCATTAAGAAGATTACCTGTAGTTTTCCTTTCTTATAGCATCTTTACCATTTTTGGTATTAAAATGTTATTAGCTACATAAAGTGAGTTAGGTAGAGTTCCTTTTTTCCTCAACTTTTTGGAAAAGTTTGAGCAGAATTGTTGTTAGTTCTTTCTGGAATATTTGATAAAATTCTGCTGTGCAGCCATCTGGCCCTGGGCTTTTCTTTGGAGGAAGATTTTTGATGATTGATTGAATCTCTTTATTTGTGATTGGTTTGTTGAGATCTTCTATTTCTTTCTGAGTCAGTGTAGCTTGTTTGTGTGTCTTCTGGAATTTGTCCTTTCATCTAAGTTTTTTAGTTTGTTGGTGTATAGTTGTTCATATTATCCTCTTATGATTTCTTTCATTTCTTCAGGGTCTATGGTAATGCACCCCTTCTCATTTCTGATTTTGTTTATTTGCATCTTCTCTCTCTTTTTTTTTCAGTCTTGCTAGTGGCCCATCAATTTTAATGATTTTTGCAGAGAACCATCTTTTGGTTTTATTGATTCTTTCTGTTGTTCTTTTGTTCTTCCATTCTTTTATCTCTGCTTTAATCTTCGTTATTTCTCTTCTATTTGCTTTGGGGTTAGTTTGCTCTTCTTTCTCAAGTTCCTCCAAGTGTGCTGTTCAGCCCTCTTTTTTTGTTATTTTTTATTTTTTTAATATAGTAATTTAAGGCAATAAATTTCCCTCTCAACACAAGTTATCCCATAAGTTCTGATAAGTTGTATCCTCATTTTCCTTAATCTCCAGATAGCTGCTGATTTCTCTAGTGATTTCTTCTTTGACCCACTGGTTGTTTAAGAGTGTGTTATTTAATCTCCATATATTTGTGAATGTTCTCATTCTTTGGTGGCTTTTGAGATCCAGCTTCATCCCATTGTGATCAGAGGAAGTTCTTTGAATACTTTCAGTATTTTTAAATTTATAAAGACCTGTTTTGTGCCCCAGCATACGATTTATCCAGGAGAATGTTCGTTAGCACTAGAGAGGAATGCATATCCTTGTGCTTTGGGATGCAATGACTTATTATATCTGTGAGGTCTAATTCATTTATCAACTTATTTAACTTCTCTATTTCCGTTGTTGATCTTCTATCTGGTTGTTCTATCTATAGAGGAGAGTGGTGTATTAATGTCTCCTACTATTATTGTTCAAACATCTATTGCTCCCTTCAGTTTTGCCAATGTCTATCTCATGTACTTTGGAGCGCCTTGATTGGGAGCATAAACATTTGTGATTGTTATATCTTCTTGGTGAATTGATGCTTTAATTAGTATATATTGTTGTGCTGGTTTGAAAAGATGTATGCTCCCTAGAAAAGCCATGTTTTAATCAAAATCCCATTTCATAAAAGTAGAATAATCCCTGTTCAATGCTGTATGTTTGAAACTGTTGATTAGATCATCTCCCTGGATGATGTGATTTAGTCAAGAGTGGTTGTTAAACTGGATTAACTGATAACATGTCTCCACCCATTTGGGTGGTCTTGATTGATTTATTGGAGTCCTATAAAAGAGGAAACATTTTAGAGAATGAAAGATTCAGAGAGAGATTTAGAGAGAGCAGCCCCACCATGAAGCAGAGAGTCCATGAGCCAGCGACTTTTGGAGATGAAGAAGAAAAACACCTCCCAGGGAGCTTCATGAAAACAGAAGTCAAGAGAGAAAGCTAGCGGATGATGCTGTGTTTCCATGTGCCCTTCCAGCCGAGAGAGAAGCCCTGACTGTGTTCGCCATGTGCTTTCTCACTTGAAAGAGAAACCCTGAACTTTATTGGCCTTCTTGAACCAAGGTATCTTTCCCTGGATGCCTTAGATTGGACATTTATATAGACTTATTTAAATTGGGACATTTTCTCTGCCTTAGAACTGTAAACTAGCAACTCATTAAATTCCCCCTTTTAAAAGCCATTCCGTTTCTGGTATATTTCATTCTGGCAGCTAGCAAACTAGAACAATTGTCCTTCTTTGTCTCTTATGATGGCTTTACACTTAAAGTTTAATTTGTCTGATATTAATACTTTCTTTTGGTTACAACTTGCATGAAATATCTTTTTCCATCCTTTCACTTTCAATCTATTTGTATCCTTATGTAAGATGAGTCTCTTTTAAACAGCATATAGCTGGATTATGTTTCTTAATCCATTCTGCCAATCTGTATCTTTTAATTGGTAAATTTAGTCCATTAACTTTCAAATTTATTATTGAAAAGAAAATTTTGAATCCACCATCTTATCTTTTTAATTTAATTGTTTGATCTATATATTCTTGTCCCTCATTCTCTTTGTATTATTTAAATTACCCTTAGTGGTACTCTTCAACTCTGTGTCCTTCTCCAGACCTCCTTCTCCTGTCTTTTTGTTTCAGCTGGCAGACTCCTTTCAATATTTCTTGTTGGGCCAGTCTCTTGTTGACAAATTCTCTCAGGACTCTTTTGTCTGTGAAAATTTTAATTTCTCCCTCAGTTTTGAAGGACAATTTGGCTGGGTACAGAATTCGTGGCTGGAATTCTTTCTCTTTCAGGATCTTGAATATATCATACCACTGCTTTCTTGCCTTCAGGGTGTTAGTTGAGTAGTCTGAACTCAGTCTTATTTGGTTTCTCTTGCACGTAGTAGGTTGTTTTTCTCATGCCACTTTAAGGATTTTCTGCTTCTCTTCAGCATTTGACAGACTGATTAGTATGTGCCTTGGGGAAGGCCTATTTGGATTTATTCTGTTTGGAGTTTGTTGAGCTTCTTTGACTTGTATATTTATGTCCTTTATGAGGGTTGAGAAGTTTTCGCCCATTATATCCTCAACTACACTTCCTAGACATTTGTTCCTCTCTTCTCCTTCTGGACACCAATGATTCTGATATTTGAGTACTTTTTTTTTGCCTATCCTTTCTGTGAGATTCAGTTCATTTTTTTCCATCTTTTTGTCATTTGTTTGGAGTCTTCAAAGTCAGTTTTCCTGTCCTCTGCATCACTTATTCTTTCTTCTGTCTCTGCAAATATGGTGTTGTGTGCTTGCTGTATGTTTTTTATTTTGTCAACAGTCTTTAATCTCCATGAATCTGCTTTTTCCTATATATTCTTTCAAATCCCTGTCTATACTCTTCTACTGTCTTCTTTATCTTCTTTACGTCATTTGCTGTCCCATTTATTTTATTAAGTAGAGTTGCATGAACATCTTTGATTAGTTGTTCCAATGTCTATGTCTCCTCTGGTGTTTTAATTTGGTCATTAAGCAGGGCTATATCTGTCTACATTGTGATATGCTTAATGATCTTCTGCTGTCTTCATGGCACATAACTATCTTGATTGATTTACTTTGGAAGTTTATTTCTTTCAGTAGTGTAAGGTTTTGTATTTGCTAGATGGTTGTACAGCAGGGAACATGGTACAGGGTGGGGCACTTAGTGCTTTGATTTTTTTCAGGGCAGGTATAGGTGCAGGTTGGGGATGTTAGGCTGATACTTGTGAACGTGGGTGCACAACATCCAGGGAGGATATAGTTGTGTGGGTGTACCAGTCTGGGTGGCATAATCCTGATGTGTGCTGTCCTGAGGCGTGGGGCTCTTTGTGCACATATATGGAGCTGTGGCAACAGGTTGGCATTATGCCTTCATGGATTGGGGGCAGATGTGACCCAGTTGCACAGGTCAGCACTTTCTCAGACCTGGGAAATGTGACTGAGGGCTGAGTGAATGCGTGGTTCTAGGACTGCTGTCAAGTGCGGTTCCCAGAGCTGAATGACATGACTGGGCCTAGTAGTGCTGTAAACTGATGTGCAGAGCTTGGAGGGGGTCAGTGTGAGGCTGTGCGATGCCATTTGCAGGGGTCATGAGTAGCCTGGGTATGGAGGTTAGTGGCTGCAGCATTTATTTGCTGGCAGCAGACTGCATGGAACAGGGAGGGGAAGGTAGGGCAGGAGAGTTGGGTTGGGCTGCTTTTGGGGTTGAGGTGTGGGGCAGGTATGTGCACTGGGGTTGGTGGGTTGGAGTTGTCTGGAGCACCAGGAATGGGAGCAGGTGACAAGGTTTGGGTGTGTCACTGTCAGGTGAGTCTCCAGTCATGGGGTTGCACTGGTGAAGGTAGTGCTCCCAAGGAACACAGCCAGGCTTTCTGCTTACTCCTGCCTCCTGTCTGTGAACTCCTGAAGGCTCTGCACTTCCATGCCAGGCTCCAACTTTCTGCCTCTCAGTTCAGTGCAGAAGGCTCTCCCAGGTCAACCACACTCCCAAATTACTGCCTCAGTCATCCTCCTGTCCCTTCTCTAACTTTTCCATGGAGCAGGGCTAATATCTAGCTAATCTATTTTGCAATCTTCCCAGAATTTCCTCTCAATGTTTCTTAAGTTATGTCATGGTCAGTTTCATGTGTCAACTTGGCCAAGTGGTGGTACCTACTTGTCTGGTTGGGCAAGTGCTGGCTTGTCTGTTGCAATGAGAACATTTCATAGAATTAAATCATGATCATGTCAGCTGCATCCACAGCTGATTCCATTTGTAATCAGCCAAAGGGGAGCATCTTCTGCAATGAGTGATGCTTAATCTAATCACTGAAAGCCTTTTAAGGAAGAGTCAGAAGAGACAGGTTTTCTTCCTGCTTCAGTTGGTGAGCCTCTCCTGTGGAGTTCATCCAGACCCTCCATCGGAATCATTGGCTTCACAGCTTGCCCTGCAGATTTTGGACTCTGCGTTCCCATGGTCATGTGAGACACTTTTATAAATTTTATATTTGCAAGTGTTTCCTGTTGATTCTGTTTCTCTGGAGAACCCTAACTAATACAATTTACAACTCTTAAAAACAAAGATTAGATGTAGGTGGTAGAGAAGGAAACCATAGTTGAAATGTTCCATAAATACCAATAAAGAGGGGGAACAGTGCTCTGCCTCTATTACCCCTGGACAAAAGACATCATAACAGTTGACTACAGCTCTTTTCTGTCTCTCATTACTTTCAATGATACAGAGGTCTTAATTTGTCTGAGCAATCATTATGCAGCATTTGGAAATTAACATATAGCTGCAAAATTAATACCTATTCTTCTCATCCTCAGGTAAAAGGGCAGAAATCAAATAATTACATGACATAATATTCTCCATAC
This sequence comes from Tamandua tetradactyla, assembly GCF_023851605.1. Classification (NCBI taxonomy): domain Eukaryota; kingdom Metazoa; phylum Chordata; class Mammalia; order Pilosa; family Myrmecophagidae; genus Tamandua; species Tamandua tetradactyla. The sequence goes on from NC_135338.1 coordinate 14,344,176, forward strand.
AAAAGCCGTACATGTAGGATAAGAAGTATCAGCACCTTTTGAAAATACAAGAGATTGTGCTAACCCTTTTACATCTTAAGAATTATACAGAAGAAATAAAATTAAATTATATCTCTACAAGAAACTATTCTCAAGATTTATCTGAATTGGCATCTATAGAGTTCAAAAGTATAAGAAAAAACCGCAATTGTATTTATATAAATCAAATAGTGATAAAACATTATTTGGAGGGAAAAAAACTTTCACTAAACATAATGGACTATATAAGAGAGATCAAACATAAAATAGTTTCTTTTAAAACTTCCATATCAGAATGGCACAAAGTTAGAAAAGTAGTATTCAAGGCAAATTAAATAATAAGCAGTCTTATTTAAAATAAGAGGCATATAATTCCATAAACAGCAACAAAATAATTATTCTAAAAAATGTCCCTATTACAGTCTGGAGAATATGAATGGAAGCAAAAACAATAGCAGTGGTCAAAATTTATACTTTTAAGTCTGAATAATATTATACAAAATAACATGAATAATTCCAATTTAATATACACTTGAATCATTTGCCACTTAGTTGTCATGCAGAAATGAACAAACAAAATGCTCACAGGAATCTATGAAATGCCAAAGTTTTTTAAAAAGTGGAAATTTTCAGACTATAAGTGCAGGACAAAAAAGGAAAAACAATCATACATGAGGGCAAAAAAGTATCATTTCAGATACTTTGGCCCATGTTGTTTAAAATATGCATCAAAATGTGCACCATTTCCCTATGAGAATTCTGTTACGGTAAACTGTTGCGCTTTAAAGGCTAGGGAGAGGAGATTGATCATGAGTTGAAAGAAGTAGTGCTTTTAAAGAATATTCAGTACACATTTTTAAATTAACCATGTCTTCTTCAAAAAACAGAATAATCAAGTCTTTATCATTAAGTTAAATGCACATGAACCTCCACCTTATAAATGTGATATATCAAATTGTGCTATAAATATATTTATATGTACATTTTGAGAACTATGGTATATGAAATAATATGATCATGACAAGGATTTTTCATCTACTTCAATGATACCATGTCTTTTTAGAAAAAGGAAAAGACTCAAGAAAATTATAAAATCCACAGGATTCATTGAAGGTATTCAATTTTTTTTTTTTTTTTTTTTTTTACATGGGCAGGCACGGGGAAACGAACCCGGGTCCTCGAGCGTGGCAGGCAAACACTCTTACCTGCTGAGCCACCATGGCCTGCCCGAAGGTATTCAATTTAAAGAAAGTATAATCTCTTCTTAACAACAAGCTAAAAAGAGAGGAAAAGTCTCAGTATCCTAGATAAGTTTTCTCTCATGTGGTCTTAGCTGATAGATGCTGTTTATACATGCCTGATATTGCTTTGGCTGCACTATATATCATCTGTTGATGAGACATGCCAATAAAGGCCATGTGCCAATAAGTCTGGCTGACATTGAACAAACTCTTTTCCAGGACTTTGCCCACTGTTACCAAAGTTGTAAGATATCAAGATTAAAATGAATATTACCCAAGTACTTGCACCGTATTCTGGAGAGATTTAATGTGTTTCCAGTTATATGCAGGACAGTTGAGTTCTGTTAGGTGAAAGAAAAAATGTGTGTTTTAGTGTTTTTTATTTAGAAATTAGGTTTTAAGCTGATATGTATAGCTGCCACATTGACAAGAGTGGACTGTCATGGTTAGGTTCATGTGTCAACTTGGCCAAGTGGTGATACCAGTTTGTCTGGATGGCAAGTGCTGATCCTTCTGTTGCAATGAGGACATTTCATAGAATTAAATCATGATCATGTCAGCTGTATCCACAGCTGATTCCATTTATAACAGCCAAGGGGAGTGTCTTCTGCAATGAGTGATGCATAATCAAATCACTGGAGGCCTTTTAAGGAGGATTCAGAAGAGACAGGCTCTCTTTCTGCTTTGGTCAGTGAACCTCTCCTGTGGCGTTCATCCAGACCTTCCATCGGAATCATCAGCTTCACAACCTGCCCTGTGGATTTTGGACTCTGCGTTCCCACGTTTACATGAGACACTTTTATAAATTTATTATTTGTGAGTGTTTCCTGTTGATTCTGTTTCTCTATGGAACGCTAACTAATACACTAATTAAGGAAACTAAATGCCTAGACACCAGCAAAAAAATAATGCATCATACTAGGAAAATTGAAGATATGACCCAGTCACAGGAACAGACCAATAATTCAAATAAGATATGGAGTTGAAACAATTTGTTCAGAATATTAAAACAGATGTGGAAATACTCACCAAAAATCAAATCAACAAATTGAGGAGGGATATAAAGAATGCAAGGGATGGACAAAAAGAAGAAATCAAAAGTCTGAAAAAACAAATAACAGAACTTATGGGAATAAAAGGCACAGTAATCATGGAGGTGAGAAGACAGTGGTATGATAAATTTAAGATACTAAATGAGAAAAACTGCCAACCAAGAATTCTAAATGCTGCAAAAATGTCCTTCAAAAATGAGGGGAAATTAAAACATTTTCAGACAAAAAAATCACTGAGGGAATTTATGACCAAGAGAGCAGCTCTGTAAGAAATACGAAAGGGAGCAGTAGAGACAGATAGGAAAAGATAGGAGAGAGAGGTGTGGAGAAGATTGTAGGAATGAACACTATCAGTAAAGGTAAAATGGGAAAAATTAGATATGTGATACAAAACCCAAAAGGCAAAATGGTAGAAGAAAATACTGCCTTTACAGTACTAAAACTAAATTTTAATGGATTGAACTCCCCAATCATAGGACTGGCAGATTGGATTAAAGAACAGGACACATCTATGTGCTGTCTACAGGAGATGAATTTTAGACCCAAGGACAAACATAGATTGAAAGTGAAAGGTTGGGGAAAGATATTTCAAGCAAACAACAATCAGAAAAGAACATGAGTAGCTATACTAATATCCAACAAACTAGAATTCAAATGTAAAACAATTAAAAGGGACAAAAGGACACTATGTATTAATAATAGGAGCAAATCAACAAGAAGAAATAACAGTCATAAATATTTATGTGCCAAGCCAGAGTGCCCCAAAATGCATGAAGCAAACACTGGACAGAGAAATAGACACATCTGCCATAATAATTGGAGACTTCAATTCCCTGCTCTCATCAATGGACAGAACATCCAGACAGAGGATCAACAGAGAAACAGAGAATTTAAATAATGCAATAAATGAACTAGAGTTAACAGACATTTATAGAACATTACAACCCACAACAACAGGATACCCCTTTTTCTCAAGTGCTCATGGATCATTCTCAAGGATAGACTATATGCTGGGTCACAAATCAAGTGTCAATAAATTTAAAAAGATTGAAATCATACAAAACACTTTCTCGGATCATAAAGAAATGAAGTTGGAAATCAATAACAGGCAGAGGGCCAGAAAATTCACAAATATATAGAGGCTCAACAACACACTGTTAAACAACCATTGGGTTAAAGAAGGAATTACAAGATAAATCACTAAATATCTTGAGGCAAATGAAAATGAAAACACGGCATGCCAAAATTTATGGGATGCAGCAAAGGCAGTTCTAAGAGGGAAATTTTTGCCCTAAATGTCTATATCAAAAAAAAAGAGAGTAAAAGTCAAGGAATAAACTGTTCACTTGGAAGAACTAGAGAAAGAACAGCAAAGTAACCCCAAAGCAAGCAAAAGGAAGGAAATAATAAAGATTAGAGCAGAAATAAATGAAGTTAAGAACATGAAAACAATCAAGAAAATCAACAAAACCAGAAATTGGTTCTATGAGTAAATCAATAAAATTGATGGGCCCTTATCAGGGTTGACAAAAAGAAGAGAAAGAATGCAAATAAATAAAATCATAAAAGGATGAGGAGACATAACTACTGATCCCACAGAAATAAAGGAGTTAATGAGAGGATACTATGAACAACTTTATGCTAATAAAGTAGACAATGTAGATGAAATGGACAACTTCCTGGAAAGGCATGAACAGCCAACATTGACTCAAGAAAAAATAGACGACCTCAACAAAGCAATCACAAGTAAAGAAATTGAATCAGTCATTAAGAAACTCCCCAAAAAGAAAAGTCCAGGACCAGATGACTTCACATGTGAATTCTACCAAACTTTCAAAACAGAATTAGTATCAATCCTATTCAAACTCTTCAAAAAAATTTATAGAGCAGGGAAAGTTACCTATCTCATTCTATGAAGCCAACATCACCACCTTACCAAAGCTAGACAAAGATACTTTAAGAAAAGAAAATTACAGACCAATCTTGTTAAAGAATATATATGCAAAACTCTCAACAAAATTCTTGCACATCGAATCCAGCAGCATATTAAAAGAATTATACACCGTGATCAAGTAGGACTCATCCCAGGTATGCAAGGATGATTCAAACATAAGAAAATCAATTAATGTAATGCACTATGTCAACAAATCAAAGCAGAAAAACCACACGATCATCTTGATTGATGCAGAAAAGGCATTTGACAAAATTCAACATCCTTTCTTATTGAAAACTCTTCAAAGGACAGGAAAAGAAGGGAACTTTCTCAACATGATAAAGGGAATATATGAAAAACCCACAGTCAACATCATCCTCAATGGGGAAAAACTGAAAGCATTCACCCAAAGATAAGGAATAAGACAAGGATGTACACTATCACCACTACTATACGACATTGTGTTGGAAGTTCTAGCCAGAGCAATTAGACAGGAAAGAGAAGTACAAGACATCAAAACTGGAAAATAAGAAGAAAAACTCTGACTGTTTGCTGATGCTATGATACTATATGTCAAAAACCCTGAAAAACCCACAGCAAAACTACTAGAGCTAATAATTGAGTAAAACAAAGTGCCATGTTATAAGACCAACACTCAAAAATCTGTAGTGTGTCTATACACTAGTAAAGAGCAATCTGAGGGGGAAATAAAAAAAATTCCATTAAAATTGCAACCAAAAGAATAAAATATTTAGGAATAAATTTAACTAAGGATACAAAAGACCTATACAAAGAAAACTACAAGAAATTACTAAAAGAAATCACAGATCTAAATAAATGGAAGGGCATACCATGTTCATGGATTGGAAGACTAAACATAATTAAGATGTCAGTTCTACCTAAATTGATTTATAGATTCAATGCAATACCAATTAAAATCCCAAAAGCTTACTTTTCAGAAATAGGAAAAACAAAACCCAAATTTATCTGGAGGGTCAGAGTGCCCCGAATAGCCAAAAATACCCTGAAAGAAAAATGAAGTTGGAGGTCTCATGCTACCTGACTTTAAGGCATATTATGAGCTACAGTAGTCAAGACAGTATGGTACTGGCATAAAGATAGATATACTGACCAATGGAATAGAATAGAGTGTTCAATATAGACCCTCTCATCTATGGACAATTGATCTTTGATAAGGCAGTCAAGCAAACTCACCTGGGACAGAACATTCTCTTCAATAAATGGTGCCTAGAGAACTGGATATCCACTTGCAAAAGAATGAAAGAGGATCCATATCTCACACCCTATACAAAAATTAACTCAAAATGGATCAAAGACCTAAATATTAGATATAAAACTATAGAAGTTTTAGAAGAAAATGCAGGGAAATATCTTATCAATCTTATAATAGGAGGCGATTTCCTAGACCTTACACCCAAAGCTTGAGTATTGCAGAAAGAAATAAATAAGTGGGAACTCCTCAAAATTAAACACTTTTGCACATCAAAGATCTTCACCAAGAAAGTAAAATGACAGCCTACACAATGGGAGACAATATTTGAAATGATATATCAGATAAAGGTCTAGTATTCATAATATATAAAGAGATTGTTCAACTCAACAACAAAAAGACAGACACCAAATTACAAAATGGACAACAGACATGAACAGACACTTCTCAGAAGAGGAAATACAAATGGTCAAAAGGCACATGAAAAGGTGCTCAACTTCCCTGGCTATTAGGTAAATGCAAATCAAAAGTAAAATGAGATATCATCTCACACCCACCAGAATGGCCATTATCAATAAAACAGAAAATGACAAGTGCTGGAGAGGATGTTGAGAAAGATGCACACTTATCCACTGTTGGTGGGAATGTCAAATGGGACAACCACTATGGAAGGCAGCATCATAGTCAGGTTCTTGTGTCCACTTGGCCAAGTGGTGGTATCTGTTTGTCTGGTTATGCAAGTGCTGGCCTGTCTGTTGCAATAAGGACATTTCATAGAATTAAATCATGATCATGTCAGCTGTATCCACAGTGTCTTCTGCAATGGGTGATGCTTAATCTAATCACTGGGAGCCTTTTAAGGAGGATTCAGAACAGACAGGCTGTCTTCCTTCTTTGGTTGGTGAGTCTCATGTGGAGTTCGTCCAGATCCTCCATCGGAATCGTTGGTCTCACAGCCTGCCCTGAAGATTTTGGACTCTGCATTCCCATGGTTGCATGAGACGCTTTTATAAATTTTATATTTGTGAGTGTTCCCTGTTGATTCTGTTTCTCTGAAGAACCCTAACTAACACAACTTGGTACCAGAAGTGGTTTTTCAGAAACAGAATCTTAAAAATGGGTTTTTATGAATGGTTTTCTACTCTGACTGGACTCAAAGGTACTAAGGACTCTGATTCCCATAATTAGAATGACACTCCCAATCTATGGAGTGAGTTGGAAAAAAAGATAGTCAAAATATCACATTTGATTCTCACAATGCTTCACTTGTACGAAGTCAGGCTCTGGGGGATACTGTTTTTGACACCTTTGCAGAGTTTTGTGGAAATAAGAAGTGTCATGGTTAGGGACACGTGTCAACTTGGCCAAGTTGTGGTACCTGTTTATCTGATTGGGCAAGTGCTGGCCTGTCTGTTGCAATGAGGACATTTCATAGGATTAGGTCATGATCACGTCAGCTGCATCCACAGCTGATTCCATTTGCAATCAGCCAAAGGGGAGTGTCTTCTGCAATTAGTGATGCTAAATCTAATCATGGGAAGCCTTTTAAGGAGGACTCAAAGGAGACAGGTTCCATTCCTGCTTTGGTTGGTGAGCCTCTCCTGCAGAGTTCATCCAGGCCATCCATCAGAGTCGTCGGCTTTGCAGCCTACCCTGTGGATTTTGGACTCTGCATTACTGTGGTCACGTGAGACACTTTTATAAATTTTATATTTGCAAGTGTTCCCTGTTGATTCTGTTTCTCTAGAGAACTCTAACTAATACAAGAGGTATAGTGATGTTGGCTGGTTGTTGTTAGATACACTGGATACATTAAGGAGTGAAAGGGATGGGCTTAAGGCTACAAATGAGACTCTTAAGTGCCGTCTGACAGATGTAGAAGTTTCTGCGAGTATCCTGAAGGAAAATCTTATTTCCTGTAGCCATACACTTGAGATCTCTGAAAATCAGACTCAGAATCTCATTGTTAGAGTAGCAACTTTATAACATAAACTGAAATCTCAATGTTGCATGGTGTCTGCCGATAAAGTAAGGACATTGATTGGAAAGGAGTGGGATCCTGAAAAATGGATGGTGACATATGGATAGATAATGATGTCAGGGGTGAGGTTGAAACCCTAGGTCATGCTGAGTCTTCTCTAGATAACCCTGTAATAGTTTGCCCTGAGGACATAGCCACCCCACCTCCAGCCTGCCTTGAGGAGTTGGCCACCCAACCTCTTCCTGAAGGGATTAGCCCTAGAGTAATTAATCCTGTTTCACCTAATGAAACTGTAAATGAATGCACTGAAGCCAGTGGCTTGGAAGATATTTCTAATTCATTCCATGACCCTCCTCCACAATCCCTCATTTCTTCCAGACCTATAACTAGACTAAAGTCCCAACAGGCCCCTAAAGGTAAGGTACAAATTCACACATGAGTAGATACATTATACTCCAAAAGAACTGTGTGAGAGTTCCAATTTATATAGACAGAAATCAGGGGAATATGTATGGCAATAGATTTTAAGGGTGTGGGATAATGGTGAGAGGAATATAAGGCTGGATCAGGCTGAATTTATTGATATGGGTCCACTAGGCAGAGATTCTTATTAAATGTTATAGCTCAAGGGGTTAGAAAAGGTATTAACAGTTTGTTTGGATGGCTGGTTGAAACATGGATCAAAAGGGGGCTGACATTACCTGAGACTGAAATGCCAGACCTGCCCTGGTGTAATGTAGATGAGGCGATCAAGAGGCTTAAAGAGATTGGAATGTTAGAGTGGATTTATCATGCAAAGTCTGCTCTTACACCCCAGGAATGTCCAGAGGATGCACCTTTTACCAGAAGAGTGAGAAATGAATTTGTGAGACTAGCACCATCATCCCTGAAGAGCCCTGTAGTTGCACTTCTCTGTAGGTCAGATACTACTGTGGGAACTGCTGTCACTGAGCTGGAATCCTTAAACACAATGGGGATGACAGGATCCTGAGTTGACAGAAGCCAGGTGGCAGCACTTAATTACCAAAGACAGGGTAGATGTGGCTATTATAATAGACAGCAAAATCAAAGCAGGAGCCAAAATTAAATGACTCTCAGAAATTTGTGGCATTGGCTAGTAAATCATGGGGTACCTAGAAATACAACAGAGGGGCACTCTACTAAATTCTTGCTTGAGCTGTATAAACAATAGGGTTTTAGGTCAAATGAGCAGAAGTCTGAACTAAATTACAAAGACACAGAGTCACGGCCCCTTAATCAATTTCCAGACTTGAGACAGTTTACAGACCCAGAGCCCCTTGAATGAAGGGGATACCAGGTCCTTTTGGGGGAGAACCCTGTTACACTGCCACAAATTTATACTGTTAATCTTCCTCCAAGTCTTCCCCAAGAAGACCGATGGCCTTTTACCAGGGTAACTGTACACTGAGGAAAAGGAAATGATCAGATATTTGGGGGATTATTAGACACTGGTTCAGAAGTGACATTAATTCCAGGGGACCCAAAGCATTACTCTGGTCCACCAGTCAGAGTGGAGGCTTTTGGAGGTCAGATGATCAATGGATTTTAGCTCAGGTCCATCTCACAGTGGGTCCATGGGCCCCCGGATCCATTCTGTAGTTATTTCCCCAGTTCCAGAATGTATAATTGGTATAGACATACTGAACAAGTGACAGAATCCCCATATTGGCTCTCTAAATCATGCAGTGAGGGCTATTATGGTGGGAAAGGTCAAGTGGAAGCCACTAGAACTGCCCCTACCTAGCAAAATAGTAAATCAGAAGAAATACCGGATTCCTGGAGGGATTGCAGAGATTACTGCCACTCTTAAGGACTTGAAGGAAGCAGGGGTGGTGATTCCCACCACATCCCCATTCAATTCTCCTATTTGGCCTGTGCAGAAAACAGATGGGCCTGGGAGGATGACACTGGATTATTGTAAGCTCTACCAGATGATAACTCCAATTGCAGTTGTTGTTCCAGATGTGGTATCATTGCTTGAGCAAATCAATACATCCCCTGGTACCTGGCATGCAGCTATTGATCTGGCAAATGCTTTTTCTTCAATAACTATTAGCAAGGATCACCAGAAACGGTTTGCTTTCAGCTGACAAGGTCAGCAATATACTTCTCTGTCCTACCTCGGGGGTATATCAACTCTCCAGCCTTATGTCATAATCTTGTCTGCTGGGACCTTGATCATTTCTCCCTCCCACAAGACATCACACTGGTCCATTATATTGATGAACAACATTATAATGTTGTTGGACCTAGTGAGCAAGAAGTTGCAGCTACTCTAGACTTGCTGCTAAGGCATTTGCATGTCAGAGGATGGGAAATATATTTTACAAAAATACAGGGGCCTTCCACCTCAGTGAAATTTCTTGGTGTCCAATGGTGTGGGGCATGTCGAGATATCCTTTCTAAGGTGAAGGATAAGTTGCTGCATCTGGTCCCACCTAAGACCAAAAAAAGAGGCACAATGCCTAGTTGGTCTCTTTGGATTTTGGCAACAACACATTCCTCATTAAGGTGTGCTACTCCAGCCCATTTATCAAGTGACCAGAAAAGCTGTTAATTTTGAGTGGGAACCTGAACAAGAGGAGGCTCTGTGACAGGTCCAGACTGCTGTACAAGCTGCTCTGCCACTTGAGCCGTATGATCCAGAGATCCAATGGTGCTGAAAGTGTCAGTGGCAGAGATGCTGTTTGAAGCTTTTGGCAGGCCCCTATAGGAGAATCACAATGCAGACCCTTAGGATTTTGGAGCAAAGCCTTACTATCTGCTGCAGATAACTACTCTCTTTTTGAAAAACAACTTTTGGCTTGATACTGGACCTTAGTAGAGACTGAACGCTTAACTATGGGCCACCAAGTTAACATGAGATCTGAGTTTCCTATTATGAAGTAGGTGTTGTCTGACCCATGAGGCCATAAAGTTGGGTGTGCATAGCACCACTCTATTGTGAAATGGAAATGGTATATATGAGATAGGGCAAGAGCAGGTCCTGAAGGCACAAGTAAGCTACGTGAAGAAGTGGCTCAAATGCCCATGGTCTCCACTCCTGCCACATTACCTTCTCTTTCCCAGACCAGAGCTATGGCCTCTTGGGGAGTTCCTTACAGTGAATTGACTGAGGAAGAGAAAACTCTGGCCTGGTTTACAGATGGTTCAGTACGATATGCTGGACAGCTGTGGCACTATAACCCCTTTCTGGGGTGTCCTTGAAGGACAGTGGTGAGGGGAAATCCTCCCAGTGGGCAGACTTTGAGCAGTGCACCTGGTTGTTCATTTTGCTTGGAAGGAGAACTGACCAGAGGTGCATTTGTATACTGACTCATGGGCTATTCTAATGGTTTGGCTGGATGGTCAGGGACTTAGAAAGACCATAATTGGAAAATTGGTAACAAAGAGGTCTGGGGAAGAAGTATGTGGATAGATCTTTCTGAGTGGGTTAAAGACATGAAAATATTTGTGTGCCATGTGAATGCACAACAGTGGGTGACTTCAGCAGAGGAAGGTTTTAATAATCACGTGGATAAGATGACTCTTTCTGTGGATACCAGTCAGCCTCTTTCCCCAGTAACTCTTGTCATTACCCAATGGGCTCATGAACAAAGTGGTCATGGTGGTAGGGATGGAGGTTATGCATGGGCTCAGAAACATGGACTTCCACTCACCAAGGCTGACTTGGCTACAGCCACTGCTGAGTGCCCAATCTGCCAGCAGCAGAGACCCACACTTAGCCTGTGATATGGCACCATTCTCCGAGGTGACCAGCCAGCTACACGGTGGCAGGTTGATTACATTGGACCACTCCTTTCATGGAAGGGGCAGTGATTTGTTCTAACTGAATAGACACATACTCTGGATATGGGTTTGCTTTCCTTGCATGCAATGCTTCTGCCTAAATTACCATCTGTGGGCTTACAGAATGCCTTATCCATTGTCATGGTATTCCACAAAGCATTGCTTCTGATTAAAGAACACACTTCACATCAAATGAAGTGTGGGAATGGGCACATGCTCATGGAATTCTCTGGTCTTAACATGTTCCCCATCATCCAGAAGCAGCTGGACTGATAGAACAGTGGAATGACCTGTTGAAAACTCAATTACGGTGCCAACTAGGTGTCAATACCTTGAAAGGCTGGGGTTATATCCTCCAGGAAGTGTATGTGCTCTGAATCAGTGTCTGCTGTATGGTGCTATTTCTCCCACAGCCAGGATCTATGGGTCCAGGAACCAAGGGATGGAAATGGGAGTGATTCCACTCACTATTACCCCTTGTGATCCTCTAGGAAAATTTTTGCTTCCTGTCCCCACAACCCTAAGCTCTGCTAGTCTGTAGGTTTTAGTTCCAAAAGGAGGTGTGCTTCCACCAGGAGAAACATCAATGCTTTAACTGAACTGGAATCTAAGACTACTATTTGGTCACTTTGGGCTACTGATGCCTCTGGATCAACAAGTCAAGAAGGGGATTGCATTATTGTCTGGGGTGATTGACCCTGACTATCAGTGGGAAATAGGACTTCAACTACACAATGGAGATAAAGAAGAGTTTTCCTGGAATATAGGCGATCCCCTAGGGCATCTTTTAGTACTACTATGCCCTGTTATTAAAATCAATGGAAACTGCAACAACCCAATCCAGGCAGGACTACCAATGGGTCTGAAACTTCAGGAATGAAGGTTTGGGTAACCCCACTAGACAAAGAACCAAGGCCAACTGAAGTGCTTGCTAAAGGTAAAGGGAACATGGAATGGGCAGTGGATGAAGGTAGTGATAAATATGAACTATGACCATGTGATCAGTTACAAAAATGAAGATTGTGATGCTGTTTTGTTCCTGTTATACTATTAAGTTGTAAGACATCAAGTTTAAGAAAGAATATTACCCAAGGACTTGCACCGTATTCTGAAGAGATTTAATATGTTTCCAGTTATATGCAGGACAGTTGAGTATTGTTAGGTAAAAAAACCAATGTGTGTTTTATTGTTTTTTTATTTAGAAATTAGGTATGGTTTAAGGTGATAAGTATAGCTGCCCAGTTGACAAGGGGTAGACTGTCATGGTCAGGCTCATGTATCCACTTGGTCAAGATTTGGTACCTGTTTGTCTGGTTAGACAAGTGCCGGCCTGACTGCTGTGATGAGGACATTTCATAGAATTAAATCATGACCACATCAGCTGTATCCACAGCTGATTCCATTTGTAATCAGCCAAGGGGAGTATCTTCTGCAATGAGTGATGCTTAATCTAATCACTGGAAGCCTTTTAAGGAGAATTCAGAAGAGACAGGCTGTCTTCCTGCTTCGGTTGATGAACCTCTCCTGTGGAGTTCGTCCAGACCCTCCATTTGAATCGTTGGCTTCACAGCCTGCCATGTGGATTTTGGGCTCTGCGTTTCCACGGTCATGTGAGACACTTTTATAAATTTTATATTTGTGTGTGTTCCCTGTTGATTCTGTTTCTCTAGAGAACCTTAACTAATACAGGCAGTGTGGTGGTTCCTCAGGAAGCTAAGTATATAATTGCCATATGATGCAGGAATACCATTGCTGGGTATCTACTCAGAGGACGTGAGGGCAAGAACACAAATGGACATTTTTGCACACCAATGTTTATTGCAGCATTATTTACAATTGCCAAGAGATGGAAACAACCAAAATGTCCATCAACAGAAGAGTGGCTAAGCAAGCTGTGGTATATACATACGATAGAATATTATGCAGCTGTGAGACAGAAAGTTATGAAGAATGTAACAACATGGATGGACCTTAAGGACATTATGCTGAATGAGAGTAGCCAGAAACAAAAGGACAAATACTGTATGGTATCACTGATATGAACTAACATTAATGAATGAACTTGGAGAATTTCAGCTAAGAACAGAAGCCATCAGGAGATCAAAATAGGGTAGTTATTGGGTAATTGGAGCTGAAGGTATACAGATTGTGCAACAGAACTGATTGTAAAAATTCAGAAATGGATAGCATAGTACTAGCTGATTGTACACAATAATGTAAGTATACTGGTTGAAGCTGAATGTGAGAATGGTAGAGGGATGAGGACTGTGGGTGCATACTAAACCAGGAGAAAAGATAGATGATAAAGACTGAGATGGTATAATCTAGGAATGCTTAGAGTGTACAATGATAGTGACTAAATGTACAAATTGAAAAATGTTTTTGCATGAAGAAGAACAAAGGAATGTCAATATTGCAGGGTGTTGAAAATAGATGGTAATTCATATTTTAAAACTTTAACTTTTGTGTGAGACTAAAGCAAAAGATGTTTATTTGGTACAAAATTTATATTTTGACTAGTGCATTTTCTAATACAACTTATATGAACAGGTTAATTGAACACCATAAGTACATGGAGCCTTGAATAGGGCATGGGATTTTGTAGTTTTGTCCAGTGTGATGCCCCGAGAAATCCCAGAGTGATTTAAACAATGAATAAAGAAGTATTTGCAAAGTCCCCTTGGGGGAATGGCAAGAAAGGGGGAAAATTCAACTTCCCTATTTGGAGAATTCCTGACATTCTTTCCAGCAATACAGACAACCAAATCAATAGGTTGAGCCCTCAATCTTAGGGTTTGTTCATATGAAACTTATCCCTGCAAAGGATAGGCTAAGCCTACTTCAAATTAGGCCCAAGAGTCACCTCCAGAGAACCTCTTTTGTTACTTAGATGTGGCCCCAGGGACTCTCTCAGCCAATACAGTAAGCAAACTCACCGCTCTCCCTTCTCTATATGGGACATGACTCCCATGTGTATAAACCTCCCTGGCAATGTGGGACAGAAATCCTAGAATGAGCTGGGACTCAGCATCAGGGGATTTAGGCAACCTTCTTGACTGAGGGGGTGAAAAGAGAAATGAGACAAAATAAAGTTTCAGTGGTTGAGAGATTTCAAACAGAGTTGAGAGGTTATCCTGGAGGTTATTCTTATGCATTATATAGATATCCCCTTTTTAGTTTAAACTATATTAGAGAAGCTTGAGGGAAGTGCCTGAAACTGTAAAGCTGTATTCCAGTAGCCACGTTTCTTGAAGATGATTGTATAATGAGATAGCTTTTGCAATGTGATTGTGTGATTGTGAAAACCTTGTGTCTGATACTCCTTTTAGTGGTGGTATGGACAGATGAGTAAAATATGGATTAAAAATAAATAAATAACATGGGGAACAAATGTTAAAATCAGTTGAGTAGATTGAAATACTAGTGATCAATGAAAGAAAGTGGTAAGGGGTATAGAAAAGAATAGAGGGAACAAAGGTTAAAATATATTGGGTAGATGGAAATATTAGTGGTCAATGAGAGGGAGGGGTAAGGGGTGTGGTATGTATGAGTTTTTCTTTTCATTTCTTTTTCTGGAGTAATGCAAATATTCTAATGATCATGGTGAGGAACATACAACTATGTAATGATATTGTGAGCCATTGATTGCACACCAAGTATGGAATGTTCATATATGAAGAATGTTTTTTTTGTATGTTGTTTTGTTTTGTCAGTACAAATAGAAAAAAAGACATATGTGCTGAGTATTTGTATATGTGAAGCTTTGTACCAGATGCTTTAAATAGCAATCACTGCCTCCAAAATGCTGGTATTGGAGATTAGGACAGTGATGGTGATATTCAGAGACTGGGAAAATCAGTTATTTTGAACCTGCCTTCAGATGGGTGAGCATCATTCAGGCCAGTGTATATTCATTTCCTTATAATCCCTGATAATCTATCTATCCTACAGACCCTGGGCATAAACTATCTTCTAAACTATGTGTCACAATTTCTTTGTAAATCAAAAATTATGGCTCAATCATATACTTAGTACCATAGGAAAAAATGATGTCCAGTTTCTGTTCTCTCTTTAAAGGAAACCGCTTTCAGGATTACTCATGCATACATATACAAGAGTAAAATTTGTACTTACATAAGAAAATCTCTGAAAAATATACAGGAACTGTGAACTGTGATTCATTTGAGTTGGAGGTAGAAAAAAGGTGGTGTAGAGATTACATGTAGCATATTTTATTTTGTTAAAAGCAGCTAAGTGCTTGATATTTATAATAGTATATAACTATATAATAGTGAAAATGATCACAAAAATTTAATAACTGTGAGAAGAAATTTATACAAACTTGGAGGAAGAAGTATGATACCAATGAAGAAGCTCAAAGGACAGGCAAGTCAGTATAAAATGAAAGATTCTTCAGGCAAGTAGTATTTGTGTAATAAGGTAAATTCACAAAATGGAATATCTGGCAGCACAGAAGTTCATATGTATACATTATATTATGATATCTTTCATAATCAATATCTATATAAATAAAAATCTCATGCAATATGTGCTTGTATATGCACAGTATATGTGTGTATATCTGTAACTCTTTCCATACATGGTCCAACACACAATAAGAGTAGGTATGAGATTACAAAATATAGAACATAAACATTAAAAGAACTGACAAGACTATGAAAAGTGAGAAAGATGAGAATAGCATCTCACAACTAGGAAGTGGCCTGGCCCTTGTTGCTCAGCCTTGTGAATAATCGCTACACTGCAGGGCTGTTGGAAAGACCAATGCAATGTTCATGTGATGCACATGATAAGAGCACGTAGACTAATAACTCAGTAAGTGGAAAATATTATTAGCTAACAAATTGGCAAAAATATTGGGATAAGTAATGATGGTGAACATTTTCCAGGCTTCACATCAAAGGCATACACAGTCAGGACCATTCAACAACTTTCCTGAATGAATGAGCTGTCAATGAATGGAATGTCAAGTAGCCATTGTGCATATAAATATACAGATCCTGAGAAAGATCTGGTCTGAAGGTACAGAGACACTGGATGTCACTACCTGGGTAGTAGCCCAAACTATGTGCTGTGGATGAGATTCCCAAGGGGTTTACAAAATGCCAGAATCACTAAGACAACTTATGTAAAGTACATGCTTGCTCGCCCCCCCCCCCAAAGAAGCCTACTTCTGTCCCTGCCCCCCAAATGCCCCATCATACCTGTTCCTCCTTCCCTCTCCCCACTTCCTCAAAAATCCAAAAGAGCCCCTACTTCCAGAATGAGCACAGAAAAGGAAGGATGTTGCTGAGAGGAACTTGTCTACTTCTTATAAGCCTGTAGAAGTTGAGAGAATCAGAATGAGTAGGTGAATCTGGGAAAAGGAACCAATGATCAACTCTGATATGCCTCCTTGAAGGGACTGAAAGAATTAAAACAGCCTGAGAAGGAGCTGGTCACAGGTGGGAAGAGTGACACATCTAAAACCTTGAGAAGCAGAAGATTAATACTCTTAGAAATGTTCAGTGGGTCCAGAAACTTGATCTCTGATTAAGTTAGACAAAATTTCACTGGAGGACTGGAAGGAGGTGGTAACAGAGAGCAAAGAGTCATATCTCCAAGTCCCTGGGAGCAGAAGGTGCACTCAGAGATAAAGATGGGAAATGCCATCAGGAGCCTATCAGTTTCCTGCAGCAGATTTCATCTTGGTTCTGCCCAATGAGACAAAGAAAAGGAAAATTCCCACAGGTTTATAAAGCCAAATCCAACCCTGTAATGACCATAAGACTGAACCCAGAGGCTGTGCCATGTTGTGTCTTGGGATCCGGATCTATTGAAGGAATCCAGTCTGCTCTGCAGGGTTATGTGTGTGAAATTCATGCTTATTTATGAGGTTAGAAGTTTATTTTTGTTACTGAATGGCATCCATTTGTTTGAATATACTACTGTTTATTAATCCATTTTATTCTATTGTTTGGGTTGTCTCCATGCTTGATTATTAGGAATAATTTTGCTAGAATCATTCTCATACAACTGTTTTGCTGCGCATTTGTATACATTGTGTTGAGTAAATAGCTAAGAACATAATGGCTAAGCCATAGGATATGTTATATTCAACTTTATTAGGTATTGCCAAAGAGGTGTCCTAAGGGTTTTTTCAATTTGCATTTTCTTCTGTAGAAAGAGACTGTTTTTGACAAGCTTCACAGAAGATTATTTTCTGTACACCCATTTTTGAAGGACGTGATAGTCAGCCATGTCTAAATGACCAATACTCAATAAAACCTCAGGACACCAAAGCACACCAAAGCACAATTGGATCCTCTGGGATTGGAAATATTTTATGCAATTCATACACAGTTCAAAGAGAATAATGTGCTGTCCTCATGACTTCCTCGGGCTACATCAACTAAAAGCCCCAAACCTGGTCTCTGATTGAACACGCCTTATGAGTCTTTACCCATTTCTGATTTTAATCCATATCTGTGCTCTAGGATAAACCATAACTATGAGTATAACAGCTCCATTGAATTCTCTGTGTCCTTCTGGTGGACTATGAAACTGAATGTGGTCTAGGGGACCACCTAATCCTAAAGTGCTGATTAGAAAGCTTTTATTTCCCATCACACTAGTCTGAGATTGGGAAAAAGGAATGCGACAGATTTTGCAGATAATATTGATACAGATTTATGTGAGTCAGGCACTCAGGTCAAGTTCAACATAGTTCCTTTTTAAAAATAAAATGCTTTTAAATGTATATAATGTCCTTACCTTTTCTTTTAAACGTTCAGGCTTATATAGAAAATTTACAGAATAATTTAAAGATAAGCAGAAAAAATTCACACATTATTGCATTCCTGAGACAAAAATTTTTCAATATTTTGGTGCAGCAGTGTTTGGCCTTTGGCCTGAGGAATTTTTATAAACATATTTGTTATCATATCCTGTGAAGTATTTTTCACCCTGATGTTTTATCACTTATTCATATTATTAGAGTCTCTTTTAATATGTCATGCTAACGTTTTTGTACTAGTCTGAGTGGATATCCAGTAAATAACCTGAAGTATTGGATTGGTAAGATGTTTATAGCTTTTTCTTTTCTTTGGTATTATATATAATGCTATTTCAAGCTGGATGCCACAGAGTTTTTTCTTTATAAGAAATATGACTAAATGGAGAACCCTTAAATAGAATAAAGATAAGAGTTATAATATATATTCCCATGTAATTTCCCAAAAGGGTACATTGTTACTGCCTCATAAGTGATTATTTCTCAACAGCCTATCAAGTTTTGGGAACTTGCTTAATTTAATTAGTAAATAAACAAAATGTTACTTTATTTGAATTTTGGTGATTATTACAGGTATTGTAGAATATTTCACAGTTTTTTCCCTCTTTGGGGGTTTTTCATTCCTGTTTTTTTGCCACTTCTCCCAGCACCCCTTTTTCTGAGAAAAAGCTCAATTTACATCTACCCTTTATAAATTTTAAAACAAACATTTTTTCATATTTGTGGGAAATATTTTTCTTCATGTTTTTATTTTATATCATTGGTTGTAGGATTTATATTTTGAGAAAAAAAATCTTTTTGATGTTTTTATTTTCCTTTGTGGTTGATTTCATTTTTCTCCTTCAAAGATGTTTAGGCTTTATTTTCTTTTAAAAGAACTTTCTTATAGTAACACACTTCAACATAATATTTCCCATTTTAAACATTTTCTCGTGAGCAATTCACGGTACTAATTTAATTTACAGTATTGTATTACCAGATGAATATCATTTTCCCAACTTTTTTTTTTTTTTTTTTTTACCTCCCTGGAAGTTGCAGTCAGTTCAGCTCTGCTCCAAGACTCTGTTCTGTCTCTCTCACTCCAGCTTTCAGGCCTGGATCCACTGCTGAGCTTTCCCTTTCCATGTCACTTTTCTCCCCCAGTCCCTTCTGGGTTAGGAGATTAAGGACCACACCCTGATTCTGTTTTCCAAAGAGTCAGTTAGGGTTGATGTTCTAAAACATCCAGTAGTTACATTTAGATGCACCGACAATCAGGCCCCAGGGACCCACACTGGAAGTGCATGTGGGTTGCCAACCCAATTCATAAATGCAGGTGGATTCGGTCCCAGGAAGCTGTACTTGTGTGCACGTGGGCTGCTGAGCTACCACTGAGAGTCTCACACACTGCCACACGTGTGCAAGCGTTGGGGAATGATTGGACCAGTGTTTTTGTCCTATTGCTCTCTTGATGTTTGCATTCTTTGAGTAGTTCTCTAGTCTGAATCATCCTCCAGAGTTTTGAGAAAGTTTATTCTACCCTTTTGTTGCTGTTTGTAAGACACGCTCACAAATATTTGACACCACTATTTTTTTTTTTTACTTTTTTTTTTTTTTACATGGGCAGGCATCGGGAATCAAACCCGGGTTCTCGGGCATGGCAGCGAGCATTCTTACCTGCTGAGCCACCGTGGCCCACCCTGACACTGCTATTTTTATGATACCATACCTCTATCATGAGAGTTTTGTACCTTAACTTGCCTTTTTTCTTGATTTGGCACTCACGCATTATTGCAGCCCACTCACTGTTTTCTGGAGCTCTGAAAAAAATGACTCTGTTTTTGCTAGTTATCAAGATGTTTTGTGGGTTCCTGAACACTAGTGTTTCTTATTTTGTGGTCTCAGTCAGCAGAAACCATCACATACTACTTTTTCATTAAAAAGTGGATATTACCTTTGTAGCGGAGATGTCTCCCAGGCTCTACGTGAACCAAGGGATCAAACTGACATTATGTTTCTTCTAATGTGAGACAATGGAAAGAATAAAACCATGACTGTAATATTTTGATCAAAAATATTTTATATATTTCTAATCATGAGGAAACAATTAGGTAAACTTAGATTGTAGGAGTCAACAAAATAACTAGTCTTAAGATTTTGTATTCGTAAAAGTCATTGCCATAAAAAAACAAAAAGGAGGCAGGGCAGGAGTAAAGATCTAGATTAAAGGTAACTTGATAGGGCAGGCATCGATATTTTCACTATCTTGATTACACAGACACTTTCATGAATATGCATATGTTAAAACTCATCAAAATGTACATATTAATTTATCATGTATTATACATGAATTATACTCAATAAAGCTGTTAAAAAATCTGGAGGACTTTCTTGAACTGTATCCTTAACAAATACAAATTGATAACTGTG
The DNA here is from genome assembly GCF_023851605.1 of Tamandua tetradactyla. Lineage (NCBI taxonomy): Eukaryota > Metazoa > Chordata > Mammalia > Pilosa > Myrmecophagidae > Tamandua > Tamandua tetradactyla. Next base: position 14,364,644 of record NC_135338.1, read on the forward strand.
CAAATTTGGAAATATGTAACCCAGAAAAGCCATGTTTTAAACCTGGTCTAATCCTGTGGGGCCAGCCATTTCTTTTAATCTTAACTCAGCATTGTAAGGCAGAAACATGATTAGATTATCTCCACAGAGATGTTCCATTCCCAATTTTGGGCCTTTTATTAGATCTAAATGAGATTACACCCATTCAAGGTGGGTCTTGATTAATTTTCTAGAGTCCTTCAAAAGGAGAAATATTTTGGAGAAACTTCAGAGCTGATGCAGATGCTTGGAGGTCAGTTTCTTCAGAGGTGACAAAGACATGAATGTTTGGAGATGCTTGGAGTGCTGGCAGAGAATCTCAGCAGACATTGTCCTGCAGAAGTTGCCATGTGCCTTTCCATGAGGTGCTACGCAAGCTAGAACCTGAAGAGAGCTGAGGGAAGGCAAGAGTTGAAAGCCAGGCTTGGAGAAGCAAACTGAACATAGGAACAGAGTCTGAAGGCAATGGAGAAGCCAGCCACATGCCTTCCCAGCTGACAGAGTTGTTCCAGACAGAATCAGGCATTCTTGAGTGAAGGTAACCGCTTGTTCGTGCCTTACTTTGACATTTTCTTGGCCTTAGAACTGCAAACTTTAACTTAATAAATTCCCATGATAAAAGTCATTTTATCTCTGGTGTCTTACATTCCAGCAGCATAACAAACTAATACAAAAATGCATGCATCTTAGTTAGAAACTGATTTTTGAACAAAAGATTGGAGAAATTAAAGGATGGGTATTAAATATTATTAAAAATTGTATTTCTTGAATTTAATAATGATACTGTGATTATATTGGATAGATCCTTATTTTTAGGTCATTAAAACTAACATAGTTAACAGGAAGGACCCATGGATTCTGAATTTTCTATTAAACCATTTCTATTTAAATGGTTTAGCAAAACAAATGAAAAATAAACAAAATGAATATATATAGAGAAAGAAAAATAAGGCAATATGGAAAATACATTGAATTGGACAATCTAAGGACTGGATATATAGGTTTTACTTATACTATTCTTTAAATTTTACTGCATGTTTGAAATTAAAAAAGAAAAAGAATTGGAAGGCAAATGTGTTTGCTCCTGGAGAGATGAATTGGTAGAGTTAAGTGAGATGTGAGTTGAGTTGGGACAGACTTAAAGACACTGCCAATTATTGTTATACCTTTATATATTGTGTACATTACTTTGTAAAAAAAACCATTAAATATATAGTGTAAAATCATGCAGAACAGGTAATTTTCCCTGCCTTTGCCACCACGCTCCTTCCTCAAAACATGAGATTGGATAAGATTTTACAACATAATATTTCTTGAGAGCATGTGAAAACTCTAAGTAATTTCTAGTATTTCTTATCAATCTTTAATAGGGTAACACACTTTAAATAAAATAACTAGAAGTGATATCATCAACATGACAACATAAGACATCCCCTCCTCTCAGAATTAACAAATAAAACGACAAATCCTACATGCTTAGATCTCTGGATTATGGCAGACTAGAGAATTATTCTGTGTTCTAGTTTGCTAGCTGCTGGAATATAATATACCAGAAACGGAATGGCTTTTAAAAAGGGGAATTTAATAAATTGCTAGTTTACAGTTCTAACGCCGAGAAAATGTCCCAATTAAAGCAAGTCTATAGAAATGTCCAATCAAAGGCATCCAGAGAAAGACACCTTGGTTCAAGAAGGCTGATGAAGTTCAGGGTTTCTCTCTCAAGTGAGAAGGTACATGGTGAACATAGTCAGAGCTTCTCTCTGTCAGCTGGAAGGGCTCATGGTGAACACGGTCAGGGTTCCTCTCTCATCTGGAAGGGCACATGGCGGACATGGCATCATCTGCTAGCTTCTTCTCCTGGCTTCCTGTTTCATGAAGCTCCCCAGGAGGCATATTCCTTCTTCATCTCCAAACGTTGCTGGCTGGTGGACTCTCTGCTTCATTGTACTGTGGCATTCTCTGCTCTCTCATATTCTCTCACTTTCTCCAAAATGTTTCCACTTTTATAGGATTCCAATAAACTAATCAAGACCCACCCCAATGGGTGGAGACATGTCTCCCCTAATCCAGCTTAACAACCACTCTTGATGAAGTCACATCTCCAGGAAGATGATCTAATTATAGTCTCAAACATACAGTGCTGAATAAGGATTAGAAGAAATGGCTGCCTTTACGAAATGGGATTAGGATTAAAACATGGCTTTTCTAGGGTACATACATCCTCTCAAACCAGCACAGTCTCTAAGCACTGAATCAAATAAAAAGAAAAGAAAAACACCAAATCACCTAGGAGATATGCTTTCTAGACACATCAGTACAAACAACTCCCCCTCTCTTTGTCCCAAGCACTTTGGGAGATGCACAGAGGCAGCCTGGAGCACTCTTGCCACACATGAGCACCACAGAGCCACACAAAGCAGAAATTATAACCACACAAGTATCCAGGCAAAGGGGCCCAGGCCCACAGTGACCCAGGGTGGAATAGAAGCATATGAGGATGCAAAAGTGCCCCCAGGGAAGAAAACACAGCAGCAATGTTTGTAAAAGGTGCACACACTCAGTGCAGCCCCTGTTTATTAAAACATGTAAGTGTGTAACAGATATTTCTGGATCCCCAGGGTGTGATTCCAAGTATAGTGGGTGTGAAGTACTGTTGGATATGATGAGTCTCAGAACAGACAAGTGTAAGGAAAATGGGACACCAATTGAGAGCAGGAATTCAAATCAGGCATAGGTACTTATGAGAAAATTATGCACAAAAACAAAACAGATAAAAATTCTTGGGAAGGATCAGAGGAAAGGAAGCTTTTTACGGGAGGTGAAACAGTTGCATTGAAGAGTGCAGTCTTAAAAAATTTATGGCAATTCCAGGGTAAGAATCAGGAGCATAAAAGCTGAGAAAATCTGAACAGATGAGCAAGCCTACTCTAAAAGAACAGAATAAGCTTTACTAAACATCAAAAAAAGAGTGAAAGCACAAGCCCAAACAACAATATAACCATACATTGGCTGACAAAAGAAGTCTCAATGAATTTTAAAAGATTGAAATCATAAAGATTTAAAAGATTGAAATTATACAGATTGTGCATCAGGACAGATTTAAAAAATTCAGAAATGGATAGCACAATACTTCCTGAATGGAGCACAATAATATAAGTACGCTGAATGAAGCTGAATGTGATTATGATTAAGGGAGAAAGGCTGGGGGCACATATGAAACCAGAAGGAGAGATAGAGGATAAAGACTGAGACAGTATAATTTAGGAATGCCAGGAATGGGCAATGATGGTGATTAAATATACAAATAAAAAATATTTAAGCATGAGGGAGAACAAATAAATGTTAATATTGCAGGATGTCAAAAATAGATGGTGTAAAGGAAAAAGGACAATCAATGCAAGCTAGGGTCTATAGTCAACAGTAATAAGTAATAGGTTTCCACTGAATGATACAAAGGCATTATGTCAAAACTAAATGTCAACAAGTGAGGGGGCATGGGGAAGGGGTTCTTTGTGGAAGAAAAGGAAACATCATATAGATTATGGTAGTGAAGGATGTCTAAACACTTAGGTTGGATTGCATGGTGTGTGAATACAACTGTTTAAAAATGAACAAACAGAAACAAGTCCTAGAGAGAATGCAAAGAAAGAGATGTTACTTATTCACTGTCAGTAGGGAAACTGGGAGATGCAAACCCTTGGAGGGCAGTGTGGTGGTTGCACAGGAAGCTAGGAGTGGGGTCACCATATGTTCCTGAAATCCCACTGCTCGGTATATTCCTGGAGAAACTTAGTGTGGAGACACAAATGAACATTTGCATACCGGTGCTTATGGCAGCAGTGTTTGTGATCCACAGTGGAGGAGGTGGCCTAAGGGTACAAAGACTGAGGGGAAACTATGGTGTATACATACAATGCACTACTGAGTGACTGCAAGAAGAAATGAAGTTGTGAGGCATGCAACTAGGTATATGAACCTTGAGGACTGTACATTAATTGAAATATCAGGAACAAAAAGACAAATATTGTCATGCCTCAATCATATGGAGGAACTATAATATAAAAGCATGGTGAACTGAAGTCAAGAACATGGGTGATCAGTTTGGGGCCTATTGTAAAGGATCCTAGATTTTAGCTCTTACAGCAGTCACATATATTCAGTAGGTGTAACTGTTATTTCTAAATTCTGAGATACTGAGCTGTTTGTTTATTAGAATACAGTGTAAAGGAAGATATCATCCATATTTTAAACTTTCAATTTCATGTGAGACAAAGGGAAAGATGCTTATTTGGTGCAAAATTTATATTTTAGGTAGTGCATTTCCTAATTTAACTTGCATGGCCAGTTCAGTTGAACACCATGAGTGGGATTTCATTGGTTTGTCCAGTAGGCTAAGCCTACTTAAAATTAGGCCTAAAAGTCACTTCCAGAGAACCTCTTTTACTGTTCAGATGTGGACTTTCTGTCTAAGCCAAATCAGCAGATGAACTCACTGCCCTCTCCCCTGCATTAGACATGACTCCCAGGGGTGTGAATCTCCTTGGAAACGTGGGACAGAACTCCCAGGATGAGCTGGGACCTGGCATTAGGCATTAAGAAACACTTCCTCACAAAAGAGGGAAGAGAGAAATGAGGTTATTCTTACACATTACATAGATATCCCTTTTTAGTTTATGGTGTATTGAAGTGGCTGGAAGGAATTACCTGAAACTGTTGAGCTGTGTTCCAGTAGCCTTGAGTTTGGAAGATAATTGTATAATGATATAACTTTTACAATGTGACGGTGTGATTGTGAAAACTCTTTATCTGATGCTCCTTTTATCCAGGTTATGGACAAATGAGGAAAAAATGGATAAAAAATAAATATTAGGGGGGAAAAGGGTAAAATAAATTGGGTAGATAGTAATACTAGTGGCCAATGAGAAGGAGGGCTAAGGGGTATGGTGTGATGAATTTTTTCTTTTTTCTTTCTCTTCCTGGAGTAATGCAAATGTTTGAAAAAATGATCATGGTGATGAATACACAACAATGTGATTATATTGTGAGCCATCAATTGCACACCATGTATGGAATGCATGTGTGTGAAGATCTCTCAAAAAAATAAAAGAAGTGAGTCAAGGACTGATGTGGTTTGGGTTGCCAGGAAAATACAGAATTCCTAAGTATATTTGAATTTCACATGAACAATGAACAACATTTTAAGTTAACTGTATTATCTCAACACTTCAAATTAAATTAGGTCTCATCTTGTTTTATAAAATTGTTTTGTAGTTGTAGGTTTACAGAAAAATCATGCAGAAATAAAGATTTCCAATATAACCCCCCCCATATATTCACTTTTCCTTGTTACTGAACTGTTTGCATTAGTACAGTACATTTGTTACAATTGATGAACCAAAATTAATATGATTATATAATTAACTAAAGTTCCTAGTTTACATTAGGGATCACTATTTGTTTTGTACAATTCTATTTTTTTTAAAGCCATTTTGTTGTGGTAACATATCTAAAACATATAATTTTCCATTATAACCATTTTCAAATAACTCAGTGATATGGTTTCCTCATTTTTCATTGCTAACTCTACCTAGTCTAGTACTGATAAACAAATTTAGAATTAGGGGAGATGAGGACAATCTGTGGAAGAGGCTAGAAGTATTGGGCAAAAGGAAAGTTAGTGGTGGGGTCTACAAGACTAGGAAAAAAAGTATTTCAGGAGACTCTTACCAGCTAAGTCAAATGCTGCTCATAGATCAGGTATGTTGGAGATTGAAAATACCTGTTGCATTTAGCCAAGCAGATTATCATTGATAAACTTCAGAAAAGAGGTGTTCATGGGTGTTCTAGTTTGCTAGTTGCCGGAATGCAACACACCAGAGACAGATTGGCTTTTAATAAAAGGGGATTTATTTTGTTAGTTCTTCAGAGGAAAGGCAGCTAACTTTCCACTGAGGTTCTTTCTTACGTGGGAAGGCACAGGATGGTTTCTGCTGGTCTTCTCTCCAGGCCCCTGGGTTCCAACAGCTTTCCCTGGGGTGACTTCTTTCTGCATCTCCACAGGCCTGGGCTGAGCTGCGAGTGCTGAGATGAGGTATGTTGAGCTGCTTAGGCTGTGCTACATTGCATTCTTTCATTTAAGCACCAGCCAATTAAGTCAAATGCCACTCATTGCAGCAGACACGCCTCCTAGCTGACTGCAGATGTAATTAGCAACAGATGAGGTTCACGTACCATTGGGTTATGTCCGCAGCAACAAAACTAGGTTTGCTTACCTGGCCAAGTTGACAACTGAATCTAACTAACACATGTCCATCCCTTATCAACTTGGCAACTTCAAGCATCACCTTAAACAGGTGCAAAAAATTCTCTTCTTGCTGTGGACCTGTGAATCTCAAAACAAGTTGTCTGGTGCCAAGATGCAAAGGAGGATATTCACAGGATATAGGTTTTCATTTCCATAGGGAGAAATTGGAAGAATACAGATGTAAAACCTGCAGGGCAAACACCACTGGATTTCGAAGTCTGAAAGTCATTCATCCTTCGGTTATAGAAAGTGGCAGTCCCACCCTTTCCGAGGGCCTATGCAGTGGCCCACCTCTTTCCAAATCAACCTCGGGGAACATCGAGGAGACCACCTCTCGGCTCCACTCTCTCCAGGCATCAGGGCCACCCCTGGGCTCTCTGCCATTTCTGGGGCACACGCTCAACCCCTCCATGTGGTGGCAGCCAGGCTCTCCCAGTCCCCCAAGGAGCATGCTCTGTCTTCTCCAAGGCCTGAGGCTACACAACTCTTCCACTGCAATAAGATGAGAGGCTCATCCTCACCCTTCAGGGTAAACTCACCCTATCCATGTATATGGGTGGGTCCACTCTCCTGGCCGAGGTTTCTTGGCTTCAGACCCGAGCTTCCATGGTTCTCACTCTGCAAACTCCAATCTCTCCCTTTTGTGTCCTCCTTTGTCAAGATTGGCAGTGGTTCCATTTACACCAACAGTCCCTTCATGCACGCCAGGACTTCATCATTCTCTTCACAATTCCTCCAAAGTCTTCCTCTTAGGCACCTAAAACACTGTTCCAACATATCTGGTATTTGCAAACTGCAGCAGCACCCCACTCTCTGGTACCAAATCTGTTCTAGTTTGCTAGCTGCCGGAATGCAACACACCAGAGACAGATTGGCTTTTAATAAAAGGGGATTCATTTTGTTAGTTCTTCAAAGGAAAGGCAACTAACTTTCCACTGAGGTTCTTTCTTACGTGGAAGGCACAAGATGGTCTCTGCTGGTCTTCTCTCCAGACCCCTGGGTTCCAACAGCTTTCCCTGGGGTGACTTCTTTCTGCATCTCCAAAGGCCTGGGCTGAGCTGTGAGTGCTGAGATGAGGAATGCCGAGCTGCTTAGGCTGTGCTACATTGGGTTCTCTCATTTAAGCACCAGCCAATTAAGTCAAATGCCACTCATTGCAGCAGACACGCCTCCTAGCTGACTGCAGATGTAATTAGCAGCAGATGAGGTTCATGTACCATTGGGTTATGTCCGCAACAACAAAATTAGCTATGCTCACCTGGCCAAGTTGATAACTGAATCTAACTAACACAATGGGGTTTTGACTATGAAAACTTGATTTGTAGTGGGTTCAAGAGAGATTGGAGAGGCCTCTCACCTTCCTCACCTCTGTGGCCTCTTGTGTTCCTCACCTCAGTGTTTGAGAGCATGCCCACATGTCCTCTTACATGTGTTCTCAATAAATTTCCTATCCAATTACACTTTGGGCTGTACCCCTAATTTTTTTCTCATGGCAATGGCCCAAAACTTGGAAGCCAAAATATGGCAACAAATATTGGTGAGTGGTAACATTACTACTGAGTCCACAGAAATAAAATAGATTAGAAGAGAAGGAACTACTGTAGGCCAACAAATTAGGCAATCTAGATTAAATGAGTAAACTCCTAGAAAAAAATGGAACAACGTACACTCACCGAACACGAAATAGGAGATTTCAAAAGATGAATTACAATTAAAGACATTGAATCAGTCATCAAAAACCTCCTAGAGAAAAAACAGGACCACAGGTAAAAACCATCAACGATTCATGAAAAATTAATACCAATCCTATTCAAACTCTTCCAAAAAAGTGAACAGAATGGAAGACTCTCTAACTCATTCTGTGAGGCTAACATCACCGTAAAAGCAAAGCTAGTGACACAACACTACATGAGGGAATTGCAGACCAATTTCTCTCATGAATATATAAGCAAAATCCTCAACAGAAAACTAGCAAACTAAATCCAAAAGCACATCAAAGGAATCATTCACCATCATCAAGTGGATTTTATTCAGGGTATACCTGGGCATTTCAACAAGGAAACCAATTAATGTAATTGGTTTACAAAATGAAAGGAAAAACCACATGACAATCTTTACTGATGCAGAAAAGGCATTTAACAGATTTCAGCATCCTCATTTGATAAAAAAATATATAAAAAAATAGGAATAGATGAAATTTCTTCAACATGATAAAGGGCACATATGAAAAAACTACTGCTGACAATTACAGTCAATGGTGAAAGCCTGAAAGCCTTCCCTCTAACATCTGGAACAATACAAGGATGGCCACTGTCACCACTGTTATACAAAATTGCACTGGAAGTGTTAGCAGAGCAAGTAGGCAAGTGTGATGGTTAGTTTCTGTTGTCAGCTTAGCAAGGTGATGGTGCTCAGTGGTCTGGTCAGGCAAGCACTGGCCTAACTGTTGCTGCAAGGATATTTCATGGCTGGTTGAAAAGCCAGCTGACAATTATTAAATTGTCAGTTGATTGCAGATGTGGCTGATTACATCTACAATCAGCTAAGGGCATGTGGCTGGCAAATGAGACAATCCAATCCATTTGGGTTTGATCCAATCAGTTGAACATTGATTGAATCAAACCAGTGCTTCTTCAGCCAATGAGACTCTCCTGTGAAGTTTGTGAGAAACTTTATTGGAAATGCCAGCTTCACAGACTGACCTACAGATTATAGACTCTTCCATTCCCATGGTTGTGTGGCACACCTTAATAAATCTCATATTTACAGATGTCTCTTGTTGGTTCTATTTCTCTGGAGAACCCAGACTAATACAGCTTCGTAACAGGAGTATGGCACTTCTTGAGGAAAAGACTCTTAAAAATGGATTTTTTTTTTAAATGACTGTATTTCAAATAATCAAGAATGCACTCACAGGCCATGGGGTAAGTTGGCAATAGAAATGAAATATGCAAAATAACATCATCTGATTCTGCTAATTGTATGCTTATATGAGGCAAGGTTCTGGGTGAGAGTGGTTTTGACACCTTAATTGAGTTTTGTGGAATTAAGCTCTATAATGATGTTGGCTTGTTACTGTCAGATTTGCTAGATATATTATGAGGGAAAGTGATGAGCTGAAGCCTTCAAATCTGCAACTTGATTCCTATATGAAGTGTGTGTTCTGAAAGAAAATCTCATTTTCTACGATCTCAGACTTGAGACGTCTGAAAACCAGATGTACAGGCTCAGTGTGCAAGTAGCTGATTTACAAGATAAACTAAAATCTCAAACTTGCAGGGTGTCTGCTGTTAAAGTAAGGAATTTGAATGGGATCCTGAAACTTTTGATTGGGAAATATGGCTTGAAAATGATTGCAAGGAAGATGTGGAAACCCTGGGATCTGTGAGCCTTTCCTAGGTAGACTTTAATGACTTAATCTCCAGCTTGCCTTGAGGAAACAGTTTCTCTGCCTCCAGTCTGCCCAGAGGAATCTGCCAGCCAACCTCTACCTAAGCATGTTAATTCTTCAGTGACTGCTCAGCCTGTAACCACCTTCCCTACAGAAACAGCCCTCACTCCTCTGGAGCAATTAATCCTGTTTCACCAGATGAAACCACAATGGAATGCCTTATACATACGTCATTGCTTCTGATAAAGGAACCCACTTCATAGCAAACAAAGTGTGGGAATGGGCACATGCTTATGGAATTCTCTGGTCTTACCATGCTCTCTATCATCTAGAGGCAGCTGGGTTGATAGAATGGTAGAATGGTATTTTGGAGAAACTATTACAGCACCAACTAGATGGCAATTCCGTTGCTGAGGTAGGGAAACGTTCTCTAGGAGGCTGTGTACGCTCTGAATCAGTGTCCACTGTATGATGCTGTTTCTCCCATAGCCAGGATTCATGAATCCAGGAACCAAGGAGTTGAAATGAAAGTGGCACCACTCGCTATCACTCTTAGTGACCCACTAGAAAAACTGTTGCCTCCTGTACCTGAAACCTGAAGTTCTGCTTGTCTTAGTTTCAAAATAAGGAGTGCTCCTACCAGGAGACACAACAATGATTCCATTTAAGTGGAAGCTAAGACTGACACCCGACCACTTTAGGCTTCTCATGCCTCTAAATCAACAGGCAAGAAAGGGGATAACTGTATTGTCTGGGGTGATCGATCCTGACTATCAAGGGGGAAATAAGACTGTGACAACACAATGGAGGTAAATAAGGGTTTTCCTGGAATACAGGAGATACCCTAGGGTATCTCTTAGTACCATAATGCCTAAACTCAATGGAAAACCCAATCCAGGCAGCAATACCAATGGCCCAGAAACTTTATGAATGAATGTTTGGGTCAATCCACCAGGCAAAGAACCATGGCTGGCCAAAGTGCTTGCTGAAGGTATAAAGGGAACATAGAATGGGTAATGAAAGATGGTAGTGATAAATATGACCATGTGACTAGTTATAGAAATGAGGACTGTGATGGTATGAATATTTCCTTCTTGTTTTGCTATGAGTATGTTTGTATTTGTATATAAAGCAAATATCTTGTTTTACTCTTGTCATATGACACAAATTGTATATTTTATGTTATAGTATTTAAGTTATAGGATATATATGTTACCTAAGGAATTGCACACTATCCTGGAGAGATTTAGAGCATTTCTGGTTGTATGTAAGACAGGTATTATTAAGTATACATATGTTTGTTATTATGTTCTATTTAGAAGTTAAGAATGTCTCCAGGTGATATAGCTGCCAAGCTGACAAGGAGTAGAATGTGATGGCTAAGTTCTGGTGTCAACTTGACCAGGTGATGGTGCCCAGTTGTGTAATCATGCAAGCACTGAACTGACCACTGCTGCAAGAATATTTTGTGGCTGCTTAATAAGCCAGAAGGCTGCTTTATTAAATCACCAGCCCGTTGATTGAGCTATGGCTGATTACATAAAAAATCAATGAAGAGCATGTCTTTGGCAAATGAGGAAATCCAATCATCTTGGTTTAATCCAATCAGTTAAAGACTTTTAAGGAAGAAGAGAGAATTTTCACTGCTTTTTCAGCCAGTGAGCTTCCCCTGTGGAGTTCATCCAGTCACCTCATTGGAATTGCCAGCTTCATTAGCCTTTCCTACAGACTTTGGACTCTTCCATTTCCATGGTTGCATGAAACATCTTTATTAATCTCATATGTACAGATATCACCTGCTGGTTCTGTTTCTCTAGAGAATCCAGACTAATACAGCAAGGAAAATAAATAAAAAGAAACAAAATTAGAAAGGAAGAAGTTAAACTTTCACTATTAGCAGATGACACGATTCTGTATACAGAAAGTCCCCAGAACTACAATAAAGCATCTAGAGCCAATAAATGAATTCAGAAAACTGTTGGGATACAAATTCAACATGCAAAAGTCAGTCATGTTTCTGTATACTAGTAGTGAATAATCTGGGGAGGATGTAAAAAAAATTAATTTACAATAGTAATTAAAAGAATAAAATATTCAATTCCATTAATCAATATATCTATCTTTATGCCAGAACTATGCTGTTTTGACCACTGTAGCTTTGTAATATGCTTTAAAGTCAGGTAGTGTGAGACCTCCCACTTCATTTTTATTTCTCAAGATAGTTTTAGCTATTTGGGGCACCCTTCCCTTCCAAATAAATTTGGTTATTGGTTTTTCTATTGCTGCAAAAAATGTTTTTCAGATTTTAATTGGTATTGCATTGAATCTACAAATCAATTTGGGTAGAAAGGACATCCTAACTATATTTAGTCTTCTAATCTATGAGATGTCATCTGACACCCACTAGAATGGCCATTATCAGAAGACAGAAAATGACAAGTGCCAGAAAGGATGCAGAGAAAGATTCATAATTATCCACTCGGTGGGAATGTAAAATGTTACAACTACTACGGAAAGCATTTGGACAGCTCCTCAGGAAGCTAAGTATAGAATTGCCATATGATCCAGCAATCCTATTATGAGGTATATATTCAGAGGACCTTAGGGCAAAGATATTTGCACACCAAAGTCTATAGCAGCATTATTTACAATTTCCAAGAGATGGAAACAGCCAAAGTGTCCATCAATGGATGAGTGGTTAAACAAGCTGTGGTACATACACATGTGTAATATTACACAGGTGTGAGAAAGAATAAAGTCATGAAGGACATTATAACATGGATGAACATTGAGGACATTTTGCTGAGCGAAAACAGCCAGAAAAAAAAAAAAGACAAGTGCTGTATGGTCTCATTAATATGAACTAACATTAATGAGCAAACTTTGAGAATTGAATTTAAGAACACAGGTCAAGAGGTAGAAACAGGATAGCGACTGGGCATTTGGTGCTAAAGGAATACAGACTGTGTAACAGTACTGATTGTAAAAATTCAAAAATGGATAGCACAATGCTACCTGATTGTAGCAAAAAAGTATAAATGCACTGAATACAGGTGAATATGAGCATGATTGAGGGAGAAGGGTTGGGGGAAAGTATGAAACCAGAGGAAAAGATAGAGGATAAAGCCTGAGATGGTATAATTTAGGAATGCCTGATGTGGACAATGATGGAGATTAAATGTACAAACAAAAATACTTTTTTGCATGAGTGGGGACAAATGAATGTCAATATTGCAGTGTGTTGAAAATAGAGGGTATATGGGAAAAAGTACAATCAATTCAAGCTAGGGTCTATAGTCAACTGTAACATTGTAATATGCTTCCACTAAATGTAACAAAAGCATTATGCTAAAACTAAATGTCAAAAGGCAGGCAGCATGGGGCATTGGAATGGATTTTTTGTGGAAGAAAAGAAAATGTCTTCATATAGATTATAGTGGCAAGGATCTGTCTATACACTTAGGTTGGATTGTATGATGTGTGAATAAAACTGTTTTCAAAGGAACATAAGGAAACATGTGCCAGGGAAAATGTGGATAAAGATATGTACCAATTCACTGTTGGTAGGGAAACTGAGAGGTGCAGCCCTTGGAGGGCAGTGTGGTGGTTCCACAGAGACTAGGGGTGGGTTTGTCATATGATCCTGAAACCCTGTTGCTCAGTATATATCTGGAGGAACTGAAAGTGGGGACAAGAATGGACATTTGCACATGGGTGTCTCTTGTGGTAGTGTTCATGATCCACAGTGGAGGAGATGACCTAAGGGTACAATGAGTGAAAGTGGGAAATATGGTGTACGCATGCAATGGGCTACTGAGCGGCCACAAGAAGGAATGAAATTGTGAGACATGTAACTAGGTGTATGAACCTTAAGGACCGTATGTTGTATGAAATATCAGGAACAAAAAGGCAAATGTTATCATGCTTTAATCATATGGACTAACTATGATATAAAATCTCAGTGGGGTGGTGTGATGGTGGCTCAGTGGCAGAATTCTTGTCTGCCATGCCAGAAACCAGAGTCTGATTCTTGGTGCCTGCCTATGCAAGCAAAACAAAACAAAAACAAAAACAAAAAACCACAACAACTCAGTGAACTGAAGTTGAGAACATGGGTTATCAGGTTGAGGCCTTTTTTAAAGGGTCTTAGATTGTGAGCTCTTCCAGCAGTCACATGTATTCAGGAGTTGTAACTGTTGTTTCTAATTTCTGAGATACTGAGCTGTTTGTTTATAGCCTGGTCACTCCCAAAAAATGTGGGTATTTATATGACATATGAGACCCAGAGTTAGATGTCTGAAGTTTTGAAAGGCAGCAGTACTCCATATAGGAACAATTTAAAAAGTTGAATAAGTGATCGTGTTTTGAGTACAGATATTAAGGAAGCTGATCTGGACAGGACTAAGATAAATCAGAATCCATATTTTAAAGCTTCAGCTTCTGTGTGAGACCAAATGGAGAGGTGTTTAATTGGTGCAAAATTTATATTTTGGGTAATGCATTTGCTAATTTAACTTGTAGGGTCAGTTTAGTTGAACACCATCAGGGCATGGAATTTTGAACAGGGCATGATGAGATTTTGTTGGTTTGTCCATGTTAGTTTGGTGCCCAAATATATCCCAGAGTAATTTGGGCAGTGAATAAAGAAATATTTGCAAAGTCCCCTTGCAGGACTGGGGAGAAACGAGGAAATAGTCAACTTCCCTATTTGGAGGATTTCTGATATTCTTGGAAGCAGTGGGGACAAGCAAATCAATAAGCCCAGTCTTTGATCTTGGGGTTTGTCCCTATGAAACTTATTGCTGCCAAGGATAAGCTAAGCCTACTTAAAATTAGGCCTAAAAAGTCACCCCTAGATAACTTCTTTTGTTGCTCAGTTGTGGCCTCTCTCTCTAAGCCAACAAATCAGGTGAACTCACTACCCTCTCCCTTACATCAGGCATGACTCCCAGGAATATAATCTCCCTGGCAATGTGGGACAGAAATCCCAGGATTTGCTGGGACCTGGCAATCAGGCATTGAGAAAGCCTTCTTGACCAACAGGGGGAAGAGAAAAATGAGACAAAATAAAGTTTCAGTGGCTGAGAGATTTCAGAATTGAGAGGTTATCCTGGAGGCTATTCTTATGCATCATGTGTGCATATATAGATATCCCTTTAGTACCTGAAAGCTGTATTTCAGTAGCCTTGATTCTTAAAGATGATTGTATAAAGACATAACTTTTACAATATGACAGTGTGATTGTGAAAGCCTTTTGCCTGATGCTCCTTTTAACCGGGGTATGGACTGATCAGTAAAAAAAAAAATGGTTGCAAAAATAAATAAATAATAGGGGGACAAAGGGTAAAATAAATTGGGTAGATGAAAATACTAGTGGCCAATGAGAGAGAAGGATAAGGTGTATGCTATGGTAAGACTTTTTTTCTTTTTATTTCTTTTTCTGGAGTGATGCAAAAGTTCTAAAAAAATGATCATGATGTAATCACACCCAACTATGTGATGACATTGTAAGCCATTGATTGTACATCAAGTACGGGAGGTACATATGTAAAGGTTTCTCAATAAAAAAATATTTTTAAAAATTCTAATCAGATAAATGATTAGCAAATATTCTTTCCCATTGAGTTTCTGTCTCCTCACCTCTTTGACAAAGTCTTCTGAAGCACAAAAGTGTTTAATCTTGAGGAGCTCCAGTTTATCTATTTTTTTCTTCCACTGCATGTGCTTTGGGTATAAGTTCTAAGAATCTACCTCTTATCACTAGGTCTTAAGGATGTTTCCCTATATATATTTTTAGGTGTTTTGCAGTACTGCCTCTTAAATTTAGGTCATTTATCCACTTTTAGTTACATTTTGTTTAGGTTGTAACATAGGAGTCCTGTTTCTTTGGTTGTGGATATCCAGTTCTCCAGGCCACATTTATTGAAGAAACTATTCTGTCCTAGATCAGTCAGTTTGGGGGCCTTGTCAAAAATCAATTGATCTTAGGTCTGAGAGTCTATTTCTGAACTCTCAGTTTGATTCCATTTATTAAGATGTCTATATTTGTGTAAATGCCATATACATACGTACACACATATATACATACATGTATATATATATATTTGTTTATCTCTGTGGCTTTATACTAAGCTTTAAAATCAGAAAGTGTAAGTCCTCCCACTTTGTTCTTTTTTAGGTGGTTTTGACTGTTTGAGGCCCCTTTCCCTTCCAAATAAATATGATAACTAGATTTTCCAATTCTGCAAATAGATTGTTGGAATTATGGTTGGTATTGCCTTGGATTGACATCTTAACATCATTTAGCCTTCTTATCCATGAACATGGAATGTGTTTCCAAATAGTCACATCCTCTTTGACTTCTTTTAGCAATGTTTCACATTTTTTTTTGTGCAGGTTCTTTACATCCTTGGTTAGATTTATTACTAACTAGATACTTGATTCTTTTAGTTGCTATTGTGAATACATTTTTTTCTTATTTGCCTCTTCAGTTCCATCATTACTAGTGTATATAAACACTACTGATTTACGCACATTAATCTTCTATCTCACCAAGTTTCCCAATTTTTTATGAACTCAAGTAACTTTGTCACAGATTTCTTGGGATTTTCCAAATGTAGGATCATGTCATCACAAATAATAAGAGTTTTACTTCTTCCTTTCCAATTTGGATGCATTTCTTTCTTTTATCTTGCCTAATTCCTCTAGGTAAAACTTCTAGTACAATTTTGAATGACAGTGGTGAAAGTAGGCATTCTTGTCTTACTCCTGATCTTAGGGAGAAGGCCTTCAGTCTCTCACCATCAAATATTCTGGCTGTGGGGTTTTCACACATGCCATTTAACATATTGTGGAACTTTCTCTTTTGATTCCTGTCTTTTGAAGTGTTTATCAAGAAATGATGCTGAATTTTGTCAAGTGCCTTTTCCACATCAATCAAGATGATCATTCTATCATTTCCCTTCAATTTGTTAAAGTGTTGTAGTACATTGATAGATTTTCTTGTGTTGACCCACCCTTGAATGCCTGTGACAAGCCCCACTTTGTCATAATGTATACTTTTAATGTGCTGTTGGATTCCTTTTGCAAGTATTTTGTTAGAATTTTTTCATCAACATTCATTAGAGAGATTGGTCTGTAGTTTTCCTTTCTTGTAGTATCTTTATAAAGTTTTAATTTGGAGTGAATGCTTGCTTCATAGAATTTGTTATGCAGTGTTGCTTTTCTTCAGTTTTTTGAAGAGTTTGAGTAGGACTGATGCTAGTTCTTCTTGAAATGTTCAGTAAAATTCCCCTGTGAATCCATCTTGCCCTGGGATTTTCTTTGTGTGTGGGGTGGGGTGGGGTGGGTTGATGACTAATTTAATCTCTTTACATGTGAATGGCTTTTGATGGTTTCTATTTCTTTTTGAGTTAGTACATATTGGTTGTGTGTTTGTTGGAAAATGTCCATTTCACATGTTTTCTAGTTTGTTGGCATGTGTTTTTTTCTATTCTTGTATGATTTTCTATTATTTCTATAATCACTTTTTTTTGACTGATTTCTGTCACAATTTCTTTGAACCACTGATTACTTAAGTTGGTTTATTTTTGTGTTTTTTTAAACCTCCATGTATTTGTGAAAGTTCTGGGTCTTTATGGTTATTGATTTCTAGCTTCATTCCATCATGATCAGAAAGAGTGCTTTCAATAATTTCAGTCTTTTTAAAATTATTAAAACCTATTTTATTCTCCAGCATATGATCTATCCTGGAGAATGTTCCATGAGCCCTTGAGAAAATGTATATCCTGGTGCTTTGAGGTCCAACAATCTATATGTTAGGTCTAATTCATTTACGATATTATTTATGTTTTCTGTTTCCTTATTGATCTTCTGGTTGTTCTATCTATAGGAGAGAGTGGTGTGTTGAGGTGTCCAAGTATTATTGTAGAAATGTCTATCACTTCTTTTAGTTTTGCCAGTGTGTGCCTCATATTTTGGAGCTCTTTGATTGGATTCATAAATATTTATTGTTGTTATTTCTTCTGAATGAACTGCCCCTTCTATTAACATATAGTGTCTTTCCTTGTCTCTTCTAACATCTTGACATTTAAAGTCTATTTTGTCTGATATTAGTAGAGCTACCCAAGCTTTCTTTTGGTTACTATTTGCATACAGTAACATTTCTATCCTTTAACTTTCAACCTATATTTAACTTTGTCTAAGATGGGTCTCTTTTAAATAGCATATAGATGGAACATATTTTTTAACCACTCTGCCAACCTATATATTTTTTAATGTTCAAACCTATTACTGTAAAGGCAGCTTTTGATTCAACAATCTTATCCTTTGGTTTCTATT
The DNA here is from genome assembly GCF_023851605.1 of Tamandua tetradactyla. NCBI lineage: Eukaryota > Metazoa > Chordata > Mammalia > Pilosa > Myrmecophagidae > Tamandua > Tamandua tetradactyla. The sequence goes on from NC_135338.1 coordinate 14,382,697, forward strand.
TGTCAGACTATTTTTATCTCACTTTTTATTCTTTAAGTTGCCCTTACTAATACTCCTCAATTATGTGCCCTCCTCCAGACCATTCTCTCCTTCTTTTCAGATGCTGCAGGGTTGGTCTCTTGTTCACTATTTCTTGCAACATTTGTTAAATCTGTGAAAATTTTTAAACTCTCCCTCATAGCTAAAGGACAGTTTTGTAGGATAAAGTCTTCTTGGCTGACAATTTTTCTCTTTCAGAATCTTATCACCTCACTGCCTTCTCTCCTCCATGATGCCCAGATAAGTAGTCAGTGCTTACTCTTACGTGGCTTCCATTTTATGTGGTGATCTGCTTTTCTCTGGCTGTTTTCAGGACTCTCTCCTTCTCTACAGCATTTGACAGACTGATTAATACGTGTCTTGGAGTGGGTCTGTTTGTATTTATACTGTGGAGTTTGTTGGTCTTCTTGTATTTGCATATTTATATTTTTTATAAGGACTGTGACATTGTTTTGGCTTGCTAATGCTGCCAGCATACAAGAAATAGGTTGGCTTTTATAAAGGGGATTTATTAAGTTGCAAGTGTACAGTTTTAAGGCCATAAAAATATTCAAAGAAAGAAATATAACTTGATTTGAGAAAAGCCAATGTCTGTCACATGGGAAGGCACATAGCTGGCATCTGTCAGTTCTTCTTACCAATTCCTTTGCTTCCACCTTCTGATTCTAGTGGCTTCCTCTCTAAGCATCTTTAGGTCCATACTTTGTAGTTCTGGGGCAAAACTTAGAGTTTCATCTCCAACTTGTCATCTCCCGGGGCTGGAGATTTCTTCTCTTCAGTTTTTGGCTATTTCTGGGAGTCTTTTCTTAGTGCCTGGGCTATTTCTGTCTCAATATCCAAATGTCTTTGTTGGCATTCCCAGCATCTCCAAATGTCAGCACCTATGTTAGCTCTGAGGTTTTTCTCTTTCCACAGGTTCTCTTAAAGACTCCATTAAACTAATTAAGACCCAGCTTGAATGAATGGAGTCATATCTCCATCTAATCAAAAGGTCCAACCCACAATTGGGTATTCACATCTCCGTGGAAACAATCCAAAGATTCCACCCTAAACAATTGGTCTGCCCCCATGAGATTGGGTTAGGAAAATGAACATGGCTTTTTTTGGGTATATAACATCTTCAAGCCAGCACAGGAGTTTTTTTCAATGATCTCCTCAAATAATCTTCCTAGCCCTGCACTATTCTCTACTTCTTCTGGGAAACCAATGAGTCTTACATTTGCATGTTTCCTGTTGGCAATCCTTTCCTTGAGATCCAATCCACATTTTTCTAACTTTTTCGCCGTATGCTCTATGTGTTCAAATTTAGTTGCTCTGTGCTTTAAGTAGCTTAATCTTTCTTCTTCCTCTTCAAATCTGCTGTTGTGTCTCTAGTATATATATATTTAGGTGCATCTGGGAATTGAACTCAGGTCTCCTGCACGAAAGGCAAGCATTCCAGCACTGAAACACCACCCATGCATCTTCTAGTATATTTTTAATTTTATCTTCATTAACTTTAATTTCTGTATGATCTGCTATTTTTCTATTTATTCTTTCAAATTCTTTAAGTTCTTTCAGTGTTTTCTTGATACCTTTATATCTTTAGCGAACTCACTGAAGTTATTTAGAGCATTTATATTAACTTCTTTGATTAATTGTTCCAAATTGTGTGTCTTTTCTGGCTTCTTAATGTTGTCATCTGGCTTGGCCATAACTTATTGTTTCTTCATGTGCTTTGTGATTTTTTTGTTGGTTCCTTGACATTTATATGGATAAGGATTTTTTGAAGTTGATTTCCCTCACTTTTCTAAGATTTTGTAGTTGCTTGAGTTTACATTAAATGTTTGACACTCAGTTTGCCAGTTATATTCCCAGCCCACCCAGGGCTGCAACCTCCCACAGGAGATGCAACCTTTTCAGAAGTGTGTTAGCACTGGGTGGAATAGCTGTTTGCCAGACGGCAGTTTCACCATCTTACCAGAAGATGGCACTGTTGGGTCACCTCTTCCTCGCAACCCTGCTTCTCATTGAACGTGGCAGCCCACTCGGCTGGCGTCTAACCAGGCAGTAATTCAGTGAAGGCTGTAGTTCTCTGTGTGTGCTGGAAGTTGCCAACGTTGGGGTAAGCAGTGGCACTGTGTACCTTGACTGAGACCCACCTATGGGTGCAATGTCTTGATTCCCAGGCTCCTGCTTGGAAAGACCTTAGATTGGGGACAGAAAGGTTCAACTTTCCCAGGCAGCAGCAAGACAAGGAGTGCTCAGCTTTTCGCTTCCAGCAAGACCTGGGTTTGTTTCAGGGCACTGCTGAAACAGTGGGTTGCCAGTTGGATTGTCTGTGTTTCTTAGCCAAAACAGTCGGTTTCCCAAAAACTGGGTGTAGACTGGCTCCCATGGTCTTAGAATAAGGATTGCAGTGGCTGTGTAAAGCCCTGTCATATACTCTTGCACATTCCAGCCTGCCCAGCAGTTGGTGCTGTTCAGTGACTTAATCGTCCTCAGAAGCTGTTTGCATCCAGAAGTCTAGGCTGGTGTCTAATTCAGTAGGACAGAAACCAAAATCTGGCTCAACTGTGAGGCTGTTTCCCTCATTTAACTTGTGGTGTGGAGGACTTCTATCTGTCCCAGTCGGTAGCTGTCCCCCAGGCAAGGATCAGGCTGCCCACTGCTGTTTCCCTCAAGAATAGGGGCTGGGCACCAGGACCCAGGGCTGGAAACACAGCCTCTGTCCCTCTTCTCAGTCTCCTAATCTCTCACTGGCTTTGCCCTTGCAATGTCCTCCTCTGTCTCCCAGGTCCCCCAAAGAGCTGATTTGGGTATTTTCTGCCTGTCTACTTGGCTGCTTCATCTGTACAGTTCCTGAGCTGTGTGAGACCAAGTGATGGGGAGGGGAGAGGACAAGCCAGTCCAGAATCTGATTTTTCTCTTTCTTCAATTGAGCATTTGTGGGTTCCTTCTCCAGTCTTTGCCTTCTTCCAGAGTTCTGAATAAGTGTGAATTTTCCTTTGTTTTTCACTGAATCTCTAAGGAGAGGTTTTCCGTAGCTCTTTACATAGCCATGCTGAAGCCATCACTTGATCTCTTTAGATTTTGAAATCTCCCGTCCATTTCTCCTTCCTTAAAGTTCTCACAGCTGCATCAATCCAATAAATCCTTCTTATTTTTAAAGTAAGACCACTGAACAACCTAGAGAACACAGCAGTATGCATTTCTTTCTATTAAAACACTTTCAATTCTAACCTTATAATGAACTTCGTTAAACTTTTGAAGTTTGTCTCTGTCTGATTATTTCCAACTTTACTTCGTCACCTTTTCTCCCTGTTTTCCCAGCACCAGGCATATTGATGAACACCTTGCTCTCAGAAGAAGTATTACATTTTCTTTACATACTTTAATTAAAGGGACCCTATGTCCTTACCTGTAGGCAGCATCAATTATGCTGTTTAGACATTGCCATAATTATTCTGCAATATCTCTTTCACGGCAACCATCTTAATCTATCATTTTCACTGATTTATGTGATCATGATATCTTAAGGGCAGGGCTTTGATTTTTTCATTGCATCCCTTATGTATAACTACATATAGTACATAGATGGTGTAAATTGTTCTTATAGAAGCAAGTAATGAATGAAAAATTCTAGAGCTGTCATTTGATTGTGATTACCTATCATTTTAAATGGCAATTTCATGATTTATAGAAGATATTTCCTATTATATTTTCTCATTTACAGTGTATCATAATTCCTGGACTTTATTTCTCAACAAGCACTTTTAAATTCACTCTGCCATTGAAATATTTAACAGTGTCATTAATGTAATATTTTATGTGCTACAATGCATAGAATTAGATTAGATATCTCCTCTAAAAAATAAAGAAAAAAGGTGACTTTTGACAGCTATAATGTTCTTGTCCTTCAAATATTTGATCACAAAAATATAAAAAGGCTTGTGCATTTATTCATATTTCTAGATAAAGCCTTAAAATACAAGGTAGAATGAAATATGGACAAATGGGTTCTTCTCTACTGAGAATAATAATGAACACCCTTGGAAGTAGTTACTTTTATACTGTTAACATAAACATCCAGACTTGAAGACTGACATGGTTTTATCTCTTGAGCTCAGCACCCTAGAGGGCATAGAGTGTGCTGAATTTATCTTCTAATATTTTTGTCTTATTTGTGAAGTTGTTTCTCTCTTATTTTGAGGAGAAGGCAAACAGAGGGTGACATATTGAATATAAGGGGAAAGTGTGAAAACTCGTAGAAGTTCTTATATAAATTATCTTTTCCTTTTTAACGTAATTATTGCTTGGTAAAATGAACAATAGTAAAAGATAGAAAACAGAAACTAAAAACCCACAAACGTGTCTATTCCATCTCCATAATGCTCAGCATTACCGCTCCTTCCAGTGATGGGAAACGTTGCATCAGTGATGTAAAGGATACATTTCAGATTAAGACAATTTTGTGTACAAACTTTCATTTGTAAATTGATAATTATTGCCTTGCACAAGGAATTTTATATTTTCATACTTTACCTTTCTCATCTATACAAAGACAAATACTATGTACCTCATTTGGTTGTTACAATAACTAAGCAATTCATGTAAAACTTGAGTATTGTACCCATCTGAAGACGGTATATTGAAGCTGCTCTGTAACTAAGAGATCAACTTTTGCTCCTTTTTTTGAAAAGTATTTATGGATGCCGAGAGAGAGAGAGAGAGAGAGAGAGAGAGAGAGAGAGAGAGAGAGAGAGAATATGTTTTTCTGAATGAAACTGATGCTCTATACACCTCAGGGTCTTTCTAGATTATCTCAAATGTAGACATAATCAGTCTCCTGGTTATCTCATTCACTTATTGAGCTTACTTATGCAGATGCAAAACCACAAAAAAATAGTCCTTGCCAAATATTTTTTAAATTGTGCCCAGGTAAATCTAACTATTCTCAGTTAAGTGATTTTAAAATTATTCAGAGAGAAGCAGTGGATTTTTTTTGAGCCTGTGGATTAAATATTCTCATAGGAAACATCAATAATTAATGATGGCAAAATTATTTAGTAGAATATATCATCATTTAGATATTATGCTAGCTCTTTCCAACAATGTTGTGTACTGCCATACTGCTCTGTTCCCGGAGATCTTATCACTGGAGTGCAGTAGGTGCTCAGTAAATGTTTGTTAAAGGAATAACTTCTGAATACATTTTGTAAGTAATTTTACCTGAATACATATTAAGATCTGCTTCTGCCCACAAATGAAATGTTCTGCAGCTCCTTCATTGATATTCTTTCAAAATCCAATTTGTGGCCTAGTAACAACAGTGTTTTCATATTTCCTAGCTAAAGTACTGTGAATATTGCCTCTATGCAGTTATCAGAATATCTTTTTTTTTTGTATTTTTACTGTTGTTTTTCTGTTAAGTATCAATTTTTCAAAGTTATGTGTACTGGTCAATAGTGTACAGTTCAATAAGTTTCAGCAATTGTAGTAGCATCTTGTTTAGCTCATTGCCACTATCAAGCCACAGGATATTTTCACTGTTCTGGAAATTTCTCCTGACCCCTTCCTGTTTAACACCTCTACTTGAAAAGAAACCACTCATCTAATTTCAAGTTATTTAGACAAGTTTTCTTATTAAAGAACTTCAAATAGTATGCAATTATTTCTACCTGACTTTTTCATAGTATCTATCATATATCCTTCTATCTCTCTCTCTCTTTCTCTTTAATTTGTGATACATCATGTTGTCAGATTCAGTAGTTTATTCCTTTTTGTTGATAAGTAGTTTTCATTTGTATGGCTATGACATTTTATTTATCCATTCTCTTAACAATTGATATTGGAACTATTTCTGGTTCTTTACTGTTGTTAACAAAGGTATATGAACATACTCTTACAAAGTTTTCTGTGAAAATGTTTTCATTTATTTTTGGTAAATACTTAGATGTGGCATTGTTGGGTCATAGCATAGATGTTTAATGTTTTGGTAAGCAAATAATTAGGAAGTAACATTGAACCATTTTTACTTTTACTTTCTTACAGGCAGTATATGAGAGCTGCAATAGTTCACAAACAGTCCAAACTTGTTGCTTAAGGAATGTGCTTTTGTACCTTTCTGATTATAAATGATATGAGCGTTATTTCATGTACTTACTGGATATTGTATATCATTTTTTGTCAAGTGTATGTCCATGTTTTGCCTATTTTTTAACTGGATTTTCTGTTTTAATACTGACTTACAATTCATTAAATATTCATAACAAATTTTTATTAAATAAATACATGTGCATAATATTCTCATATTTATTTGCCTTTCCATTTTCTTAATGATGTGTATTACATAAGTTTTCAATTTTAAGTCAGTTTTATCATTTTGTTTATGATATTGTGTCCTGGCTGAGATATTCTGCCTGCGCCAATGCTTTCATCTAGAATGTTTACAGTTTTAAATTTCCTAACAATCACCTCATATGTATTAAATGAGGTCATGTAAATAAAGTGGTTAGGACCCTGCCTGGCATAGAAAATGTATTCAATCCATTTCGTTATGGAACATTCACTACAAAGCATGTTGTTTAATGTTTTTAAATGGGATATTGGTAGAATAGGAACCAGAGACATATTTTTGGCTTTGGAGGTCATGCACCCTCCATAATAACATGTTGATTTTTCACAGCCTCATTTCCTTAATTATTCCTTAATAGTTGAGTATTGTGACATCCATGGATAAGGTTTCATCAGATTTTTCCGTCTTATTTCCAGACACAAGGAACTCAAGTATGATACACTGGAAAAACTAAAAGGAAATCAGATACTATTACAATGAATTCATCTACACAATCATCTATTTCAAGCTCTATGTTAGATGTACCAGGTAATAGAAGTGAGAAAACTTACACATCAGTATCTGACTTTCACAATACTTAATATTGACCTAAACAGAATAACACACCATGGCTGATCACAGTCATTTCATACTGCACCATGCTGCCTCTCAAGGTGGTGGAATTCTAATTAGTATAGTGAATGTTTTGCAGCAATGGGTAATAGTCCAGCAACAATGGGTGTGCCACTGCTAGTGTCACTTATCTAGACATGAGTGCCTGGATTAAAGGTATCAACAAATCAAGGTGGGAGCCAAGAGAATAGGTCCTGGAGTCAGACAGAAAGGATCATACGCATAATAACCAGAAGATGTGCCAGCTGCTTAATGTCCCTCTGTAAAACTAATATTGTCATGTGCCCTTTGGGTCTTCTGTGAGAGCTGAATAAAATAAAGCGAATTTGGATGTTTTTTTTTAAAGATCAGTTGGGCTTTACAGTGATTGTCCAATAAATGTTAGTAATTATTTTCAGGAGTTTTGTTTTAGAATCAGCACTGGGAAATTGTTTGTACGGCTCTTATGTCAATAAAAATTCAGACACATAATTTTACATCAGTTGTTGGTGAGAATTCTTTCTTTATATGGGGTTCTGTGTTACTAATTCTTCAAGGAAAACTAGTGTCCTTTCATAAGACAAAGACATTTGCTGGCTTTTTGGGGGAATTATATCTCATGAATTACACCTCCTTCTAAGATAAAATAATATCTGCACATAATTATTCTACTTAGCTCAGAGTTATGCAGCAATGTATGTTCATGGCCATAATTTTTAAATTTTGAATATCAAAATTACTCTTTTGTACAAACTGACTTATATTGCTCTCCTTTAAACTCGAGACATCTTTCTGATTTGACTCTCCATGTTCAAGGCATGAGTTCCTTGTTTATGTTAACTACACTTACAGTATTTTAAACCCTAATATTAAAACTAAGAAATAATGTTATACTCTGTCCATTGTGAAAGACGTGAAATCGAGCAAATTCAGACCATGGTACAAAGGACATTCATTTGTTCACTCATTCTTTCATTCAGTACATTTATTTTCATCTGTATTCTCAGTCAAGTGTGGTTTAATTGCTCAAATTAAAACAGTGAAGCACACAGCAGTCTTTCATGTCCTGAAAACTGGAGCTTTCATAGAAACAAAAATTGTCCCCCTCTATATAATTGGGATATTTCTAAAGAAAAGGAAAAGTCAGAAAAGTCATAGATTATAGTTTCATAAAATATCGAAGTGCCAGAAAATTGAGATGTGGTAATGATTTTAGATACAGGCTCTGAGACCTCACAGAGAAAAAATAGTTATCAATTGGTAGTACATATTTTCAAAGAATAATAGTGAGTCCATACATTTTAATTTTAATATTTAATATCCTTCTCTTGCTTGTTTTTTTTCTTTATTAGAGAAGCTCTAAGCTTACAAACCAATAATGCATAAAACACAGGAGTCACATATAGTACCCTATTATCAACATATTAACACCTGGTATTGGTGACATAAGTTATAATTGATGTAGCACATTTTTATAACTGTACAATTAATTATAGTCCATGGTTCAACATAGGGTTCGTTGGTTACGTAGTGTAGGTCCACGGATTTTTTAAATTTTTATTCTGTTATTGTCTAACATTTGTCTTTTATTCACAGCTATACATTTCATTCCTTTTAATTACGTCCACAATGTTGTGCTACCATCACTGTCACCCATTATCAAAACATTTCTATCATTCCAAACAGGAACCCAGTACATTTTAACACTTAACTTCCCATTCTCTATCCCTACCTCATAGCCTGGTAACCTGTATCCAAGATTCTAACTCCATGTGTTTCCGTATTCTAATGATATCATGACAATTAGATTATATAATATTTCTCCTTTTGTGCCTGACTTATTTCACTCAACATGATGTCTTCAAGGTTAATCCATGTTGTCATACATATATAAGAACATAATTTATTTTTGTGACTGAATAATATTCCATTGTTTATATATTCATGTTTTTATCCATTCATTTGTTGATGGACACTTGTGTGGCTCCCTCTTCTGGCCATGTTGAATAATGCTGCTATGACCATTGGAGTGCAAAATCTGAGTCCCTGCTTTCAATTCTTTTAGGTGGTGAGATTGCCTCAGCAAATGATAGTTATATACTTAACTTTCTGAGAAAGTGCCAAACTGTCTTCCACAGTGGCTGCATCATTTTACATTCCCAAACAGCGATTGATGATGTTTACAAGTTTTCCACATTCTTTCCAACACTTGTCATTTTTAAATTTAATAGCAAGCATTCTAATGGGTGTGAAACAGTATATTATTGTGGTTTTGATTTACATTATCCTGATGGCTAATAATGTTGAGCATCATTTCATGTGCTTTCTGGTCATTTGTATATTTCCATTGGAGAGATCTCTGGTTAAACCTTTTGCTAATTTTTACCGTTATTTGTAATTTTTTCTTAAGTTGCAAGATGTCTTTACAAATCTGGATATGGAACTTTATCACATATGTGGTTCCAAATATTTTCTTCTATCGGTTAGGTGGCTGCTTAACTTTCATGATGAAGTCCTTTGAGGTTCAAAAACTTTTTATATTTTGATTTGGACACATTTCTCTATTCTGTCTTTTGTTACTTGAGATTTGGGTGTAAATTCTAAGAAAATATTGCCAAGCAAAATATACTGAATATATTTCCCTATGTTTTCTTCTAGGAATTTGATAGTTCTGTCTTTAATATTTAGATCTTTGATCCATGTTTTGTTCATTTAGTGTGAGTTAGGGATCATACTTGTTTTTGTTTGTTTGTTTGTTTGTTTTGCAAACGGAGATACAGTTTCTCCAGTACCAGTTATGGAAGATACTATGCAATGCCAATTTAGTGAGGCTTCCCCCTTGTCAAAAAAGCAGTTCCATAAATTTGAGGATTTTTTGTGAGCTCTCAAATCAATTTTATTAGTCTGTATGTTTGTTCTCATGCCAGTAGAATGATATTTTAATGACTGTGGCTTTGTAATAAGTTTTAAGATCAAGAAGTGTGAGCCTTCCAAGCTTATTCTTCTCATTAAAAATAGATTTAGCTATTCAGTGCCCCTTTCCCTTCCATAGAAATCTGATTATTGTTTTTTTCCATTTGTGCAAAGTAGGATGTTGGAATTTTGATTGGGATTGCCTTGAATCTCTAAATTGCTTTGGGTAGGATTGACATCTTAGTGATATTTAGCATTTAATCCATAACACAAAAAGTGCTCTCTCCAAAATGCTTCCTGTTTTAAAGGATTCCAGTAAACTAATCAAGGCCCACCTGGAATGGGTGGAGTCACATTTCCCATTAATGACATGTTAATACTCACAAGTGGGTGAGTCACATTTTGTGAAGACAATTAAGTTTCCAACCTACATTATTGAATAGGGATTAAAATAAATGTTGTCCCACAAGACTGATTAGGATCAAAATATGTTTTTTCTAGGGGTACATAAATCCTTTCAAACCAGCACAGTATGGAAACACTACTGATTTTGGGGTAATGATATTGCATCCTACCACTTTGCTGAATTCATTTCTTAGTTCTTGGATCTTTGTTTGGGGGTTTTTCAGGATTTTATGTATATAGTATCATGCCATCTGTAAACAGCAAAAGTTTCATTTTTCCTTTCCAATTTGGAAGCCTATTATTTCTTTTTCTTACCGTTTGCTTTGGCATGAACTTCCGGTCAAATGTGGAATATCATTGGTTAAATGAGCATTCTTATTTTGTTCCTGATCTTAGAGGGAAAACTCATTCTTTCATCATTAAGTAGAATGTTTGGCTTTTCTTATATGCCTTTTTCATATGTTTCTTTTATAATGTTGAGGAAGTTTGCTTTTATTCCTAATGCTCAAAGTGTTTTTTATCAATAAGGGGTGCCAGATTTGGCAAGTGCCTTTCCTGCATCAATTGAGAAGATCATGTTCTTTCTTTCTTCAGTGTGTTAATGTGGTGTGTTACATTGACTGATTTTCTTATGTTGAACCAACCTTACATCACAGAAATAAATCTCACATCATTTCGGTTTATGATTATTTTACTATGCTGGTGAATATAGTTGGCTAGTATTTTGTTGAGTATTTTTGCATCTATATTCATAAATATACTGATCTGTAGTTTTCTTTACTGCGGTATCTTTATATGGCATTGGTAAGAAGGTGATAATGCCCTTGTAGAATGTATTAGAGAATGTTCCCTTCTCTTCAATTTTTGAAGAGTTTGAGCAGAAATGGAGTTAAGACTTTTTGGAATATTTCTTAGAATTCACCCATAAAGCCGTCTGATACTGCAATTTTCTTTCTTGGAAGATTTTTGATAACTGAATCAATGTTGTTACTAGTATATGTTTTATCGAGTTCTATTTTTTCTTGAGTCAGTATTGATAGCTGTGTATTTCCAAGAAATTTCCCATTCCGTATAATTTATTAGCTTATAGTTGTGCATAATATCCCAAGGCTTCCCAGTTATGAATAAGCTTTCACCTCTTTCCCTAGTGTTAGAGGAACCCCTCCCAAGTTTCCTAGAGGATGCAAATCCTAAAGGAAATAGGAAATAACTGAGATAAAGAAACTACTGAATTTCTCCAGATCGCTATTGCTTGTCAACTCAAATGCTTACCTCTCTTTCTCACTGACAGGTATAAAAGCCAATTGAAAAATCACTATGTTGAGGCTGATTTTGAAAATCTCCAATGTTCTCCTGCCAACATAAACCTTTTTCCCCGTCAGCAATTTCTTGGGACTTTCATTGGCCACCTCGAGTAATGAACTCAGATTTGAAAGTGCCTGGTTTAAAAATGAATGACTCATCTCTGAGTTTATCAGTAGGACCCAGAAACAAAATGCATATGATACAATATCATGGAGGTGTACTTCCAGCCACTGAAAAAAGTCTCTGAGCTATTTTAACTAACAGAGGGGCAATATATGTTTCTACTGTAGTGGCACATAAGTGGATGAATTAACAGAGGGGCAATATATATATTTCTACTGTAGTGGCATGTAAGTGGATGAATTTGAGAAACAGCATTGTTGGTAACTGGATTAAGATGTGAGGTCATAAGCTCGAAGTGAATAGGAGGAATTTTGCAAATCATGAATAAATGGAATTAAGAGAAATTAGATGTGGGTGTATAGTAGAATTATCAATTAGGAATTGTATATAATGAGGTGTCAAATGAGGTGTCAAACATCCCAGTGGTTGAGAAAATGGCATTGTAAATGACATATGAAATAGACTTCTTGCAAGAAAAATTGCTATATCAATTGTCCTTTCTTTCCCAGAGATTTCACTTATGTCCCAATGCCCAGTTCCCAGTGATCTGAAACAGCAACAGCTGGTGGGGTATTCTTTACCAAAGCAAAGAGCAGATTGTGATTTTATAATAGTGTTAACTGATTTTTATCCACTGTCCCTTTGTGGCAAGAATGTTAATGCATATTTAAATAGATTATCTTTTTTCATTTGTAGAATATTAATGCATATTTAAGTAGATTATCTTTTTTCATTTGTTTCCAGCCTCATTTTATATGTTTTACTGACAAAGAAATTGAAGCTTCAAAGGTTAAGTAGTTTCTACTGCCACTGTGGAGGAGCCGACATACCCTCATTCTACAATTTTTTAAAATATGTGGTTTGGTTTGCTAAAACTGCCAGAATGCTTTATACCAGAAATAGATTGGCTTTTACAAAGAAGATGGACTAGATTATAAATTTACAGCTATGAAAGCAACCAAATTAAGGCACCAACAAGAGCATACTTTCTCTGAGGTGGAGCAGCTGCTGGTATCCAGGGTTTCTCTAACACATGGGAAGTCATGGTGACATATGCTATCCTCCTCTCCTTGCTTCTGGTTTCAAATGGTTCTCTAAGATCTTGTGGGTCCTTATGGCTCCTCATGAGGTATTTTCTTTCTGCATCTCCAAATGCCTGTGTTCTCTCCAAAATATCCCTTTCTTAAAGGACTACAGAAAGCTGATTTAGACCCAACTTGAATGGGTTGGATCACATCTCCATGGAAACAAAAATAGGTCTGCCCTCACAAGATTGAGCTAAAAGAATATGACTTTTCTGGGTTATGTAACAGTTTCAAACCAGCACAGCGCAGAAACCTAGATAATGCATTCATCAGAGTCTTTCTCTCTGAAGAAAATTGATGAATTAAAAGCCACTGACATATCAACACACTGGTAATTATTTCATGTGAAATCTTTCCCTGGTTTCATTGGCATTTTATATTCTGATTTCAATGAACTAAAAAGACATTCAAAGTTTTGTATTGAGTTCATAAATTTATAAAGGCAGTTTTCACCACAGGAAACAGCCACACCTACCTACATGTTTATCCTGACTTTAAGTAATTAAATTTATGTTATGAATAGATCAATATGTCTATGGCAAGCTTGAATGATTTATCAATAAATATCCAGGTTACTATTGTTAAAATATAGAACTTATAGTGTGCTGGCTTTGATGGTATTTCTCGCTGAAAACTATTTCAGCAAACCCAGAGATATAAGCCTCTCTTTTCTGTGCTTTGAGGTTATTTTCAGAAATCTGTCCATCTGCCTCTATCTATCTATCTATCTATCTATCTATCTATCTATCTATGTATCTATCTATCTGTCTGTCTAACTTTTTTATCTGTCTCTCTCTGTGTGTGATTGGGCATGTTTATGTGCCTATATGCAGTAGTAGAATATCACATATCTGATTGTGGTGCATTTAGAGGCAATCTCTTTCATGCTTCCTTTTAGTTCTCTGCTTGAATATCACTATAAGTAATAAACCTAATTATATTTAAGATTTTGAAATATATCCATGAATGTGTTAATTCTTAGATGGATATGGCACATGTGACCACTGTAACTTTCTACAGTGTCACTTTAAAATGATTCTTAAAAAGACATAATTCTTCCACCCCAAATAATATGTATCAAATGATCTGACATAAAGAGATCTCCCCCAGAATTAACTATGGCTTATGAAAATACAAATGATGGGAATGTCCCAAGTAACAAAGCTCTGGAAAAATTCTGACTAAAACAAAATATTAGAACTCCTGAGTATCTCACAGAACCATGTTCAGTTAGGATTATTTATTGCTACAGAACTGATAATCCTTCCTTGTAGTTCCCACCGTAAATGTACATAATATGCAATGATGGTAGCTATGCTGAGTCAATCTTTCCTGGGGAAGTAGGGATCACATTATGTCCTGGGGTTTTATATCAAATCTCTGCTTCCCTTCTCTGGCTTCTCCTCTGGAGAAATAATCTCTATTCTGCCACTAATTGTTTCCTTTGATTCTCTTTGTGTTCATTAATAATTGGCTTCCATTGGCTTTGCATGTTATGCCTCTTATAAGCTTCAGCCTTTTGTCACTATAAGGTCATTTTTGTTTCCCATCTATGAATGAATATTATTGTCAGTTGATCTGTTTGGAGTAAAAGCTTTAAAAATACTAATGAGGCAGATTTACTGTCATGCTATACTTTGTTTCATTTTGCTTTGTTGGGTGTTATGCCATGTATGTGTGTAGGGATTATTTGAACAATCTTGATTTGTATATAATTAATGTAGTTAAATGCATATTAAACATTCTCTTCTCTCTGCAAACTTCTAGTATGGAGTGGGAATAATAGACAGTGTAGGATAATATTGGGCATGATACACCTAATATTGTCCCCCAAGAATTAAACATATATATTCAGATATATAAATCTATTAATGAACAATGTAAACAAAAAATATTTATAGGAAGAATTCTGCAGGGAATTCCTATTCTAACCTTCTCAACACATTAAGACCTCGATTTTACATTGGCATGTTCTTTAAATGATTGAAAACCCCATGTAAAAAGAATAATCTAATTCAGATGTTAGAAATTCTGCCTATTAAATCAATGAATCATGTTCTCCCTTTAGCCTTACAATTTCACCAACATCTTCTGGCTCCCTCTTATTTCTTGGAGCCCTCCCCTTACAAGTGTTTTGGGACCTCTGATACTCTCAGTCCCAGACTTGCACTGACTTCTCAGCCTCTCAGAGGATCCCTATGTGCCTCAGATGTCTGATTTCTGAGTGCATCTCATGAGCCCCATGATGATTAATTTAGGTGGATACTCAGGAGGCACAACTTTGAAGATGAACTTAGTGAGTCCTGAATTAATGTGCAAATACTTCATCAAGAAAGGTTTATGTCATTCTAGAACTCTATCTCATTATTCCAGCCATTAAATCCTCTCTATGTTTCCCCAGCTGTCATGAGGCCTGCCTGTTTAGCATTTTAGCTATGCCTGGTGATGGGGAGGGGGAAGCAAGGATGAGTCTGTGCTTAGAATGGAAGTTGCCTACAGGACTGGAGCTGACATACAGTCATATGAGAATAATCTTCTGTGTCCAATATAAAATAAATTTGTTAGTGATTTACTCAGTTCTATTTAGAAAATCAAAATATCCTTTCAACTGTTTCAAATTAAGTGTCTGTTGGAATACACAAAGTCCAAAGATACCTGAAATATGGTGAAAAGGAGGCTGAACTATTTCTGACTATTCATTCACAGTTTTCAGTTTACATAAGGCACATCCAAAGATGAGGGCTTTTTATTAGATCAGTGTCGTAATTTTACCCCAGAGGAATATAAAACTAACTGCACAAGCTTTGCTAAGCTATCTCAATAAGGTCATTTGCATGTGAGGTTTAGATATACACAGAGAAAAATGAAAAAATAAGTGAAACTTATGGGCATGGATTCTCCCCTCCACCCTAATTTTGGGAGAGGTGTTGCAAATGCTGGATTGGGTTGAATATATACTTGAATAACTGACAGATATTGAAATTATACAGTGTGTCAGAAAATGATTAGATATAGTTTGTGTCATTAGAGGAAAAGAATGTTTAACATATTTGATAATTTTGCTTGTGGAAATATAAAGATGTTTTTATGAAATATTGCAATTCTGGAATGTGTAAGCTTTTACCATCTAAGTTTTGAGAAGATATAATATTAAAATCTAGCATGCATTAGCAGTGCATTATTACAATTAAGAATAAAGGTTGCCTATTACTATTAGTTAAATTTGTCCTAGCATGTAAGCACTAAATTATTAAATGAAATAAAGTATGCAAATATTGAAAAACAAAAAAAGTTAATTTTATGATTTAAGCATGAAATATTCTCATTTCTATATCATTCAAATCTTTAAAGTTTATTATTAATACCAGCAATACAGAAAATAAATATTACTGCAATTAATGACTGTCCAGTCCAAATATTACAGATATTCAAAGGAATGACCTCCAAATACATCATTCTCAATGATAAAACACAAAAAATACATTTAAAATATTCAAATAAGTAAGGAACATGGAAGAACGATCCATCACTGAGAGATTTAAAGGCTCTTCTTAAAGAAAATATCTATTAAGGGACATGCATCATTTGTTCCTGCAGGAAGACACTTATTTTCAATTTATTGCCTCTTCTCTAATTACTTTATAGTTTGAGTACATTCACAATCAGTATTTCTAACAAATTTGATATAGCGAATAAAATATTTCTAATGCATGTTTAGAAGAATGTAGGTATACAATGTACCTTGCTTAAACTTTGAAAAATCTTGTCCTAACACAAATAAACAAATGAACAAATTCTAAAATAATTGTTACTATATGAAGAAGCAATATGTTCATTAAATATACCTAAAACCAATGTGTAGACTATTATTAAAGTTTTTATTTTCATAATTTGAATTTGCATAAAATATTGAATTAGATCTTCTAATAGTTAGCTATACAAAAAAGTAAAAGTGGATTAAAAAATAAAACAATGAAAATATTAAAACTATAGGAAAATACTCAATTCACCTCAAAATGAGTAAATGCAGTCCAAATATAAGGAATGTATTGATTTGCTAATGTTGCTAGAAAGCAATATATCAGCAATGGAACAGCTTTTATAAGAGGAATTTATCATATTACAAGTTTACAGTTCTAAGGCCATAAATATGTCATAAGGCATCCAGAGAAAGATACCTTAGCCCAAGGAAGGCTGATCTGGGAAGACACATGGCTGGTGTCTGCTGGTCCTTGTTCCTGGGTCCATTGCTTCCAGCTTCTGTTGCCAGTTATTTCCACTCTAAGCATCTCTAAGCATCTCCAGGCCTTCACTTAGCTCTTCTCAGACTCAACTCTGGGTTCTGATTTGCCTGACATCTGTGTCTCTATCAGCTCTGAAGCAACTGTTCTCCAACAGTTGTCTGCCTCTGAGGCTTCTCCAAAATGTTTCCCCCTTTGAAGTACTCTAGTAAAATAATCAAGACCCACCCTGTATGGGCAGAATCACATCTGCATCTAATCAAAAGTTCAACCCACAATTAGATGTATCACATCTCCATGGAAGTAATCCAATCAAAGCATATATACCGTAAACAATAGGTCTGGCCCCACAAGATTGCATCAGGATTAGAACATGGCTTTTCTGGGGTACATAATATTTCAAACCAGCATGATGGAAAAAAATCATAGGTGTAGAAACATATGTATACTGAATTTAAAGTTTTGGAAATAACAGTAAGTAACAAAAATGTTTAAAATCAGTTAGCAATAAGAAAACTATTTTCCACAATAAAAATCCCACGAAAGTGTTTAATATATTTAATACATGGCAAGTTTTTAACAAGCTCATAAAGATAAAATCAATAGAATGATTAGCACAAAAAGCAATCAGAAGCTCACTGAGTAATTTAAAATGTCCAGTGAAGATATGGAAAAGTGAAGTTAAACATTACTTGCAATAAGCAACTTGAAAATAAATCAAAACAGAGGAAAAAACATGTCAACCCTCCCCCCACCTTTTTTTATCTAGGGGAATTTACTGGGCAGTCAGACCATGTTACCTGAAGTCTTCTCTACAAGGTTAGGGAGCATTTTCCTTCAATCTTTGCAACCCCAACCCTCTCACAAAGGAATACCAGAAAGCTTTTGGTTGGCCAGGAGAGTGGATTACAGCCCCTGGAATGGGAAAGAGAACCCTGCCCTCTCCCTTTTTCCTCTGCCCAAGAGAAATGAGTCATTAGATCTACTTTCTCAAGTTTGGTGGTGTAATTTTCCATGTTTTGCCCCACACCCCATTAACCCAGATCCCCAGTAGGTTAGGGCACTTTTTTCCTTTATGATCCAAATCCCCAGGAGATGCTTTTTGAAAGGGCAGATTCTGATTGAGAATATTATTTTTGTTACCTATGAGAAAATAACCAAGTCTCCATGAGACTTGCATTTGAGAATGTGTATCACTTCACATAGAGAAAGCGCTGCTTCCATAGTCAGAAAAACAAAACAAAATGACAAATTCACATGTTAAAAATACCTTAGGCTTCCAACAATGTACAGTGAAACCTAAAGTGTAGGGCCCACAGGTTTGTGGCTTTAAGTATCTTTGTTCCCCACTGTTTAGGTGAACTAAGCAGGGCCAGGGCAGTGGCTGTGAACTAATGTGGTATAGAGGGACCATGAAAGGAGCACACTTTTCTCATGGAGCACAGCTCTGCTTCTCAGCTACCACGGCCATCCCCAAAGCCTTCCTTGGCAAATGCCCTGGCACATCAAAAACCTGCTTCCTACTTTTATAACTACTCAGGGTTTGTTCTGCCCTCCAGGCTCCCCTTGGGCTTACATTTCAGTGGGAGATATAATCAATTTTCTGTTTTATTCTTTTTTCTTAAATATTCCCACACACCCTGACTTCATGTCATAAGCTGTGCAGTTTTCTCACTTGAGGCCCACAACCAGATATTTATTCACTCCAGCCCTCTGCTCTCTAATGGGTTACAGGTTTATACCTGCATCAAGGTAAATGTATGAATATTTAATGGGACAGTTTTCCATAGCAGCTAACACATGACACAGGCTCAATAAAAGTCAGCAGTGGCCTTTTTGATTTTCTGAAGGTAGTTTCACATCTTGCTGGCATTGTTACTACTTTATTCTACTCAGTAGCAGTCTGCATTGCAGACTGTGAATGTCAGATACTGTGCTTCTGAGAGACATTTATAAAAAATAATATACCTTGAACCAAAAGTCCTTGGAACCAAGAAATCTAAAGTCATATCAACTGCGGATATTGTTAAGAAGCAATTTAATGATGATACACTGTGGATATTCATCTGATTATTCATTGCATGTGTACAAGGAAAGATAAAAATCGATCTCTGTTGAATGAACCATTTCACACTGCTAATATTCTGAAAGTGACATTGAAATATTCAAACAACTATAGAACTAGAAATTAGTAGTGACTCTTCTTCCTGTATAAGGTTGTTAAAAAGAATCCAAATTTAATCATTGTACATAGCTGACTATCTAAATAGAAGTAGTAATAAAATTAAGCACACAACAGCTGTGATGTAAAAATACTCAATTCTGTTTATCAAAGATTCTGTCTAATTTCAGTTCTGTCCCTTTCTTAATAGAAATAGAGGTAGAGGCATAATAAATAAATAACACATAGTCAGGTACAAACAATATTTGTCTCCAGTATCGTGTCTCACCTGGTGAGTCCAGGGTTACTTTTTTACATCCAAGCTGATCCAGATGGTCAGATGGAGACCAGAACTTCTTCAATCGCCAGAGCCAGTGTGTCTATTGATGAGCGCGCAGGAGAGGTAGACACTGCTAGTTGCCTCTGCCCACAAGTCCATTAAGGATAGCTCAGGTGGAAACCTGCAGTCTCTTTTGGACCATAATGTGCAACCAGCTTTTTAAAGAGATTGCTCTGGGGATATTTTTGGTTCCTAATACTGGAGAGTTTTATTTGCAGGTACCATCATCTACGAACTTCCAAAGTTCCCTTCATGTTTTATTTGTGAGAGGTTGATAAAAAGATGTTTCTGAGGAGAGAAAAAGGTAAAAATTAGAGCAAATAATGTAAATTAGTTGAGTTATCATTATGGGGGATTTAGATTATGCCAGGACAAGAGTCCAGAAGGACAAGCTGATGGATCAAAGAGATGTCAGATGGAGTGACTATAAATATATAATTCAATTGGTGATCATTTTTCAGATATTGACATATAACTTAGTTTGTACCCTAATTTTTAAGTAAGCATTTTATGAAAATATAAAATACGCTAAGGTAGACAAATTATATGGTGAACCTCCATGAAATATAATAAGAAGGTTTTCATGTAATCACACTATGATCAAAAATATGAACAACACAGATAGTTTTCATGTTTCCTTTTTATCGCTATCTCTAAGGGCAATCACTACCCCAGCCACCATCATTTCTAGAGCTGAGGAGTTTTTCATTAAATTTATATTGATTGGATCTATTTACATATCTTCATTTATTTCTGCATTATAGCTCTCTATCTTCTCTCTCCTTCTCTTTCTATATATATCCATATGCAAGGCTGCTTAGGGTTGACATTTTCAGGCTCTTAGAATTCATTGTAAAGATCATTTTATAAGTATGGGCATTTCTGTGGAATGCAACTAACACTGGAATTGAATAGTTGTGCAATATACAGTTGTTTAGCTTTGAGAGAGAGTGCCAAACCACTTTTTTTCTCAAATGGTTGTAGAGAAATAAGAGATTGAGCAATGTGTTTAATTATTGAAAGGATGTCTGGAGCTAAAATAAAGTAGACAGCATAGTAGGCACACCTCCAGGAAAAAAAATGACCATAGGGATTCCAAAAGCTAGGTGTGTTTATGGGGACAAGTATAGGTTTTGTAAGTGTGTGCCTCAGTGATGATGTCCAAATGGAAAATAAGTAACAAAGTTCTAGGGGCACACCTTACCAACCTCAAGGAAACCAGCTGCCACATGCTCAGTTTCTTTCAAAAATACTTCAGTAAATGAACATGATATTTCATTGATTGATCTGTTTGCAAACTCTTACAAAGAAATACCAGTTGTGACAGTATGTCTAACAAATACATTACCTTCCCTTTACTTACACTCTAGCATTTTATGTTGGCACAGAGAGATAAAGAAAAATAAACTTGCTCAATTCTCAGTTGAAGGGAAAAGTTTAGATAAATGATCATACAAAGCAGAGGTTTCATTTTACTATGTTATGAAATAAAGGGGAGGGAGCTAAGAAATTGACCTTGGATTATAGATATTATTAACTTTCTTAATGTAACTTCACTCTCACCCAAAGAGCTTTGCACTCCGTGGAAAACTGGCAGGTGATCCAGGCATTCCAGAAATGGAGGAAAGTTTAGCAAACTTAATGAAATCTCAGTGAAGAATGGAGGTGTGCATTTAGCATTGTGTTGTCAATGCTCTCTTAATGAGGAGACCCTGCATGTGTTCACCTATGACAAATGCTCCTTTTGGAGAGGCCTGAGTGCTGACACCATTCAATGATGTTGTAGAAACCAGCATTCTGCTGATTGCAAGTTGAAGTTTTGAAATAAATACTAAATTCCTAGAGACAACAAGAGTGTGAAGGAGACAGTTGGGGCAATAAAAATTGTTGTAGTTTTACAGAATAATTTTCAAGAAGGGTAAAATTGTCAGATATAATTAGATGACAGAGCATTATGATTTGAATAACTTCATTTTGAACAGATGGAAATATCTCATATTATTAACAGGGATAAATTGAGATACATATGTTGGGAGCGATTGTTCCATAATATGGTTACACAAGTTCTCAACTAATGATGTTACAACCAGAGTATAATAATAAGAATTGCTTAATAATGACATTGGCTCAAAATGGACACTTCTGGAGGCCCAGAAATGAGTTAAGCTAAGGTTATACTGAATTTTGCTTGAATGTATAACATAATTTACATCATGACTCCTTTCCTCAGAAATATGCATAGAAAAAGTCACCAAAACATGTCAACTCTGAGTACTGGGGCAAAAGGGTAAGAACAACTGACTCAGTTTGTCAAAAAAAAATCTTTCTTTTCTTAAGTAGTTCTTATATGCTTCTGAGATCTCAAATGTTGTTTGCATTCGTGAAAATGAAGGGAAATGAAAATATGCCATGCTTTTAAATGGATTCATTGTTCAGAGTGTCCAATTGGCAATGAAGTAGGAAATCAAAGGTGTTATAAACAGATGAACATACACACATAAATTCACAGAAACTTATGGGACAGATTTACTGAAAAGATTTCACCTGGCTAAATCTCATTAAAGCATTGAAACACAAATGTGTCCGTAGATTTGGAATTAGGATTAAAACATGGCTTTTCTAGGGTTCATACATTCTTTCAAATTGGTACAGCATCTATGAACACATATTAACTCCTGTCCCTTTTGGCTGTGGAGCGTCTCCAGAGCTTCCCAATTGATTTGTTCTCTGTAATAATTTAAGTGATAGACAAAATGTCAGCTAAAAATAATAATCAGAAGGGCTGCAGGGAGATATTAAACCTGGATAAAGAGAACAATAGACCAAGAGCACAAAATGAATTTTTGCGCAGAAAATAGTTCTAATAAGAAATGTTCAAAACAAACGACAAACTTTAAAAAATATTTTAAAAGAATCATTGAGATTCACACTGTGCCAGTTTGAAAGGATTTATGTACCCTAGAAAAGCCATGTTTTACTCCTAATCAATCTTGTGGGAGCAACTATTTCTTTTAATCCCTATTCAGTACTATAGGTTGGAAACTTGATTAGGTTATCTCCATGGAGAGGTGACTCGCCCACTTGTGGGTATCAGCTTTTGAATAGAGGGAGATATGACTCCACCCTTTCCAGGCAGATCTTGATTACTTTCCTGGAATCCTTTAAAAGAGGAGGCATTTTGGAGAAAGCTTCAGAATGACAGGAGAGCAACAGAGCAGAGTCACAAGAATGATGTCTCAGCAGAGACATGAGAAGTACAGAGTCCACCAGCCAGCAAACTTTGGAGATGAAGGAGAATGCCCCTGGGGGAGCTTCATGAAGTAAGAGGCCTAGAGAGGAAACTAGAAGACATCACCATGTCCTCCATGTGCCTTTCCAGTTGAGAGAGAACCCCTGAACTTCACTGGCCTTTCTTCAGTGAAGGCAACCTCTTGATAGTGCCTTAATTTGTATGTTTTTATAGACTTGCTTTAATTTGGAGATTTTCACAGCCTTAGAACTGTAAACTTGCAACTTATTAAATTCCCCTTTTTAAAAAGCCATTCTGTTTCTGGTATATTGCATTGTCATGGTTAGCAAACTAGAACATACACCAACAAATAAAAAGATAAATTTTCAGGAAACTGAAGATCTACAAGAAACATAAAAACACATTATTTCTAATGTGTATGGTTATTGAAAACTTCATATTATATACAAAGTTATAGAAGTCTCAATAATTTCCAATTTTATATGTTCTTTGCAAGTTTTAAAAATCCCACTTAAATGACTAATTGGGTAACAGAATCTGTTCAGAATCATAGGTTTTATGTATATTTAGAGTTTAGAAGAACGGAGAGAACTGTATTTCAAAAGTTTGAACTTGATACTTGGAATCTCAGGTAGCTCATGAGATTTTGTTGGTTTGTCCAGAGTGATGCCCCGATGAATCCCAGAATGATTTGATCAGTGAATGAAAAAGTATTTTCAAGCCCCCTTCGGGGAATGGTGAGAGTGGGGAGAAATTCAACTTCCCCAAGTTGAATTCTTGATATTCTCACAAGCAGTGTGGACAACCAAAGCTATAGGCTGAGCCCCCAGTCTTGGGGTTCGTGCATATGAAACTTAACTCTACAAAGGATAGGTCAAGTCTACTTAAAATTTAGGCCTAAGAGTCACCCCCAAGAGAGCCTCTTTTGTTGCTCAGATGTGGCCCCTCTCTCCAGCCAACACGACGAGCAGTCTCACCACCCTCCCCCTTTCTGCATGGGACATGACTTCCAGGGGTGTGGACCTTCCTGGCAATGTGGGACAGAGATCCTGGAATGAGCTGAGACTCAGCATCAAGGGACTGAGAAAAACCCTAGAATGAGCTGAGAATTAACATCAAGGGATTGAGAGAACCTTCTCGACCAAAAGGGGGAAGAGTAAAATGAGACAAAATGTCAATGGCTGAGAGATACCAGAGTCGAGAGGTTATCCTGGAGGTTATTCTTATGCATTAAGTATATATCACCTTGTTCTTCAAGATGTAGTGGAGAGGCTGAAGGGAATTGCCTGAAAATGTATTGCTGTGTTCCAGTAGCCATGTTTCTTGATGATGATTGAACAATGATATAGCTTTCACAATGAGACTCTGTGAATATGAAAACCTTATGTCTGATGCCCCCTTTAGCTACTATATCAACAGAAGAATAGAACATATGGAATAAAAATAAATAATAGGAGGAACAAATGTTAAAATAAATTCAGTTTGAAATAGTGGTAAATGAAAGCGAGGGGTAAGGGGTATGGTATGTATAGTCTATTTTTCCTCTATTATCATTTTATTTCTTTTTCTGTTGTCTTTTTATTTCTTTTTCTAAATCAATGCAAATGTCCTAAGAAATGATGAATACGCAACTATGTGATGATATTAAGAATTACTGATTGTATATGTAGAATGGAATGATATCTAAATGTTTTGTTTGTTAATTTTTTTAATTAATAAAAAGAGTTTAAAAAAGAGTTTGAACTTGAGCTTATTGTGTTTTGTGTATATTATAGTAGCTTTCAAGAAAGTTTGGAATTAAATTCTCTTGGGATTTGATTTGAGATACTACAAAAAGTATAGCTGAGTAAACTAAATATTAAAAAGTAAGAAGAGAGAAATCAATGAAATAGAGTCAATAAGGAGAGGCAAATTCAAATTGAAAAGTTATTTATTTGAAGGAGATAATGCTCATTTACACCTCTGTCCACCATAAATTGAAGATTCTTTCAGAATGGAGAACTCCTGTGACAGAGTCTGAGTAGTGTTTCCAAATTGGGAAATTAGAGGAGGTTGTAGAGTTTTCTTTGCCTTTTATATCTCATTCTTACAGACTCTTATTTAATGGCTTAATGCTATTTATATGTAATGTTATTATTAATATCTTCATACTGAAAAATGCAATTTTTTATTGTTTTTTATTGTACTATTGTGGTAGTTAGATTCAGTTGCCAACTTGGTCAGGTGAAGGCACCTAGTTCTGTTGCTGTGGACATAAGTGAATCGTACATGAACCTCATCTGTTGTTAATTACATCTGCAGTCGGCTAAGAGGCATACCTGCTGCAATGAATGACGTGTTGACTTAATTGGCTGGTGCTTAAATGAGAGAGTGCAATGTAGCACAGCCCAAGCAACTCAGCCAGCACATCTCATCTCAGCACTCGCAGCTCAGCCCAGATCTTTGGAGATGCAGAAAGGAATCATCCTGGGGAAAGTTGTTGGAACCCAGAGGCCTGGAGAGAAGGCCAGCAGAGACCATCCTGTGCCTTCCCATGTAAGAAAGAACCTCAGTGGAAAGTAAGCTGCCTTTCATCTGAAGAACTAACAAAATAAATCCCCTTTTATTAAAAGCCAATCCATTTCTTATGTGTTGCATTCCAGCAGCTAGCAAACTAGAACAACTATCTATTGATTACTCTTTTAATTTTCTTTCTTCTTGAATTAGTTTTGATCATTCAACATTTTTTAGTATCCTATTTTACCTTTATTTTTTACCTATTAATTGTATGTAATTGTTATATTTCTTTCTGTGGCTACTCTAGCATTAACATTTTGAATTTTACCCTATATGTACATATAATAATATTACCAATTCATGTAAAATGTATATATTTCTATTTAATCTCTTGACTTTTGTGCTATGTTGTCATATGTTTAACTTCTACATTTCAAAATATTATTTGCTTCAGTGAATTATTTTTAATATTTAATGAGGGTATAGTTTTGTTTGTCTGAAGATATTTTATTCCCTATGTAACATGAAAATATTTTCACAGAATGTGGATTTATATCTTGATATATTTCATTGTTGTATGCTTCCATTTTTCTTTTACTCATTTTTAAGCAAGTCCATTTTCTCAGTTTGCACAGATATGAGGTGAAACTCAGTGTCATTCTTATCTTTGTTCATTTCTATATAATTTGGCCTTTTATTCTTAACTCTTTTATTTTTTTCCCTCTATACAACTTTCAACAATTTATCATGTAATTTGTGTGTGTGTGTATGTGTGTGTGTATAGATATGCATCTATTTTTACCTTGCAGGGGGTGATCAATGAATTGGGACATGCAACTTTATAGTTATCATAAAATTTAGAATACAAAAGTCTCTCTCTTCTAAAGGTTTTAATATACTTTTATCCAAGATTTTGATTTCATTATGTGTTTCATCTCATGAATTTTGTTTTTTCTAGATATATTTTCTTTTTCTCATTATAATCCTCTTTTAAGTACTTGAATATAATTAATATAGATAATTAAGAACCGCTATCTCTCAATTCCCTCGTTTCTGTTATTCCTGCTTAAGTTTCTATTGATGTTTTCTTCTTTTGAATGTCACAAAGCCCTGCCTGTTGAAATCTCTAGTCATTTGCCACTGCACATTGCACATTTGGAAATAATATTGTTGAGTGTTTGGACATTGTTGTTTTCATGTAAAGAGTGCTATATTTGTACTGGTCAGCTAGATTTAAAAGATCACTTTGGACTCTCTGAAATATGCTTTTAAGTTTTTCAAGGTGCACAGAAGGTATTCTTCCCTCAAAGAAGAGCTCAGCTCCACTATTCCATACTGTTTTAATATCTCCATACTCTACCCCAGTGTGTCACATAATCACAAACACTTTTGACTATGTAAGGATGAGGTTTGTTTTTTGGCATGAACAGGCACTGGGAATCGAACCTGGTCTCCAGTATGGAGACGGAAGAGGTTTTAATAAATCTCTGCCATGCCTGACTGGACAGATTTTGTCATCTTAAAACTACAGGGTTGGGCAGGCCACGGTGGCTCAGTAGGTAGAGTTCTCATCTGCCACGCTGGAGGCCCGGATTCAATTTCCGGTGCCTGCCCATGCAAACAAAATAAAAACTAAAGGGTCATTTTTATTCTACACTGTGAAGTTTTATCCTATGCATGGGAAGCTTACACATTAACAAAAGTTCAACAAGACCCCTATGTGGAATTCTGAAGGGTTTAGTTTTGTTTGTTAATCTAACCCTGCTAACTGTAAACTGCCCCACAACTCCCAGTTGCCTTGACTTCCATAAATGTCAATCTTCTCAAATCAGTGGCATTTTTGGTCTCTTTTTCCATTCCACTTCTCTGTCCCTATAATCAAGAATTTGACTGAAGAGAAAATCAAGGGTAATCATAAGATACAACTAGTTTTTCTTTCTTTACTCACATAACTCATTTTTGTGCATTTTTTAACCTAATATCAGACATTGTGGCATATATTATGTACATCTTTTTAGCCATTGATGGGGGAAGGTTAAATCCATTTATTATTTCACCACCATTAGCAAGACTGAAAGTTACATTATTGTATTTTACAAAAACTAAGTATTAATTATATTTGAAGTGTCATCTTTTTGAGGGGGAAGGGTATAACCTTCAAGAGAATAACATTGGAAATAAACTCAAGGACAGGATAGAAAGTAATCCTTGGCCATCTCGCATGGTAGAAGGAAGAAAACAAAGGAGATGTGCTGGGTCTGAAATGGAAAGTGTGCTTCAGTCTTCTAAATAAACAGATATCTTTAATATTTTTAATTTGTTGCCTTTAAGTTGAAATGTCTCCAGTTTTAATTTTTCAACTCAGAAATATTTATTTATGAGATTTAATGTACTTTTTTTGGTTTGTATTCTACCTTTCCTTGCTTTCTAAATTAGAACCATGAGAAAATTACTTAGATTCTCCTTGACTCTATTTACACAAACATTTTTGTGGGAAATTGCGGTTACACTGTAGTTGTTTGTTAGGAAAAGATGAATTTGTCTGCATGCAGTTTTGTAAACTTTGCCTTCAATGCAAATTATGCTCAGTAAATGTATCCTTTCTGCTAATGCTAATCCAATTATTATTGATTCTAGTGATTTCAAGTGGTTTTTATTGGGCATAAAATATGGACTAGATAATCTTCTCTATGCAGAAATAACTAATTCTATTTCAAAGTGTGTATAGAATTCAGGAAAGAAAAAGTGACAATTATTTCTGAGTCCCCAAGAGTTGACAACATGATTCTTTGTACATAGTTGCATCTGAACTAAATATATCTTTTCTTTTTGTCATTTCATTCTTTGTCAATTAGGTGACCAATCAGAGCACAGTGGCATGATTGATCCTACCAGACATCCCCATTGTTAATGCTTTCAGTAGAGGTGTTTTCTAATAATTTACATCTTTGGACTCATGGAGAATATCTCTATCATCACAGTGATTATCAAAGATTGCCAATGCCACACACCCATTTATTTCTTCCTGTAGAACTTTTCCTTCTTGAATATACTTTGTCCTTCTTGGAAATACCTTGTGCTATACCTCAGTCACCATGCCCAAAGCCATTGGGAATGCCATCTTTGGTTTCAAGGATATTTCCGTTGCAGAATGAGTTGCCCAACTCTGTGTGTTCTTCACCATGGCTGCCTCTGAGTGCCTTCTGCTCTCTGCCATGGCCTATGACAGCTGTATGCTCAACAAAGATCCCTTTACTGTGAGGTCATAATGAGCATAAATCTCTGCTAGGAGCTTGTATTCACTTCCTGGATTTGTGGTGCCC
Organism: Tamandua tetradactyla; assembly: GCF_023851605.1. Taxonomy (NCBI): domain Eukaryota; kingdom Metazoa; phylum Chordata; class Mammalia; order Pilosa; family Myrmecophagidae; genus Tamandua; species Tamandua tetradactyla. Next base: position 14,411,306 of record NC_135338.1, read on the forward strand.
TCCATTTTCTATGCTGTTTTACACCTTCTGCTTCCCCTTCTGTTGACTGAATGCCATTGATCGCTTTTTCTTTGATATCCCCCCTGTCATGAGGCTTTCTAGTGCTGACTACCAAGTAAATGAACAACTGATCTTTATGTACAGAAGTTACATTATTCTGGGGGCCTTTGTCCTCACCTTGCTCTCAGTCTGCCTCATCTCTACCATCCTCAAGAACAATCACGTTCGACACCACTGGAAAGCTTCCGCAACCAGCTCCTCTCGCCTGTTTTATGGGACTGGGAATTCTATGTACCTAAGATCTATAACCAATTATTCCCCAATCCAAGGAAGGTTGATTCCTCTATTTTATTCCATCATCACACCCACTTTGAACCCTGTTTTCAACTGTCTGAATAATAAAGAAGTGGACGCAGCCCTTTACAAGTGTGTCATCAAATACAGAGAAAAAAAATGAAAACCACTCATTGTAAAGTACATTCTTTGGCAGTGTCCTATTAAATTCATCTTTTTGAAATGTGTATACATATATATACACATACAAACATATATATATATATATATATATATATATATATATACATACAAGTACTTGTTAGATATAAAATGCGTATATGTTTCTTCAAGAAATATGGATTCTTTAAGATATTTTAACATTTTCTGTCTAATAAAACAGGTAGATAAATTTATACATTAATTTTAATGTATAACTCATAAAGTACTTAAATAATCAGGTACAGAGATTAATTTTGGTTTAAAACATTGCAACCCAATTTCTTTTCTAAATCTGATAGACTGAAGTAACTGGATATAAGTAGAAAATCTGACTTTTAAATGTCATTGTTTTCAAATGAGCACACAAAAACTCCCAACAGTTCATTTCTATTACCTCAAAATTGTGAAATCAATAAGCTAAAGTAGCCAACATGAACATTTTATTAAATTAATCTGATATTTACTGTATCATTGGCTTGTAATGTAGCTGAGACATTTTAAAATGTTATATTTGTTAGTTGATCCCAAATTAAGTCACAATTAAATCATAAAAAGGATATTTTAATTTCAGTGAAAATTTAAAGCATTCTAGTAGAATGTCATGAAGTAGTTGACAAAATGGTATTAGAATTATCTCAGAAACTTTAGTATGACTAATACATAAAGTTTTTGTGGCTTTATTTAATACTTTTCTGTTTTTAAATTGCTCTAAAATTATTGTAATCTCCTTTTATATGTGATAAATTTCATTTTAATCCCTGTAAGCCTTCAAACACAACTACACTTTTAGAAAAATTTGTGAAAAGCAAAAACTTTTTTTTAAAAAAGCAAGAGAATGTATACTTATCCCAGTCTGTAACATAACTACTTTAATTTTTACGTAATATTTATTAGTAGTGACTGGTTATTTATTAGTTATATTGGTAATGCATTAGGGCATTTATGTCAAGTTTATTAAAATAACCATAATTATCAACATCCCCTGCAACTTTTCATCTGCTTCCAAATTAGATTTAATGGTAATATAATGCTATCCTTATTTGTGTATCTTAATATACTTGAAGTTTTCAATATTTAACAGCAAGATTCTTTTCAGTATCATTACTCTTCTTTATGGAATTTGGCAGTAGATATGTACTTTCATGTAATGTTATTTATTTATTGATTTGATTGTGTCCTTGCTGTTTTTTGAATTAAATTCTAAAATGAATTTTCATCTTTGGATTATTTTATATGTAGGGATGCAGCAGTGTTTGTCTTTTCCCTTGGTATTCTGCCAAAGTAGAGCCTTTGGTTTCCACTTCAAACTCAGCTTTTGGATGTATTAGCTATTTGATATTTCTTGCAATACCGAACTTGTGTGCATCTCTCATAAGAGTCCTTAGACAACAAGGTATCAGAGATAATTTACAATTTGGCAATGAAATATAGCTGATCATTTGGCTGCACTGTTAATTCTCACTTATAAATATAGGTAAGCATGAACCTGGAGAGAAATCTCCTCTGAACTGTTATGGTCTCAAATTCTAATTTCTCATCATTAATTATTGTTAAAGAAAAGTGTAGCAATCATTAATGATGATTGAAGGTTATAACTATGTCCAAAACAATTATTGAGCATTTACAAATACTTAAAGAATTTTGAAAATATATTTCTGTGAACATTAATATTAAGAGAAAAAGTATTAAGTAACTTTGCAAAAAGCCTATGTTTATGTTTTGATGATCCATGCTAATAAAAACACAAATAATAACAAAAGATGGAGAAGCAAAGATTAAATCATATTCTATTCTTTGAACAATTAACCAAACTTTCCAATTTGGGATAGCCTCAAAATTCAAGAAGATGAATGTTAAGCTTAATTTTAATATTGCCATTGCAAAATATTTCAGGGATATGCTAAGATACTCTACAATAATGTTTATTATGTCATCATAAATGCATGCAAGATAAAATTGAAGAAACAGTATAAGAACAATAGTGAGAAAAAAATGATCTACCCAAAATATGTACTACTCTTATTAACTTAAGTTGAAAGAGAACAAATTATCACACATGAAATTTGCATTATAGGAATGTAGAAGAAATAAAGGCATGATGAGTACTTGGAAATTTGTGTTATAATCCAATTATATCAAATATAAAAATTTCAAACCTACAATATTTAGTAATAAGATTAGAACAACCATTGGATTATTTTCATCATTTTTAAAATATACTTATGAAGTTTAGCTCACATTAATTGGATTCAGTCAATGTTTGCATACCAAGTCTATTTGATGCCAAATAAGAACTGCTGTTAAATTTTGCAAAAAGAAAGAACCTAATAACTATGGAACAAAGTATACAGAAATAATTAAGTTTTTAAATAATTATTTAATGATTTTAAATTCTACCAATTTTACTCAATTAAAGCTAATGTTGCATTTTAAATTTATTTTAGTAATTTAATATTAAGCAATGAAAAAAGTAAAGAAAACAATATTAAACAACAAAATTTTTTATGCTTTTAATAAATTTTAATTGGACACTAATGCAAATTGACATTACATTCTTATGCATAGAATTCTCTGACCTGCTTTAAATAACACTTGCAATAGGCATGCTTTACTTCCCTGTGATAAACAATGTTGGAACCAAGCAATAAAAACATAGATCCAGGTGGTATCTGTTCTTGGAAGATACAAGGGAGGCACAGACAACTTACTTTGAAAGGTTAGCAATTTGCTCATTTAAATTTGCCATGATTAACAAATTGTTGTATATACCAATTCAAAGCTTTTGTTTCATACTCTCTGCACAAACTAAACTTTTTACCTGTCTAAAAAAATCACCTGTCCTGGAAACTAAAACCATATAAGCATTTTCCTGACTTGCCATTTGGAGGCTGTGAGTTGTGTGTCATAGCACTGCTTTCTTTTGATCAATAAATCTAGCAGTCTTAGCCTTCCTTAATGGAGTCCACCTGGTGGTCCATTCTGTATGATACCATATCCTATTGATGGAAACGCATTGAACTGTGAACACAAAGAGTTAGCACTAATATAAACAATGGACTTTGTATATATTCAATGCTATAATCTTACCTCTATGTGTTGTTTTGGCTGTATCCACAAATTTTAATTGTCTTTTTTCGGTCATTTCTACTACTATCTTTTCCATTTAAGTTTTTGAAGTAGTTATGTTTTATATACTGTCAATCTTCCTTATTTTATAATAAATGTGCCTTGTGACAAACATTATGAACATATTCTACAGATTGTGACAGTGTTGCTCTAATTTTTCCCTATAATATAGCCTGTAATTAATAATTTAATATGTCTTTAATACATGGGTTATGGGTGAGTGAGCTTTTAAAATTCATCTTACAGGGTGGGCCATGGTGGCTCAGCAGGCAGAGTTCTCGCCGGTGGTGCCAGAGACCCAGGTTTAATTCCCAGTGCCTGCCCATGCAAAAAAATAATAATTTAGTCTGACAATGCAATTCTTTTTTCTTTTGCATCTTGCTTGAATCCAGAGGATATCTTGAAAGATAAAAAAAATTAAAATGCCCTGAATTTAAGATTAATCAACTTGTACTTTCTTAAATATTTTATATTAATATAAATGAATATGTGTTCTCCCTTCAGGAAGTATAAATTTTCTATTTCCTAAATTTTTTATCTATTCACATGTTCTTTCTGAAATTATCATGCTTAGTGTTCTGATATCAACATCTTTTTTTAATTTTTAACTTTTTTGTGAAAATATATACAAAAAAGCATGTTTTAACAAGTAGTTATAGAACATATTTTAAATTTTGGTATGGGTTACAGATCCACAATTTTTCGTTTTTTTCTTCTAGCTGCTCCAAGACACTGGAGACCAACAAAAATATTAATATAATGATTTACCAGCGATATGCATTTTGTTAAATCCTATCTTCTCTGTTATACTCCTTCTCTTTAAATAGCATCTATACATAAAGGCAATAAATTTCAAAGCCCATCAAAACAATTAGTTGTAGAACAGATTTCAGAGTTTGGTATGGGTGGCAGTTCCACAATTTTTTATTTTTATTTCTAGCTGCTCTAAGGTACTGGAGGCTAAAAGAAAGATCGCGTGGTTATTCAGCACCCATGCTCATTTGATCAACCTGCTTTTGACTATTCTATCTCATTGCTTTTCCCTCCCATGAACATATACAGGTTACAGAATATAGATGACATGCATATAGATACAGTTAGAGATGTCACAGATATAGATATTATCTAGCTGTAGATACAGATAAGGATGTGGATACAGAAACAAATATGAATGCAGATATAGATATATAGATATAGATACACTATTATTAAAAGTAAAACATTTATTTCCGGGAAGATGGCAGCATAGGATAGATCAAATTCAGCCGTGCTCCATGGAAAAGTCAGAGAAGGGATGGGAGGGCAACTGAGATGACAATTCCAGAGTGTAACTGACCTGGGAGAGTCTTGTGTACCAGAGACGGTGGCCCCGGTTGTGAAAGCTGAGGAACTGAGGAGAGAACCAGAGCCTAATGCCGAAGATTGGAGTCCTCAGGAGTGCACAGACATGGAGACGGGGACTAAGAAGTAAACCAAGCCATGTTCCTTGAATGTGCTACCCTCCCTAGCACAGCCCCACAGCTCGTGGCTCACACCCCACCCCACGCACCTGAACCCCATCACCGCCCCCACTCCGCCCATTCCAAGCTCCCCTGCTCCACCAGCCCCTTGTGCACATACCTTCCCCACCCACTGAAGTGCAGCCCAACCCAGCTTTCCTGTACCCCTCCCAAGCACTAACTCCCCCTCCCTGCTCCCTGCATGCTGTCACCGAACATAAAGGCTGAAGGCAATTACCTCCATACCCAGGCTACACCCACCCCCAGCCCACACAGTCACACTGCACCAACCCCACCTGAGCTCTCTGCACACATGTGTTTATGGCACACCTCGACCCAAACATGCTCACAGTCACCAGTCATGCCCCCAACTCTGCGAAAGCACTGACCTGTGCTCCCAGCCCATGCAGGCATAATGCTGATGCACTGCCATAGCTCTGCACATGCACACAAAGACCAGCACACACCAGGGCCACACCCTCCCCCAAGACTTGTGTACCCACATGGCCACAGCCTCCCCAGCCACTGGGCACCCATGTTCACAGGCACCAGTGAAACATCCCCATCCTGCACCTATGTCTGCACTGCAACACATCACTGAACTGCTGTGCCCTGCCCCATGCCCTACATCCTGCTACACATCCATCCCACAAACACAAGGCTTTAGACTACTGAAAGAAATCAACTTCTGAAGTAAATCAGTCAAGATATCTACACGTGGTGAAAACAACAGAAGATCACTAAGCATATCACACTGTAGACAGATATATCCCAGCCTAATGACCAAATTAAAACACCAGAGGAGACACAGACATTGGAACAAGTAATCAAAGATGTTCATAAAGCTTTATTAATAAACTAAATGGGATGACTAATAAAGGTGATCAAGAAGACACTAGAAGAGTTTAAAGAGGCATTTGAAAGAATAAATAGAAAAATAGCTTCTATCACAGAGATTAAAGATTCTGCAGACCAAAAAAAAGCATACAAGAGGTACACAATGGCAGATTTGAAGAGGCAGAGAAAGAATAAATGAGCTAGAGGACAGGATAACTGATTTCAGAACACTCAAAACAGGAAATGGTGAAAATGGAAAAATTTGAATTGGATTTCAGGAAAATCATGGACAAAACAAAGCATGAAAATAAAAAAATCCTTGGTGTCCCAGAAGGAGAAGAAAGGAGCAAAGGGCTAGGAAGAGTAGTTGAGGATATTATGGGGAAAAACATCCAAATTCTTATAAAGGACATAAATACACAAGTCAAGGAAATGCAATGAACTCCAAATAAAATAAATTCAAAAAGGCCTTCCACAAGAGACACACTAATCAGCCTGTCAAATGTTGAAGAGAAGCAGAAAATTTTGAAAGCAGCAAGAGAAAAGCAATCTACTGCATACAAGGGAAACCCAGTAAGATTGAACTCAGACTACTCAACTGGCACCATGGCGGTTAGAAGGCAGTGGTATGATATATTTAAGATCCTGAAAGATAATGACCTCCAGCCAAGAATTCTCTACCTAGCCAAATTGTCCTTCAAAACTGAAGGAAAGATTAAAATTTTCATAGACAAACAAATCCTGAAAGAATTTGTCAGCAAAAAACTGGTCCTACAAGAAATACTAAAAGGAGTTCTGCCATTTGTAAAAAAAAAGACAGGTGAGGGAGGTCTGGAGGAGTGGACAGAATTGAAAAGTACCAGTAAGGTAACTTAAGGGATAAAAAGAGAAAGAAGAAAAAGAATATAGAGATCTAACAAGATAAAAAAGATAAGATGGTAGATTCAAGAAATGCCTTTTCAGTAATAATTTTGAATGTTAACAGACTAAATTTACCAATTAAAAGATACAGATTGGCAGAATGGATTAAGAAATATAATCCAGCTATATGTTGCTTACAAGAGATTCATCTTAGACACAAGGACACAAATAGATTGAAAGTGAAAGGATGGAAAAAGATTTTTGACACAAGTTGTAACCAAAAGAAAGCAGGAGTAGTTATAATAATATCAGACAAAATGGACTTTAAATGTAAAGATGTCATAAAAGACAAAGAAGGACACTATATATTAATAAGAGGGACAATTCACCAAGAAGAAATAACAATCATAAATGTTTATGCTCTCAATTAAGGACCTTCAAAGTATAAGACAGACATTTGCAAAACTGAAGGGAGTGATAGATGTTTAAACATTAATAGTAAGAGACTTCAATGCATCACTCCCCTTTATAGATAGAACAACCGGACAAGATCAACAAGGAAATAGAGAAGCTAAACAACTTGATAAATGAATTAGACCTTACAGACATATATAGGTAATTGCACCCCAAAACACCAGATACACCTTCTTTAGTGCTCATGGAATGTTCTCCAGGATAGATCATATGCTTGGGCACAAAACAGGTCTTTATAATTTTAAAAATATTGAAACTATTCAAAGCACTTGTTCTAGTTTTCTAGCTGCTGGAATGCAACATAACAGAAATGCAATGACTTTTAAAAAGGGGGATTTAATAAGTCGCTAGTTTATAGTTCTAGGGCCAAGAACATGACCCAATTAAAACAAGTCTATAGGAATGTCCAATCAAAGGCATCCAGGGAAAGATACCTTGGCTCAAGAAGGCTGATGAAGTTCAGGGTTTCTCTCTCAAGTGAGAAGGCACATGGCAAACACAGTCAGGGTTTCTCTTTCATCTGGAAAGGTACATGGCAAACATGGCATCATCTGTTAGCTTTTTATTGTGGTTTTCAGTTTTCTGAAGCTCCCTGGGAGGCATTTTCCTCCATCTCCAAATGCTGCTGGCTGATGGACTCTCTGCTTCTTGTGGCTATGTCATTCTGCTCTCTCAGAATCTTCCTTATTCTCCAAAATGTTTCTGCTTTTATAATATTCAAGTAAACTAATCAAGACCCATCCAAATGGATGGAGACACGGCTCCACCTAATCCATTTTAACAACTACTCTTGATTGAGTCACATCTCCTGGGAGATGTTTAATTAACGTTTCAAACATACAGTACTGAATAGGGATTAGAAGAAATGGCTTCCTTTACAAAATGGGATTAGCGTTAAAACATGGCTTTTCTAGGGTACATACATCCCTTCAAACTAGCACAGGACTTTTTCTGACCACACTGGAAGGTAGCTGTATCTCTCAATAATCACCAAGGAATGAGAGCATTCACAAATAATGGAGGTTAAATAACACACTCTTAAACAACCAGTGGGTCAAAGAAGGAATTGCTAGAGAAATCAGTAACTATCTGGAGATGAATTAAAATGAGAATACTACATATCAAAACTTATGGGATGTGGCAAAGGCTGTGCTGAGAGGGGTATTTATTGCCCTAAATGCCTATTCTAAAAAACAAGAGAGAAAAAAAGGAGTAAAAATCGAGGACATAACTGCTCATCTGGAGGAACTTGAGAAAGAACAGCAAACTAACCCCAAAGCAAGTAGGAGAGAAATAGCAAATATTAAAGCAGAGTTAAATGAGTGGGAGAATAAAAGAACAATAGAAACAATCAATAAAACCAAAAGTTGGTTCTTTGAGCAAATCAATAAAAATGATGAGCCACTAGCAAGACTGACAAAGAAAAAAAGACAGGATGCAAATAAACAAAATCAGAAATGAGAAGGTGTGTGTTACCACAGACCCTGAAGAAATAAAATAAATCATAATTGAATACTTTGAACAACTATATGCCAACAAATTAGACAACTTAGATGAAATGGACAAATTCCTGGAAACACACAAACAAGCTACACTAACTCAGGGAGAAATAGAAGATCTCAACAAATCAATCACAAGTAAAGAGATTCAATCAGCCATCAAAAATCTTCCTACAAAGAAAAGCACAGGGCCAGATGGGTTTACAAAGGAATTTTATCAAACATTCTGAAAGAACTAACACCAATCCTCCTCAAACATTTCCAAAAAATTGAGGAAAAAGAAACACTACCTAGCTCGTTTTATGATGCTAATATCATTTTAATACCAAAACTGGATAAAGATGATGTAAGAAAGAAAAGCTCCCTAAAGAACATAGATGCAAAAATTCTCAGCAAAATATTAGATTATTGAACCCAACAGCACATTAAAAGAATTATACATCATGACCAAGTGGGGTTTATACCAGGAATGCAGGGATGGTTCAACACAAGAAAATCAATGAATGTAATACAGCACATTAACAAATCGAAAGGGAAAAAAATCACATGATCATCTCGATTGATGCTGAAAAAGCATTTGACAAAATTCAACATCCTTTTCTGATGACACTATTATCCTATTCAAAAGATAGGACTCAAAGGTAAATTCTTCAACATGATAAAATGAATATATGAAAAAACAATAGCCAGCATTGTACTCAATGGAGAGAGACTGAATGCTTTCTCCCTAAGATCAGGAATGAGACAAGGATGCCCACTGTCACCACTATTATTCAATATTGTGATAGAAGCTCCAGCTAGAGCAATCAGGCAGCAGAAATAAATAAAAGGCATCCAAATTGGAAAGGAAGAAGTAAAACTCTCATTATTTGCAGATGTCCTGATACTACACTTGGAATATCCTGAGAAATCTACAGCAAAGTTATCTGAGCTAATAAATCAATTCACCAAGGTGATGGGATATAAAATTAATTTGAAAAAATCAGTAACATTTGTATACATAAGGAATGACCTAACTGAAGAGTCAATTAAGGAAAAAAATCCATTCAAAATAGCAAGTAAATGAATCAAGTACACATGTATATATACACTCATATATATTATACTGCATATACATGTGGTACAGGTGTAATCTTGTATGTATTTTCTTATACTTATTAGGTTTTAGAGATAGGTTCAGATAGGCAAATATACCTCTGTCTCATTGTATTTTTCCCATTATTTTTAATTGCCATATAATACTTCGTATGAGCAGCTATAATATACTGACGCATTCCCAAGTGATAGCTGAGCAAAAATTAATTATTTGAGAATAATCTTTTTTTTGTAACTCTTTCAAGAAATGTTGGGGAAATTTGGTCAGTGAGTTTTACTTTGATTAATAGTGAGTCTTAAAATACAAGAACTTTAAGCAAAAGAGAAGTTAGCTTCGTACAGTTGAAAAATGTACTCCTGACTGATGCCTGAGAAATTTATTAACTTGTAATGAAAACCAGAGAGAGGTTTGGTGCCAGCTTAAGCTTTTGTGACTCTCCCACCTTTATGCCTGCTCTACATCATTCCCTAATCACAAAATATTGAAAAGCAAATAAATGAAATAGAATTTCAAAACTTTAAAGTTTAATTATTATAAATGAACCTAGCAATGTCCTACAATGACCAGGGGTGGGACTGGGTCATGTTAACTCCATGAGGAGAAATGATGATGCCTTGATAGGCCTGGTACGGTTTTCTGGATTAAGAGGGGGAGAAATTCATGAGGTTTTTAGATTTTGCTTCATGTCCACTTAATTTACTTTCACATTTCCCTTTGGATATCTTCATAATAATAGGATAATGACCTCCCAAGCCATCCCAATTCAAGTGGAGAGGGAAGAAACAAATCTGGGCATTGTATCTAAGAACTGCTGAAATTGATGCTCCTGTAAAGCACAGAGACACCATGGCTTACCTTGAGGTAAGACAGTTACATGTTCAAATACTGTGGGTGGAAAGTTAAATACTGTGGGTTGGAACCCACAGTATGTAGTTTAGAGACACCCAAAAAACTGTACTCTTAAACTTAATCCATTCCTGTGGGTGATAACCCATGGTAACTAGAACTCTGTGGTGTGGAAAGTACAGTTGAGGAATATGCTGGTTTGAAAAGACATATGCCTCCTAGAAAAGCCATGCTTTAATCAAAATCTCATTTTATAAAAGTAGAATAATCCCTGTTCAATACTGTATATTTGAAACTGTGATTGGATCGTCTCCCTGGATGATGTGATTTAGTCAAGAGTGGTTGTTAAACTGGATTAGATGATGACATGTCTCCACCCATTTGGGTGGTCTTGATTGGTTTACTGGAGTCCTATAAAAGAGGAAACATTTTGGAGAAAGAGATTCAGAAAGAGCAGAGAATGCTGCAGCACCACTAAGCAGAGAGTCCATGAACCAGAGACCTTTGGAGATAAAGAAGGAAAATGCCTCCCGGGGAGCTTCATGAAACCAGAAGCCAGGAGAGAAGAAGCTAGCAGATGATGCTGTGTTCACCATGTGCCTTTCCAGATGAGAGAGAAACTCTGACTGTGCTCACCATGTGCCCTTCCACTTAAGAGAGAAACCCTGAACTTCATCGGCCTTCTTGAACCAAGGAATCATTCCCTGGATGCCTTTGATTGGACATTTCTATAGATTTGCTTTAATTGGGACATTTTCTTGGCCTTAGAACTGTAAACTAGCAACTCATTAAATTCCCCTTTTAAAAGTCATTCTGTGTTTCTGGTATATTGCATTGCAGCAGATAGCAAACTAGAACAAGGAGTCACCAGCCTCAATCAGGATGAGTCTTAATCCTATTACTGCTATCCTTCAGAAGAGAATGAAATTCAAATAAAGAAAAATCCATATGGAGGCATCCAGAGGGTGAACATCAATGGAACCTGGAAGAGAAGGGAGAGACCAAGACACACCACCATGTGCCTTTGCATGTGACAAGCCTAGGACCAAGGAACACCAGCAGTGAGTCCCAGAATGCCAAAGTCTTCAGCTTTGCCTTGATGATACCTTGATTTGTTTTTTTCCTTCTCCTCAAAGCCATAGGCTAATTAATCCTTATTGTTTAAGCCAACCCACTGCATGGAATTTGAGCAGGCAAGACCATGAAAACATCCACTTTCTAGGTTTGAACACTTTCCTGATTTCAGGTTATCTCTACATGGTGGTGAGCAGTCATTTAAATTGAAGGGCATTGCAGTGCAACTTTAATCTTAATGGGAGTATGGACAGAATGATAAACATAATATTTCAGGGTAGAATCTCATCCTTAAAGCTCTGTAATTCAAGATCCCAAAAATATAAATCTTAAAAAAGTGCACTGTAGATATGGTCAATAGGGAAGCAAATTCAGAGATAGTACTTTTTCTCTTTTAATATGGGAATTGGAGATTCTTGAAACAATAGAGTGAAATGATGGAAAGATTGTATGTGAGATAATTTGGGAACTGGCACAGTTACTGTTATCTAATCCCAGTATCTAATACTGTGAGTATGTGCTCCTCCTGTCTGGGATATGATAGGATCCTTTTCTCTCCAATGTAAATTGAGTGGTCTGGGGGGTCACTTCTCTCTGAAGACAAGTGTGGTACATCAACTAATAAAGCATTTCATATTATTGATAAAGCACATACCTTTGAAATAGATTAAATGCAAAAATGCTAGGTTATGGCATGGAAGATTAAGTAATATAATCTTGATTCAGTACATTTTCAAAACAATTGATAAACCTCACCAGATTCACCTCATAGGACATCTAAATTTTATTTCTAGGAAATGAAGACTGGGAAAAGCACAGAAAGCCCCAGATTCAAATCAAATTTAGAGTCTGAATTTTGCATATCCTTGGAAATGTTTCTCAAATTTATAGTGTTTGCTGCCAAAACAATTTTCTTTGAGCTTCACATAAGCTGAGGTAAACACAAGATAATAAAAAGGAAGTGAAAAAAAAAATCTGAGACAGGCATTTTTATTTGTTTTCTGGGATATATGACAAGCAGTGCTCAAGTGGAAACAAATATTTGAAAACTCAATTTTTATGTTTCATAGTTCCATATGTTATTAAAGCTCTTATTATGCAATTTTATGTTTCTGTAAACAGACAGATGGGTGTGACAAACATTGTACTTAGATCCCCATTCTTAGAGTCTTATTAACAGAGATGTGGGAAAATATGCATTATTGTTGCCTTAATGAAGCTTAAAGTTGAGTGCAAGAGAATGCTACCAAACAAATAAGTACAACCAAGTACATATCCTCATAAATTAAGATATGTGATACTAAATAAAGCCATTTTGGGGACCTGTCATAGGATGGGTGGTCATCGACCATCTTGCTGAAATTCAGTAGTTAAGATTAGCTTTAAAGGATGAGAACCTGCTGGCAGCCTGAAGAAGGCAGATGAAAACTCTTCTATCCACAGTTGATTAAGCATGGACAGCTCTCAAAACTTGGATTACTGGAAGATCTAGAAGAGGGCGAATATGTCTGATTCATGGGTTTAGGGCAAGAGTGCTGTGTGCTGAAGTTGAAGATGTTGATCAGAGACAGAAATAGAGAGATAAATATTTGATTTTGTATTTAAGTATGAAAAGATAAATTACTTTTTTTTTTCATGGGCAGGCACTCGGAATTGAACCCGGGTCTCCAGCATGGCAGGTGAGAACTCTGCCTACTGAGCCATCGTGGCCCACCCTACTCATTGTCCTTAAACATGTAATTGATGTGTTCTCGTTCATATTTTTATAAATACCCTTTATAGGGGATATGAATGCATTTAAACATCAATTAACTTTGGAATGGAAGAAGCAACAGAGTAAAGATATCAGTACTCCTTTTATTTCATACACAGGTTTTAGACAATTCCCATTAAAATTCCAATAAGATAGTTTTGGAAAATTTAGAAAACAATATTTTAAAATTTATTGTATTTGGAATGAAAAATGAACTGGAATAGCAAATACTATTTTGTAAAAGAAGAATAAAGAAGGAACCCAACTCCTTGATTTCAACACTTAATATGTAACTAATCAAGACTGTTGGTCATTGGTGCCAGATACAGACATGGATCAATGGAACATAATGGAAAACGCAGAACTACACCCACATAAATATGTCCAAGTGATTTTTGACAGAGGGACACAAACAATTCAATGGACTTAGGCTTTTAAAATAGTTGTACCTGGAGAAACTGGGAAAAAATGAATTTAGACATACAGCTTACAACTTATGCAAACATTATCTCAAAACAGATTATGAAATTTAAATGTAAATCATAAAGTTAAAAAAATAGAAAAAATACTAGGAATGGATTTTTGTGATCTAGTGTTAGGCAGAGTTTTTGCCTTCCCCAATACTCTTTAGAACAAGAAACATGTTGACCACAAGATGGCACTCTTGAGTAATAAATGGTCTGAAAGTTCCTCTTCCCAAACTTTTAACAATTTTATTACTGCATTGCTTTGCATCTTTCATAAAAAAACCTTTTAAGCCTCCTACTCCTCCAAACACTTCTAAAGTGGTGTCGTAAGTGCTTCATGTCTGTTTAATGGCTAATTAGCATGTTAAATATTTAATGCCTGTTTGTTAGCTAATGTGTTCAGCTAATTAATAATTGGTATGTTACTACATTTATATTAGTCAAATGTTCATAGCTGGTCACTAATTACAGAAATTCTTTTAAAAAGGGAATCTTTAGGCTGTGTTAAAAATTGAAAAATTTTGGTTATGAGCATATAAAAAGGTTTCATTCCAGTAATATAATCTGGCCTCACTATAATTTAACATAAGAATGCTACTATTATAGCTAAAGTTAAAAATATTACAGTTAAAATCATTCTGCAAACAGTAGAAATGTAATCAATCCTTTACTTGTCCCTCTCAATAATATTTAAAAAAATGAATCTAATAGTTAAAAATAGTTGAGGGAAAAGCATAGGAACTTTCAAAATTCCATGGCCTTACCTAAAGCTTTCAAACCCCAAAAGCCTAATATCTTCCTGTCTCTGCAACCAATTAAAAAGTTTTCCTAGATTTAAACTTGGACAAATTTAATGAGCTTAATGTATTTCCCAGAACTTAATAGTCACTGTACTTTAAAAGTTCTCCATAATTTTAAAATATTATAAAAACAATAGAAGAAGCTGAATTAAAATGATTTTTTAAATTTAACAAATGCAATTTTATCATACTTAGGTGTATTCTTCTTAAAGAATCAATTAAGTTTAATAAAAGCATAAATGAAGTTTTTATAACTTTAATTACCTAAATTTAAAAAAAATCTGACTTTTCTTACTTAGCCATTTGTTACTCCAATATTGTAAGAATTTGAGAATTTTGCCACGCAAAGGAGGACTCCAAGAGACGTTCTCTCATGCAACACGCAAGGGGTTTATTTTCCACACATGTGTGGGGCTCGCTGAACACGCAGGAACAGAGAGCCCCGAACCTAAGTCTGCAAAAGCTTTTTAAAGGGTAAGATGAGGGGGGTGGGGGTTGAGCATGGGTCACAGGTGCTGTTTTGCAAAAAAGCAGATAAGAACAGTTTTACAATAAGCATTTCTTAACAGTTTTACAACCAGTAACCTTGGTGCCAGGATTGTTTATCTTCAGCCTGATGGGGCCCATAACTTTTTTCTTTATAATTCTTAACTCACACTAAATGCATAGCCGTGAATATAAAATGACACAAATGCTTTTGCTGGATATTTCAGAAGCTAAAATATATGTAAATAGCTAAATTAAGCAGGAAAAATTAGCTACTGTTAAGCTTTATAAAATTCCCTTTTACATTTGCATAAAAATTTAAAGTTATAATAACTTTGTAATGCCAGTCTGTCATAAAAAAAGACATAAATCTTAGCTTCTAAGGATTCATATTCTAGTTAAAATATACACCTATTAAGACTTTATATAAAACAGTTGTAACAAAAGAATAAAAAGGCTGAAAGAATTTAAAAAGCAAAGAAATAAAAAATAACCTAAGAAGTCTTCATAGAAATGACATGTGTAAAACCTTTTTAAAAAAGTAATTTATATTGTTAAGAAAAAATTTGAGCTTTTTGTTGAATTGAACTGAGAGATTTTAAATATATTATAAAATACTCTGAGTGTAAAGTATATAAATGCCCAGCCATGTTCTAAACCCAAACATAATTTTTTCCCCTCCTTCATTATTTTATAGAGATCTGGCTCTTCTTCCCTTCATCAATACTATTATTAAGAGGGAGCATACAGGTTCAGAAGCTTTACAAATGTATTATCAAATTTATTTCTAATTATATGCAGTTTACATAAATAAAAACTATTGGTGAAATGAATACAAAAAGTAATAAAGAGTTTAAAGAAATTGATTTTTTTGTTACCATCATCGTGGATTACAAGCCCTAAATGGATAAAGACAGTAATAAAAAGTTGGAGGAGATAAATTTTATTTGTTTATACTCATTTTTAATTATAAGTTCTGTATGATTGTAAAAAGTTATAAGGAAGAAGTTAATGAAAATGAATTCTGTCTCTCATAGAATGATTGTAAAGAGTTATAAAAAAAGGAGTTTATTAAAGTGAATTCTGTCATAATCAGTACAAGCCAAAATTTGATAGGTCTGTTTATCATATAGTTCAAAAAAAAAGAAAAAATTTTGTGTTGAGTATTCATGCAAAACTAAAGTTAAGTTTTCTCTGTGTTCTATTAACATGGATGGTTAATATGCTCTTAATATAAAGTATTTAAAAAAATTTTTTTTCTAATCATCCCAATACTGTGTCTAAAATATTTTCCATCAAAATGATATTCTTATTAATGTTTATGTTGACATTATCCTTTATTTCAGAAGACAAATCTTCTCACTGTTGCAAAGAAACTATTACAAATAATTTATTCTTTCACCTTCTTTGGCTAACAGGTAATCAAGAATCAACTGATTCTGATAGATGGCTGTTCCAAATTTTGTTTGTTGTCATGCCAACAGATTCAGAGCATGGGCAGTTTCATTTGTGATCAGTTCCATCACTGCCTGGAGCTGAGTGATGTGGTTTAGTATGTAAATTGGGGGTTGGTATCCCCATAACCGATCCTCTGTGCATGTTGCCAACCCATAATGCTGGCTAATGTGCTCTGCCGCCACTCGTCGTCTTCCCTATTTGTATGCCTCTTTTTTGGACCCAGCTATTTTCTGATGCATAGACAAGGTATCCTAATAGCTCCCCTTGCATTAGGGGAATTAGGAAGAAGGAAGGGTGGATGGCTCCTAACACACAGGCTCCTGGCCATCCTTCAGGCAATTCAGAATAAGCTGCTCTGCCACAGATCCCATACAATGCTTCGGGGGCTTCCCAAACACCTGCAGCTGATATATCACTCCAGAAACTTTTTTGGGTGGGGGGAGAGGTTAATGGTGATGGATCAGGAATTGTGTGAATTTTATTTGATCCCCAACATAAGGTGGCCTTTTTACTCTGATTATAGTACTGCTGCCCCGGACAGACAAGGCTTCCAACAGGAACCAGGAAGTTGCTTCCCCATCTGGCTCTACAGTTTTTTCCAATTATAGAAGTTGTTAGGTCCCATTTGGTGGGTCCAGGCTGGGAGGTGATTACATTTATTTTTTCTGTTGGCATTAGTTCCCTTGTCTCCCACAGCCATTGGTCCCCCATATTTTTTCCTCCACAGACATAACAGGAAGAAACATTTAGGGAGGAGTCCACCTGCTCCGCTAGTTGAAAGAACAGATTTTGCTTGCTAATGGGAATGCCTGGGGGCTGTTCTTATCTTTCCTTATAGAAGGAATGGAATACTTAAATTTTTCTCAGTTGTAAGAATTCATGGTTCTTTGTATATAAAGGATGGGACCATAGGTAGATTTTTATTTTACCGAGAGTACCAGGACTTCTTTGTCCCACCAGGTATCATGAATATTTAGAATTCTAAAATTGATGAGATTTAATTTTCTTTGCAGGAGGGTACCCAGGGGCTCCCCACTTGGTTTAATTCACAGTCTCTGGCTGAGTCGGGATCAGGGCAAACCATTTGAGTATAAAAAAGTAAAGATGCTGCTTGTTGGCTTTTTGGAACAGTGGTTTTACTTACTGCTGCTTCTAGTTTGAGTTTTTCTTCCTAGAATTTTAATTCCACCATAGTTATGTGCTCAGGCTTGCTAGGGTCATGGCAGATGTATTGATGGTCATCCCAGGGTCACAGACTGAGTAAATGCTTTGATTGTAGGGACAGAAGCCCTTGGGGACCCCTGACAAGTGTAATTGGTGTGGAACACCAGGGTAGAGGTAATGGTGCTTCCAGTTTGGGTTGTATGGATGCACTCATAGCAGGAATCTGGGGCAGCAATCCTGAAGGGACAATGGGAAAGGGGAAACAGGATTAAGTATAAAGCAACATTTCTTTTCATTTATATAGGAAGGGAGAAGTTGCCTGGGTATCAAGGATCCCACCAAATTAGGGTAAAGTTAGTTCTTGGGAAGAATTCCAGGCAACCTGCTTCTAGGAGGGCTAATACTGCTAAGTGAAACACAAACACAAAGAGTAAGATAAAGACAGTTCACAGACCTGACAGGCCTGGATGTTCATGTATCGATTCCTCAGTCTTCAGCCATGCATAGAGCAGTCAGTTTCTGGGGTCACTGAACCAGTACTTGAAGATTTCCTCAGGCTTCGGCCATGTGTAGACCAGCCAGCTTCCGGAGTGGCTAGAGCAGTGCAGGTCTTTTATAAAGAGTCAGATGCAGCAGGCTCTCTGGGTCAGTTTGGCACTTCTAAGATGGAGTTGAGCCATTGCCAGGAGTGGGGGATCCAGGGGGTGATCCTGACAACATTTACAGCTGTAGGAGTAGAAAGGAGGACTGTCTGGGGCCCTAACCAAGCAGGTGTTAATGCATGATTTTTCCAATCTTTTACCCAGAATAGTGATCCTGGGGTAAAGGAATGCACAGGGGGTGTTAATTGTAGTGGGAATCTTTCATTTACCCAGCTGTGCAACTGAGACAGAGTGGAGCTTAGGCCTTGGAGCTGCCTTTTAAAGTTAATTCTTTGAATTTTGTAATATTTCCTCAGAGTTCTTTTATCAGTGGTGGAGGCTGTCTGAACAGAACTTCAAAAGGGGAAAATCCAGTTTGTTTTGTGGGGTTGCATCTTATGCTTAACAAGGTTCTAGGGAGAACATTAATCCATTTTATACTAGTTTCCTGACAGAGTTTTTCAGATGTGACTTCAGGGCACAGTTCATTTACTCCACTTTTCCTGAACTCTGCAGCCTATATGCTGTGTGGAGGTTCCACTTTATGCAGAGGGCTTTGCTGGGATTTTGTATGATCTGGGCCACAAATGCTGGTCTATTGTCAGAGCCCAGGGAGCTCAGCAGGCCATACCTCAGAGTGATTTCTTTGCACAAGAAATGGACCACTTCCTGGGCTTTTTCTGAGTGAGTGGGGATGGCTTCTACCCATGCTGAGAAAACACAGACTCCTACTAGCAAGTAGTGATACCCCCTTGCCTGGGAGAGTTCTGTGAAGTGTATTTGGATGTCATGGAATGGCATCTGTCCCATGACTTGAATTCCCAGGGGTAGGGGTTTGGCCCTTGTCAGGGGTTATTTTGAGCATAAGTCATGCATTTAGCACAGACTGCTCTGGCAAGCTGGTGCAGTTGAGAAATGTAAAAGTACTGTTGAAAAATTGCTCCAGGGCAGTTTTTCCATAATGACTATTTTCATGAACTTGTGAAACTACCGTTGGGTGGAGTGCTTCTGGGACTGCTAATTGACTGCCCTTGAATTACCACCATCCATTCAGCAAGAGGGCACTGCCCTCTTGGCTCAGTCACGTATGTTCAGTCTCAGAATATTTTGGCTGTCTGCCACTTATGGGTTCCAGTAGAACTGCTGCCATTAAGGAGGAGTGGGCTCCACTTAAGGCTGCAACCTTGACTTCCTTATCTGCCAGATGGTTCCCTTGGGCTACTGTTCTGTCCTCTGACTGATGCCCAGGGCAGTGGATGATGGCAGCCTTCCTGGGGGCCCCTACTGCCTCCAGGAAGGCCAGCATCTCTGGGCCATGCTTTATTTCCTTTCCTCTAGCATTGGTTAATCCTCTTTCTTTATATATGGCATCTGTCCCGTGACTTGAGTTCCCAGGGGTAAGGGTTTGGCCCTTGTCAGGGGTTATTTTGAGCATAAGTCATGCATATATACTGTGCACCTAAGCAGTGTTAAAGGCATACCTTGAGTCAGCGTAGATGTTGACAATAGAATTTTCCCTTAACAGCAGGGCTCTGGTGACCACTATGAGCTTGCTTTTTTGAACCAAGGTGCCTACCAGTAGGGGCCCAGATTCCACAATTGAGCCCAGGGTTACCACCACATAACCTGCTTTTCAGATCTTGCTGTGGACAAAACTGTTGCTGTCTGTATGGTATTCTGCATCAGAGTGGGAGACAGGCTGGTCCTTTAAATCTGGTCTGCTGGACAACACTTCTAAGGTTTCTGTACATTTACGTTTGGGCAGGCCTTCTCCCATCAGCAGGAGAGTAGCTGGGTTTAGGTTGCATACAGCTTACACTTAAATAGTCATGTTGTCACATAAGAGGGCCTGATATTTTAGTAGCCAGGAAGTGGAAAGCCAGTGATGCCCTTTTTGCTGGAGAACTGCCTTGATTTGGTGTGGGATGTGAAGACTTAGCTGCTGGCTGAAGGTTAACTTTTCAGCATTGTGAGTTAATGTGACAGCAATAGCCTAGCTGGCAGACAGAGGGCCACCCAGTGGCTACCAAATTCAACTGCTTTGACAAGTAAGCCAGTGGGTGGTCCCAAGAGTCTAGCTTCTAAACAAGGACCCCCATAGCCATTCCCTGTCATTCATGAATGTATAGGGTGAAAGGTTTGTCAAAGGAAACCCAATGCTGGGGCTTGGATGAGTTCCTTTTTTAGAGTTTCAATGGCTTTTTGTTGTTTGGCTCCCCAGGGCAGAAGTGAACTTTCAGCTCTTTGCATAGCCTCATACTGGAGCTTGGCAACTGCAGTGAAGTTGGGGATCCAGATGTGGCAGAATCCTGCAGCCCCAATGAAATCACGGACTTGTCGCCAAGATGTGTGTAGGAATCTGACAGACGATTTGTTTTCTTTCAACCCCCCAGAGCCAGGTGCCTTGAGCAATGTGAAATCTGAGGAATTTCTTGCAAATCTGGGACTTTTTCTTAGAGACTTGTAACCTCTTTAAGTGGGTCAGGAGTACCTTAGCCTTCTAGACAGTTTCGTGAGGTTGTACTGGCTAAGGGTAGATCATCCACATATTTGAACAAAGCACTATTATACTTTTTATTGTGAAATTTCTGCAGGTCCTTTCCTTGGGTCTGGCTAAATATAGTGGGAGAATTTTTGAACCCTTGAGGCAGGTGCATCCAGGTGAATTGTCTTTTTCTTCCAGTGTGTGGATATTTCCATTCAAAGGCAAAAATGGGTTGGCTGACTGGTGCCAGACAAATACAGAAGAAATTGTCTTTCAGGTCAAGGCAGAAGAAAAGTGATGCTGCTACAGGAATTAGGCTCAATAGAGTGTATGGATTTGGCACTGTGGGGTGTTGGGCAACAGTCACTTTGTTGGTGGCCCACAAATTTTGAACAGGGTGGTAGTTATTTGTGCCAGGTTTTCATACCGGTTGCAGAGGAGTGTTCCATGGGGGCTGACATTCCCATAGTATACCATGAACCAGTAGGCAGTCGATGTGTGCCTGAATTCACACCTGGGCTTCCTGGGGGACTGGATATTGTTTAAGATGCACTGGAGCAACTCCAGATGGAGTTCTATGAAGACCAGAGGGGCATTTGCTGCTATCCCCGGTGGACTGTTTTCTGCCCACACAGAAGAATTAGCTTCTGGTATGTGTGGGCAGGCAGGCTGGTTTCAGTTTTCTTTGGTGATAAAGAGGCACCACTCTTCCATCTGGGGGCCTTTCAGGTTCACCATGATTTTTCTCTTTGGGTTTTTCAGTGTCAGGAAACATTCCCCTTCTGCACTGAAACTTATCTGGACCTGGAGCTTTGTCAGGAGGTCTTGGCCTGGTAGGGGTACTGGGCAGTCAGGAAGGTAAAGAAATTAATGAGAAATTTCATGAGACCCCAGCAGACACTTGCAGCCTATTAAGAAGGATGTTCAGCTGAGACACTGGTTGCCCCAATGATGGTGGTTTGTCTTTTAGTTTTAGGCCCAATTTTCTGCATGACAACAGAATGTTCTGTGCTGGTGTATACCATAAAGCCCAGTTTTTGGCCCCATATTGTCATCATAACCATAGGCCCCCTGGGGCTGAGTATGAAGGGGCCTGGTCTGTCTCAGTCCAAATTGTCTTCAAAGCCTGCTAGGTCTACAAAATCAGTAGCTATGGGCTCCTCATAGATAGTGGGGTGCTTTCTTTACCTTTCCCATTTTTTATTGGGGTATTCTGTTTCCAGTGTCCCTCCTCTTTGCAGTAAGCACACTGGCTTCTTCCCAGTGCTTACTGGGAAGGAGGTGCTGCTCTCCTCCATTCTCTGGGTAGCCCCCAATAAGTGGGTGTTTTATTTTCTGACCCTGGATGTTTGAAGGCTCCAGGTTTTGAGAATGGGGGCTTTCTCATGCCCTGGGGGAGTGCGGTAGCAAGTGGGTTTGCTTTTTTCTTTAGTCAATGGTTTGCTTCATGATCTCAGTTCATGTAGACTTTTGTAGCTTCTTCAGGGAGCTTGGATATATTCATTCCAGAAAACCCTTCTAATTTCTGGAGCTTTCTTTGGATGTCAGGCTGGGCTTGTCTGAAAAATGCTGAGTTAATAAGTTTTTGGGTTTCTGGCTCCTCAGGGTCAAAAGGAGTATACAGTCTAAAAGCTTCACTGAGGCACTCATGGAACTGGCTAGGGGCTCTGTCTGGCTGTTGCAGTACTTCAGTGGTTTTTGACTAATTTACTGTTTTTCTGGTCCTTTTTTTCATACCTTGAATGAGTGCATCTTGGTAGGGATTCAAATTATGTCTGCCAGCATTGGCATTCAGGTCCTACTGTGGGTCAGCATTTGGGAAGGAATTTTGAGCATATTGGGATGCATTCATCACCCCTTCAGGAATTTTTCTCTAACCACTTCAGGGTGTTTTCCTCTAACCACTTTAAGGGTGGCTTGTGAAATTCATCTGTTCTCTTCTGTGTTGAAGAGTGTGATGCAGAGCTGTGAGCAATCTTGCCACATTGGTCCGTGGGTGTGTATCATTGACTGGAGTAGGTCTATTTAATTTAACAAATAATTAAATTGTTATTGTGCTTAAAAATTGAGTCAGTGACTGCTTTTTGTAATGCATATATATTCAGTGAAATTAAATTTCTCCTGTTAAAAGTTCAAAGTATGAAAGTAACTAGTTGAATTTTTGCATCTCCATTTGAAAATTGAAATTAGGATATCCATAATCTCAGTATATGCATCTTTCCCATAATAATCATTTCTTTATCTGGTGATAAATCATCATCAAATTCTCTTTTCCTTGTACTTTCAAATTTGAAAACAATTCATGTGTGGTAAATTTCAATTAATGAATTCTTTCAAAGTTACTCTCTTTCACTTCTGGTAAGCAAGGGGAAAGGACTTCTAATAATCATTTACCTTTATATATTTCCAGGATTGTTTGTCAAGCTTTATTAACTAATTACTCTGTGTTCAATATAGCACCTCAGAAAAAGTTGTGTAAATATTTGTATTAATATTTGCATCAAGGAACTTTTACTCAAAAATAGTATATTTCTTCATCTACCATAGATACCTCAGAAACACCTAATATTATATATACATTTGATGAACATTCATTTGTGTGCAAAGTCACCTGATTACATTTGCTCCCATCCCAGGTTATCACCTAAAGTTAATTTCCAGCATCCTAGGAAACCCAAACGTTTCTCTATCCTGCAAATCCCTTTCATGATGAAGTTCTTGCCTCATGCTGCCTCCAGAGAGACCCCTAAGGAGAAAGAGACTGAAAATTACCATACTCTGTCCAGGTTTCTCTATTAATATCACCTGAAATGCCCATGAACACAATAACAAAAGATAGCCAAGCGCAGAAAATTGAAACTGAGATCTGAGCCACCTCCTGTGGCCATAGTTAGTGATCTCAGACAAGATTCTTCGGTAGCATGCCTCTGGCTTAGAGGAAGGAAGTTAGTAAATGTCTTTCTTCATGTCTTTTAGCTTGGGGCAAAGGATGTCACTCTTCAGAACATGCAGCAAAGTAAGGGATTCCTGTGAAAAAGTAGAATACAAATATCCTACTGTTTCCATAAACACCACAAAGCACTCAGGGCACAAAAGACCTAATGCTATTTATATATTCATGCATTTCCTCCTTAATAATCTCCAGATTCTTACAAGGGCAATTACTTTCACAGCTTTTGTCGAATTGCTTTTTATTTTTCCATGTCACAATGTAGTCTCAATATCATCTGTTTATATTGTCTGTAGGCTATTTTCAATATTATTGCTGTATCTCACGTTTTACTGTTTTTGTTGATTTATATTGAGATTCTTCACAGATACTTGATATAAATAATTGGTGTGAAAAATTCTCCTCTTAGTTTTTGTCCTGTTATTATACATTGAATATAATTATATGAAGTGATTCTCTCCTGCCTTTCCAATCCTAGTTCTTCATTTAGTTTTGGTCCTTATCATTTAAAAAATATGCTGTGTATTCATTTTTGCTCATCTCTGAGTGTTTTCTGATTTACATTATAATTTCTTCTATGACTCATTGTTGTCTAAGAATATTGTTTAATTTCTACATATTTGAATTTTCCAGTTTGTCTTCTGGTATTGATTTTTTATTTCATTCCATTTTCATCACAGAAGATACTTATGATTTTAGTGTTTTTAGAAATGTCATGGGGCTACATATGGGCTAACCTAGGGAATGTTAGGGTGCATTTGAGAAGAATGTGTATTTTATGGGGTCTGGTTGGTTTATGGTTTGTAAAGTCCTTTTCCTTATTGATCTATTTTGCTATCCATTTATGAAAGTGGGTAATTGGTATCTTTAACTATTATTGTGGAATGACTTCTCCCTTCAATGCAGTCATATATTTGTGTTCTTTTGTGTGTATATATGTTTATAATTATAATATCTTCTTGGTATATTTACCCTTTCATAGAGGTATAATTATTTGTGTCATACTAATATCTGATCTAATTTTGTCTGATATTTCTATAGCCAGCCCAGCTGTCTTTTGATCACTGTTTGCATGCATTATTATTAAATGTTTCCCATTTTTCCACTTTCAACCTATTTGTGCCTTTGTAACCAAAGTGGGTCTCATAGACAATGTTCTACCATCTTTTACACACTATGCAAGTCCCTGTGCTAATTAGAGTTTAATCCATTTTTTATTTTAAGTAATTACTTATAGGCAAGTGCTTATATTGTCCATTTTTGGTATTTGTTTTTTAAAAAGATTTCTGGTTACTTAATGCCTCCATTATTGCCTTTATTTTTGTCTGAGTTTTTGTAGAATAGATTTTAATCCCCTTCTCATTTCATAGATGCAAATATATTAATTTTTAGTTTGAAATATTTCTAAACTTAGCAAGTTGGAAAAATAATACAAACTCTATACAGAGAACTCCAATATATACAACTCTCCTAATAACCACATACATCAAATTTAACATTTTCCTACCTGTGCTGTTATCATTTTATCTATCACTTATTTTTAACTTTCTAACCGTTTGAGTGTAGGTTATGTATAGCATGCTCCTCTAGTATGGGATTTCCATGTATATTTTCTGAAAACAAGGTTATTCATTTATAATCACTTTAATTCATTTGTAATCACTTTAAGTACAATTTTGAACTTCAAGAAATTTAATACTGATATAAATGTACAGTCTATGTTCCAATTTTTTCATGTGTCCCACTAACTTTCTTTCTTTGAACTTTTTTTTTTTTTTTGGCATGGGCAGGCTCTGGGGATTGAACCTGGGTCTCTGATATGGCAGACGAGAATTCTGTCACTGAGCCACCATTACTTGGCCTCTTTCTTTTAAAGAGCAGTTTACTTGGAGAAAACAAAAAAAAACCATAACCTAAAGGATGGGGATTTTACACCTCCCAGGTCTTAAGAAGTTTACTAATTGCAGATCATTTCATAGAAGATATTTTTGTACAAATTTTTGCAAGTATTCAGGAGCTGGACATAAGTCAGTGCCTGTTTCTGCTTCAATGGGGGAGGAGTGTAGGGGAATGGGAAAGAACAGTGTTGGATACAACTGCTTGGAAGAGAGTAGACATGAAGTGAGCAAAACCTCTTCCTGAGGAACCACCACACTGTCTTCCACAGTAGTTGAACCATTTTATATTCCCACCAATAGTGGGTAAGTCTGCTTTTCTCTCCATATCCTCTCTAGCACTTTTGTTTTCTATTTTATTGATAATGGCCATTCTAGTGGGTGTGAAATGATATCTCATTGTGGTTTTGATTTACACTTCCCTAATAGCCAGTGAAGTTGACCATCTTTTCATATGTCTTTTGGGCCATTTTTATTTACTCTTCTGCGAACTATCTGTTCATGTCTTGTCCATTTCTTAATTGAGTTGTTCATCTTTTTGTTGTTGATTTGTAGAATCTGTTTATATATTCTGGATAGTAAACACTTACTGATATGAGCTTTCCAAATATTGTCTCTCTCTCATTGTATAAGCTGCATTTTTGCCTTACTGACAAAGTTCTATGATGCACAAAAGTGGTTAATTTTGAGGAGATTCCAATTATCTATTTCTTTTTTCATTGCTTGTGCTTTGGGTGCAAGTTCAAAACCACCTCCCATCACAAGGCTTATATTTCCCTAAATCTTAATTTTATATTGATGGTCTTTTTCTTTAATTGTGGAAACATATATACAATAAAAGTTTTCCCATCTCAACCACTCCCAAGGTTGTATTTCAGTAGAAATAGTCATATTCACAATGTTGTATATACCCTCACCAATATCCATTACCAGAATTTTCCCACTTCTGCAAACAGAAACCATAAACCCAGTATGCGTTATCTCCAGGTTCCCCTACCACCCCCCATAACTTCTACTCTACTTTCTGTAACCCATGAGTTTGCATACTCTAGCTAAGTTATATAAGTGGAGCACTGTCTCAATTATTTAACCAGTTCTCAATTATTACATTCACATGATGTTTTCAAGGTTCATCAATGTAGTGGCTTATATCAGAACCTCATTCCTTCTTTAGGGCTGAGTAATATTTCATTATATACATATCCTACACATACACGTATTATATATATATACACACACACATACCACATTTTGTTTATCTATTCACCTATTGATGGACATTTCAGATGCATCCATTTTTTTGGCTACTATCTTCATAATGCTGCTATAAACCCTGGAGTACAAATATCTCTCCAGTCCCCTGCTTTTAATTCTTTTTGGCATGTACTTAGTTAGAAGTGGATTACCAGGTCACACAGTAGTTCTATGTTTAACTTTTTGAGGAACTGCTAAACTTTTCCCCATAGCAGTTGTCCATTTTACATTCTCACCAACAATGTATGAGTGTTCCTGTTTCTCAGTATCCTTGTCATGAATGAATATTTTCTCTTTTTTAACTAATAGCCATGCTTATTGGTATGAGAGTGCTGGCTCATTGTGGTTCTGATTTCATTTCTCTAACAAATTTGATGATTGTATTTTCCTTTGCTACAAATACTATTGACATTTGACTGAGATTGCATTGAGTGCAAACTTTTTTGGATAAAACTGTTATATTAACAATATTTGTGAACATATTTATGAACAGAGATATTCTATTTTAGGTCTCATTTAATTCCTTTTAATGATGTTTTTTTAATGTGTCATATACAAGTCCTTTACATCCATGGTTAAATTTGATCATAGGTAGTTGATTATTTCTGTTGCTATAGCAAATGGAATATTTTCTTGTTTTCATTATCAGATTATTCTTTACTAGTATACAGAGCCACCACCAATTTTTGCATGTTGATAATTGTACACTGCCACTTTCCTGAATTCATTGTTTAGTCTAATAGCTTTGTTGTGAAATTTGCAGGATTTTCTGTATATAGTATCATGTCATCTGCAAATAAGAAAAGTTTTACTTTTTCCTTTCTAATTTGGATGCTTTTATTTCTATTACATGCAAAAGTACTCCAGCTAGAACTTCCAGTTCAGTGGTGAGTATTAGTGATGACATTGGGCATCCTTGTCTTATTCCTGATCTTACAAAGAACAGTTTCAATCTTAAGCCATTAAATATGATGTGAGCTGTGGTTTCTCTTAAATGCCTTTTATCATGTTGAGGAAGTTTATTTCTGTTTCTAGTTTTCTAAATGGTTTTATCAAGAAGGGTTGACATGGATCTTGCAAAATACCTTTCACCATCAGTTGAGGCAGTCATATATTTTTCTTATTTCTGTTATTTTGTAGTAGTAAATTAATTGATTTTCTTACATTGAAATATTCTTGCATGCCTGGGACAAAACCAACTTGGTGAGCGTATATAATTCTTTTGATGTGCTAGTATTTTGTTTAAGATTTTTGCATCCATATCCACAAGGGATATCAGTCTGTAATTTTATTTCATATGTTGTATTTACTGTCTTTGCTGTTAGGATCATACTGGTCTCAGATTGAGTTAGATGCTCTCCCTGATTTTTTGGATGCCTTTGAGGCATCCAATAACTTTTGGCAGGTTGAATTTTCTTTTTCATTCAACTCAAGATATATCCTAATTCTCCATGTGATTTCTTCTTTGAGCCATTCATTATATAAGAATGCGTGGTTTATTTTCACATATTTTGTATTTTCAATTCATTATTGAAAGTGTTGCACTGCAGTTTCCTACTATATTGTAGATTTCCCTTCAAATATGTCAATATTTTCTTTCACATATTTTGTGGTTCTGCTGTTGTTTAATAAATTTATAATTGTTACATCTTCTTTAATTGACTCTGCCTGTTTAGACTATTCTTCTTTGTCCCTGCAAGTGTTTTAAAGTTTACTTTATCTGATATTAATATTGTTGCTCCAGCTATCTTTAGGTAACTATTCCCATGGTATATTTTTCCCATCCTTTTTTCTTTCAACTTAACTTGCATCATTGAATTTAAGGTAAGTGTTTTGTGAACAGTGTATATTTATTATTTTTTATCCATTCTGCCAATCTTTGCTTTTTGAGTTTAAATCATTTACATTTGTGGTGACTACTGATGATGCAGAATGTTTTCTCATATTTTACTTTTGTTCTAAGTCATACTATTTTTTAAGGGAAATTATTAAGTAACAAGTTTCAGTTCTAAAGCCTCACAAAATGTCAAACTGAGACATCCAGAGAAAGAAAGACATCTTGACTCAAGAAAGAGCTGATGAAGTTTGGAGTTTTTCTGTCAGGTAGGAAGGCATATAGTGACAACTGCTAGCTTTCTCTCCTGGTTTCTTGTTTCAAAAGGCCTCCCTGAGGGTGTTTTCCTTCTCCATCTCCAAAGGTCTCCTCTGTGTCAGCTCTATTGGCTCTAAGATCTCTCCAAAATGTTCCCCTCTTTTTGAAAATGATTGTTTTTAGAACATTTACATCATTCCAGAAAAGAAATAAAAGAAAAAATAAAAAGAAAACACTCATACATCACATACTCCTCACCCCTCCTCGTTGACCACAGGTATTTTCATCTACCCAATATATTTTACTCCTTATCTCCCTCTATCATTTGTGTATTTTCTCCTTATTTCATTTTTTCTCCTTATTTCATTTTTTCTCCTTATTTCATTTATTTATCTTAAAATTACTATTGAGAAATATCCACATGCAGTCAAACTATATTATACAATCAATGGCTCACAATATCATCACATAGTTTGTAGATTTTTCTCATTATTCTGTCCACTCAATATTCTGTCATATACATATATATATCACAATTTGCTATTCCATTTGTCAGTTGATGTATCTTAGGTTATCTCTATCCATTGAAAATTGTGAATAATGCTGCCATGAACAGCAGTGTGCAAATGTTTGCTCATGTCCCTGCTTTATGTTCCTCCAGGGATATACCTAATAACGGTGATGCAGATTCATATTTCAGCCCTATTCCTAGCCTCCTGGGTAATGACTACACTGCCCTCCAGAGGACTTGCAGCATTCTACTTCCCTACCAACAATGAATAGTTATATCTCTCTCTCCACATCATCTCTGGTACTTGTATCTTTTTGTTTATGTATTTAATTATTTTTTATTTCAGGAATTTATTTTATCTAAGATTACTAAAATTGCCTATCTTTTAACCATTTTTGGTTATAAAATATTACATATATATACAAAGAAAAGAAAGAAGAAAAGCAACAATTTTCAAAGTGTACTTCAACAAGCAGCTACAGAACATTTCCCAGAGTTTATTATGGGCTACCATGCCCTCAACCCAGATTTTTCCTTCTATCTGCTTCAATACACTGGTGGTGTTATCAGAATCATAATAATGGAATCATACAGCATCTGTCCTTTTGCATCTGACTTATTTCACTCAGCGTTGTGTCCTCAAGATGCATCCATGTTGTCATATGTTTCAAGATATCACTTCATCTAAATGCTACATAATTTTCCATCATATGTATATACTACATTTTGTTTATCCACTCATCTGTTGGTGGGCACCTGGATTGTTTCCCTCTCCTGGCAATTGTGAATAGTGCTATTGTGAATATCAGTGTGCAAATGTCTGTTCAAGTCACTGCCTTCAACTCTTTTGGATATATACTGAGTATAGGTATGGCCGGGTCATAGGAGAACCCAATATTTAGTTTTCTGAGGAATTGCCAAACTGAATTCCACAGTAGCTGAACCATATTACATTCTCACCAGCAGTGGAAAAGTGTTCTAATTTATCCATGTGCTGTCCAACATTTATACCGTCCTGTTTGTTTAATAGCAGCCATTATTATAGTTATGAGGTGATATCTCATTGTCATCTTAATTTGCATTTCTCTTACAGCCAATGAAGATGAGCAGTTCTTCATGTGCTTTTTAGCCATCTGTATTTGATCTTCAGAAAAGTGCCTATTCATATATGTAGCCCATTTTATAATTGGGTTATTTGTTCTTTTGTTGGTGAGCTGTATAATTTCTTTATGTACACAGAATATCAAGCCTTTATCTGACATGTGGTTTCCAAATATTTTCTCCCATTGAGTTGGCTGCCTTTTCACCTTCTGAGCAAAGTCCTTTGAAGCACAGAAGGTCATGATCTTAAGGAGCTCCCCTTTGTCTATTTTTTCTTTCACAACTTGTGCTTTAGGTGTAAACTTTAAGAATCTACCTCAATTACAAGATATCGAAGATGTTTCCCTACATTTTTTTCAAGAAATTTTATGGTACAGCCTCTTACGTTTATGTCTTTGATCCATTTTTACTAAATTTTTGTGTAGGGTGTGAGGTAGGGGTCCTCTTTCATTCTTTTGTCTATTGAAAACCAGTTCTCCCATGCCCATTTATTGAAAATACTATTCTGTCCAAATTCAGTGGATTTGGGGGCCTTATTGAAGATCCAATGTCTATAAATTTGGTGATCAATCTCTGTACTCTTGATTCTACTCCACTGGTCAGTCTTTCTCTTTGTGCCAGTACCATGCTGTGTTGACCACTGTGGTTTTATAGTAAGCTTTAAATTCAGGAAGTGCTAGACCCCCAGTTTGCTCTTCTTTTTTAGAATACCTTTAACTATTCAAGATCTCTTTCCCTTTCATATAAATTTGATAACCAACTTTTTCCAAGTCTCAAAGAAGGTTGTTGAAATTTTTATTGGTATTTCATTGAATCTGTATATCAGTTTGAGTAGAATTGATATCTTGATGATCTTCAACCTTCTTATCCAAGAGCATGGAACATTTTTCCTTCTATTTAGGTCATTTTAAAATTATTTTAGCATTTTAAAAAAATTTTCCATGTATAAATCTTTGACATCCCTCATTCAGCTTATTCCTAGATACCTAATTCTTCTGAATGGAATTTTTCCTTAGTTGTCACCTCACATATGCCATTGCTTGTGTATAGAAATATTACTGATTTTTGTACATTAGTCTTGTATCCTGTCACATTTCTGAATTTGCTTATTAGCTCAGGCAGTTTTACTGTAGATTTCTCAGGGTTTTCTAAGCATAGGCTCATGCCATCTGCAAATAATGAAAGTTTTACTTCTTCCTTTCCTATTTGAATGCCTTTTATTTCTTTCTATTGTCTAGTTGCCCCAGCTAGTAGTTCTAATACAATGTTGAATAATAGTGGTGACAATAAGCATTCTTGTCTCATCCCTAACCTCAAAGGGAATACTTTCAACTTTTCACCATTAAGTATGATACTGGCTATGGGTTTTTCACTTATGCCATTTATGATATTGATAAAGTTTCCTTTGATGCCTAAATTTTGAAGTGTTTTTATCAGGAAAGGATACCGAATATTGTTGAATCCTTTTTCAGCATCAATCGATATGATCATGTGATTTTTCCCTTTTGATTTGTTAATGTGCTGTATTATGTTGATTGATTTTCTTATATTGCACCACCTTTACATTCCTGGCATGAATCCCACTTGATCATGACATATAATTCTTTCAATGTGATGTTGGATATGATTTGCTAGTATTTTGTTAAGAATTTTTACATCTATGTTCATTAAGGAGATTGGTCTGTAACTTTCTTTTCTTGTATTGTCTTTATCTAATTTTGGTATTAGTGTGATGTTAGTGTCATAATATGAGTTAGGTAGTGTTCTTTTGCTTCAATTTTTTTTGAAGAGTTTGAGCAGTATTGGTTTCAGTTCTTTTTGAAAAAAAATCTGATGAAATTCTCCTGTGAAGCCATCAGGTCCTGGGCTTTTCTTTGTGGGAAAAATTTTTGATGACTGATTGGATCTCTTTACCTGTAATTGGTTCGTGGAGATCTTCTATTTCTTCTTGAGTCAGTATAGGTTATTCATGTGTTTCTAGGAATTTGTCCACTTCATTTAAGTTATCTAGTTTGGTGGCATATAGTTGTTCATAAAATTCTCTTATGATTTTTTTAAATTTCTGCATTATCTGTAGTGACAAACTCTCTCTCATTTAGGATTTTATTTATTTATGTCCTCTCTCTTTTCCTCTTTGTTAAACTAGCTAGTGGGCCATCAATTTTTTTAAATTTCTCAAAGAACCAATGTTTAGTTTTGTTGGTTCTTTCTGTTGTTTTATTGCTCTCCAGCTTGTTTATTTTGTTTAGTCTTTATAATTTATCTTCATTTATATGCTTTGGGGTTAGTTTATCCCATTGTGATCAGAGAAAGGGTGTTGAATAATTTCATTCTTATCAAATTTATAGAGATTCAGTTTATGTCCCAGTTTATGATCTATCTTGGAGAATGTTCCATGTGCACTAGAGAAGAATGTGTATCCTTTTTAAGATATAATTATAATTCATGTAATTAAGTAATTCATAAAATGTGTTAGGAGGTATTTCCTTCTCCTCAACTAACACCTCAGGATTGATGTTAGTTCTTTCTGGAATGTTTGATAAAATTCCCC
The DNA here is from genome assembly GCF_023851605.1 of Tamandua tetradactyla. Lineage (NCBI taxonomy): Eukaryota > Metazoa > Chordata > Mammalia > Pilosa > Myrmecophagidae > Tamandua > Tamandua tetradactyla. The sequence continues at coordinate 14,444,721 of NC_135338.1, forward strand.
TGTGAAGCCATTGGACACTGGGATTTTCTTTGTAGGAAGATTTTTGATGACTGATTATATCTCTTTACTTGTGATTGGCTTGTTTGGATCTTCTATTTCTTCTTGAGTCAATGTAGTTGGTGTGTTTCTAGAAATTTGTCATTTCATTTATATTGTCTAGTTTGATGATGTATCATTGTTCAGAGTATCCTGTCATGCTTTTTAATTTCTTCAGGGTCCATGGTAATGATCCCCCATCATTTCTGATTTTGTTTATTTACATCCTCTCTCTTTTTTTCTTTGTCAGCCTAGCTAGGGCTTCATCCATCAACTTACTGATTTTCTCAAAGAGCCAACTTTGGTTCTATTAATTCATTCTATTGATTTTTTTAATTCCCCAATTCATTTACTTATGCCTTAATATTTTTATATTTTCTTCTATGTACTTTTGAGCTAGTTTCCTGTACTTTCTCTAATGCCACCAGGTGAACAGTTAAGGCCTCAATTTTTGCTATTTCTTCTTTTTTGATATAAGCATTTAGGGTAATATATTTCCCTCTCAGCACTATATTTGCAGCACCCCATATGTTCTGATATATTGTGCTGCATTTTCATTAGTCTCCAGATATTTCCAAATTTGTCTAGAAATGTCTTCTTTGACCTACTGATTGTTTGAGTGGACTATTTATTCTCCTTGTTTTTGAATGTTCTGGTTCTTTATTTATTGATTTCCAGCTTCATTCCATGGTGATCAGAGAAAATGCTTTGAATGATTTCAATCTTTTTAAATTTATGAAGATCTGTTTTGTGACTGAACATAAGATCTATCTTAGAAAACATTCCATGAGCAGTAGAGGAAAATGTCTATATGGTGTTTTGGGGTGTAAATGACCTATATATGTCAGTTAGGTCTAATTCATTTATCAAATTGTTTAAATTCTCTATTTCCTTGTTGATCCTCTCTCTAGTTGTTCTCTCTATGAAAGAGAATGATGTACTTAAATCTCATATTGTTGACGCATCAATTCCTCCTTTCAATTTTACCAATGTTTGCCTCATGTGTTTTGGAGCTTGTTGATAGGGAACATAAACATTTATGATTTTTCTTGATTAGTTGTCCCTTTTATTAATATATTGTATCCTTCTTTGTCTCTTATGATGCCTTTACATTGAAATTCTATTTTGTCTGCTATTTTAATCTGCTTCTCCTTCTTTGCTTTAGTTGTAACTTGCTTGGAAAATTTTCCATCCATTTAACCTTCAATCTATTTGTATCTTTGGGTCTAGGACACATATCTTATAAGCAGCATATAGATGGATCATATTTCCTAATCTATTATGTCAATATGTATCTTTTAATTGGTGAGTTTAGTCCATTAACATTCAAAGATATTACTGCAAAAGCATTTCTTGAATCTATCATTTTATCCTTTGTTTTTTATTTGTTAGATCTATATATTATTTTCCTTCTTTCTGTTTTTATCATTTAAGCTACACCTACTGGAAGCCTTCAATTCTGTGCTTTCCTCCAGACCTCCCTTTCCTATCTTTTTTTTTTCCTCAGCCCAAAGAAGTTTTAAAATTCCTTGTAGGGCTGGTCTCTTGTTGCCAACTTGTCTAGGGCTTTGCCTGTAAAAATTTTAATATCTCCCTCACTTTTAAAGGACAACTTAACTGGATAAAGAATTGTTGGCTGGATAAAGAATTCTTAACTGGATAAAGAATTCTTTATTTCTGAGGATCTTAAATATAGCATAACATTACCTTCCCACTTCCATGGTGCCTGTTGAGTAGATCATATGCAGTTTTAATTGGTTTCCCTAGTATTTGGTGAGTCAGTTTTCACGTGGCTCTTTCCAGAGTTTCTGCTTCTCTTCAGCATTTCACAGTCTGATTAGTATGTGTCTTGGAATAGACCTATTTGGCTTTATTTCATTTAGGGTATGTAGGGATTTCTTGGTTTGCATATTTATGCCTTTTATAATGGTTAGGATGTTTCCCCCCATGACCTCCTCAACTAATCTTCCTTACCTTTTACCTTTCCCTTCTACTTCTGGGACACCAATGATTCTTATATTTGTGTACTTCATGTTGACCCACATTTCTCTGAGATCGAATTCAAATTTTTCTTGCCATTTTTTCTTTTGTGCATTTGAATTCAATTGTCTTATCATCTAGTTCACTTATTCTTTCTTCCTCCTCTTCAAATCTGCTGTTATGTGTCTCTCATATATTTTTAATTTGCTATACAGTATCGTTCATCTCTGTGATATCTGTTATTTTTCTACTTATTCTTTCAAATTCTTCTTTATGGTCTTCTAGTGTTTTCTTGTTATATTTTATGTTATCAGGCAACCCACTGAATTTATTTAGGAGATTTTTATGAACATCTTTGATTAGTTGTTCTAAAGTCAGTTTCTCCTTAGGTGTTTTAATTTGGTCATTTGGCTGGGCCATATGTGCCTGCATTTTCATATGCTTTGTGATGTTTTTTGGCTTTGGCATGTTTGATTATCATGAGAAGGTTATTTTGAAAGTTGATTTCCATAAGTCATCTAATGTTTTGTATTTACTTGGGTTTGCATTGAAGGTATCATTTTGTACTTGGTTTGTAAGTATTTCCTATGAAACCAAGACCAGGATCTCCTGCAGGGGATGCAAATCTTCTTGAAGATCCTGTTTGAAGCTACACAGATAGGCTGTTTGCCAAATTGCACTCTCTATTGCACTCTCAAATTGCATCTGCTGTCTTCCCAGCAGATGGTGGTCTTGGCATCCTATTCCCTCAGGCGCACCTCTCCCCAAATTTGGCAGCCTGCTGAGCTGGGTGGAGGCCTGGTGCAATTCCAAACAGGTCAGCTGGTCCTGAAGCATACTGAAAGCCAACAACCCTGGGGCTAAGGAATGTGCAATGTACACCTCAGTGGAGATACTCTTTGTGGGCTTACTGGGTCTGGTAGCTCCCTAGCTTCTGCTTGGAATGACCATTGGATGTGGGACTGGGTATTTCATCTATCCCTGTCCACATCCCACCTGGAAATGCCTCCTGGTGAGGTACGGCATGGGACAAATGGTGCAGGGGTATGGCTCAGGTTCATGCTATTAGGAGCAGATTGCAAGGCTGTGCATGAGAACCTGAGTTGGTGCCATGGGGTCAGAGAGTGGAGGCATAGGGCAGATATATATGACTTGGGGGACATAAGGGCAGTGGTACAAGGTTCAGGACAGTGCACAGGGGTAGGGTCTGTATGCAGGGTGGGATGTGATGATGTGGGGTTGGGGCATTGAGGAAGGAGGACATGGGGCTCAGGACCATGGGGCATGGAGGCACAAGGATGCAGGGCATAGAGTTTCTGGCAAGGGGCATGTGTGGCTTTGACGCAGTGTGCAGTTCAAGGGCATGGGGTGGGACATAACACACGGGTGTGGGGTGTAGGGGCACAGGGTACCTGGGTGTGAGGCACGGGGAATTGGTTAGATTCTTGTAATTATTTCAAATAGTGAAATCATACAATATTTGTCCTATTGTTCCTGTCTTACTGCAACCAGTATTTCACTTAATTTGATGTCTTTAAGGTTCTTTCATGTTGCAGGAAGTACATTGGCTTCATTCCTTTTTACAGCTGAATAATTTCATTGTATTGTATGTAAATTAGTACCACTATGAACAACAGTGTGCAAATATCTGTTTCATCCCTTCTTTTAATTCTTTTGGCTATAGGCTTTGTATCTGAGGAATTACCAAACTGCTATCCACAGCAGCTGTACAATTTTATGATGCCACTCTTGATTAATGAGTATTTGTATTTCAGCACATCTTTTCCAATCCTTGGTATTTCCCTTTTATTTTGATAGCAGGCACTCTATTGGATATGAAATGGTACCTTATTTTGGTTTCAATTTGCATTTCCATGATGGTTAATGATATTTAGCACCTTTTCAGGTGCTTTCTGGCCATTTATATACTTTTTTTGGAGAGATGTCTATTCAAGACCCATTCCCATTGTAAAATTGGGCTGTTTGTCTTTTAGTTATTAAGTTGAAGTATTTATTTATATATTTTGTTTATTAAACATTTTTGTCAGATGTTTGGGTTATAAATATTTTCTCCCATTGTGTAGTTTACTCTGTTTCATATTTCCAATTACTTTGGATTCAAAAGAAAAGCTATATTAGATATGACCAAATAAATATTAGTGCATATTGAAAGGAATCAAAAATTATAAAAAGAAAGTGTCTGTAATTCTTTAAAAAAATTGATAATAGTAGTTAGACCTCTATAAATTAAAGAAGCATACATAAATACCATTTTAATAGAAGTTAAAAAAATCTCCAGATATCTAGGACTTAATGCTGAAACTCAACAAATTTTTCAAAGAAGTAGAAAATAATAAAAGCTGCCATTTATTGAGCCTTATATTAGTTTGTTAAACTGCAGGAATGCAACATAGCAGAATTGGAGAGGTTTTTAAAAAGCAGATTTATTCAGTTTCAAGTTTACACTTCCAAGGTCATAAATATGTCCCAACCAAGCCATCCAGAGACAGATACCTAGAATCAAGAATGGTGATCTGAGAGTTCATGTGGTTGGCATTTTTCATCCTTGTTCTTGGTTCCATTGCTTCCAGCTTCTGAGGCCAGTGGTTTTCTCTCTGAGTATCTGTATCATTTTTCTCTGTCAGCTTTGAACTTTCAAGACTCACCTTGAATGGGTGAAGTTGCATCTCGTCTAATTAAAAGGTCACATCCACAATTGGGCATGCCACATCTCTGTGGAGATAATCTATTCAAAATTTCCACCTTAGAAGTTTGAATCAGGATTAAAAGAAATGGCTGCCCTCATAAGATTGAATCATATTAAAACATTTCTTTTGGGGGCATATAATACAATAAACTCACAGCCCATTCTCTGGACCACAGAAAAGACATGTTCTTTCATATATAAGATACATCTACTCCATCATAATATCACAAAAGTCCTGAGCCATATTAGGAACAACTCAAATACCATACAGAGTCAAAAAGGTTACAAAATCTCACTGAAATCAGTTGCAGACATTTGTTCTTAGGTAAAACAGTTTTCTTCTGACTCTATGCCTGTGATGCTCAGAACAAATTTTCTGCTTCCATTAAACAAAGGAGGGCCAGTCATAACATAAATATTCCCTTAGGGTGATAGTGAATGGAAAACGGGGGTCAAAGGTCCAAAACAGTTTCTAAAATCTGCATGGCAAATGCCATTGGACTTCAAAGTCTGAGAGTCATTTATCTTCAGGGCTTTAGAAAGTGGAAGCCCCACCCTTTTTTTAGGGCCTATGTAGCAGCTTTGATCTCTCTCCAAATGCAAGGGTGAGTTGTAACCCAGGGGTGCATTGACAGACCACCATCTTCTCAGCTCCATCCTCTCCAAGGTTTGGGGCATCATTGAGGATCTCTTTCACTTCTGGGGCACATTCTCAACTCCTCCAGAAAAACGGGGTGGCAGCCAGATCCTCCCACATCTGCTGTTTATGTGCTCCACCCTCTCAGCATCCTGTGGAACCACCGCTCTTCCAGAACATGTAGGCAGAAACCCACCCTCTGCCTTTATGGCAAACTCACCCTCTCCATGTGTATGGCTAGGTCTGCCCTCCTCGCCTGAGATTTTCTGGATCCATACCTTAGCTTCCATGGTTTTACCTCTGAAGTCATTTTTCCTTTCATTTGTCCATTTTCTGTCAGTATAATTCATTATGACAGTGGGTCTATTCATATAGAACTTGCAAAAAATTTTTTTGATTTTCCATTAGTACACAAGGATCAAAGCCATCAGACAATATGTATTCTCAGAAATCCTTTTTGAATAACTCCATCTCCAATCTTCATTTGTTTTGTAAAGGCTAAATGCTTCCATGTTTGGATAAATCCTCATGTTGGGCCCTATTGACTGGGGTCTCATTTTTAGGAAGCCCAGAATTTTCCAGACCATAAATTTCTGATTTCTTTCACCCAAAAGTTCAGTTCTCAATTTATCTCTCTCTTCTAACATTTTAATATAAGCTACCAGGAACAGCCAGACTGCTTTTTCCACATTTAGTTTGGATATTTCTTTGGGTAATATCCATGTTTATAACTCATAGTCTTCTTTCCATCCATGAAAAATGTCTTCCTTCCAGTGTACAATGGCACATTCATATTTGTCTAAAGCCTCATGAGAGAAAACTTTACAATCCAACAGTTTCTTCAAAGCTTTCTAGGCCTTCTGCATCAATATTTTCAGAATCCCTTAAGAATCTTACCCTTATTCATTATTTTTGCGTGGGTAGCTCTGGGAATCGAACCTGGGTCTTCTATGTATAATTCCACCATTAACTTTGATCTTTTCATACCTCTCATTGGGGTAGTTTGGGTTATGGCAATTCTAAATTTTTGATATTGGAAGGGTCTGTCACTAATACGGGGTAGGGAGAAGGAACTATCTGATGTTCTGGAGAGGCTAGGCTAGGTTTCAGAACTTATCTGGACCAGAGACCCATCTGGGGGTTGTCAGTTTCTGGCAGGTGAGAACTCTGCCTCTGAGTCACAATTGCCCACCCTTACCCTTATTCATTTTTAAAAGCTGCTCCAACATACTTGGTATTTGCAAACTGCTGCAGCACCCCTCCTCTCTGGTGCCAAAATCTGTATACATTTGTAAGCTGCCAGAATACAGTATATCAGAATAGAATGCCTTTTTTAAAAAACTTTTTTATTGTATAGTATAACATATATCCAAAGCAAAGAAATAAAAAAGCAATAGTTTCCAAATGTTCTTCAAAAAGTGGTTACAGGCTGGATCTCAGAGTTTGTCATGGGCTACCATATGATCCTCTCATATTTTTCCTTCTAGCTGTTCCAGAGTATAGGAAGCTAGAGGGCTTAAATACCTTCTTATCATCACAATTGACTTTTTCCTTCTTTTTTTGTGAACAATAACATATATACAAAAAAGTTATAAATTTCCAAGCATGGCACCACAATTAGTTGTAGAACATATTTCAGAGTTTGTCATGGGTTACAATTTCACAGTTTTAGGTTTTTACTTATAGCTCTAAAATATTGGAAACTAAAAGAGATATCAATTTAATGATTCAGTATTCATATTCATTTGTTAAGTCCTATCTTCTATGTATAATTCCACCATTAACTTTGATCTTTTCATACCTCTCATTGGGGTAGTTTGGGTTATGGCAATTCTAAATTTTTGATATTGGAAGGGTCTGTCACTAATACGGGGTAGGGAGAAGGAACTATCTGATGTTCTGGAGAGGCTAGGCTAGGTTTCAGAACTTATCTGGACCAGAGACCCATCTGGGGGTTGTCAGTTTCTGGAAGGTTACTCTAGTGCCTGGAACCCTTGTGGAATCTTATAAATTGCCCTACATGTAGAATGGCTTTTAAAAAGGGTATTTATTCAGTTGCATTTTACAAGTCTAAGGCCATAAACATGTCTCAAGCAAAGCATTCAGAGAATTAAACCTTGCTCAAAGAAGGGTGATCTGGGAAGGCTTGTGGCTGACATTCTCTCTAAGCATCTGTATCATGTCTTTCTGTCAGCTCTGACCTTTCTCCAAAAATACTTACCCTTTTAAAGGATTGCAGTAAACTAATCAAGACTCATCTTGAATGGATGGAATCTCATCTCATCTAAATAAAATGTCACACGCACAACTGGCCATGAGATAATCTAATCAAAAATTTCTACTCACAAGGTTGAATCATAATTAAGACATTGCTTTTCTTGGGTACATAATACTTTCAAACCAGCACAAGACCTTGCTGCAGGAATGGAATTTTGTGTGCATTGTCCTATTTCACCTTTAGGCAACTCTCAAATATAATGCATGCCAGAGCTTTGGTTCAATTCCAGATTTCCTTTCATGTGCATGAATTCTTCACAATCAAACATTATTTTTTATTATAGCATGGCTTTAATTTTCCAACATCCCTTCTCTTCATAATTAAAGAAAAGAAACATGACTTTGGAAGTATGTAGATTTTTTTAAACCATGAAGACAAAAGAAGGTGAGTAGTAACCAAACAGACTTCCATTAAGAGACCTTGAAGCATTGTAATCTCTTATGGCTTTTAGCTTACGTAGCTAGCACAATAAGCTTAAAAGAATAATTGAATGTATTTCTTATTATTTTGAAATATAGACACTGGATAGTTGAAGTGTTGTTGCATCTATTGATAAATTTTCATGATCATTCATTCATAGAGACTACTTCCTTAATACTTATTTTAATGTAGACTAACTTTGAACAGGCTTATCTCTAAGATTTAAAGTAGCCTTACACTTTGAAAATATTTCAGGACTCTCATCAAAAGTTGAGAATGATTCATTGAACATGAAACTGGAAAAGGTATCTTGTCCCATTTATAACCTGCATCTGTACTCCTTTTGAAAGTCAGAATATCTGTCAGATTTAATCATGGGGAATTAAAGAATTCCAATTAAACTCCACATCACAGCATTTAAAGTGTAAAAGGAGAAATTGAGCCAAATAATATTTCAAAAACTTAAACTATGAGAGCATAAAAAGGCAGTAGAGCAAGCAAAGGAATATGATATATTAAATAACACATTTAATACATTTAATCTTATTTCCTGTAGCTATAGACTTGAGATCTCTGAAAATCAGACTCAGAATCTTATTGTTGGAGTAGAAACTTTCAACATAAACTGAACTCTCAATCTTGCATAGTGTCTGCTGTTAAAGTGAGGGCATTGATTGGAAAGGAACAGAGCCCTGAAAAATGGGATGGTGACATATGGATTGATAACGTTGGTGTAGAGTTTGAAACCCTAGGTCATACTGAGTCTTCTCTATTAACCCTGTAATAGTCTGCCCCATGGACAATAGCAGCCCCACTTTCAGCCTGCCCTGAGGAGTTGGCCACCCAACCTACACCTGAAGGGATTAGCTCTAGAGTAATTAATCTTCTTTCACCAAATGAAACTGCAAATGAATGCCCTGAAGCAAATGGCTTGGGAGATACTCCTAATTCCTTTCCTGACCCACCCCCACCACCCCTCATTTCTTCCAGACCTATGACTAGACTAAAGTCCCAACAGGCCCCAAAAGGTGTGGTACAAAGTATGTTATATTCCAAAAGAACTGTGTGAGTTTTCCATTTATATATGCAGAAATCAGGGAAATATGTATGGCCATGTGTTCTGGTTTGCTAGCTGCTGGAATGCAACACACCAGAGACGGATTGGCTTTTAATAAAAGGGGATTTATTTTGTTGGTTCTTCAGAGGAAAGGCAGCTAACTTTCCACTGAGGTTCTTTCTTATGTGGAAGGCACAAGATGGTCTCTGCTGGTCTTCTCTCCAGGCCCCTGGGTTCCAACAACTTTCCCCAGGGTGACTTCTTTCTGCATCTCCAAAGGCCCGGGCTGAGCTGCAAGTGCTGAGATGAGGAATGCCAAGCTGCTTAGCAGTGCTATGTTGCAATCTCTCATTTAAGCACCAGCCAATTAAGTCAAATGTCACTCATTGCAGCAGACACACCTCCTAGCTGACTGCAGATGTAATTGGCAACAGATGAGGTTCACGTACTGTTGGCTTATGTCTGCAGCAACAAGACTAGGTATGCTCACCTGGCCAAGTTGACAACTGAATCTAACTAACACACCATGGACTTTAAGGGTGTGGGATAATGGTGGGAGAAATATAAAGTTGAATCTGGCTAAATTTATTGATATGGGCCTACTCAACAGAGATTCTCATTCAATATTAAAGCTCAAGGGGTTAGAAAATGCATTAAGAGTTTGATGGTTGGCTGAAACATGGAACAAAAGGTGGCTAACATTACCTGAGGTTGAAATGCCAGAACTGCCCTGGTATAATGTAAATGACAGGATCATGAGGCTTAGAGAGATTGGAATGTTAGAGTGGATTTATCATGGAAAGCCTGCTCTTACACCTCAGGAATGTCTGGAGGATGGACCTTTTACCAGAACTGTGGGAAATAAATTTGTGAGACTAGTGCCATCACCCCTGAAGAGCCCTGTAGTTGCACTTCTCTGTAGGTCAGCTATTACTGTGAGAACAGCTGTCACTGAGCTGGAATCCTTAAACACAATGGGGATGACTGGATCCTGAGTTGGCAGAAGGCAGATGGCAGCACTTAATTGCCAAAGACAAGGTGGATGTGGCCAACATAATAGACCGCAGACTCAAAGCAGGAGTCAAAATAATCTGACTCTCAGAGACTTGAGGCATTGGTTAGTAGATCATGGGGTACCTAGAAGTACAGTAGATGGGCAGTCTATTAAATTCTTGTTTGAGCTGTATAAACAAAAGAGTTCTAGGTCAAGTGAACAGAAGTCTAATTTGAATTACAAAATCATAGAGTCATGGCCCCTTAATCAATTTCCAGACTTGAGACAGTTTACAGACCCAGAGCTCCTTGAATGAGGGGGAGGCCAGGTCTCTTTGTGGGAGAACCCTGTTACACTGACACCAATTTATACTGTTAATTTTCCTCCAAGCCTTCCCCAAGGAGACCAATGGCATTTAACAGGGTAACTGTGCATTGGGGAAAAGGAAATGATCAGATATTTCAGGGATTATTAAATACTGGTTCAGAAGTGACATTAATTTCAGGGGAGCCAAAATGTCCCTGGTCCACCGGTCAAAGTGGAGGCTTATGGAGGTCAGGTGATCTATTGAGTTTTAGCTCAGGTCCATCTCATAGTGGGTCCAGTGGAACCCTAGACACTTTCTGTAGGTATTTCTTCAGTTCCAGAATGCATAACTGGAATAGACATACTGGGCAAGAATCCCCACATTAGAACTCTAACTCATGGAGTGAGGACTATTATGGTAGGAAAGGCATGCCACTAGAACTGCCCCTACCTAGAAAAATAGTAAATCTGAAGCAATACCAGATTCCTGGAGGGATTGCAGAGATTACTGCCACTCTTAAGAACTTGACGGACGCAGGGGTGGTGATTCCCACCACATCTCCATTCAACTCCCCTATTTGGTTTGTGCAGAAAACAGATGGGTCTTGGAGGATGACAGTGGATTATTGTAAGCTCAACCAGGTGATAACTTCAATTGCAGCTGTTGTTCTGGATGTGGAATCATTGCTTGAGCAAATCAACACATCCTCCCTCATATGGGAATAGGTAATCAAGCCCCATCCTATATTGGGGTATGCTGTATATAATGGTTTAGAGTGGCTATCACAAAATGGAAATGGTATATATGAGATAAGGCCAGAGCAGGTCCTGAAGGAACAAGTAAGTTACATGAGGAAGTGGTGCAAATGCCTATGGTCTCCACTCTTGCCACATTACCTTCTCTTTCCCAGTACAGAGCTATGGCCTTTTGGAGAGTTTCTTACAATGAATTGCCTGAGGAAGAGAAAACTCAGGCCTGGTTTCCAGATGGTTCTGCATCTGTATGCAGGTACCACCAAAAAAGTGAACAGCTGCAGCACTATAACCCTTTTCTGGGATGTCCTTGAAGGACAGTGGTGAGAGGAAATCCTCCCAGTAGGCAGAGCTTCAAGCAATGCACCTTAATTGTTCATTTTGCTTGGAAGAACTGGTCAGAAGTGCATTTGTATACTGACTCATGGGCTGTTGCTAATGGTGTGGCTGGATGATCAGGGACTTGGAAAGACCACAATGGGAAAATTGGTGACAAAGAGGTCTGGGGAACAGGTATGTAGATAGCTCTTTCTGAGTGGGCTAAAAACACAAAGCTATTTGTGTCCCATGTAAATGCACACAAGCAGGTGAATTCAGTAGAGGTTTTAATAATCAAGTGGGTAAGGTCACGCGTTCTGTGGATACCAGTCAACCTCTTTCCCCAGCAACTCCTGTCATTGTCCAATGGGCTCATGAACAAAGTGGTCATGGTGGTATGGATGGAGGTTATGCATTTGCTCAGCAATGTGGACTTCCACTCAGCAAGGCTGACCTGGCTATGGCCACTGCTGAGTGCCCAATCTGCCAGCAGCAGAGACACACACTCAGCCCCTGATATGGCACCATTCCTCAAGGTGATGAGCTGGATACATTGGTTGATTACATTGGACCACTCCCTTCATGGAAGGGGCAGCAATTTGTTCTAGCTGGAATAGACACATACTCTGCATATGGGTTTGCTTTCCCTGCACACAATGTTTCTTCCAAAACTACCATCCATGGATTTGCAGAATGTCTTATCCATCATCATGGTATTCCACCCAGCATTGCTTCTGATTAAGGAACACACTTCACAGCAAATGAAGTGTGGGAATGGGCACATGCTTATGGTATTCTCTGGTCTTACCATGTTCCATATCATCCAGAGTCACTGGATTGATAGAATGGTGGAATGGCCTTTTGAAAACTCAATTACAGTGCCAACTATGTGGCAATTACTTGCAGGGCTGGAATAATGTTCTCCAGGAAGCTGTGTGTGGTCTGAATCAGCATCCACTGGACAGCTGAAGTGCTTCCTGAGGGGAAAGGGGACATGGGATGGGTAGTGGAAGAAGACAGTGATAAATATGAACTGTGACACATGATCAGTTACAGAAGCGGACTGTAATGCTGTTTTGTTAATGTTATGGGAGTCAAGTTTTGAGTTATCAAATTTAAGAACGAGTATTATTCAAGGACTTGTACTCTATTCTGGGGAGATTTAATGCTTTTTCAGTTGTGCATGGGACAGTTGAGTATTGTTTAGTGAGGGAAAAAATGTGTTCTTTATTTTTTCTATTTTGAGATTAAGTATGGTTTAAGGTAAGGTGTATAACTACCAAGCTGACAAGGGGTGAACTGTCATGCTCAGGTGTGTGTGTCAACTTGGCCAGGTGGGGGTGCCCATTTGTTTGGTAGGGCTAGTGCTGGCCTGTCAGTTGCTATAAGGATATTTCATAGAATTAAACCATGATTCATCAACTGCATCCACAGCTGATTGCATTTGTAATCAACCAAGGGGAGTGTCTTCTGCAATGAGTACCATTTAACCTAATCACTGGGAGGATTTTAAGGAGGAATCAGAAGAGACAGAGTCTCTTCCTGCTTCAGCTGGTGAGCTTCTCCTGTGGTGTTCATTCAGGCCCTTCACTGGAGTCGTCATCTTCACAGCCTGCCCTGTGGATTTTGGACTCTATGTTCCCACAGTTATGTGAGACACTTCTATAAATTTTATATTTATGGATATTTCTTGCTGATTCTGTTTCTCTAGAGAACCCTAGCTAATACAGACCCCTATGAACTTCTTGAAAAAACTGTAGGGTTTTAAAGAATATTGTTTGAGCAGATACACTGCCAGATTGGAAGGAAGGGGCCAGAGACAAGATAAAATGAAGTAAAAATGACATCCAATCAATGCCATAGAATCAGAGTTCTCTGCTGAGTAAAGGCTATCTCCCTGGGCCATGGGAGAATGGTTTTCTGCCAAACTTCTGGGTAGGGCAGGATATCTGACCCAAGATTTGGAGGGTTGTGCCCACTATCAAGATATCCTGGTGGTGTTCAGCAGCCACTGAAAAGAAAGAGGGTGTATTTTACATGCCAACCTTTAAGAAATCCCTGACCCAAGGCTTCAAGGTTGGGACCTAGTTTCTATTGTTTGCAGAGAACCAGACCATGACAAGTTGCATGGAAGAAGTGGGTCTGGGATTCAAGAAAGTCCTGAGGACAAAGCATTGATTTACAGATGATTCTCAGAAATTGAATCTAATGCAGATTCAGAACCTTGGACTCTTTTTCCTTCTAATTTCTGTTCTTTGGAGTGGGAATGTCTATTCTATTTCTGTCCCTCTATTATGTTTTCAAATAAGATCCACAGACAGAGGAATTTTGCCTCAGGATGGATGTTGCCCAAAACTGCATTTAATGTGTCTTTGGACTTAGAATCGTTACTGAAATGATTTAATGATTTTGGGATATTTGGAGGGATGAATGAATTTTGTGCATGGAAAGATGTTCTCTTTTTTCTTCCCAATAGAGGACTGAGACAGATTGAGTGATGTACCCAATTTTGACATGTTTTAAATCTTATTTTGCATACCAGTAACTATAAAATCTTTTGTAAATAGAAACTATCGAATATATTATTTCCATTTAAATCATGGTCTGCCAAAATTAGGATTAATATTGCCTTAATCAATATTACCAAGGACTTGATGAAGAAAAGATTCTGGAATAGAGAGCTTGGAGACACCCAACATAGATAAGCTGGAAGTCAGTTGAAACTTTAAAAGCAGGCAGAAGAATAAAGAGATCTCCATTTGATAGGCAACAGAGACACAAAGCCAAGGAACCTCACAGATTTCAGCAAGAGAGCACCTGATGGTTACATACTTTGGGAGAAAGCAAGCTGTGCTGGTTTAAAACCATTATACAGCCCATAAAAGCCATATTTGTTTAATCCAATCTTGTGGGGGAAGACCTATTGCTAGGTGGGAATTTTGATTAGGATAATTCCATGGAGATGTGATCCTGCACATTCAAGCTGGGTCTTAATCTGCTTACTGGAGTCCTCCTTTAAGATGGAGACATTTTGGAGATAGAAAACACCCTGGGAGATGCTATGCTAAGAGATGAAATCCAGGGTTTACCCCAGAGAAGTGAATAGAGGAAGCTGGAGTAAGAAGCTGAGGGCAATGACAAGGGAGCAAGGACTAACAGAATTGAGGCATGTACTTCCCAGCTGACAGAAGTGTTCTTGATGCTGGCAACCTTTCTTCAGTCTCCAGGTATCACCTTGTTCATGCCTTAATTCAGACATTTGCATGGTCCTAGAACTTTACATTTATAACTTATAAAATCTTCTTTGTAAGAGCCAACTGATTTCAGGTATATGAAATTCCAGCAGCTTTAGTGAACCAAAACAGGCTTTGGTACCAGAGAAGTAGGGTGCTGCAATTTTCAAATACAAAAAAATGCTGGAACAGCTTTATGAATGGATAAGAGGAAGGTTTTGAAAGAATGACAATATGCCTTATAGAAAAAGCCTAAATATCTTTTAGTAGATTGTTGGTAGAAATGTGGATTTTAAAGATATTTTTGGCAAGGTCTTAGACAGAAATGATGAATGCATCAGTGCCAATTGGAAGAAAGTTGATCTTTCTTAAAGTGGCAGAGAATTTGACAGAAATTAGTCGTGGTGTTGGATGGAAAGCAAAATTTGAAAGTGATAAGCATGGATATCTAGCTGGGGAAATTTCCAAACTAAATGTGGAAAATTAGGCCTTACTTCTCCTTACAGCTTAGAGAGAAATGTGAGAAGAAAGGGATAATCTGAGAACTGAACTCTTGGGTAGAAAGAAACCAAAAATTAATGTTTTGGAAAATTCTGAGCTTTGTAAAAAAGATTGCTCAGAGAATAGTGCCCTATGTGAGGATTTAACCAAATGTGGAAACAGTCAGCCACTCCAGCACAAGCCAAGAGTGTAAATTAAGTTATCCAGAAAGGACTTCTGGATAGTCCCATATTCTGGTGGTTTATATCCCTCTATGCTGCATGCCAAGCCAATAAATTTTTTGTGAGATCTGTATAAACAGCACCACTGCAAGTCTGTTTTACTTTAAAAAGAGACATAATAGAGACAGAGTTAAGGAAAAAGGACTTCAAAGGCAAAACTATGGAGACTAAGTTCCAGAGCCAGGAAACCTCAGACCATGAGAACACACCTACCCATGTGGAGAGGGTGAATTTTCCCTGAAGTTTAAAGAGGGTAGAGCACAATCCCCAGGGATTTAGGAAGGCCTGACAACCATCCCACTGTTCTGAAGAGATTGTGCATGTGGTCCGGAGATGGCGTTGAGTCCAGGTCCTGCCCAGATGCAAGAAGAGTATGGGGCCAATAAAAAGGTGTCCCCACAATTCTCCCCCAAATTGCAGCACTCACCCTAGTTATTGGAGAGAGCAGGGCTGCTTCATAAGTTCTTGGAGAGGGTAGAACTGCCACCCTCTCAAGCACTGAGAATAAAGCTTCATTCTATAAATGTCTCTTAGACTTTAAATATAATGAAGCTTGCCCTCCAGGCTTTTGGAACTACTTGAGTCTGATGATACCTGTTTCCCCTTCAATTTCTCCCTATGGAAATAGTAATATTTATCCTATGATGTCCCTCCTTTGTAAATTGGAAATAGATAAGTTTTTCTAAGTTTCACAGTTCCACAGCCAGAGGAGAATTTTGTCTTAGGACAAACCATGCCTGTGAATGATTTTGATGGACTTTGTACTGCTTTTGAGTTCGTATAGTATTTGTATTGTTGCTGAAATGGTTTAAGGGTTTTGTGATATTGTGATGGAGTGAATGCATTTTGTATATGGAAAGAACATGTCTTTTGGGTGTCCAGAAGGTGGAATGTGCTGGTTTGAGACTGTTATATACACTAGAAAGGCTATGTTCTTTTCATCCAATCTTGTGGGGGCAGAGTTATTTTGTTAGGTGGGAACTTTTTTATAAGGTTGCTTCTTTGGAGATGTGATCCTATCCATTTACTGTAGATCTTAATCCACTTACTGAGCTCCTTTAAGAGAGAGGCATTGTGGAGACAGAAAATACCCCAGGAGATGCAAAGCTAAGAAATGAAATCCAGAATTTTCCTTGGAAAAACTAAGAGGGGACCCTGGAGTTAGAAGCTGAAATGGGCTCTTTTCAAAATGTGAATTTGTTAGTTTACAAGATTACAAGTCTGAGGCTATGAAAATGTCAAAAACAGAGCATCATCAAAATGACACCTTTTTTCTGAAGACAGGCTTCAGGTAAACCTGGATTCCTCTGTCAGATGATAAGGGATGTGGTGGCATCTGCTAGTCTCTCCCTTCTGTTATGGGTTTCATTGCTTCCATGTTCTGTCTTCTGTGGCTTCCTTATGTTTTATGCCTTTCTGTCTCTTTCACTGAATTTCATCCTTTTATAAAGGACTCCAGTTAGAGGAATAAGAACTGCTGTTTTGAGGTAGGTCACATCTCAAGTAAAAGTTCTATTCACCAAAGGATCCTACTTACAATTGGTCCTCACTAACAGGAATGGACTAAATTGATGAACATGATTTGCTGGGGAACATAAAAGCTTCAGTTTATCATAAGTACATTCATTACTTTATGTTTTGATGAAAAGTAGTTGATTTTATAACTTCTTATTTACTTTAGATAAATAAGGTGTGAATGTGATATTTCACTTTTTATTTTTTCTATCCATATGTTTTCATTTCCTAGGGTGCTTAAACAAATATCATGTAATGGTTCATCATGAGATATTATTAGCTTATAGTTTTGAGGAAAGGAAAATATCAAAATTAAGGCCTCATCAGTGTGATGGCTTCTCATCAAGGCTGAGACTAGCTTAGAGTGACTCCTCATCCTTAACTCTGCATATGGCATAGAATGTGGTGATATCTCCTTATATCTCAATTCTCCTCTAAGTTTCATTTATTTCAGCCTTTGGTTTCTCTGTCTGTAGCTTTCCCTCTCTCTGTCTGAATTCATTCCACTATAATAACTCTAGTAATATAATTAAGATCCACCCTGATTGACATGAGACGTGCCTTAACTAAAGTAGGTCATCAAAAAGGTTCTATTTACAATTGGTTCACACCCAAAGGAATGGAATAACTTTAAGAACATGTTTTCATGGCTTACATGCATACACATTCCAACCTCACAATTCATAAGTGTTCTCTAGTAAAACATAACCAAGAGGAGATATATGTAAATATTATGAGAGTTCTGTAAGAATTGTCTCTCAAGACTGCAGAGATGGGCAAATGAAAATTCCACAGGCTAGGCCACAAGCTGGGAAATCCAATGAAGTTTTTTGATGAATTCCCCAGGACAAGCTGAAATAGAGGTGGAAACTCACTCTTCTGAGAGAATCATCATTTCTCCTTTTAAAGACTTCAATGGATTGTATGTCTTCTATCATTCTTGAAGACAATCTCCTCAATTGACTGTAGATGTAATCAGTTATAGATTCAGTTAATTTACTGATTATTTAAATCCATGAAATATACTCACAGTAACAATCAGACTAATTCTTGCTTGAGCAAACAATTTGGCACCATAATTTCACCAAGTTGACACAAAAACTTAACCACCACAGCCCAATTCTTCTCAAGTAACAAACCATGCCCTTCTCCTTAAACCATATTTAATCTCTAAGTAAAAACCACAGCATTCATATTTTTGCCTAACAATACTTAACTATCTTTCATACAACAGGAAATGCACTAACTCTCCCCAATATAGTGGGCAAATTCTTGGGTAATATTCACATTTTGACATAATATCCTATAACTTAAATACTATGACATGAAGCTAAATCACCTCAGTTAGTATAGTAATTCACTTCTTTGACTCTTGATGCAGAGTCAAGAATAACCTGAACTGGCCAGGTGACACTTCAAACTACCAGTTCATTGGCATCATTGTTGTATCTCCTGGTGGAAGCACTCCTCCTTTTGGAACTGTAATTCACCAAATCTTAAGGTAGCAAACATTTTTCTACTGGATGACCAGGCATATTAGTGAGTGGTGGCACTCCATATCCACTCCTTGATTCCTGGACCCATGAATCTTCATCATAGAGATGCAACATAATACAGTGGACAATAATTTAGAGCATTATTTTCTGCAGAACATGGGTCCAACCCTGAAAAGTATTGCTAGCTAGTTGGTGCTAGAATTTAGTCTTCAAAAGGTCATTCCAATGTTCTATCAAGCCAGCTGTTTCTCAGAGTATGTATTCATTGCCACACATTGTGTGTCATGAAATGAGCTCCTTGATAAGAAGCAATGCTGTTCAGAATACCAAGATGGTAAATAAGGCATTTTGTAAGTCTATTGATGGTAGTTTTGGCAGAAGCACTGCAGGCAGGGAATGTAAAGCCATATCTTGATAACGTATCTATTCCAGTTAGAAAAATATGCTGCCCCTTTCACGATGGAAGTGTTCCAATGTAATCAACCAGACACTAGGTAGCAGAATGATAGCCTTGGAGAAAAGTGCTATATCAGGGGTTGGATATTGCTCTTTGTTGCTGGAAGATTGTGAAATTATCATTATCTGTAGCTAGCTCAGCCTTGTTGAGTAGAAATCCATATTGCCGTGCCTATGCATAACCTCAATTCTTACCATTATGGACACTTTTTTCATGAGTCCCTTCATCAAGAATTGGAATGTTTGGGGAAAGAGTCTGAATGGTATCCTAGAATTGGTTTTATCCACTTGATTATTAACATTTTTTTATGTTTAGTTGACCTGTTAGTGAGCATTCACATGGGACAGTAATATCTTCACATTTTGCCCACCCAGAAAGGTCTGTCTGTATACCATTTACTTGACTTCCTTGTCACCACTCATCCAGTCATGGTCCTTCCAAGCACCTGACAATTCAACCAAACCATTGGTGACAGCACATGAATCAGTATACAAGCACACCTCCAGATATATCTCCTTCATACAAGATGAAACAGGTGTACTGCTCAAAGTTCTACCCAATGGAAGGATTCCCCATAAACACTGTTCATCAGGGTTGTCTCAGAAAAGGGCTATAGTACTACAGCTGCACACTTTCATGTGGTAAATATATATCATGCAGAGCCGTCTATAAACCAGTTCCTAATTTTTTTCCCCTCAATTACTATAGGAAACTCCCCTAGAAGCTATAACTGTGATCTGGGAAAGAAAATGGTAATGTTACAGGAGTGGGGAGCAGAGGCATTTTGGCTACTTAGTCATGTAAGTTACTTGTACCTTCAGAACCTCCTCAAGATCGATCTTGTACAACCACTTGCATTTTATAATGGAATACTACTAATCAGAGTAAACTTTATTGGTTTGTGGGTCAGTCAACACCCAGTTTATAATAGGCAACTCACTCTCATTTTATGTTCATGGCTCATGGTAGAGCATTCAATCTCTCCTAAGACCTTGTAGCAGGGAAAATGCTATCTCTTAAAAGGAGAGCAGTTATCTGTAGAGGACGGCAAAGCTTTGTTCCAAAATCCTCAAGTTCTGCATTGTGAGTCTCTTATAGCGGCCTTGCAAAGGATCCAGATAGCATCCCTATTTGCCACTGACATAGCACCAATGAGTCTGCTGGATTATATAGCCCAAGTGACAGATCAGCTTGCACATTCACCTGGACTGTTGTAGAACCTCCTCTTGTTCTGTTCAACTCAAAACTAGTAGTTTCTTAGGTCATTCAGTTAATGGGCCAGAGAACCACACACAGATGAGGAATATGTTGTCTGCAAATCCCTGTACTGCCGACTCAGTGTTGTGCCTCTTATTTGGTTGTAGAAGGAACCTGGAGCAACAGCATGTCCTACAATTTGGAAGGGTATCTAGGCATGCCCCACTCCACTGGACACATAGAAATTAAACTGTGCTCAAGACTCCTTAATTTTATTGGGTTTATCTACCCCCACCTCTGTTTGACAATCCAGTGTCTAACCATTGTATCTAGATGAGTTGCTTTCTTACTCACTACTTTCAAGCAACATAGTATCATCAATAAAATGGACTAGTGTAATGCCTTGTGGGAGTTTGAGATGGTCAAGTTTCTTTTGGACTAGATTATGAGGTTGGGCTGGAGAGTTTATAAACCCCTAAGTAGGACAACAAAGATATGTTGCTATCTTTGCCAGAAAAAAGGAAACTTTTTTTGATGGCCCTTACTAACAGCTATTGAGAAAAAACATATTCCAGATCAACAGCTGCATACCAGGTACCTGGGGATGTGTTGATTTTCTCAAGCAATACAATATCTGGAATAGCAGCTGCAATTGGAATCACCATCTGCTTAAGTTTATAATAATTCACTGTCATACTCTCTAACCCATCTGTTTCTGCACAGACCAAATAGGACAGTTGAATGTGTATGTGGTGGGAATCACCATCACTGTAAACTTTAAGCCCTTTATGTTAGCACTAATCTCTTCAATCCCTCTAGAAATGCAATGTTGCTTTTGATTTACTATTTTTCTTCATAGAGACAATTCTAGTGGCCTTCACTTAATCTTTTCTACCATAATGACCCTCGCCCTACAAGTCAGGGAGCCAATGGGGGAATTCTGCCACTTGTTGCATTTATCTATTATAATTTTATATCAGAAAATAGGGAACTAGTTACAGAATGGGTGCAGGGATTCACTGGGCTCATTGATAGATAGACCAGAGGTAAAACAAATTGGCCACCTGACTTTCATAAGCCCCTTCTATGACTGGTGGACCACAATGAGATTTCAGATCTCCTGGAATTACTGTCACTCCTGAGCCAGTGACATATCATGGATTATGTCTGACCCTTTCTTTTTCCCCAATGCACTTTTACCATTGTAAAAGACTATAGCTATCTCTGGGGAAATCTGTGGGAGGAAGATTAACAGTATAAATATTTGACATTGTAACAGGGCCCTTCCCCAAAGGGACTCAGCCTTCTTTTCATACATGGGGCTCTGGGTTTGAAACTTTCTTAAGTCTGGGAAGTGATTGAGGTGCCATGATTCTTAATTTTTGTAATTCATGTTATGCTTTTTCTTACCTGACCTAGAACACTTATGCTTATACAGATCAAGCAAGCATTTAGTGGACTGCCATCTATTTTACTTCTAAGTACTCCATGATCTAATAACCAATGCCATAGGGCTTGCCAAGGCAGATTATCTTGCTTGCTGCTTTGAGACTGCTATCCATTATGGTAGCCAAGGCAGACAAGACCCCACACTGTCTTTAGTGGCTAAGTGCTGCCACTTGGCTTCTACCAACCAGGAATCTGATCATCCACAGTATTTTCAAGAATCCAATTCCAATGACAGCATTTTCCACAGTAATTTCTGACCAACAATGATGAGAAACCACAGAACTCTTCAGGGTTGATAGTTTCATGTCCTAAATTTATTTCTCACAGTCTTTCTGAAAGGTGTGTCCTTGGATATTCCTGGGATGGGTGAGCAGAGCTTACATGATAAATCCACTCTAACATTCCAATCATCCTAAACTTTTGGATACCTTTTTATACCTTTTATGAGCTATTATGACATTTCAACTTCTGTCAATGTAGCTCAACATTTTGTCCATGCTTCAGACTACCAAAGGTACAAACTCAGAGCCCTTTCCAATCCCTTGAGTTAAGAAGTTGAATTCAAAATCTCTGTTTTGTGGGTTCATATAAATAAATTCAGCCCAATACAATTACATACTCCTTCCACCATTACCCCTTACCATCAATATCCATTCTCATGATTTTCCCCTTATTGCTTTCTATATAAATTGGAAACATCATGCCATTCTTTTGCAGCAAGAATGCCTTTGCTGTGTTGGGGTGGATCATGAGAAAAATTAGAAGTATCTTGCAGGCCAACCACTTCAAGGAATTCCATCACAATTTCATCTTCTGAAACAGGATGAATCACTTAAGACAGAGAAATGAGGGGCTATTTCCTCAGGGGAAGTGGTTACAGTTTTATTAGACATAGAATATTTAATCTTTTCAGGTGAAATTTGGATGGCACATTCTTCAAGGTTACATCCAATTTGAAGATACTGTTGGTCTAATCTCAAAAAAATTATTCTCTGTTCCCAGAAACCCCCCTTGCTGTGCTTGCAGGATTGAAATGTCAAATGAACTAATATCAGCAACTTCCACCTTTCTAAGGAATAGATCAAAATCCCAAATAGCCAACAACAAGTGGGGCCTACAAGAGAACACAATATGTTGACCAAATAGTTTTTCCTTTTCCATTTTTTTCTCTTGCTTTCTTCCAGATCCTGGAAATTTCTTCATCTGTTTTGGGCTGTAAAAACCCAAATCACCCTTTCCACTCTGAACTGGTCTTGGAAAGTTTTTCCTTCTTGGAAAGTTTTTTCACTCACATTCTCACTAAGATAAAGAGACATATTTCTCTGATTGATGTGGGATCAAATGGGTCTGATTATTTAGGGCTGTGTTTTCTGATAATAACCATTGCCCAATTACAGAAATGTATTAGATTCATTCTGAAACTCCCACAGGTTTATTGAAATGATATGTAAATATTTCTTGAGTATATAATTATGGTTCAAGGAAAATGAATTACACTTCAAAGAGTAACTTGCAACTGCTTACTATGTACAGATGGGCCAAGATCTGAATGACTCTCTAGCCTACTGGTGGGAGTTTCTTTCATTGAGATTCTTGCTTATACCCTACCTCTCCCTTTATCTACTATGTGAAAGTGAAGGACTCGCACTAATCATCAGTTCTCGAAGTTTACACCCAGAGAGCAAAGTCCTGAAAAAATATCTCGCTTCACCTCAACACAATCTTCTTTGCCTCATTTATTCTGCTTTCTTAATTTATTCTAAGGCTTGTTTACTTGAAAGGAAATCAGGAGTGGAAATTTACTTTTCTTTTAATTAAATTCACTCTTTATCCACCAGGGAGATTTTTTCTGTGAATCCACCAATAACAATCTCATGTAAGCAAGGTAATCAGAGTTGATTCTTAAATCTGAATTTGAGAGCCAATCAAAAAATTTTCATGATCTCAGTTTCTATTCAGTTATGCAAAAAATCCTCCTATAACTTGTTGGAAAAAGTACATATTTGATATCAGAATGTGGTTTAAATATATACTCCCTTTTGAAAAAAAACACAAAGAAATTTTAAGAGACAAAACATTGAGCATAATGTAGATGTCATGTTGTTTTATAAGAAGTCAAACTATTTGAAACCACATCTTTCTATTTACTTTTTCAATTACAATCTTTTTTACTTGATTTCTCTGGAACAAAGGAATAAACTTCTTCAAATGTATTTCTGAATATCCATCTCTTACAAAAAAAATTAAAATGTTTACAGTGTTCCAGGATGATTTAATGCTTCTTCCATTCAAATCAGGCTTTCAAATTATTAAGGCAAAGTTTTAGTCAAGGCAAAGTTTTAGTCATGGCTGTAACCTGATTCATCAATTTAGTTGCTCTTTCAAATGAACAAAAATAAGTTTTCTAAGAGAAGGAATTATATTAGCACTAAGCCATCGATGAGCTCACTTTTGCCTTTCAATATCTGACCAATAATTCAGTGCACAAATTAGACAATTGTATCAATTTAATCTGCATGAACATTGCACTGTTTTTTTCTCCAAATAAAGCAGAGACAAAATATTGAGAACATACAATGTCCAGGATTTTCTATTAATCAAGTCAATATAGAAGAATGATATATTAACACTGTAGTTAATAATTTTTCATTCTTATCTAAAATCAATTATCTTTTCCTCAGGAAAGGATTGTTTGACTCCAATTGCTCATGTTGGACTCTTCTTTTTTTAACACTTAGCATAGTCATGAATTAATATTTGTTGACACGAGAGTTTGATTACTATCTAGACCTACCACTACACTTGCACCGTGACTTGAATAAAGATAGAATTTTGTCAGCCCACAAAATTGTATCCCCGTGGCATAATGTTGTCCTTGGAACATATTAGTATACTTGAAACATTTATATTTTATAATAAATGATGGGATAAGAAATGAGTAAAACTTAACAGTTATAGTTAGCACTTCTATGCAGTTCGTTAGTTACTGGAAAATATATGCATATTTACATATACTGATTCATTATAGCTGCATAACAACTGCAAGAAGAAAGTCCATTATTGCTTATCATAAAAATCACAGATGAAAAGCAGAGCATGTAAACTTTATTTACTCAAAACTGCATAGCTCATATGAGTGATAACAGCATTCACAAAGTAAATTTTCTCACTATAGGGACACTTCTTTTCTCTTTTCTTTTTGGGTGCATGATTTGGGAATCAAACCCATGTCTCCTGCATGGACAGTGAGCATTTTATCACTGAACCACCCAGGCATTCTCAAGACCCTTCTTTTGAGCATATAATGAATAAAAACTCAATTATCTCTTCATTTTGCCCATGGATTATCAAACCTCCTAGCCACACACTATGAACTAATGATGGTCTTCATTAAAACAATGACAGAAATAAGAGAGAAAGGAATGTGTTTAAGAAGCATGGGAGACCTGGCTTCACTAGATGTCACAAATCATTCAGTTGGTTGATACATGCAGAATTTGAAGGTTTTCATTCTGAGTGATCAATAAGATGAACATGTTAAAATTGGTATTAGAAGCAGAAAAAATGGAGGAGGAAAAGTGATATGAGGAGGAGTTGGATGAGTTCAGTTATTATGATTCTGAGGATCCATTACACATTTTCAAGGTACAGAACTAAAGATAAATATCCTGGCAAGTTTGGACTTATCCAGAAAAGAAATATTGAAAGCAACCACAATGGATAAAATTGAAGATAAGACATAGAACTTCCACTTCTAAAACCTGCAAACATATTGCTTCAACTCTAACAACTTTTAAAAAGCCAAACAATCTGAATAAAACAACTTTTGATGACCCCACCAGAAAGTTCAGTTTGGAAACATCAAAGTAATTTGAATTTCAAAGAGGGACAAGACCCTCAAAGAAAACAGGTGCTAAATGAAACATTTCAACATGATCACAGGGTGGAGAAAAGAGGTGAACATGTTACAAGCAGCTACAAAGAAATCTATTAAATTATAAAGAGTTGTTAAAGTCAATTGGGATCTAAAGTGTCAGTTGGAAAAAGAAAAGAACCTTAGATTCAAGGGGGTTGTCTTCACTTGGAATGTCTTTTCTACAGGTCTCTACCAATGGTTCATGAGAAATGCTGGGAGTAAACTGAAAGATCATCACACAAGATTACATGCAGCCCTATAATAAGAAACACCTTTCTCTCTTACCAATTGTAGGACTGCTATTACTTTGCCAACTACAGCTTTATTCTTACATTAGTCTGTCCTAACAGTAGGTGAGATTTGTTGAGATACCTAATCATAGATTTTCTCCTGTTTTCTGAGATCATCCAATATGTAACAGACTTTTGTTTCTTTATAAACTCTCCCTAATTGTACAAAATAAGACTAAATCCTATTACAGTTTCTCTCTAGCATCCTCTTACTTAAAAATGCACATTTCCCCATAATGTTATTCTTCCTTGAGGATGACTCAACAGAAATTCAAAATAATTGAAGGAGGCTACTGTTTGTAGAGAATAAATACCCAAATAGGAAAAAAAATAAAAATGTTCAGTATCACTGTCACTTCAGTTGTCTGGAGCCCTCTCTCTTATACATGAATCTAGTGAGAGCCTTTTTCACTTCTTTGTTTCTAAGACTATAAATGAGTGGATTCAGCAAGGGGATCACCATAGTATAAAACACAGAGGCCACTTGATCCTTTCCCAAGGAGTAGGATTTCTTTGGTTTTAAATAAGTAAAAATTGTAGTACTGTAATAGATGCTGACTCCTATGAGGTGGGAAGCACAAGTAGAGAAGGCTTTGTGCTTTCCTGAAGTGGAATTAATTTTCAGGATAGTAGACAGAATGGACCCATAGGATACAGAGATTGCTATAAAAGAAACCACTACATTTAAACTAGCGAGAATAAATATTATGATTTCAGTGTCATGAGTGTTGGTACAGGAAAGAGCTAAAATTGGGATTATATCACAGAAAAAGTGATAGATCACCTGGGAGTTGCAGAAATGCAAATTGTTCATAAAACAAAAAATAACTAATGATTCAATACCTCCAATCACATAGGATCCAGTAATCAGTACATGGCAGAGTCTCTTGGACATAACAACCTGATAGTTCAGAGGATTGCAGATGGCTACATAGCGGTCATAGGCCATTGAAGACAAAAGGAAAAATTCTGTGACAGAGAAAAGGATGAAAAAGGACATCTGTGTGAAGCATCCCATGAATGAAACATACTTGCTGGAAGCCAGTAATTTCTCTAAAGTTTTAGGGATGATGGCTGTTGAGTAACTGAGGTCCAGCAATGACAGGTGACTGAGGAAAAAATACATGGGAGTGTGTAGGTGAAGATCCAAGCGAATTACCAGTATCATCCCTGTGTTCCCCACAACAGTCACCAGGTATATCAGGAGAAATAACATAAAGAGGAGCTTCCTAGTCTCTTCAGAATCTGTGAATCCCATAAGGATGAAGTCAAGCACGTTTGTGTTATTCCTACTTCTCATACTGTTCTACTATAGTGAACTGTTGAGAAAAGAAAGATGACACTTAGCATAAATGCCCTCATAACTGTTTTGGGTTATAGAAATACATTGAGATTAAAAAAATAATTCAACAATTTTAGAAATTCATAACAAAGACAGTTTATAAAATATGTCTGCAAAAAATCTTAGTTTGTCTGAAAAGGATGAATTAAGTATAATTCAACATTTGGAAATTATATAATAGAAATTAATTTATACAGGGCATAATTGGAATGAATATGACATGATTAGAAATACTTTTCTTTGTTAACATGTTTGTCCAGATGAAATTATTATACCACACTTTTTTTTGCACACATTTATTAGATGAGAAAAGGCCACAAATGTTTGATAACTTGTACAGATTCACAGCTATTAAGTATTGCTGGCTCTGTGATTCTACCAAGAATGGGAGCCCAGAGACATTGTTAATAACATTATGTTCTTATGTATATTTAATTTCAGCAACAAAATGCTGGTTATGCAATAAAAAATGATAGAGTTTTAATGCATCATTTATGGTGTTTCTGTATCCAAACTTATTGTAATTTATATACATATTATTTTATAATAATAAAATAATTATAAATGACAGCTCAGACATTAAAACCTTAATTGTATATTAATATTTTAGAGCACACATTAAGAATAGTCTTCAGAAGCTTTGTTTTTTAACAGTTTCATTTAATTAAATTTCTTCTAGAAATTATATTTGCAGTGTATGTACATTGCTTGATGACTGATCTATTTATTCTATATTTCCAGTTCTACAAATTCTGGCATTACTTATTTATGGCCTACATGATATATACAATTATACAGATATTGTTCTAACAATATCCCCGTTTGTTTTAGATAAACTAAAACGCTCTAACATTGAGGTTAATACTTACCAGGAGTCAAGTTAGTTGAAAAACATCTTGCAGCATTATCTGTCTAGAAAATTTTCAATCTTAAATTTTTCTCACAAATGACATATGTAAACCATTTAAGGATCCTTAAATTTTTGCAATCTATTGTCTGTTTCTTTTGAGATAACATATGTTTGCTTTTTTGTGCATGTGTTTAGTTTTGAGCTAAAATAAATGAACTTAAAAATTTTGTTCAAGACCTGTTCAAACAGAAAGCTCACTGGAAATTTGTCTCACAAGTATACCAGGAAATTATTGTGAACACAAGAAGAGCAAAGCGTTCTTTGTGTTTCACCCTGCTAATGCCACACCACCTCTTATATGAAGGATTGCTGATAATGCAATATTTGTTCATATCTGGGACCAATTTCCAAGGACAAGTGCTTGGCTTGATGCCAAGGATAAATGTTCAAGGTAATGCATCCCTGTTAGGTTTGAAATAGAGAGCTACCTTCCCCTTAGAATTCCCCAAATGTTGCTCAACATTTTTGGCAATCTTTTCTGATGTTCCAATTTGTGACTTAGTGAAAAAGGAAGTATTTCCAAATAAATAGTTAATTAGTATATGGCTGAAAGATCATATTCTTAACCACAATGAAACATTTTTATATTTAAAAGTGTGACACTCATAGGATTGAACATTATCCATATGCAAAATTATAATAGAACACACCTTAAAGAAGAAAATGAAAATCATTCATAAATGTTGTTATTCCTTAGACGTATTTTATTTCCCCTTGTGCTTATAAAACTCATTGATATGTACTTGCATGTTTAAAACATTTGACCCTGCAGAATTTTCAATAAAATATGTATTTTATTATTATATATAATAAACCTTGACCTACCTTAAAATAGACTGTTATAAAACAGTCAGTTTCAGAAATTTTGCACTTACTATGATAGCATAAATAATTTCTCTTTGGTTGTTTTCACTAAGTGATGAGTGAGTGCTTTTGAGGTCTCACAAGGCAAACCCAGTGGAATTTTTCCAGTCAGGTTTGGGAGTGTCCAGTAAGTCACCAATGCAGCAGACATACTGTCGTATTCAGTCACAAAAATTTTTGTGAAACTTGTTATTTTAGTGCATTGGCTTTTATCATATTAGAAGAAACATGAGAGAAGGAATTAAAAATCAGTGCTGAGATGAGTAAAATTTTTTAAATAATGTGAAATGGCCAAAGGCTTCCTTTATATACAACCAGGTGAAAATGCATTTTTGTAAATCTTTCATTAGCTAACAGTAATGAAGTCAATTTCCAAGTAGATTTAGAAGAAAATCCTCCCCCACAACTATTTATAGTTCAGAATTTCAGGAGAGGTTTTGATTATACAGATCAAAGAATTATAAATAATGCATTATGTATTTGATGAAAATTGCATATACAATTCTTACATTCATCAAAAATTCAATGATACTGAGAAAAGCTTATTTGTAGATCAGAAGTGAGCAATAATTTATTTCACAATAGGTGAAACTGGTGTTTTAGTTTCTATGACAATACTATATCAATAGTCTGATTACTCCTTGTAAAACCACCATGAGGTAGTTTTTCTTCCCAGATTTGAAATAAAATTTTAGAGTCATTAAGTGTGCTTTCAAATAATATTATTATAGGAAAAATAATTTACAAAACTCTTTATGAGCCATCTTTTTTGCTGAATCCTTAATTCTGGGATATACAATTTCTAGTAGTAAAATAATTTTGGCAGAAGATGAGGAGTAAGAAACAAGAGAAACCTGACTTATTAATTCTACATTTCAACATGCTTAGAGCTTTATCCCTAACAATTATTCACTGTTATTATTTTTCTTAAAAAAATTTGTCATTTTAATTCTCTCAAATTTTTATGTGTTTTGGAGGTTTATTAAGGAATGTTATAGTTTTCTGAGAAATTGGCTCTGTTTTTGTTTTATGCTCTTATTCATGTCTCATGAATACAGAAGTCTAGTTTTTCTAATACTACTACTTTGCACAGTTATATTTATAGCCTTATATTTACAAATGAACATTTTCGATCATTTTGCTATTCATCATTGTTGGGCATTTTTAATAGAATCAATTGCAAGGCCTTTATTTGGAGTGTTAAGGCCATGTACATTTAATGGCATTATTTATAATAATGCTACAACATTATTTTTGCTATAATAGCATTATTTATATATCATTTTCAGCATTAATGGATAAATAGCATTACTGATATAGCATTATTTATGTAGGATTATTAAATGATAGCATTATTTATTAGCATTTATGTAGCATTATAATACATTATTTATGTTGTAGTTATTATAACATTAATAATATCATTATTAATGTAATACATTATTTATGTAGTATTTATACATAATCATACATAATAGCATTATTTATGTATAGTATTATTTATGTTCTATTTTCATTTTATGTCATACAATTTGGAATTCTGATTTTTCTTTCTTTTCTTTGTTTTGGCTAATACTGTATTTAATATGAAATTATATTCCATATTTTGGATTTTTAAGCATACATCATTGCATTCTCTTGCTAGTGTTTTCTCTCTAAGGGATAAAACTTGCATCATTAAATTATTTTAGTGCTCTTAATATGATTGCTTCCACGCAACCAAGATGATAGTATAAGAAACTCCAGACTTTGTTTACCCACAGAATATTTGCATAGCTACAATAAAAATCCAAACTATCTTCTTCGAAACATCAAAACCAGTTGAGTAATTGTAACAGCAGGGTGAGTTCTGAATCCAGAAAATGCTCATTAACACTGGCAGGACAAGCTGGCTTCTACACCAAACCCTCCTTGGCAGGGTTTGTAGTAAACTTGAGCTCCTATGGTGGATCTCTGACTTTGTTATGGAGGGATCAGAGCAAACCATATGGACCTACTGGAGGGCATGTATGTGGGTTCCAATTTATACACTGGCAGCCTAAAAGTCTGACCCAGGAATCCCATCTCAGTCTTGTTCTTTCACAAATTTGTCCTGCTGGCAGTAACACTTGCAGACAGTTAAGGCAGTATAAGAAAAAATAAATTCAAAATGGTCTGGGACAAAGGATTCCTGACTTTAAGACATACAATGAAACTACCCATAGGTGGGAAGGTCTAATTCATAGGAAAGTGGGCAGTATTCCAATTCCAATAAATAAGGATATTTCCAAGGTCCTAAAACCAGCCCAGTGCTAAATACAGGCACAGAAAAGGAGAAGACCTCCACTTTTGCTTTGAACTGATTTTTATGATAAGAAAGCAAAACTGGTTAGGAGAGCATGAGCTAACAAGAGCCAATTTTCAAAGGCAGTGAAAGATGTTTTATCAATTGATTTTTTTTTTAAATTAGCTCCTTGTTTGAGCTTGCTAAACCTGACAAAATGCAATATACCAGAAATGGACTGACTTTTAACAATCAGGATTTTTTTAGCTTCTAAGTTTACAATTCTAAGGCAGTGAAAGTGTCCCAATTAAGGCATCAACAGAACGATGGCTTCTCTGAAGACTAATTACTTGCAAGCTTGGACTGCTGTGCCAAATAGTAAGGCAAACAGCCACATCTACTGGTCACCTTCTCCCAGATTTCCTTTCTTCAGCTCCTAAATTCACTGACTTTCTCTTTCAGCATCTGTGGTTATGTTCTTCTCTCTGACCTTCTCTGGGGTTTCTTGCTAAACTTTCTCTTGACCAGTGCACTTAGTTTTTCATTTTGCTTGGAAGGGGAAATGGCCAGAACTGCATTTGTATACTGACTCATGGACTGTTGCTAATGGTTTGGCTGGATGGTTAGGGACTTGGAAAGAGCATGACTGGAAAATTAGTGACAAAGAGGTCTGGGGAAGAAGTATGTGGATAGACATTTCTGAGTGAGCTAAAAATATGAAGATATTTGTGTCCCATGTGAATGCACACCAGAAGGTGAATTCAGCAGAGAAAGGTTTTAATAATCAAGTGGATAAGATGACCCGTTCTATAGATACCAGTCAGCCTCTTCCCCCAGCAACTCCTGTCATTGCCCAATGGGCTCATGAACAAAGTGGTCACGGTGGTAGGGATGGAGGTTATGCATGTGTTCAGCAACACATGCATGCAACAACAACATGGACTTCCACTCAGCAAGGCTGACCTGGCTATAGCCACTGCTAAGTGCCCAATCTGCCACCTCTAGAGACCCATACTCAGTCCCTGATATGGCACCATTCCCCAAGGAGATCAGCAGGCTACATGGGGGCAGGTTGATTATATTGGACCACTCCTATCATGGAAGAGGCAGTGATTTGTTCTAACTGAAATAGACACTATTCTGGTTATGTGTTTGGTTTCCCTGCACACAATATTTCTGCCAAAGCTGCATCCATGGGTTTATAAAATGCCGTATCCATCATCATGGTATTCCACACAGCATTGCTTCTGATCAAGAAACCCACTTCACAGCAAATGAAGTGCAGAAATTGGCACATGTTCATGGTATTCTCTGGTCTTACCATGTTCCACATCATCCAGAGGCAGCTGGATTGATAGAATGGTGGAATGGCCTTATGAAAACTCAATTATGGTGTCAACTAGGTGGCAATACCTTGCAGGGCTGGGGTGATGTTTTCCAGGAGGCTGTGTCTCTCCAGGAGGCTGAATCATTATCATCTGTATGGTGTTCTTTCTTTCACTATCAGGGTTCATGGGTCCAGGATCCAAGGGGTGGAAATGGGAGTGGCACCACTCACTATTACCCCTAATGATCCACTAGGACAATTTTTGCTTCCTGTCCCTGTGACCTTGAGCTTTGCTGGTCTACAGGTTTTATTTCCAGAAGTGGGAGTACTTCCACCAGGAGAAACAACAATGATTCCATTGAACTGGAATCTAAGGCTGCCACCTGGTCACTTTGGTCCTCTCATGCCTTTTGATCAACAAGCCAAGAAGGGGATAACTTTATTGGCTGGGGTGATTGACCCTGACTATTAGGGGGAATTAGGACTGTGACTACACAATGGAGATAAAGAAGAGTTTTCTTGGAATATAGGAGATCTCTGAGGGCGTCTTTTAGTACTACCATGCCCTGTGACTAAAATCAATGGAAAACTGCAACAATCCAATCTGGGAAGGACTACCAATGGCTCTGAAACTTCAGGAATGAAGGTTTATGCCACCCCACAGGCAAAGAACTGTGGCCAGCTGAAGTGCATGATGAGGGCAAAGGGAATATGGACTGGGTAGTGGAAGAAGGTAGTGATAAATATGAACTATGTCTTCGTGATGACTTACAGAAATGAGGAGTGTAATGCTGTTTTGTTCACATTATAGAGTTTAACTTGTAAGGTATGAAGTTTAGGAGTGAATATTACCCAAAGATTTGCACCCGGAGATTTAATGTGTTTCCAGTTGTACATGGGACAGCTGAATATTTTTAGGTGAGGAAAAATGTGTCTTTTATTGTTTTCTATTTAGAGATTAAGTATGGTTTAAAGTGATGTGCATAGCTGCCAAGTTGACCAGGGGTGGACTGTCATGGTTAGGTTCATGTGTCAACTTGGTCAGATGGTGGGGCCTGGTCATCTGGCCATGCAAGCACTGTCCTGTCTGTTGCTATGAGGACATTTCATGGACTTAAATCATGATTACATCAGCTGTATCCACAGCTGATTGCATTTCTAATCATCTAAGGAGAGTGTCTTCTGTGATGAGTGATGCTTATTCTAATCATCAGAAGACTTTTAAGGAGGATTCAGAAGAGACAGTGACTCTCCCTGCTTCAGTAAGAAAGCTTCTCCTGTGGAATTCATCCAGACTCTTCATCAGAGTCTCCAGCTTCACAGCCTGCCCTATGGACCTTGGACCCTTACATTCCAACAGTTGTCCAGCCAGCCTCTTCAGAGAGTTCACTGAGGGACTTCCTCAGAGTTAGCAGTATATGGCCTGTCCTACAGATCTTGGACACTTATGTTCCCATGGTTGCCCAGGCAGTCTCTCCTGAGAGCTTGTTGTGGATCTTCTCTGGCGTTATCAGCTTGCAGCCTGCCCTACAGACTTTGGACCGAACATTCCATGGTTACATGAGACACTTTTATACATTTTATATCTATGGCTATTTCCTGCTGATTCTGTTTCTTTAGAGAACCCTACCTAATAAAGTTGGTTATAAGAAAAAAGTTTTCTTCACTTCAGCCTTCCTCTCAGGAATGTCTACCCAAGGTGAATACAGTGTTCAGAGTTTGCACTGTCTTCCTAGGCCTGTGTCTTGTCCTGGGTTTTGTTTGTTGTTTGTTTTGTAATTCCTCTGTTTAGTCATTTTGTTGCTGCATTTGTTTCTCATGAGACAGACCTTTCTGCCATGGTGTTTAAAGCTGGCAAGCTTTTGCCCTATTCTGCCCACCTCTACAAATTCTTACATTTTTACTGTTTAAAGTTTCTTTTGTCTAGAGGACAAATTCTTGGAGGAGGGGCTCAAAGAAGATGGTTTTACAAGTCAGGCTCTTCCAAGAAAAATAGGGCTAGGGACACAAAGGAGAACAGCCTATCTCCAAAGTGCCCTAAGTATGGGATCAGGAAGGGCACAAAGAGCTTCTCTGATTGCTCTCCAAAGCAGAGATTTGCTTGGCCTGCCCATCAAATGCAGTCCTCAACTAACTGTCCCCTACAGCCCTGAAAAAGTGTAGCATATTGAAGTCTCCTCAACCAAGACTTATGTCTGGGACAGGTTAAAAAATGGTAAAAAAAAAAAAAAATAAAAAATAAAGAAATGCCTTTGTCTGGGGTGGGTCAAAACATTGGCTGCCTTCAGATCTGGACCTCCCATAACACAAAATTCATTTAATTGAAAATCATGGTCAGTGATTGGCCATACCAACCCCTGGTCTTCAAGAATAAGATATTAGTTTACCTTTCTGTCAAAAGCAAGCTTGCCAGTGGCTGGAAACACTGCTAGCTTGCTGTATGAGTGTGGGATGGGCACTGGTAGTTGTGATCTTGGTTACAAAAATTTACTCTTCCGTGTTTTTCTGCTCCTCCTGGATACTGTATATTGTTCTTCTGGCCTCTGAAGTTTCAACATCATTCTTTTAGTCAGTATCTGCTTATGTAGTGGAAAAATTTAATCCTGGAGCCCCCTACTCCATCTTCTCACTGTCCTCAAACCTCATGCCATTTTCTTCAATGTTATTGACATACATTCACACACTACACAACCTTCTGAAGTTTACAGTCACTGTCTCACAGTATCATAATATAGTTGTACATATATCCCCAAAATTGATTTTAGAACATTTCATTATTCCAGAACACAAATATGAATAAATCTTCACCAAACTATTATAACCCCTATTGTTGACCCATAGTATTGGTATAGTAAATTTGTTACTGTTGATGAAAGACCATCAAAATATTACTGTTTACTATATTCTATAGCTTGAAATAGAAATGTTCTTCCCAACATACTCCTATTTTTTTTGCATTTTTTGTGGTTCATGTGAGAACTTATATACACATGTGACTTAAAACAACCTTACAATGGAATTCACATACAATATGTTTCATTCTTGAAATTCCCCAAAGAAGCTACTGTCACCTCTATACATTTCTTAACACTTAAGTTCAAATTCATTAATGATTTTGCACACATTACATAGCTAGTTCCTCTCTTTAGCTTCTATCTCTAGGTGTCCTGTATTGTACATTTTCCCCCAGTAATATCTTTAGATTTTTACTATCTAACCATACACTGGCTAAAGTGAATATCAGGCACAAGGCTTTCACAATCATCTGGTCACAAGAGAAAAGCTATATAATTATAAATCGTTACCAAAAATCAAGGATACTGGGTTGCTTTTCAACAATTTCAGGTATGTCCTCTTTACTGCTCTAATACTTTAGAAACTAAAAGGAAATATCTATATAATAATTCAGTAGTGATAATCAATGGTTAATTCCTAGCTTCTCAGTTTCAACTATTCCTACTCATTTGATCAATCATTCAATCTTCAGGTCATTAGAACAATGACCATTCTATCTCCACCACACTGAAAAGGGGTGTCAGTATTATGGGTTATGGACATGCAACTGGTTAACACACATGGAAAATGATACCTCTGGTCTTCAGGGCTTATCTGACATAGGAACAGTCTGGTGGCCTTAAGTTCCTGAAAAAAACAAACTTAAAATGTAAAACATTTATAGACTATTAGATACTTCCAAGGGTATTTTTATGCTTTTCAAGAATTATTGGTTGGTGCTTGGCATACCATGGCAATTTGCAATATCCTGAGGAAGCTTGCATAAGAGTGACCTCCAAATGACCTCTCTATTTTATTTGAAATCTCTTAGCCACAGAAACCTTGTTTTGCTTCATTTCTTTTTCCCTTTTTGGTCAAAAGTCATTGTCAGTCTCACATTGTTAGGGCCAAGCTCATCCATGGGAGTCGTGTCCCATGTAGGGGAGATGGTACTTAGTTTATTTGCAGAGTTTGGCTTAGAGAGAGAGGGGCTATATTTGAGCAACAAAAGAGGTTCTTTTGGGATGAAATTTAGGGATAATTGTAGGTAGGACTAGATTCACCATTACAGAAATGACATTTCATTAGGGCAAATCTCAAGATCAAGAATTTGACTTATTAAATAAGGAGAATGTAATGCTTAAGAGAATATCAGAAATTTCCCTGATTGGGAAGTTTAATAGTTCCATACTATTTTCCAGTCTCTCAAGGGATTTTGCAAATATTTTTTAAATTCCTGCCCTCAATACTCAGGAATGTATCAGGGTGTTACATTAAGCTATACAGAATAACCAAGATCTCATCACCTTCTCTAAGCTCCATGTATTTAGGATGCTTAAATAACCTGTTCAGACAGGTTAAGGTACATAGTTTGCTACAGAAAATTTAAATTTTGGACAAAATGAACATCTCACCCTTTGGTCTCTCATAAAAGTTGAAGATTTAAGATACAGGAAATATCATCTTTTACCCTGTATTCTGCTTTACCTAACTGCCAAACAGACCAAGTTCATTCATACCTCTAGTTAAAGTCTGAATTCTTTTTTAACAGCTGCTGTGTGGAACAATGCTGACTTTCAGAGCTGCAGAATTCTAACTCCGAATCTTCAGTATCACACAGGTACCAAAAGTTCCAGTGAAATACCTGGTTATACATATAGAGTGCAGTGTCTCAAAATTTAGAACAACTAGTAAAGCTCAGGAATAAATGAGACTGCTTTAAGAAATTGCAATCTAGGCCCTTATTATCTTATAAGCATTTTTCTATGTAAAACCACATATATTTGTCCTTCCATTTCTGGCTTTTTTCTCAACATAATGTCCTCTAATTCCATGCATGTTGCTGTATGCCTCAGATGTCATTTCTTTCCTTAGCTGCACCATATTCCATCATATGTATTCACCACATTTCACTCTTCTGCTCATCAGTCAATGGCCCCTTCAGCCCCCTCCATTCAACGGTAAGTCATGAATAATGTCACCATAGACATCAGGGAGCAAATGTTTAATCATGTGTTGCTTCCTCATCTCCTGAGTATATTCCTAGTAACAGAACTACATAGTCATATAGCAACCCTATACTTAGCCTCCTGTGGGTCTGCCACATTGCCCTCCAGAGGACCTGTACTTTTCAATTGCCCTACCAACACTTAATAGTTTTATCTCTCTCTCCACATCTTCTTGAGCACTTGTATGTTTCTGTTTATTTATTTGTTTATTGAATCTGCAGATTTTACTGAGATATATTCACAAACCATTTATTCTATTGAAAGTATACAATTGATGTCCCACAGTATCTTCACTTAGCTGCACAATAATAAATATCACTTTCAGACAATTTTCATTGTTCAAAAGAGAAAAATAACAGCTAGATATTCACAAATAGAAAAAGGAAACCCAGAACACCTCATTATCCCTTTTCTACTCCAATTATTTACCCCTCATATTGATGTGGTTCTAGTATGGCATTACCATTAAATACAGTCCATAGCATGAAATAGATAATTTTATCCCATATATCACACTATTATTAACTCTTTATACTGGTGTCATATATATATAATTGTTCATGCATGAACTTATTTATATTTGTAGCGTTAATTGGTGTGATACATGACTTTAAACAACCCCTTTCAATTAAATTCACCTTCAATATGACACTAATACTTATAATCCCAATAATAATAATTATTATAATCCCAATAATGAACAACTCTATCTAAATCCAGACACTAAAACTCAATCTCATTATCAATTCTGTACATGTAAGGAACTGATTCCTCTTCTCTAATTTCTTACTATATCTAGGTCATCTATATTTTATATTCTGAGTTTACCTTTTCTAGGTGGTTGATGGTGAAATCAAACAATTTCTGCCTTGAGTCTCTTTCTTATTTCATTCAACATTATGTCCTCAAGTTCATCCATGCTGTCATATGCTTTAAGCCTTATTCTTTCTCACTGCTGTATAATATTCCACTGTATGTATATACCACGTTTTGTTTATTCACTCATCTGTTGGTGGACACTTGCAGTGTTTTCATGTCTTGACAATTGTGCATAATGCTGCTCTTAGGCTTAATTTTAAGTAAGCTTAGTCCATCCTTTGCGGGGATAAGTTTTAAATGAACAAACCCAAAGGTGGAGGACTCAGCCTATTAATTTGGTTGTACCCACTGCTAGTGAGAATATTAGGAATTCTCCAAATAGAAAAGATGAAATTTCCCCCTTTCCTGCCATTCCCCCAAAGGGGCTTTGCAAATACCTTTTTATTCACTGTTCAAATCAATCATCTATCTTTCCTTCTAGTTTCATTTGTGCCCCCAGCCCTCCTCCCTTTATCATTCTCACATTCAGCTTCATTCAGTGTGCTAACATTATTGTGTTTCTATTAGGTAGTATTGTGCTATCCATTTCTGAATTTTTACAATCAGTCCTGTTGCACAGTCTGTATACATTCAGCAACAATTGCCCAAAATCTACCCTATATCTATCTCCTGATGGTCTCTATTCTTAACTGAAATTCCCCAAGTTCATTCATTAATGTTAGTTCATATCAGTGAGACCATACAGTATTTGTCCTTTTGTTTCTGGCTAATCTCAGCATAATGTCCTCAAGGACCATCCATGTTGTTACATGATTCATGACCTTATTATGTCTTACAGCTGTGTAATAGTCCATCGTAACAAGCCATTACATAACTTGATTAGCCACTCATCTGTTGATGGACATTTGGGCTGTTTCCATCCCTTGGCAATTATAAATAATACTGCTTTAAACATTGGTATGCAAATGTTCATTTGTGTCCTTGCTCTTATGTCCTCTGAATATATACCTAGCAATGGCATTGCCAGATCACATGGCAATTCTACACTTAGCTTCCTGAGGAACCACCAGACTGCCTTCCACAGTAGTTGCACCATTTTACATTCTGACCAACAGTGGATAAGTGTGCCTCTTTCTCCACATCCTCTCCAGCACTTATTGTTTTCTGTTTTATTGATAATAGCCATTCTGGTGGGTGTGAGATGATCTCTCATTGTGGTTTTTTTTTTTAGAGTTTATTTGGTTTTTATTTCCTGCTAAGCTTTTGAACTAGTAGGTCAGCAAAGAAAACTGCTCAGCCTTAGGGAGGATTCAGTCTTTTTTTTTTTTTTTTAATTAACCCAACATCATTGTGGTTTTGATTTGCATTTCCCTGATAGCCAGGGAAGTTGAGCATCTTTTCATGTGCCTTTTAGCCATTTGTATTTTCTCTTCTGAGAAGTGTCTGTTCATGTCTTTTGGCCATTTTGTAATTGAGTTGTCTTTTTGTTGTTGAGTTGAACAATCTCTTTTTATATTCTGGATACTAGACCCTTAACTGATATATCATTTCCAAATATTGCCTCCCATTGTGTAGGCTGTCTTTTAACTTTCTTGACAAAGCTCTTTGATGCACAAAAGTATCTAATTTCGAAGAGTTCCCATTTATCTATTTCTTTCTTCAATGCTTTTGCTTTGGGTATAAGACATAGGAAACCATCTTCTGTCATAAGGTTTATAAGACATTTCCCTACATTTTCTTCTAAATGTTTTATGATCTTAGATCTAATGTTTACTTCTTAAATCCATTTTGAATTAATTTTGGTATAGGATGTGAGATATGGATCCTCTTTCATTCTTTTGCATGTGGATATCCAGTTCTCTAGGCACCATTTATTGAAGAGACTGTTTTGTTCCAGGTGAGTTGCCTTTACTGCCTTAACAAAGATCAATTGTCCAAAGATAAGAGTTTATATCTGAACACTCTATTTGATTCCATTGGTCAGTATATCTATTTTATACTAGTACCATGCTTCTTGACCACTGTAGCCTCATAATATGCCTTAAAGTCAGGTAGTGTGAGACCTCTGACTTCATTTTTCTGTCTCAGGATATTTTTAGCTGTTTGGGGCACCCTGCTCTTCCAGATAAATTCAGTTATTGGCTTTTTATTTCCTAAAAGTAAGTTTTTGGGATTTTAATCGGTATTGCATTGAATCTATAAACCAATTTAGGTAGAATTGACATCTTAACTATATTTAGTCTCCCAATCCATGAACATGTATGCCCTTCCATCTATTTAGGTCTTCTGTGATTTTTTTTTAGCAATTTCTTGTAGTTTTCTTGTATAGGTCTTTTGTATCCATAGTTGTATTTATTCCTAAATATTTTATTCTTAGTTACAATTGTAAATGGAATTTTTCCCTTGATTTCTCCATCAGATTGCTTATTACTAGTGTATAGAAACAGGTTTTTGAGTGTTGATCTTGTAACTTGCCATTTCATTGTATTCATTTATTAGCTCTAGTAGATTTGCTGTGGATTTTTCTGGTTTTTCAGGGTTTTTGACATACAGTATCATATCATCTGCAAACATTGAGAGTTTTACTTCTTCCTTTCCAATTTTGATGCCTTGTATTTCTTTTTCTTGTGTAATTGCTCTGGCTAGAACTTCCAACACAACGTTGAATAACAATGGTGATAGTGGACATCCTTGTCTTGTTCCTGATCTTAGGTGGAAAGTTTTCAGTTTTTCCCCATTGAGAATGATGTTAGCTGTGGTTTTTTCATATATTCCCTGTATCATTTTGAGGAAGTTCTCTTCTATTCCTGTCC
This sequence comes from Tamandua tetradactyla, assembly GCF_023851605.1. NCBI lineage: Eukaryota > Metazoa > Chordata > Mammalia > Pilosa > Myrmecophagidae > Tamandua > Tamandua tetradactyla. Next base: position 14,485,823 of record NC_135338.1, read on the forward strand.
TTTGAAGAGTTTCAACAAGAAAGGATGTTGTATTTTGTCAATGCCTTTTCTGCATCAATTGAAATAATCATGTGGGTTTTCTGCTTTGATTTGTTGATATAGTGTATTACATTAATTGATTTTCTTATGTTGAACCATCCTTGCATACATGGAATGAATCCTACCTTGTCATGGTGTATAATTCTTTTAATGTGCTGCTGGATTTGATTTGCCAGAATTTTGTTGAGGATTTTTGCATCTATATTCATTAGAAAGATTGGTCTGTAATTTTCTTTTCTTGTAGTATCTTTGTCTGGCTTTGGTATGAGAGTGATGCTGACTTCATAGAATGAGTTAGGTAGCCTTCCCTCCTCTTTAATTTTTTTAAAGAGTTTGAACAGGATGGGTACTAATTCTTTCTTGAATGTTTGGTGGAATTCACATGTGAAGCCATCTGGTCCTGGGCTTTTCTTTTGGGGGGAGTTCTTAATGACTAATTCAATTTCTTTACTTGTGATTTGTTTGTTGAGATCATCTATTTCTGTTCAAGTCAATGTTGGTTGTCCATGCCTTTCTAGGAAGTTGTTCATTTCATCTACATTGTCTAGTTTATTAGCATAAAGTTGTTCATAGTATCCTCTCATTACTTCCTTTATTTCTGTGGGGTCAGTGGTTATGTCTCCTCTTCCATTTCTGATCTTATTTATTTGCATTCTCTCTCTTCTTCTTTTTGTCAATCTTGCTAAGGGCCCATCAATCTTATTGATTTTCTCATAGAACCAACTTCTGGTTTTATTGATTTTCTCAATTGTTTTCATGTTCTCAATTTCATTTATTTCTGCTTATCTTCATTATTTCTTTTCTTTTGCTTACTTTGGGTTTAGTTTGCTGTTCTTTCTCTAGTTCTTCCAAGTGAACATCTAATTCCTTGATTTTTGCACATTCTTCTTTTTTGAAATAGATATTTAAGGCAATAAATTTCCCTCTTAGCACTGCCTTTGCTGCATTCCATAAATTTTGATATGTTGTGTTTTCATTTTCATTTGCCCTGAGATATTTACTGATTTCTCTTGTAATTTCTTCCTTGACCCACTGGTTGTTTAAGAGTGCATTATTGAGACTGCATATATTTGTGAATGTTCTTGCCTTCTGCCTATTATTGATTTCCACCTTCATTCTTTTATGATCTGAGGAAGTGTTTTGTATGATTTCAATCTTTTTAAATTTATTGAGACTTGCTTTGTGACCCAGCATATGATCTATCCTTGAGAATGATCTGTGAACACTTGAGAAAAAGATGTATCCTGCTGTTGTGGGGTGTAATATTCTACAAATGTCTGTTAAGTCTAGTTCATTTATTGTGTTATTCAAATTTTCTGTTTCTTTACTGATCCTCTCTCTAGATGTTCTGCCCATTGATGAGAGCAAGGAATTGAAGTCTCCAACTATTATGGTAGATGTGTCTATTTCTCTTTTCAGTGTTTGCTTCATGTATTTTGGAGCACTCTGCCTTTGTGCATAAATATTTATGATTGTTATGTCTCCTTGTTGAATTGTTCCTTTTATTAATATATAGTGTCCTTCTTTTTCTCTTTTAATTGTTTTACATTTGAAGTCTTATTTGTTGGATATTAGTATAGCTACTCCTGCTCTTTTCTGATTGTTGTTTGCTTGAAATATCTTTTCCCAACTTTTCACTTTCAACCTATGTCTGTCCTTGGGTCTAAAATGTATCTTCTGTAGACAGCATATAGATGGGTCCTGTTTTTTAATCCATTCTGCCAGTCCTTTGATTGGGGGTTCAATCCATTAATATCTAGTGTTATTACTGTAACTTCAGTACTTTATTCTACCATTTTGCCTTTTGGATTTTATATGTCATATCTAATTTTTCTTCTTTTTACCTTTACTGATAGTCTTCATTTCTACACTTTTCTTCACACTTCTCTCTCCTGTCTTTTCCTATCTGTTTCTAGTGGTTCCTTTAGTATTTCTTGCAGAGCTGGTCTCTTGGTCACAAATTATCACAGTGATTTCTTGTCTGAAAATGTTTTAATTTCCCCCTCATTTTTGAAGAACAATTTTGCTGTATATAGAATACTTGGTTGGCAGTTTTTCTCTTTTAGTATCTTAAATATATCATACCACTGTCTTTTCTTGGCTGCATGATTTCTGCTGAGAAATTTATGCATAGCCTTATTGGACATCCCTTGTACATGATGGATTGCTTTTCTCTTGCTGCTTTCAAATTCTTTCTTTCTCTTTGACATTTGACATTCTGATTAGTAAGTGTGTTGGAGTATGTCTATTTGGATCTATTCTGTTTTGGGTATGCTGCTCTTCTTGGATATTTAATTTTCATAAGAGGTGGTAAATTTTCAGTGGTTTTCCATTAGTTTTTCTCCTCCATTTCCTTTCTCATCTCCTTCTGGGACACCCACAGCATGTACATTCATGTGCTTCATGTCACCATTCAATTTCTGAGTTTCTGCTCATATTTTTCCATTCTTTTCCTTATATTTTCTTTTGCTTGTCAGATTTCAGGTGTCCTGTCCTCCAGTTCATTAATCCTATCTATTGCCTCTTGAAATCTAACATTGTTGGTTTCCATTGTTTTGTTTTGTTTCATCTCTTTTATCGTGCCTTTCATTCGCATAAGTTCTGTGATTTGTTTTTTTCCAGACTTTCAATTTCTTCTTTTTGTTTTTCCCTTGCCTTCTTTATATCCTCCCTCAATTCATTGATTTGATTTTTGATGAGATTTTCCATGTCTGTTCAACCATCCTGGATTAATTGTTTCAACTCCTGTATCTCAGTTGAATTGTTGGTTTGTTCCTTTGACTGGACCATATCTTCAATTTCCTTAGTATGATTCATTATTTTTTGCTGGTGTCAAGGCATTTAATTTCCTTAATTTGTTTATTCTGGAGATTGTTTTCACTTTTTTTACCTAGAATTTTTCTTGCTGGATGACTTTGTTGTCTATCTGTTCTTTGCCATTCAGTTCAGCTTATTCTAGACCTCTAGCTTAGGTTTTTTTTTCTTTTCTTTTTTTTTTTTAACATGGGCAGGTACTGGTGATTGAACCTGGGTCTCTGGCATGGCAAGCAAGAACTCTGCCAGTGAGCCACTGTGGCCCACCCTCTAGCTTAGGTTTTGTTTAACAAATCAGAGTTTTTCAGTTCTTGTTTTCTTGTTTCCTGCCCTGCCTGTATGGTGTCTTTTTTTTTTTCTACCTTAGGAGGGTCTACTTAGGTATCATAGACCCCAGTCAGATTTTCCCAGGCAAAATTGGTCTTCTCTTTGGAGAAAAGAGCTACCTGTGTTAGTTTTCCCTAAGGGTGAGACCCAGCAGGTTGAAAGACTCCTATGAAGCCTCTGAACTCTGTGTTTTTCCTATCCTGCCTGGTATGTGGTGCTTGTCTGCCTGCAGTTCCCACCAGCATAAGATGATATGGTACCTTTAATTTCAGCAGACTTTCCCTGCTGAGGGCATGGTTGAAGCAGAGGAGAGGTTGTAGGCTGGGTTTAATTCCTTAAATTTTCCAGACCCTGATGTCTGAATTCCTTGAGGGAGGGATTCCATGTGAGCTGAGCCCCACCCCTCTCCTGGGGAAGGCACAGCCTCCAGACAAACTCTCAAACAAGCATAATTCTGCCCATTCCTGGGGCAGTTGGAGTCTGAGAAGCCCTGCAGCTGTATCCAAAGAGCAGTCAAGCTGTAGAAACACAGCCACAAAAAAGAAAAGAAAAAATCCTTTTCAGAGCAGGACCCCTGTTCCTCAGGTTTGCCAATCAAGAGCTTAAGTTGGTATGTTGCTCTGTGTATCTCTAAGTCTTATGTGCCCCCTCCCTTCCTTCAGGGCTCAGACCCTTTCATGAATTTTGTATCAGATAGATAGTCTGATAAAAAAAAAAACCTCTACTTTTTTGTGTTGTTCTGTCAACCCTGCCCCTCTGCTCTGGGGCAAAACCCAGCCACCTCAGATTTTACTTGAGGCTCAGCTGAGCTGGGGGCCTATTTTATTAGTCAGAATTTGTTAATTAATTCCACAACTGGAGCTTGGTTGAGCTCAGCCCCTTGCTGTTAGTAAAGCCTCTTTTCTGTCTCCTCTGGGAACCAGCCTGTAGGGGAGTGTCACTGGTCTCTTGGCTTGGGGGACTCACGGTTCTGTATGGGATCACAGCTGGTCCAGCTTGTTTAGACTGGTGTACACTCTGTGTCTGGTCACTGATATGGCCCCAGCAGTTATTCTGTACTATTCCTAGCTATTTACTAGCTGCTCTGGAGGATAAACTAAATCCCACATCTCACTAAGCTGCCATCTTGGACCCTTCTTTTTTATTTTTGTCTTAATTTTTGTTATGTATTTTCTTTTACTTGCTTTAGAGTTAGTTTGCCATTCTTTTTCTTGTTTCTTTAATTGTTCTGTTAGGTTTTTTGTTTTATCTCCTTTTACCTTTTTAATGTAGGCACTTAGAGATATAAATTTCCCTCTCAGCATCACCTTTGACATAATCCCATAGGTTTTGATATGCTGTCTTTTCCCTTTTATTCTCTCCCAGGTTTTAAATGTTTTTTTCCCTACAATTTCTTCCTTGACCCACTCTTTGTTTAATAGTGTGTTGCTTAACCTCCATGTATTTGTGAAAGTTCCAATTCTTTGTTGGGTATTGATTTCAAGTTTCATTCCATTGTGGTCAGTATACAAGCTTTGAATAATTTCACTTTTTAAAATTTATTAAGACCTGTTTTGTGCTCAACATATGATCTATCCTAGAGAATGTTTCATGAACCCTTCAGAAGAATGTATATCCTGCTGAATGTATATCCACCTGTCTGGGCATTCTATTTATAGAAGAGAGTCATATATTGTAGTCTACCAATATTACTGTAGAACTGTGTATTTCTCTCTCCATTTTTGCCAATGTTTGCCTTATGTACTTTGGAGCTCTGTGATTGGGTGCTTAATCATTTATGATTATTAGTTGGTCTCAGTGAACTGTCCCTTTTATTAATATATGCTGTTCTTCCTTGTCTCTTATGATATCTTTCTATTTAAAATTGATCTTGTCTGATATGTTAGCTGCCATATCTTTCTTTTGGCTACAGATTGCATTGAATATCTTTTTTTCCATCCTTTCATTTTCAACCTTTCTGCATCCATGGGTCTAAGATGAGTCTTTTGTAAACACATATAGATGAATCATGTTTTAAAATACAGTCTGGGGTAGACCACAGTGGCTCAGCAGGCAGAGTTCTCACCTGCCATCCTGGAGACCTGAGTTTGTTTCCCAGTGACTGCCTAGACAAAAAAAAAATCAGTCTGTCAATCTGAAATTTTTGAGGGTGAGATTAATCAGTTAAAAATCATAGTTATTTCTGTAGAAGCAGTTCTTGATTCAACCATCTTATATTTTGGTTTTCATTTGTCAGTTCGGATATTTTCTCTCTTTGTTTTTATCATTTAAGTAAACTTTACTAATGCTTTTCAATTCTTTGCCCTTCTCCAGACTTCTCTTTTGTATCTTTTTTTCAGCTGATAGAACTGCCTTTAGTATTTCTTTGTATCTATTTATTTATTTTTTATTATCACAACTAACTTTTTTCTTTTTTGTGAAAAATAACACATACACAAAAAATCTATACTTTTAAAAGCACATCACAGTAATTATTTTTAAATATATTTCAGAGTTTGGTATGGGTTACAACTCCACATTTTCATGATTTTACTATTAGCTGGTCCCAGACACTGGGGATTAAAAGAAATATCAAAATAAAGATTCAGCAATCATACATATCTGTTAAACCCTACATTATCTATATAGCTCCACCATCATCATCTTTCTCCCACTGTTTAGGGTTATTGGGGCTATGTCCATTCTAATTTTCCTATTGGAAGGGTCTGTCAATAATATGGGATAGGGGGATGGAATTAATTGATGTCCTGGAGAGGCTGGACCCTCTGCATTTCAGGACATGTGTATGGTCTAGGGACCTATCTGGATGTTGTGGGCTACTGAAAATTTACCTTGGTGCATAGAAGCTTTCTACCATCTTATATAATGCCCTAGATGCTCTTTAGGATTGGCAGAAAGGGTTTTGGTTTTGGTTTGACAAGCTGTGACAGATAACAATGTCTAACTGGACATTGCATAAGAGTAACCTCCATAGCAGCCTCTTGACTCTATTTGAACTCTCTCAGCCACTGACACTTTATTTGTTGCAGGGCATTGTTGACACAATGGTGCCAGGGCCAGGCTCATCCTTGGGAGTTATCTCCCATGCTACTAGGGATATCTTCACACCTGGATGTCATTTCCCAGGTAGGGGGGAGGGCAATGAGTTCACTTGGAGAGTTGGGCTTAGAGAGTGAGAGAAGCCACATCTGAGTAACAAAAGTAATCCTCCAGACATGGAGGATTAGACACACCTATAGGAATGCTAATCTTCTCTATTACATATATAAGCTTCACAAGAGCAAGCCTCAAGATCAAGAGCTTGACCTATTGATTAGTATTTCTTACAAGACAGGTCTCTTGTTAACAAATCCCCTCAGCATTTTTTGGTGAAAATTTTAAACTCCCCCTCATTTTTGAAGGGCAGCTTTGTTGAATAAAGAATTCATGGTGCAAACTTTTTCTACTTCAAAATCTTATGTATTTCATTGGTACTTAATCTTATATGCCTTCCCTTGTATGTGGTTAGTCACTCTTCTCTTGATGCTTTAAGACTCTCTTCTTAAATATTTGACAGTGTGAATAGTATATATCTTGGAGTATCCCTATCTGGATTTATTCTATTCAACATTCATTGGGCTTATTTGATTTGCATTAGGAAAGTTTTCCCCAATTATCTTCCTAGTTGTTGAGTTTCTTTTTCTCCAATGAATCTTATATTTGTGTGCCTCATGTTGCCAACCATTTTTCTTAGATCCAAGTCAAATTTTTCTGTTTCACCATTTTTTCATTTTGTGCATTTAAATTTAATTACCCTGTCCTCTAATTTGCTTATTCTTTCTCCTGCCTCATCAAATGTGCTGTTGTGTGTCTCAAGTATATATTTAATTTGATCTACAGTATCTTTCACTTCTAAGATATGTTATTTTCTGTTTATTCTTTCAAATTCTTCCTTATGCTTGTTTGGATCTTGTAGATATCTTTTACTTCTTTTGCCAACTCATTTAAGTTATTTAGGAAATGTGCATGCATGTCCTTGATTACTTGTTCCAAATTCTGTGTCATCCCCACCTTTTTAATTTTTTCATTTGGTTTGACCATATCTTTTTGCATTTTAATGTGATTTGTGGTTTTCTGTTGGTTTGTAGGTATTTGATTATCTTCATCAGACTAGTTTGAAAGCTGATTTCCCTCACTTGTCTAAGAATTTTAGTTGGTTTTATTTGTATTGAAAGTCTTTTTTTGGCACTTTGTAAGTAATCCACAGCCAAATCAAGGCTGAGACATTTCTTGGGAGATGCATATCTATTTTGAAGTCTGTTGAAGAGTGAGCAGAACAGCAGTTTGCCAGAGTGCACTGCCCCTGTCCTCCCAGCAGATGGCTTTCTTAGGCTACCTCTTCCCTTCAAGCCCATCCTTTCCTATCTGCAGCCTGCTGGGCTGGATTCAGAACAGGTGAATATCTGGTCAATGCAGCAGGTCTCCCTGCAAGCTGAAAGCTCCCATTCCCTAGTGCTAGGTGTGGGCACTGTGCACTTTGACAGGAATATGTTTGTGGGCATGATGGCTCTGGTGATTCCCAGGCTCCTGAGTGAAATGACCTCAGGCCGTGGCTCTGAGAGAATCTCTTCCCCATGCTGTAGCTAGCCCAGGGATGTACTGCTTTTCATCAAAATGTACATTGGCATACTATAAAAATGGTTGTTCCAAAATAAGAAAAACTAGAGCATCGTCATTGCTTTTGATCTGATAATTGGGCTGCTTGTTTTTCTCAAGTGCCCTGTCCTGGAACATTTATTCTGCCTAATATCCATGGCACATTGTCTCCACATGGTTTTCTCCCATAATGTATATGCTATCTTCTACTTTTCCCTCTGAGCATCCTGGCTTCTTGCTAACCTGGATCTATCATAGGCAATGGCAATGAGGAAAATCTTCCTCCTCATAATTTATCATGTCAAGGCTTCTAGTGAGCAGTCAGGCTCATTTTTTTTTACATGGGCAGGCACCAGGAATCAAACCCCAGTCTCCAGAATGGAGGTGAGAACTCTATCTGTAGAGCCACCCTGTCCTGCCCAGGCTATTGTTTTTTTATACAGTTATCTTTGCTGTTTTCTTGGTGACTGTAATTTCAAATTCGGTGATATTTTTGATTCAAGTGAACTCTTGCCTCTACATCCCCACATACTTCCTGCTCAGTTAGTTGTCCATCATGAACACCCTTTTCATTTGCACCACTGTCCCAAATTTCCTGGCCCACATGATAACCGAAGAGAAGACTATTTTCTTTGACCTTCAGTGTCCAGATCTTCCTTTACTTGACCATAATTAGCTTAGAATTCTTTCTTCTGGGCCTCATGCCTTATAACTGTTATGCAGCTGCCTATAGCCTTGTTAGATACCAAATCCCAATACACCACAGTGTGTGTCTTCTCCTGGCTACTGGTGCCTGGTTTGGCAGCTCTCTTGATGAGGCTTTCTGCTCACGCTTATCATCATGAATGTCCTCTACTGTGGCTGCCACAACATCATCCATTTTTTTCTGAGACTCCTGGAATTTTTAGACTGGCCTGTGGGTATTAAATGTTGCATGAATCCCTGCTGTGTGCCTGCTGTATACTCAGGTTGGTCCATACCATCTCTAGCATCTCCACTTCCTAGTCTCTCATCTAGTTAACTGCCCATCACAAGTAGTCAACCAAAGTTTGGAAAAAGGACTTTACCAAAATTTTATCTCACTTGACTATGGATAGTAAATGATTTTTTTTTCCATTTCAGGATATTATACTTGCTAACATATCCAAGGGAACATGTCAATGCAAAGAAAAAAATGTTGATAGATGAGCAATGGGGAAGCTTTCAGAGGTATGAGACTTGAGAGGGATGGAATACCCAAACCATTGCAGAAGTGTGGGGGTTTTCTTTAGAAACACGGCCTGATTATCAACCATAGAAAAAGGTATCAAGGATTAAAGCAAAGTATATATGAGAATACTAGATTCTCCTCTGACAACTTCTGTGTCTCCGTGCAAATATGAGAAAGGATAAAGGATTTGTTGGGATTTTAAAATTTGAGAAGAGAGTAGAGATTTTAATAGTAATCTTTGAAAGCCTGAATGTTAATGATCCAGGCTGATATTTTAGAACTTTGGTGCAGACTTAGGGCATCCTCGGTATTGAATTTATGAGTTTAATGTAATCATTTTTGTCAGATAATCCATGAAGTGTACTTAGCATAGAAAGTGGCAAACATTCATTATGTTAACAAAATTAAGTCAACAACAATAAAAATAAAAATGGCAACAGCAAATACTATCAACTGTTACTCCAGTCTTATCATAACATATGAAAGGACGACATGTCATAATCATTTATATTTGCCCAATGCCTATAGCTGACAGCTGATAACGTGTGTTCAACAGCTGTTTGTTTAAATGATTAGTCTATTTTGATAATTAAAGGCAGTACAAATAGCATACTTGCCTTATAGAACTTTCTGTATCATGTGCCATGATTTGGCCTCATGCTTACTATGATTAGAAGCTTAAGATGTCCCTAAATCTGAAACATCTTGCCTCTAATATGGTCTTTGTGTTGGTTTCTCTGTTGACAAGTTGGGTTCCCATTTCCTTTGGGAAAATGCTCTACCCTTACCCAAAAACAGAATCATTGAGATTCTTCTGTTTTCCTATAGATTTCATTAAAATTCCATTACCTTTGTGTATGCCTCATAAGTGATTGCTCTGCTGTTAAACTGATTGGTTTTTCTGTTTCTTTCCTTTTTAAAGTTTATTGATGATTTATTATTTCAACCCAACCCTCCAAATTCAGAGGCAATTTAGATTTGTGTTAAGAACTTATGTTTGGGATTCCAGAAGATGACTGAATAGGGTTGATTGAGTTCAGCCCTGCAACAAGGAAAAGTTAGGGAAGGGTGGGAGGGTGACTGAAATGGCAATTCAGGAATGTAGCTGACCTGGGAGAGTCTTCTGCACCACCTAGGGTGGCACTGGTTGCAGAAGCTAAGGAACTGAGAGACAGAGGACTGGAGCTTAATGCAGAAGCATGGAGCCCACAGGAGTGCATGGACAGGGAGACAGGGATTAGAAAGTAAGCCAAGTCATGTTCCTTGAATAAACTACCCTCATCAGTGCAACCCCATGACCCATAACTCACCCTACACCCCACATACCTGAACCCCATTACTCACCCCCACTCACTGCATTCCAAATGCCCCCATCCCACCAACCCCCATCATGCATACCTGCCCTGCACCCCAAGTGCAGCCCAACCCACCTTTCCTGCACCCCTCCCAAGCACTACCTCCCCTTCCCTGCTCCTTTCAGGCTGTTGTCAGTGCATAAAGGCTGCCAGCATATATCTCCATAGCCAGGCTACACCTGCCCCCTGCCCATAGCCTTGCACAACCTTATCCCACAGTGTCCCCCACCAAGATCTGTGATTCAGTTTACAGCATTCCTAGACCCACACATGTGCTTGGACCCTAGTCACACCCCTCAGCTCTGGGAACATCAGGTTACAGCACTCCTAGACTCACATATATGCACAGCCCCCAATCACATCCTTAAGCCCTGGAAACATCAGTTTACAGCACTCCTACACCAGTGCATGCACAAGGCCCTCAGTCACACTTCCCAGCTCTGAGAAAGTGCTGACTTGCACAGCCAGGTCACATTCACCCCCAGCCCATGAAGGCATAAATGCTGACTACTGCCATAGTTCTGCACAGGTGCACAAAAGGCACTATGCCCTAGACCAGTGCACACCAGGGTTATGCCCCCCAGACCTGTGCACCTGCACAGCTACATCTCTCTGGCTGCTGAGTGCCCACATTCACAAGCACCAGTATAACATCCCCAACTTGTGCCTACACCTGGGCTGCATACCTCTGTTTTTTCACCTCCAGGGTGCTAGCTGAGTAGTCTGAACTCAGTCTTATTTGATTTCCCTTGCATGTAGTAGATTGTTTTTCTCTTGCCACTTTAAGAATTTTCTGCTTCTCTTCAAGATTTGACAGACTGGTTAGTATGCGTCTTGGGAAAGGCCTATTTCAATTCATTCTATTTGGATTGTTGGTCTTCTTTGACTTGTATACTTATGTCCTATATAGGGGTTGGGAAGTTTTCCCCCATTATATCTTGAAAAGATCCTGAAAGAGGATCCTGAAAAAGGATTAAGATCCTGAAAGAGAAAGACTTCTAGCCAAGAACTCTGTACCTAGCCAAACTGTCCTTCAAAATTGAGGGAGAGATTAAAATTTTCACAGACAAAGTCTGAAAGAATTTGTCAACAAAAGACCAACCCTACAAGAAACACTAAAGGGAGTTCTGCCAGTTGAAAAAAAAAATAGACAGGAGAGGGAGGTTTGGAGGAGAGCAAAGAATTGAAGAGTACTACCAGTGAAGATAACTTAAAGGATAAAAAGAGAAAGAGGGAAAAGAATACATATTTCTGACAAATAAAATAAAATGATAAGATGGTGGATTCAGGAAATTCTTTTTCAGTAATAACTTTTAGTGCTAATGGAATAAATTTACCAAGTAAAAGATACAGATTGGCAGAATGGATTAAGGAATATAATCCAGCTATATGTTGTTTAGAAGAGACTCATCTTAGATGAAAGGATACAATTCAGTCCATAACAGATATATTCAAGTCCAAACTCTCTTTCCATGAATAAGACCCTACTTGAAAGTAGGATGTTTAAAGATGTTATTTATAAAGATAAAGCCAAATGGATTAGGGTTGGCCCTTAGTCCAATATCCTTGATCTCTTTATTAAATGAGGAAATTTGGACACACACACACAGAGGGGAGAACATCAAGTGACAATTGAGGCAAAGAATGCCAAATAAATGTGTATATATCTTGTGTGTACCCGCACGTAACCTCTTGGTTCTGTTTCCCTGGAAAATACTGACACATACATACTTTTTAGGGGCCCAATTCAGCCCATGGCACAATTCATATCTAATACAGTGGCAAATCATGCCAGCTCTACTTTGAAAATACACCAAGCCTCTATCCATTTCTCACAGGCTCCAGTACTGCTACCCTGGCCTAATCCACAACAATCTCTCATTGAATTATCACAAATGCTCCCAACTGCTTTTCCTGATTCAATCCTTAATCCTCTGTTGTTTATTGTCATCCATTCATACACAGCAAATCCATTTAAAACGTGGGTCCAATCTTGTTATTCCTCCATTTGCAACATTTCAATAATTTCCTATTTCACTCAGAAATTAAACATAATCCTTGCAGTGACTTCCCACCACAATTCCAGAAATGCATCCAGTATGCTTCCATCTCACCCCTTAGCACTGGTTTCCAAAGACTGAAATCTTCTCCTCCAGGTACGTGAAGATATTTTCTGAATTATCCCCTACTGTGTAAGGTCTTTCCCAGATCACTCAATTAAAAATTGGAGGCCTCACCACAGAGCTTCTGGTAACACTTCCCTTCCCCTCCCCCCCACCCTTTCTTTGGTATTTTGTATCATCATCTAACATTTTATGCCACTTACTCAATTTAATTAAATTTAGTAACGTGAAGCTGTGGATTACTCTATTTATTTATTTTTTGGCTAAGTGATAAATTCCAGGGCTTAGAAGAGTGAATAGTGTAAAATAGCCGATTATTTGTTCATCAATTATTTACATATGATGGTAAAAAGCTATGTAAAATATGAAGACATTCTGAATGTTTAATGACTTGGATCAAATCTTTCAGTTAGTGTATATTCATCTGGCAATCAGGACATGGGTTGTTTCATTAAACAGTAATGCTAAGATGGGTTTTCTCATTATAGGACAAAACTATCTCTCTCTAAAGAGTATAGCCCCTATTAAGCAGCAGTCTGTCTTCATTTATGGGCATGAATAGGATTAAGGAATGAAATTTAAAAATATGGAGTCTCTAATGTTTTCAAGAACAGTATAACCAAACTGGACCAATTATTCTGTGATACCACAACAATATTCAACTCAAAGTAATTGAATATTCTTAGCTTTAGGTGCTGGTTAATTCAAGCAGCTCATGAAATTGAGTGTAAAACAAAGTATTGATTTTTTTGGTGCTTTCATATTGATGACATTTTTGCATGTTTATTTTCAATCTTGGTTTTTTAGTCTTCCAAGCAATCATAATTATGAAGAAGGAAATGTAGATTTATTGTTACTTTTGTTCATATTGCTGATGATAAGAGACATACTATACCTCCAAGTCCACTCTTCTAACTAAATGTAGCATATTGTGTGTCAGTGGCTATGATATTCTTTAGGACAGTTCACAGATATCCCTAAGATCATCTTTCTGGACACACAAGGCCTTTCTGCTTAATAGTTTGTCATGGTCATACGACTGAGTTTGGCCCCTGGAATCTTTAGGGATGAGATATGCACCATTTCAGCATGGATGCTTCTAAGAGCCAGAGCATGAGTCCATAGAAGTGGAGACTGTGTCACCCAAGGCTGTAGATTGAGGGCCCCAGAGTGAGATGGTGTGAAATAGAAACCTCCCCAAATACAGTAATAAACAAATAACAAGATCTCAAAATAAACCTTTGCTGATTTTAGTCACTATCATGGTCAGGTTCATGTGTCAACTTGACCAGGTGGTGGTGCTCGGTTGTCTGGTCAAGCAAGTGCTGGCCTGTCTTATTCTGAGAACATTTCATAGACTTAAATCATGATTATGTTGGATGCATCCATAGCTGATTGTATTGTAATCAGCAAAGGGGAGTGTCTTCTGCAATGAGTGATGCTTAATCTAATCACTAGAAGGCCTTTAAAGAAGATTCAGAAGAGACAATTACTCTTCCTGCTTTAACCAACTAGCCTCTCTCCTGTGGAGTCTGTCAAGACCCTCCATCAGAATCATTAGCTTCACACCCTGCCTTACAGATTTTGGACTCTTCCATTCCCATGGTTGTCCAGTGATCCTCTCCTGAAAATTCATTGAGAATCTTCATTGGAGTTGCCAGTTTGTGGCCTGTCCCACAGACCTTGGACTCTACATTGCCATGGTTATGTGAGACACTTTTATAAATTTTATATCTACAGATCTCTTGCTGATTCTGTTTCTCTAGAGAACCCTAGCTAATACAATCACTAAGCCTGTTTTTTACTGCAGCCTGATGATACATTAAAAAATTTCCACAGGCATGATAGTCTCCCAGCATACCTAGAAACTTCCTCAACAGTTTCTTCATCTCAGGGACATGATATCTTGTTCTCAGATCTATGGATATGGCCTCAGGTTCCAATCATGTTTCACTGTTACTTGTGAAAAGAGCACAGAATTGACACATCTTAGTTATTTGCTAACCTCTTTGGCCTCTCCCAACCTCCTCACTTATTTGAAAAGTGAACATACCTGCTCAAGACACCTCTCAAACCCTAAAAAATGAAATAACAAGCATGTGTTAATTAGACTTTTGAATTCCTTTTTAGAATGTCAGGTTCATATCTTAAGGCTCAGCTGCTCTGGTCTGGTAGTGAATTGAAAGAAAGCACAATGAGTCACTGGTGGAGTGGTCATGTTAAATCATTTCCCCAGCCCTGCTCTGCCCTCTCTCTCACTCTCTCAATCTCATTAGGCTTATAGAGCAATAGTCTCTTTATCAACAGGTGACATCATTCATGGACTACATGATTGGATACAAGCTACATCATTGGTTACATAACAGGTGCTGTGTTATGGCTACATAAGCTATGCTGTATCATGCTTCCCCAGATCTTCAGATCTGGAAGCACCTAAGGCAGCCATCTTGGCAGGCTGTTTATAATACACAATTTCTCAGGCCCCACAGTCCACCCCTTATATGCCTGCATTCTACAGCCTTATTTTGCATGGCTGTTCCTTTGTTGCATAGGCCACAACAACAATAAAGTGAGCAACAAAATATTATTAAAAATCCAGACAGGCATGCTAAGGTCACTATTACCCAATGCCAAGTCTTTGTCATGGACTTCCATCAAGGCTATAAAGGATCCTATGAGAGGGAGTGAATGGCTTGTACTTCTTCATCCACTTTATGCAAGGCATCTTTAACAGAATCCTGGTTGTCAGAAACATACATGCAATATTTTATATGCAACCCTGCACAAGTTTCCCTTTGCACAGCTGTCAAGAGATCTAAAGCCATTCTGTTTTGCAAAACAATCCTTTCTAACTGTGTAGTTTCTTTCATTATTAAAGTTAAAATGCATTTTGTTTGATTAAGAGCATGGGCATGTGCTTAGATATCATGGTCCTGTCACAAAAAATACTGAGGAGTCCACCCTGCCACCTGCATGGGGCTTCCCTGACATTTTTCAGTGCATCATGGTGCTTTTCTTTTAAATACACATGCTCAGCCATAAGTTATCTCCAACCATTTTGGGTGGCATATCCAAAAAAAATGGAGGGGAATATGTCCATGTCCCAGACAAGCAAAGCATCAACTGCTCACCATACTTCTTCTTAAGCTGGAAAATTGCAATTATTTCATTCTAGTCATCTCTGATTTTGTTCAGTGGCTGGTGCTATCTGCCATGGGAGTCATTTAACGGCATCTGCTGGAAACTCAGTA
Organism: Tamandua tetradactyla; assembly: GCF_023851605.1. Classification (NCBI taxonomy): domain Eukaryota; kingdom Metazoa; phylum Chordata; class Mammalia; order Pilosa; family Myrmecophagidae; genus Tamandua; species Tamandua tetradactyla. The sequence goes on from NC_135338.1 coordinate 14,501,577, forward strand.
CACACCCAGCAAAAGACACATTGTGGACCTTTGCATAGGTATGTGCCCATTCTCCCAGGCTGTTATCAATGAACAGCTTAGTCAGAGAGATAGTAAGGCTTTAAAAACCATTAAAAACAAATTTCATTCCTTGAGCCTAATATAGGCCACCTGCTCATTCTGCAAAAGAATAGTGACAGCCAGGCATTTCTGCTACAAGCAGGAGTACCAAAGAGGTCCCCTTGGGCCATGCTAGCATGATTAGGATACAAACATAAGTTTCTTGAAGAAAAGAACCATCCCCACCACCAGTAAGGGACACATGTACAGGAACTGGCCACCCCTTAACCCAAGTTTGCCCCTGCAAACATTGGGCTATCCTGTCACCCCAAGGCAAAAGACATACTGCCTTGGAAGGGGCTTCTGTCAATATTTTCCATGGCTAAGCCCATTAATTCATTGTCCCTGGTTGCAAAACACAGGGGGCTGGTCATAATAACCCTTTTTCCCACACATGGGGTCTTTCCAACACATCATTTCTTTCCTCTTGTATGTGCAAGGGCAAGTCTCATTCCCTTATTATCAAGCCTAAAGGGGTGGAGCTTGTGCACTGAGACTGTTCATTTAAAATGCAAACATCAGTAGTCAATTGGAGTAGCCCACCCTTCCAATGTCCACTCCTCCAGGGCTAAAATTCAGAGCTTTTCTGTCAAGAGACCTTTGTACCTTTTAATCATGTCTGCAGCTTGTGGTTTATATGGCATATGCTATGTCCACTGTATATCTAGATGTATGTCTCAACCTAGCCAGAAATTTCACACAATCCTGGACCACAAACCCACTGCCATCCAATGGGGCAGTTGATTTTATCACTTGCAATTTCTGCAAATTTTCCATTAACATGCCTGTAACAAACTCACTTGTTTGCAGGGCAGCATAGACAACACTGCCTGTCACTCAATGGGGGAGTATATCATCTCTGCTCTCTTTCCTAAATGGGACCAAAATCCCATGGGGACCTGGTGTCTGCCCTGGTACTACCAGAGTCCCCAACTAAAGCCTACTTCATAGGCCATCACATCCAAGTGGAAAGGAACTGCCTTATCTGCCACTGTAGTGCTTGGGCCTTTGCAAGTGCCCATTTTTTTCTGTGGAAAATGCCTGCTCTTGATCCTTTGCACAGTCTCATAGGACACCTTCTTAAATTAAGGCATATAAAGGGTGCAAGACATGAGCCAAATGGGAGAAAAACACTCTCCAGTGCCCCAAAAGACTTACAAAAGCTTATAGCTGCTTTACCATTGCCTGTCTTGAATATGCTTGGACCTTATTTATCACAGCCTCTGGAATCACTTTTGTCTTACCCAACCAGACAACTCCCAATAACTTAACAGACAATCTAGGTCCTTAAAACTTGGCCCCATTGATTGCCCATCCCCAGGTATACAGTGCACAGCAGAGACTGTCCATGGTTTCTTCTAGATCTGTAGGAAAATCAGAGGTTAGCATAACATCATTTATCTAATGATATAAAGAAACTGTATCCTTATGTTGCCATGCAGTCAAGTCCTGAGCCACCAAACCATGGCATACAATAGGACTATGTATATAACCCTGTGGGAGCTCCATAAAAGTCCATTGCCGCTCTTTCCATGTGAATACAAACTAGTTCTGGCTCTTTGGAGTTGGGTCAATAGAGAAAATTCATTTGCCAAATCCACGACATAGTGGCACTGTCCTAAGGAAAGAGTCAGCTGATCTATTATATCAGTCATCAATGATTATGCAGCATGCATGGAAGGAGGGACTTTATTGAGCTCAAAGTAATCAACACTCATTCTCCATGTGCTACCCAGCTTCCAGACAGCCAAACTGGGGAGTTGTAAGGACTATGGGCCATCTTCATGATCCCAGCCTTTTCCAATTGTAGAATCATTTGCCCAATTTCCTCCTGTCCTCCAGGTAACTGCTATTGCCTCACCTTAACAATTCTTCAGGGCTCAGCAGGAGCACCAAGGAATGGTGAGGATGATCTCTAAGCATAGGTTTTATTGCTCATACCCACAACCAAAACTCTCCTTGAGTGGTTCTTAAAGTCAGTCCTTGCAAATATTCTTGCCTAACATATATTTAGGAATAGCAGAGATATGTACTGTGTAGGCTCAGGGCAGGAAGCAACAAATGCCAAGCAATACCATGACTTGTCTCACATAGACTGTATGCTCTCTGTATCTGTCAATGCATTTCAGAGGGCCATCAGACTGCACTGGGTTTCCATAGAGCAAAGTGCATTTTGCCTCTGTGTCTACTAGGGCCAAGACACACTGTACATTGTGGGAAGACTACTATTTTGCAAGTTCCATCAGTCTCCCATCTCCTCCACAATGCTTGGTGGGGTTACTGGCTTTGCCAGCCCCTCTCCACTCTCAAGGCAGCTTTCATTCAGAGGGCAGTTCCATTCCTTGCTTTACTGGGCACTTTATTTATGCACTTTTACAATCCTTAAGGCTGTTTCACTTTCTGAGAGTTCCAAGCTGTCAGCTACATTTTCTCACAGGTGCAGCAGCCATGCTGGGAGTCATTTCCCCAGGATTCTGTTGTACCTGTTTGTGGAGAACTCAGAGTCCCTTCTGGCATGTATACCATATATATCATCTGTTGACAGACCTGTGGGGTGGGGGTGGGGGCTGACTGGTCCACGCCCTGGAGCCAAGGGCTTGTCATGCTCAACTTGCTGCTTCACATGGGACAGGCATGGAGCAAGGGAGGGGTACTTGCCTTAGGACAATGCCAACTGACTCTCAACTCTCTCCATTTCAGGTGCCCCTTCCTCTTCCAGAGCTTGAATCCAGGCTTCCAGATTTTTGCTTTTGCTGCAGTCTGCAGATCTGCAGTTGCACTCCTAAAGCTTCCTTATGCTGCTTTTGCAGCATGGTCAAGAGAAACCAAGACTCTTTCCCCACTATACCATTCTGGGGAACCTGGATGCCAGCTTTAAAGTCCTTTAATGTCTTGCAATCTCCTGTGGGGTGGAATTCACATGATTTTAAGCCTCCCAAGTGACCATCACAGCAAACACGTGCTATGGGACACTGCAAGCTTGTGGAGGGCCACAAGTGGCACTTTACCAAGAGATGACATCATTCATGGGATACAGGTTACATCATTAGTTTAAATAACAGGTGCTGTGTTATGGCTGCATAAGCTATGTTGTATCATGCTTCCTCAGAATTCAGGCCTTGAAGCAATTAAGGTAGCCATCTAAGCAGGCTGTTTATAATAAACAATTTCTTGGGCCCCACAGTGACAAATTTAATGAAAGATATTTCCAGATAATTCTAAAGGGAAGTTGAGGGGACAATATTCCAAACTTTGATTTGTAATAAATAGTAACAAAAGGCTAATATTTGCAAATTATTACAAGGTAGTACTGGGTTAACCATGCCAGTAGATAAAAATGAGTTTGACCTCCTTTATGCTGATAGCTGTTGTGGATGTTGAAAATTTAATGCATTTAGAATATGCCCAAGAACCTGTGAAGGGCACCACTAGGAAGAAATCTACATAGAGTGTCACTCAGTGATGCCACTTTTGGGGACAAATATTCATCTAAGTGCAATAAATGCAAGAATGATAGATTAATCATCATGATGATGAATATGCAAGTGTGTGATGATATTGTGAATTACTGATTATATATGGAGAACAGAATGATCAAAAATTAAGAATGTTTGCATTTCTTTGGTGTTTTTTGGTATTTTTTTAAAAATTAAGACTTTAAATAAATAATGATAAATTAATCAGCCATGCATTTTATTGAGAGTTTTCAAATCATAGACACTCAGAATATTAGTTGAACAAATGGAGTGTGCTTAACAGCTCCATTTCTGTTTCAAGAACACATGCATGTGTAGGCTTTGAAGGTGGTCAAACTTGTGTGCTCACCCAGGTGCCACTGTTTATTTAAGCGATGCTTAATCAATGCCTGGCAGTATTAATTAACATTATTGTAGCTACAGGACCATACAAAATAGCAAGGCCTTATATGAATAGGAGTTATTGTGGAGAGTTTGTAATAATGATGCACTATAAATAGGAACCTTTTAGACAAAGATATCCTAGCAGCCATGTCAAGCTGTGGAAACCTTTCAACATCAGGGACAAGACCAGTGCAAAATAAAATGGCCAGGTAAGGCATTGTGGGTGAGTTAGGCACAACCAAGAGTGGTCAGAATTTGGAGCCTGAGCAGAGACCCCAAAAGGGAAACACCAGGACCAAAATCAAGATGTTCACAATCTGAGTGTGAATTGTCAGGAAATGGGGAGGTAGAAAGTAAGCACGAGGTAGGAATCATTCAGGAATGCTGTGTGCTATCCTTTGCCTCTGTTTCTCAGTTTCTTAACATTTCTGGCTTGGCCCATTCCTCTGTCAAAGCAGAAGGTCCAGATCTGAAATGAGTCCTCTCCAGGTGCTGGGAGTGCAGGGCACAGCTGCCCTCACCTGGTGGACTCTGGTTGATGCCCTCAGGGGCCCAAGCTGCAGTGCTGTAGGGTGCTGTTACAGATCCAGTAGAGTGGCCACCTGGTCCTCCTTGCAGAAGAGGGTCAGCCCTTCTCATGCAGTTTGCAGAGGAGCATCTCTGGGGGTCCCGCACTCAGCACCAGCTACCACACACTGTCCACCATGCTGGCCAGCTGCCTGTTTAGCCAGAATCTCTCACTGCAGAAGGAACCAAGATGCTGCAGACAGGCAGAGTCATGCTCTAGGGCACTGTCAGACTTCTCACAGAAATCAGAGTTTTTTTTTTTCTGAGGCAGCAACTGTGGCAGCAGTCAATAGTGAAGGGGTCCTGCAGGAAATCCAAGCACACCGGGCACTTGGCCTATTCCCAAAGCTGCTCCACTGGTGGTCCTAAATCCAGGCCGACCCGGCCTCACCTGCCCCGCTGATGGCAGTGTTGCCTTTCCCTGGCTGCCCCAATATCTCCTCTTGTGGTCTGACCCGGAAAAGGAGGAAGCCACAGTTTCAGGAGATGTGAGCATGGGATGGGTTTTATGCAGTGGCTCAGATTCAAGTTCAAACAAGCCCCTCTAAGTGAGAAATTATATTTTAGAAATTCCTCAACCACAAGTATGAAGTAAACATTCTAATAACCCTCATTATAGAGGAAAATGGATATTATTCATTGAAATCTCCCCTATTAGACCTTAATGGAGCCTATTTCCTGTTGTCAATAACTTTGGAGAATTTTTTATCTCTTTTCTTCCATTATTTCCTCAACTGTCCCTGGAACATGCCTTTCTTATACTCAAAATCAATTTTTCTTTTTTTTTTTTTAACTTTTTAAATTATATAATATAACATATATACAAAAGCAAAGAAAGAAAGAAGAAAGCAAAAGTTTACAAAGTACTCTTCAACAAGTAGTTATAGGACAGATCCCAGAGTCAGTTATGGGGTATGATATAATCATCCCAGATCAAAACAAACTTTTGTAATCTTTTTCAAAAACATTAACTTTCTGTCTTCAATTCATTGCTTCCCCATAAAGAAATGAGATAATACATAAAGAGGAGACAGCAGAATACATGTGTATATTGATAATTTTTTGCCCCAGGAATAATTCAGTACATGTAAATGAATATTTAGTCCAGGTAGCAAAGACATGAAAGCAAACACACATAAGTTGTGATTGTTTCAAAGTCCATTTTTGAGGAGATGAAGCTTTGGCCAAAGCACTCCTTAGAAGGAATAATTCAAGCAAAAATTTTTTCTTGCCATACCTATAGAATTGGGGAGGCTGAGACAGACATAGAAGGAAGAATATGATTTGGCAGAGAGGATGTCTTTGCTACAGGGCAGACTGAATCAGGATGAGTATGGCATGGCCATCAAGAAAGCAGACAAGTCCAAAAGTGTCACCCGAGAAAAATGTAATTTCAATAGTAATGTGTTTGAAATTGGCAGTGGGACATACCTGCAGCAATTCATTTAATCCTTCACTCAGCATAGGTTTGGTGGTACACAGTACAGAGGGCAAATGGTGAGCAAAACAGATATGGCTCTGTCTCTCCAGGAGCCTTAGAATCAATGGGGAGAGATCAATGTCTCATCAGGCAAATATATAATTACAAACTAATAATTGGAAAAAGTGAGATGCAGCAATACTAGGACTATAAAAGAGGACCTTACATTAGCTTGCAGGGTTAGGGACAGGCTCTTGGGAGTCTTTGAGACAATATCTGAAGAAGGAGTAGAGCTGGCAAGCAGGAAGTGAGTCTTTGACAGTGCTGTGCAGCCAGAGGGCACAGAATGCAGAGTGGACTGAGGCAGGAGGGAGCAGGGTGCACTCAGATATTGAGAGAAGGCCAGGTAGGCTGACAAGAAGTGCTGGATGACTGTGAGCAGATAAGGTTTCTGAGAGGGGTGGGGCCCCATAACTTAGGTCAGGAAGCTTATGTAAGGTTTGGGGTCCTTATCCTAAGAAGAGGACATGACACAGAACTTTGGCAGTGAGCAGGGTCTAAGAGTTTGAAAAACAATTAAAATTAATAGATTCTCTGAGAACATACATAGACAAGTAGAAACAAAGCATTAAAACCACCAAGATAGCAAAAGACAGAGGGCTGAACAACAGAAAAGCAGAGCCTGGTCTCAGGCTGAAGGCTATAGTGCTGGCTGGGAGGTTTTAGACAATGTCATCCTTCTGTGCTTCACTGCTAATGCACAATGAGGACAGTGTTTGTGCCACATCTATAAGGATGTTGAGAGAATTCAATAAGCTAGTAGATGCTGCACACTTAAGATAGGTCCTGACCTATAGTGAGTATATTTGATTAAAGAAAATGGAAGAAATAGTAACCTAAATTGAGAATAATAGTGAGGCAGAATGCAAGTTCTATCTGGACAGGGTATTTTGACTATTTTATTCAATGTGTATCTCCAGTACCTTGAACATTACCTGGCACATACAGACAATCAATAAATAATAGATGAATAAAATAAAGTAGTAAATGAATGAGTAGAATCAGTACAGTTTATCATTTGAAGATGACAGAGGAGAGAATTTTAAACATGACTGTATTCAATTAAATTCAATTATGGGATCTAATTTTCCTGTTTAACATGTGATCTTGCTTTATCTCTCCATGACTCTGACTGAAAAAACATTTTGTCTTTTAATTTTACATTTATTTAACTTAAGATTTGTGTCAGTTTGCTAATACTGTAGAATGAATATGTCAGAAATGGATTTGCTTGTATAAAAAGGATTCATTAAGTTGCAAGTTACAATTCTAAGGCCATGAAAATGTCCAAATTAAGGCTCCAAACAAGAGGATATCTTCACAGAAGAAATGCCAATTTTTTCTGTCCTGAGTTTCTCTTTCACATGGGAAGGCACATTGTAACATCTGCTGTCCTTTCATTCCAGCTTCTCATTTCGAACAGTTCTCTTGGCTTCTGACCTCTCCAGGAGCTTCTGGCATCTTTTGTTTCTCCAAATATCTGTGTTTTGCATCTCCAAGCATCTGAACTCTCTTCTCTCTCCATGGCCTCTTGTAAGGACTCCAATAAACTAATTAAGACCCACCTTGAATGGGCAAAGTCATATCTCCATCTAATCAAAAGATCACAACCACATTTGGGTGTATCACATCTCCATGGAAACAACCCAATCAAAGATCTTTTCCTAACAATAAGTCTGCCCCCACAAGATTGGGTTAAGATTAAAAGAACCTGACTTTTCCAGCACAAGACCCAATGGGACAATATATTTTTTTTCAAATTTATGTGTGACTTGCTAACACAGATAACTTAAATCAAGATTTCTAGTGCCTCATAAGCTAAGGTAAGGTCACACTGGCTTATGCTGAAGGGGTCATTGAAGTGGGAGTGCTGACATCAGATAGCACTTCTTTTCTGGCTAGTTCTGGCATTGCTGAGTTTAAAGCCCTTTTTTTTTGTCTCTGGCCTTGGTAGGCTAGGCCTCAGATTTATACCATTGTAACTTGAAAAACAAATTTCCCTAAGGCACATCCATGCAGATAAGAAATGGACTTGAATAAAAATAGATTTCATTGTACTTACAAAAGGATAAGTGAATTAATCTCTAGACACTTTTATAAGGATGGTCTGACATGTTTACATTTCTTACATTTACATTTTCTCATAGGTTTTCTTCTGGGATAAATAAAACACCTTTTTCTTTGTCCTCCTATAAACACATTTCGATGCACCCTCTCTTTTAATCTTTACCTGAATGTCATCCTTTAACTCTTTTAATAGATTACATACTTCCCAATCAATAAGCCAATCCTATGCCCTGCTCTAGTATTCCTGTCTCTTGTATATTTCCTTCTCTGATGTAATATCTGTGCTGGTTTGAAAAGATTTATGTAACCCAGTAAAGCCATGTTTTGATCTTCATCAATCTTGTGGGAGCAACTGTCAATCCCTATTCAATACTATAGATTGGAACTTAATTAGGTTATCTCTATGGAGATGTGACTCAGTTGTGGGTATTAAACTTGACTAGATGGAGACATGTCTCCACCCATTCTATGTGAGTCTTGATTAGTTTACTGGAATCCTATAAAAGAAGAAGTATTTTGAAGGAAGCTTAGAATGCTGCAGAACCATGAAGCAGAAAATCCACCAACCAATGAGTTTTGGAGATGGAAAGAAGGAAAATGCCTCCAAGGAAACTTCATGAAACAAGAGGCATGGAGAGAAAGCCAGCAGACATGACGATGTTCACCATGTACCCTTTCAGCTGAGAGAGAAATGCTGAATACCATAGGCCTTCTTGAACCAATGTATCTGTCCCTGGATGCCTTAGATTGGACCTTTCTATAGACTTGCTTTAATTGGGACATTTTCTCAGCCTTAGAACTATAAACTAGCAACTTATTAAATTCCCCTAAAAAGGGTATTTTAAAATGGAATCTAAAGCCATTCCATTTCTGATATGTTGCATTCTGGCAGCTAGCAAACTAGAACAATATCAATTCATTGAAGTCCAGAATTCTCCATCATCTTTCCATTCTTCCATGCTTTTGTTCTCTGACTTCTTCAGTATTGCATCCTTGAGTTCCTGAACCTGATTCTTCAGGACCTAAAATTGTTTCTTCCCTGAACTTTTCTCACAGAGACCCTGAGCTCTGTGAGGCCACACCTCTTCCCTCAGTTTCAGAGATTTACAATCTTCTTAGCCCATGGGTCAACCAACTCTGCCAAAACAACCCTCCCTCCCCATAAAAATGAAGGAAAAAACTTCAGAACACAACTCAAGTTCAACAGTCCCTGACTCAGCATTTTTCCTCCCTGCCTATGGTTTTCAGGACCTCTGTTTTCATTTAAGCAACATGCATTTTCCCTTTCTACTAGAGACTATGCTGATAGATTCATTGGGCTAAGGTCATTTGATTGTCCCTGTGGGCACAGATTCTTCTTTCTGTAGGTGGGTAAAAAACTTCTGCCTCTAAATACACTTCTGTATTTATAATGCAGTGGGGTTAATGTGAGAAATTCAGGGAAAAATACTAAAGCAGAGACAGTTTCTAGTAACTGTGCAGGAGAAACAAGCGACTCGAAGAGATTAGTCAGAAAAAATGCTGGCTCTTGTCCTGCAGCTTATGTATATGAACTCCAATCAGCATCTGTGTATATTAAAAAGGGGTATTTATATGATAATGTTATATTTCAAGATGATTTAAGTCAAGGTGTTTTTCTTTCATAATTTAGTCTGTTCAAGTGCAAGAATATATTCTGTGAATGTTTTCATCTCACATCCCTTTCACTTTGGGCCTACATAGATTAAAAGCTCATTATAGCTCTGGAGTAAATTAATAAATGAAATATCTCATTTGAGATTTACAATCACTCTCTGAAATGGATGGTGTAAGCCCTATCTGTATCATGAACTTGAGAAATTTGAGACTCAAGTAAAAACAAATCTGTTATTACAGTTCCAGGTCTAGTGTTCACTGACACTTGACACTTGTGGAATAAACCCTTGTGTCTATTCCATCATTCAAAGGCCATTTTAGAAACCAGGCACCATTTGAGGGGCTCAAGATAAAGAGTTAAATAAATGGAAGAGCCTAGACTCACAGTCCAGCTATAGGTAAGAATTGGCACATGGACGAAATCCTAAAAAGAAGGGGATAAACTTTACCCCTTGTGTACACAGGGAAGGCAGGGTCCAAGAAGGTTCAAAGGGGGAAATGTTATTTGAATACAGCATCCACGCAAAGTCTGGAATTGCAAACACTGCCTCTGCAGTTCTAATAGAACCCAGTCAGAATAAACATCTGTGCAATACCCAGGAGCAGACAAAAGAACATGGTATGTTTTGGAACTTCCAATATTTTGATGAGGCTGCAGCTTAGGTGGTGAATGAGAAACACTAGATAATAATCTTTTTGGTATGTTATGGAAAAAGATGAAGATTTTTTTCATAGGCAATGGGTACCAGTGATGATTTTCAATAATTATTATTATGGGATATAATACCCAGGCCCTATTCTGTTTCCAAATGATTGTTGGCACTGAATCCCCATGTGTCACTGTGAATTAGAGGCTTTGTCTATCCTCACAAACTCTCTAGGTGGCTGGTGGGAAATGGATTGCAGAGCTGTAGGTTTTTCTGTCAATTTTTAAAGCCAGTCAGAATCCAACTTCACATGATTTCATATAAATATAAATACAAACTCACTCTTAGGTCACTCCTCCAAACAAGGCCTATAATGTTTCTGTGATGAATTTTCAGAGATATCTGGACCCCTTACTCATCCCTTGTCTGTGTAAAATACATAACATTTATCCAGGTATATTGAGTTTCAAAGAACCACAACTAATGACCTACTATGGGATTCAGTGTTTGATATTGTGCTATTATAAGTTTGTTAGAAATTAGTGTATTTTCACTTAGTACTTACCTAACGTACCCATGCTAAAAATATTCATGAGTTCAAGAGATTTCTACAAACACACCAATGTATCATATGAAGAAAAAATTAATGACAAAATAGAAGATTTTGTCTTCTTTCTATATCAAAGAAAGCAAGGGGGATATTTGTTATATTTATTGATGACAGGTGTAAAGGAGATAATTGAGCCAGAGCTGGAATTTTCAAATGACAGTAAAAATTGCTCTGAAACCATGTCTTCATTGATAAATTTAGTGGGGAGAGAATTACTACAAAAGGGAATGGTTTGAAATCAATGACCCTCAATTCCCCTTATTGCATACAAGATGCTATATGCACACAGTTCTCCGCAATCACACTCCTAGGGCTCTCCTAACCAACTCTGTCTCTTGAAGCCTAGTGCACCACTTTTGTGGTATGAATTCTCTTTAATGCAAATGTTAGGTCTCTTGGTCATTTGTTCCTTGTTAACTCCTGAAACAACTAGCAGACTCATAAATCTTGCATCATTCAAATACATTAACACTTCCTTTGGTGGTTTTGAGCTTGATTATATGGCACCAGCAATTCCTGTGAGTGACTTTAAAGAAGTACATGGTTGTGAAAGACAATAGGTTTGAAGCTAAAACAAACCTGAATTTAACCACTACTCATATAGTACTTGCATGTCCCTGGTGAGTTAAGTAAACCTCTCTGCCCATATCCTTATGGTAGAAATGGGTCTTTTCATGGGGCTTATGTGTGATATTCAAGTATCTGGCACCTAATATATACTAAATGAATGCTAGTCCAAATCCTTTGCTCCTCTCTCATATAATGCAATGGAGGGAAAGCAATGAAAGGACAGATCTTTGGGATATGTTGTGTTCAATTGTCTATGGAGGTTAATTGTTCTGAAGTTTCCTTATCTCCATTGCATGCTGACATGGAGGTCTTCAGGAGTGAGGGCTTTCAACCTAATTATGTGTGCCAAGAGGCTTATTAAAATAATAACAAATTATCTGCTAGTTTCAAGATGTGACTATCTTTAAAAGAATAATTATGGACTCTTAGATTGGTTATTTATTCTCAGTGGCTGATTCTTTCAGTTGAGACACTGGCTTTTTATAGTTACTTGATTCTAAATTGTAAGTAACTATTTTAACAAAAGTTTGTCTTTGGACACCAAGGCATCAAAAAAACATATGTCAACAATTTCTCTATTAAAGACATAATGCAAAACATCCTTATACTCATAATGACCCTATTTCACAGCTTAAATAAATACACAGAGAATGCAATAAGTAATAAGATATAATGTTTGGAATAATAGTCATGGACACTTCATAGGAAAATTAAATTAATAGTAAGATATTTGAAGATAACTATCTAAATCATTTAGATTGTTGGGTCTGGCACTCTTAGATTCCCTGACACTATCTGTAAAACATCAATCCCCACCAGAGTTAAGAAGTGATAAGAAATTAGAATGGATTTCAAAGACCTATTGATGCTTCATTGAAAATAAACATCAATGACTAGTGTGTCCTGGAAAATTCCTGTCTCTCCCTTGGTAGAGGCAATATTTTTATGGGCAGAATAAAATTTAGATGTTGTCAACAAACTATGCCCAGAAGTAAGTTCAAAATAATTTTTGTTCATGAAATCACAGATCCTAAAAAACTTGAAAGTCTACCCTCTCTCTCCAATACTTATTTCTTTGTAGAATACCTGAGATAGTGTCTTCTCTGTTTTCTAAGGGCTTCCATCTCTTAATGGTATTTCTACTTTAATGATCAAACGGGAAGATTTGAACTCTTCTTGTAAAAATCATACATGCTTATCTTCTCTCTGTTTTCTCTAAATCAGATTACATATTTCTACTTCCTTTCAAGCTTTTCTCTTGGCACAATTGTAAGGCCTCATTGCATTCTCAAATGGATGCATGCTACCTTAGGTAGGAGTCTCTTGAAGCACAGTTCTCAGAGAAGGCAGCATGCTTCAGGAAGGCTGCAGATGAAGCAGTTTTGTACTCATGCTTACTCCACATTACTTCTATTAATCTGAATCTAAGATGGCTTCCCCTTCTTTAGTTTGTGAACAGGTATTTTTGGCAAGGCAGAGTTCTGCCAATTAACTTATGTGCCTAGGGGAGCAGGAAAGGGTTCTGTTGACAAATGTGGCCTCTATTTTCAGATACTCAGTGTGGAACCCACAGCTGTATTGTGATTCTCCAACAGCATGACCTTGAATGAATCACTTACTTTCTAGGCTTCAGCTTTTGTACTTGTTAATGTATACTCAACTATAGTGAAGATTAAAAAAGTAATATATGTAAAACACCTGGCACTATGAATCTACCTAAGAAAATGCCCAGGAAATATTGGCTACAGAACCACAACAATAATTATTAATTTTAAACTTCATAATGAAGATAGATTATAATTAAAATAAAATATTATTGCTGTCTTAAATTGGAATGACATGTGGTAAAATTTTATTACCTTTCAAATTACCACTAAGTATTCATAATTTTCACATAATCCAATATATGGCTGGTAAATAATTGCATAATTTCAAATTTCCTATGCACTTATAAATGAATTAAACATAGACATAACTAAACAAAAAAAATTCTGGTCAATATAAAATAGAATTTTTGGATGGAAATTTTTTTTTTGGATGGAAATTTGAATAGTGAAAAGAATGATTATATTTGTGGTTTATTGTGGTTTCAGTGTGGTACACATAAATGGATCATTATTTTTAACTCAGCAATGTGTTAATTAATATCTAAGAAAATATGCTCAAGCCTGATTTTATGTTCAGAATAAGAAACCAGTGACTGGATTCTAATTCCTTTATAAAATAAAATATACAACAAATGGCCATAGTTGAACATCCCTCAAGATGTATCATGCAATATACCACCAGAAGATGTGATACTCCAGAAAAACAAATGGCTATTAGAAAGAAAACTGGAGTTATACATAGATTTTGGAGTGAGGGAAAGACCACTAGTCTTCTGTGTTTTGAATGACACAGAATAGGCCTTCAAAAATTAAGTTCTCACATAGATCATGGACACATGATTGCTTATGTTATGAATATAGCCTCTAATGTATATTATCATTTGAAGCCTCTAATGTATACTATCAATTATAATTTATATATTTCGTGATGTATGTTTTTTTTGGTGATGTACGTTTTTAATCATCACCACGTGCCTCATTCTTTTTTTTTAATTTTTTTTTTTGATGGGCAGGCACTAGGAATCGAATCTGGGTCTCCGGCATGGTAGGCAAGAACTCTTTCTGCTGAGCCACCATGGCCTGCCCAAAACCAATGGTACCTCATTCTTACAAGGTTCTATTTATCCATCTGTCTTCTAATATCTTCTTGCCACAGAGAAGAGATCCAACCCTCCTCTCATGACACAGTGGAATATTGGATGGGAGGTTTCTTAATTCCTCCCCCCTCCATGGGTCACCTTGTTCTGGCTTCCCTGCTGACTTGGGAAGCATGACATGCTCTGAGTTAAGGGTACGTATACTGCCCATCCTCCATGTGCTCTCAGTATGTTCTCCTGCATGTGTAGGCTGGGTTCTCCATTGGAGACCTGGACACTCTCTCAGCTCCATCTATCCAGCCATGGCTGAAGTGTACGCAATTTTATTTGTCCTCTGCAGCTGACACTTTCCTAAGTGACACCATAATCTGCTTTTCAGAAACTATCATTCTTTTCTCTCTTTTTCAGCAAAGATACACAGATTTGGTATCAGAGCTAAAGAACCCACCCCTAATACCAGACTATAATGCAGTCTATAAATGGTGTTATAAATATTTTTTCAAAATTTTATGATGCAAGAAAATGCTCATGCAAGAAATTACCTCAAACCAGTTGTGTACAGATTATGTATAAAAATAGTGTATTCCATATTCCTGTATTTTCTTTCCTTCCACAAGTTTTCTAAAAGTTGTACACAGGAATCACATCACTTGAAAAATACATATCAGTTAAATCAAACATCAGTAAACAAGAAGTGATAACAGACTATCCAATCGAACTATAAGTTTTGTGTGATTCACTGGTTTAATCTAATCAACATGTGTGTGTCACTGATAAATCCCAATCAAAGTTTATGTGATTCACTGTTGTATATGAATGTCTTTAAAAGCACCTGGTACAAAGTTGAACAAATGAATGGTTATAAGCAAAAATTAAGTGAATTTTTAAAAGTTTTTATTCAGTTATTTAATATCATCTTTAATATCTTCAAAAGACATAATTTTAATTTAACTAGAAATATGATTAAATAAACTCTTCTTAATTATGGAGAATTCAATACACTTGGACTTTTACTCAATACTGCTTTATCACAGATGAGTTGTGAACATTTTCCTTTCCAGTTACTACTCCAAAACTAAATCTAAGACTTTTTCTCAGACTAATTCAGATGTTGTGTTTTCTTTGGCATATTGACAGAGTTGCACTTAGAATTAACTTGGATAAAGACTGGTAATTGAAAATTACAGAATTCCACCCATCCTCTGAGTGTTTTAGCAACAGCTCAGCCTCAGTGGGCAGAGTTGAATCTCAGAAGACTGGTTTCCTAGTTTAGTAACATGAGTGAAAATTACAGAAGAATATCTGGGAGCTGTATTCTCAGAGGGGTAACATCCCCAAGAAACATAGGATAATTGAGAGAAGATGACTGTTTTACCTACTATCTCACACCAGCAGAAGATATCAAATTTCAGTTCACCCAAAGAAAGCACAATCTTATTTGGCTTAGAGGAGGGTGATGCAGACCCTGCATAGCCTACTCTGGCCCTAAGGCTCTGAGAAGTCATTGTCCACCACCTGTGCTGACTGAGCCCAAGAGAAGAGGTAGGTGAGAAAATGCAGATAAATGAGTATTTTTTAAGCAGGAAGTCAATGTGTGTGTGTGTGTTCCTGTCAAGAGTCATAGAAGTCCTGTCCATTTCATTGTTGCAGTGGGTGGTTGTTGAATTCTAAAATGAAACAGACCTCAAGAAATCATTCTTCATTAACAAGGCAAGTTTAGCTTTTGTAGATGTCCCCTCTATATGGGCACAAGGTAAACGTCTTGTCTAAATTTGATAACTGTAATAACTTAAAAGCAACTAAGAAATATATCTTCAGAAGCCAAAGGTTTGTTAAGCTGCCTCTGGGCAAGATTACATTTAATAAGTATATCATACTTTGCTATGTTTATTTTCATATAATATCAAAGAAAGTGATAAAATTAGATATGAAAATATACTGGTAGCAGGGAACATGTATTATGGAGGGGACTGTGGGTAACTAAGAAATTTAGCTTAATGTCCTTGGAGCTTACTGTAATATAATACAATACAGGTTTACTTTCATTGCTCTCTCTGAAACCAGACCCTCATTTTTTCTCATATTAAATTAGCTTTTATTACACACCATTCATTTAAAAACTGAGTACCACAGTACTATACTCACAAAAACAGTGAAAGCCAAGGCCACAAAGAACTATTTTCCTTGATGGCATAGTTATTTTACTGAGAGAAATAGTAAGACTTGCTGTGACTGAAGGAATCCACCATCATACCCCTCCTTTCTGAAAAAATCAATCTATGTGTATTGAATAGCATTGTTCTAATACTTAGGAATTCATCCCAGTGGTTTCAAGCCAGAATCCAGCACTTTAAAAATATTCTGCCTTCAAAGATACATACAACTGGTTTTATCTTTAACTAAGTTAAATTCTTGGAACTTTAGTAAGGTAAGATGATAACTGAGCAAAGATTGGCAGGCCAGCAGAATTGAGCCACCTGGAAATTTTTAGAAGCTTGCAGATAATTTGAAGCGTTAAGTAGAAAGGTGGGAAATTCTGTGTGGTATGAAAGATATTAAGGAAGCCAGAGGGCCAGGAGCTGCTTGGGCAAGGTGGAACATAAGATGAAGTGGTTGGAGGAGAGAACAAATAGAGCCTTGTAAACTGTCAAGGCTTTGGCTTTCCCTGTGTAAGAAGTGAGCTGCCATTGGTTCAAGCAGAGGAGTAATGTGATCTGTTTCCTGTTTCAAAAGTTTTGCTGTTGTTGCTTTATGGGATATTTACTGAAGAAGGGCAGGGGAGGCCTGCAAGGAGACATTGCAATGATCCAGATGAGAGATAATGGCACTTTTTCCAGGGTGGAGGCAGTGTTGGTGTGGCAAACACCAACTGGATTCTGGATATATTTTCAAGTTAGAAACAGCTGGTTTTAATGAAGGGTGGCATGAGGGGTCTGAGAAGAACAAGAGTAGTTTCAATGTTTCTGGGCTTACAAGTGAGAGGATGAAATGGCCATTAATGAGATGAGGAAGACCTAATAAGGCAGCTTAGGACATGTTAAGTTTGAAATGCCAATGAGACTAAAGATGGATGACTGTTTATTATATGGAGGCCAAATGTGAACAAGACAGAACAAATTTGGTGTATGGTGATGGTAAACCCTGGTTGCAGTAAGTTTAAGCAAGAAAGGAAACAGTAATAGGCCACCTGGGAGAGGCAACATATTTAAATAATGGAAAGAGTTTGTAAAAATGAAAAGATAAATGCAGATAGTATTTAGAGAGCAAAGTAGTATCAAGATGTTTCATAGTTTTGTGGCTTTTTTGTCTTTTTTAACTGGAGGAAAAAATTAACATATGCAAATATTGAGGAATTGATCAAATCAATGGGGGCATTCTTGATTTGGAAGAGTAAATGGGAGGTGTCACACCTGAAATATCTTCTACTCACAGGAAGGTGCAGCAACCACTCTCCAACTGGAGGGATTTGTCTTAGACCTGGCATGGACAGTTTAATCAGAAGAAAACATGGCACAAAGGAACAACTAATGATAGGTGGGTGAATTCACAGAAATGTTTACTGTTCCTATCAAAGAATATCAATATTTTCAATATAATAGTCTTTTGCTGAAGGTACAGTTTGAAAAAGGAAGTTTGAAAAGAGAAGAACGTAAGTGAAATATTTGCTAAGGAGAGCATAAGAGTGAATAGATGAGTGAAATGTAGGATAATTACTTGGCAGCCTTAAAGACAAATGGAATCTTTCTTTGTTTTCTTTTGTTTTTGTCTTTGACATTGGCTTCAGCTAGAGCTGGGTTTAATGAGTGAATTAAATTAAATCCAGAAAAGGGGCCATGCTGAATGTGTGCATGAGGGAGGAATTACTGTAGCTGACTGTGCTATATAATTGAGAAAGGACATCAGTGAAGTGAGGAACAAGTTAATGCAAGGTTTCATACACTCACAAGCAAACACATCACACACACATACAACAGGTTATTGATAACCTGTTTGAAGAAAGAATGAATAGACTTTCTCAAATTTTCAGGAGGAGATACAATGGCATACTTCTTTCTTATCAAAGCTCACCTGTGAGAAAAAAAAAGCATTTCTTTCTCTTTGTATCTCAATTTTTGAAAAGCTTTGCTGTTGTTGTTCATTTCTGTCCTAGTCTACTTGAGCTATTATCATAAGTTTGCATGATGGGTTCACTTAAACTGCAAACATTGAATTGCCTGCAGTTTCAAGACCAGATGTCCAACATGAAGTCTTCTGCAAAATTTGCTTTCTCCTCAAAGATGATATGATTCTTTTTGGCCTGCCAGTGATAACTGGGGTTCCTTGGCTTTCCTACCAAACTCAGTGACCTCTCCTATATTCTTTTCTTTCAGTTTTCTGCTGACATCAGCTTCTGGCTCTCCATAAGCCCTCTAGTCATATGGATTAAGATCCATCCTCATTCAGTTGGGCCATATCTTAACTAAAAATTACATCTTCAAGAGGCTTATTTACAGTGGGTTCATAAACACAGGAATGTGGATTAGGATTAAGGGCATGTCTAAACTGGAGTGCATAATCCCATCTGCCACAGTTTCTACATTAGGATTTACTCACAATCCTTAATTTTGCCGATGTGTTTACACCCTAACATTTTCTAGGCTTTAGAGAACCTGAACAAATTACTGAGTCTCTTTCCATGGTTAATATTCACATTAAGCTTCTGACTGTAAAATGTATTCTCATTAAAAAGAGATGGAATTATACTTATCAAAGAAATTATTCCTGTCCCAGAGTCTTTGGCACTCTTAAAAACCTCCACATAAAATTCTAAACTATTAACAAATGAATCTCTGATGTTCCAACCATGGATGGGAAATATTTATAAATATTTTTAAGCATGCTTGTGCCCATCCAGAAATAATTTTCCCTAACAGGAAATAGAGCCTCAGAACTTGTCCACTGTCACTGAGTTCCAGTTGTTTGGATTCCAGAACCTCCTTCAATGGCAGACTTTCCTTTTGTTATTTTTGTTATTTTCCTATTCATCTACTTCATCACAGTCACAGGGAACATTGCAATTATTGTGGTAGTGAGCCAAGACCAATGACTCACCTATATATACATTCCTCAAACACCTCTCCTTTCTAGAGATCTGGTATACTTCCACAATTGTGCCACTTCTCTTAGATAACCTGCTTTCAAAGGGCAAAACCATCTCCTTCTCAGCCTGTATGGCACAGCTCTATTTCTTTGTATTTTTTGGTGCTAATGAGTGCTTCCCCTTGGCCATGATGGCCTATGACAGATACCTGGCCATCTGTAGCCCACTCCACTACATCTTCCTGATGAGTCCTAAGTCATACAACAAGTTGGTGGCAATCTCCTGGTTGACAGGGGGTGCCACAGGCTTTCTGCCTTCACTGATGTTTTCCAAGTTGGATTTCTGTGCATCCAATCAGATCAGTCACTTCTTCTGTGACCTCCCTCCACTCATGCAGCTCTCATGTTCCAAGATCTATATCACTGAGATGACAATCTTCATCTTGTCACTTGCTGTGCTGTGCATTTGTTTTTCTCTTACACGTGTGTCCTATGTTTTCATTGTATTCTCTATACTGAGAATTCCTTCAACCTCCATCAGGATGAATACCTTTTCCATATGTGGCCCTCATCTGGCTGCTTTTACTATCTACTATGGAACCATGATCTCCATGTTTGTTCACCCCAGTGCACACCTGACACCTGAAATCAACAAGATAATTTCTGTCTTCTATACTGTTGTTACCCCACTGTTGAACCCTATTATCTTCAGTTTGAAGAGTAAAGACTTCAAAGATGCAGTTAGAAAAGCCATGAGAGGAATTTTGGTATCTCTGGAGTAAAAATGAAAGAGGCTTTATTTATTAGGTAAAGAAAATTGCACCTAATCCAAAGAAAACCCAGAGAACACAGTGGATTAAATACTGTGAAAAGTTAGTGGCAGATTCAGAGTCTTCAAATATGGATCTCATCTTCAGTACCACATTGGTTCCCCAAAACAAAAACATAAGTAGTTTCTTAATTGTTCATTGTGAACAACTCATCAAAATATTAATTGCATCTATCAAACCATTAAGGGGACATTTTAGTTCTTATACATTTGTTTCCATCCCTTGAAGCAATCTGATTGTAGAACATCAGTGCATTGGATTACACAATTACACATTCTTTTAAGATCTATAATAAGATTTCCCTTGTGTTCCCATAGCCTTAGGCATAGGAAATTACACACCTTTTTACTAGTGTAAAAATCTCCTGATTGAGCACTTCTGGATCCAAACTATGATTCCACTGGTGCTCTTTAAATATCTTTGGAATGAATAAATGAAAATAGAAAAAATGATCATATTTGAAATTCATGTTGACCTAAATTATCTTCTAGGGGCTAGAAGAAACAAATAAGGATTTTGTAAGTGCTAAATATTTATCTATAATAACAGACTTTTAAATGGTTTTTCTGAAATGTTATTCTAAGAAAGAAAGGAAGGAAGGAAATAAGGAATGTGAAGTATAATATAATCATATGCTATTTCTAATAGTCAAAGGAGGTATGAAGGCTGAAAATATTTTCATATTTTCTTCTATTCAGTCACCACTTATAGGACCTCTTCTAATTCTGCCCTCTATTTTATTAATTAATTCCACAAATCTTTGTATTTCCTTATTATGTGGCATGCCATGTGATATATAGTCCATGATGCCTTGGGATGCAACAACATTAAAGGGTCAATAATTTGCCTTTATGGATCCTATAATCCAGTGTGGAAAAGAAATATGTAAAGCAACATCAAAGGCATAATTGATTCTTTTCTGTTTGTGATTATTGTTATGAAAACATGAAGTGTATTTTTTTAGTTCATTAATGCTGCAGGAAATGCAATACACCAAAAATTGGTTGGCTTTTATAAAGGGAATTAAGTTACAAGTTTAAAGTTCTAAGTCCATAAAAATGTCCAAACTAAAAAAAGCATCCAGCAAAAGATAACTTGACTCAAGAAAGGCTTATCTGGGAAGGCATATGGTTGTCATCTGCTGGTCCTTTGGCTTCTCGTCTCAAACATCTTTCCCAGGGTTGTTTTCTTTCTGCAGCTTCAAATGTCTCTGTCTGTGTCAGCCCTTAAACTTTTCCCAAAATGTTCCCTCTTAAAGGACTCCAGTAGGTGACACCATGTTCAATGGGTGGAGACACATCTTCATGAAAACAACTTAATCAAAAAGATACTACCCAATGATATTGAATCAGAATTAAAGAATATAGCTTTTCTGGGGTACCCAACAGTTTCAAACCTGCACAATGGTGCAAAGACCAAGGTGGTCCATTAACATACAACAGTAATGTGGGATGTTTTTAATGAGAATTTTCACTTAGTATATTGCTAAGAGACTTTATCTTGTTCCCTTTTGTTAGGATAAGAAAATCCATTTGTTACAATTAATAGAACAACTTCAAACTCATAGGAAATCCCTGGGTAGAGACCACCTCATGCCAGGAACAGTGACTTCACTGGGTTTCCCTGTAACTTCTTAGGGGAGCTGGCCACTCCCATATGGAAATGCATGGCACCCTTTGAATGTGCTGTTTGTTCACTTCTTGGGAGAACTGACCTTTTTCCCAAGAATGGAAGTAAAGCACTGGTATTTTAAAATCATGTATGTATGCACATAGCCCATTTACTGTGCACTGCAAAAGTTGGTTTCTGGTTGATTTGATGTCTCATCCAAAAGAGGATGCTCTGCCTGGGACTGTGTGACCAGTCAGGACTCCAACTGGCTGTTACCCAGGGACTTCCAAGCTTGTGCCCTCAGATGTTATGGTTTCCCCAAATTTGGTGAACTTTCCTTTGCTCTATGTTCCTTTCTTTCTGATTCTATCTTCTCATTTTTATATATTTAAGTATGTTTAATAATTCTAATCAAGTGGGTATTATTTTATATTTGTAACTACTTTCTTTAATTGTATTTGCTTACAATAAAGCAGTTATTAGAATATATTGTGATGAGTTACTTTATTGAGCTGTGAGCTTGGGAATTTTGAGAGCATAGGAGAACAAACTGTGAGGTCTAACTCATTATAGATGCTTAGGGAATGTCTCTGTGTTTAAATAGAGCTTTAACTCATACATCAGTAATGAGGAGACAATGGATGCAGTGAGTCTTCCAGATGGGCAAGGAAGTCTACTGAGCAGTGATGGTGGAGGAAGGAGTTAAGGCTGAAGAGAAAAACAGGGGTGAGGCCTTGTAGTTACTTAAAATATAGGATTTTTGGATCTTGTACTAAGAGAAATGGTTGAATATTGAAGGATTTTAATCCTTCATGCATTTTGCATTTGCAGTCTTGTTGCTGTTTAGGGAGTAGAATGGAAGAGAGCAAGGGTTGTCAAAATCTATTGCAATAGTACATGTGGAATAGGAGATTAGTTTGAATTTAGGTTTGAGTGATGCAATCCATCACAGGAAAATTCTTATACATGAGGAAATAAGGAGAAGAAATTCTGGTATTGCTCATACTATGTATTGCAAAATGATGCCTGTGTATAGCCCCTTCAGAGACTTGCACCTCATGAATCCCTGAGCTTTGATCATCTAACTCAAGCACTTTACTTACGCTATGTCTTCAGGTTCTCACATTTTCTCTTCCTTTTTGGTCTTGGTCTATGAGGACAGTTTTTAGTCCTTCCTTGACCCATCTGGTTTGAATTTTGTATAGAAGATTAATGCCCTGGAATCATAGATAGGGAGGAAATTAGTGAATGGAAGTTTTATGATAGCCATCTTTCTTTTAGTAGAATCAACTAGCTTTCATTGCAAATGTTAATCTTAGGTTAGTGTATAGATTATGCCTTGCATTTAACCAGAATTGTTATCTTACCAAAAACTTATTTTTAAAGTGCTAAACTTGAGATGTGTTAAGCAATGCATAGAGGGAGAAAAAGATCATTGATCCCTATTGTAAAGACTTCAAGAAATCATGTTGTTTTAGTTTTTTACCTGCTAAAATAAATACAATATAATGTGTTGGCTGAACAACAGGAATTAATTGGCTTATTTTTTCAGAAGCCAAGAAGCCTTGCTTTCTCATGCAGTCTGAATCTTCTGGCTGGCTAGAAAATTTGGGGATTCCTTGGCTTTTCCATAATATAGCAATGTACCTGTTGTTACATAAGAGTTCTATATATTTTTTGGATCATAGATCTTTAGCAGACATACGATATGCAGAAATTTTCTTCCATTCTTTGGATTATCTTTCACAATCTCAATAGTGCTCTTTTATTATTTTTTAAAGAAACATTTTTTTGATATAATTTGAAACTTACAGGTCAGTTTCAAAAACCATACAAAATCCGTACAGAGGACTACAATGTACCCCACTCTGATACCCAAATCCATTAGCTTTTAATATTTTGCCACATTTGCTATATCATTATACCTGTCTTTCTAATCATATTGATAGCTCCCTTTTATCTGCAAAAGTTTTTAACTTTGATGATGTTAATTTATCTATTTCTTATTTCTCATGCCCTAGTGTCATATCTAAGAAACTTGCTAAATAAATTGAATCATTTTGGCACACTAATTGAAAATCATTTGACCAAAATTTTACAGGTGTCTTTGTTGACTCTCAATTCTATTCCATTGATCTATTTATCTATCTGTTACTACTAAATTGTTTTGTATACTGTAGCGTTATAGTAAGGATTTTGGTAAAGGTGATTTTATTGAGCTCTATTATATGTTTACATACAATATAATCAACAAACATATGACTAGTAGTTCACAGTATCATTATATAGCTATATATTCATCCCATTGATTTTTTTTTTAAGTGCTTGGTCTGGAATCAAACCTGGGTCTCCCACATGGAAGGTAAGCATTCTACCACTGAACCACCTGTGCACCCATCATTTTTGAACATTTTCAGTACTCCAAAACAAAAGTGAAAAAGAACACCCAAAATGTCACATGCCCTTCCTCCTGTGATTTATTTATATGTTGTCTTCATTTTCTTATTTATCTATCCATACACTAGATAAAGGGAGTGTCAGTCACAATGTTTCACAATCACATGGTCACACCTGAAAAACTATATAGTTATTCAATCATCTTAAAAAATAAAGATTACAGTCCAACTGTTTCAGGTATTTCCCTCTAGCTACTCTAACACCAAATATTGAAAGTAATATCTATATACTGCATAAGAATAACTGCCAGAATTAACTTTCTGGTCTGTTTAAAATCTCTCAGCCACTGAAACTTTATTTTGTTTCCTGTTTCTTCCCCTTTTTGGTCAATAAGGCTTTCTCACTCCCATGATTCCAGGACCAGGCTCATTGCCTAGAATCAGGCCCCACATTTTCAGGGAGATATACACCCCTTGGAGTCATGTCCCATGTAGAGGAGTGGGCAGGGAGCTCACCTGCAGAGTTGGCTTAGAGAGAGAGGCCATATCTGAGGAACAAAAGAGGTTCTCTGGGGGTGACTCTGCCACATTCATAGGTAGGCTTAGAGTCTTCTTTGAAGGAATAAGTTTCATAAGGGCAAGCCCCATGATCAAGGGGCTGGCCCATTCAATTGGCAGTCACCAATGATTTTGAGAATATCAGGTCTTCCCCAGGTGGTGAACTTTAATATTTCCAACTTTTTTCCCAATACTTCAAGGTGACTTTGCAAATGCCTTTTAATCTTCTGCCCAGATTACTCTGGGATGTTTCAGGTTATCCCACCAAACTGTAGAAACCAACAAGATCTTACTCCCTATTCAAGATTCCCTGTAATTGTTACTGGACAATATCCATGGATTCTTTTGCATGATGTGCTCAATAATCATTTCCTGAGACACTAGGGTTTCAAAAAGAAAAAGGGTTTTATTACTGCACATGTAGTAGGAGAGCAGATAGTGTAAGGGCCCAAAATCTGTCCCCTTGAGTTAGGGATTCAAGGGTTTTAAGGATTCTAGCAAGGAGAGATTGGGTCATTTTGAATAGTAAATTCAAAGCAGACTAGAATGCAGGGTTAATAGTAAATTCAAAGCAGAAAACAAAACATTGTTAAGATAAATTAACATAAGTTGAAAGGAAGGGAGACAGAGGTATCACTTCAGTACTACAAGTGTGAGCCAAAAAGAGGGGAGACAAGTTATATTTCAATAGCAGAGCCTGGTGGGCATGATTTACAAATGTAAGGGGCTGAGGCTAGTTAGCAACTGACTTCATTAGAATTAGGGCCTTTGCCCTACAAGAAAATAACCAGATGAAGGGTGTAACAGCTCTTACAGTCACAAAGGCACAAGACAAGGGCTTTTAGGATCATTTCAGGTATCCAGACAGCCTAAAGTTCAAGGCTTTCGGGTATTTCTCTCTGTCTGCCCCAATATGCCAAAAAGCAAAAGAAACATTTATATAATGATCACAATAATTAAAATCATCCCTTAAATCTTAATTTCTTGGTTACAGTTCCTGCCTGTTGTTTGATCATCCCCAATCTTGAGGGATACCTGGATAATGGCCACTCTGGTTACTTCCTGCTGACAAAGGGGCATCAACTCTTAAGGTTTGGGGAGTAGAACTTCTTGGATTGTAGTTGGCTATATTCTTTAAGTTTGTTTTATTTTTTTTTCCCAGAGTGTTAAAGCGTCTCCCATATTTTGCTTAATGCAGGACTAGGATAAGAGACAGAGACATATTTTAACAATGAGTATGCTCAGAATTATTAATCATAATAGCATTAGCCTTGCTTGTAATATTGAACAAGACCAGATCTTATTTCTGTAGGAAACCAGCTAAATAAATCAAATATGCCATAAGAGGTGGAGCTATTATCTATGGCATTAATTTGATTTTTCAACTATTCTAATCCTTTAGCTACATTTTGAGAATCATCAGGTATATAGGTACAACATTCTGTTTTTATTATAGCACATGTCCCTCCCTGTGAAGTGATTAGGATATCTAGGGCCATTTGGTTTTATAATACTGCTTTATGCACCAGGGTCATTTCAGTGTTTGAAAGACATAGACCATGAGGCTATCATTCAAAACTTGCTGTGTAAAATTATTTAGTGCCTCTATCCTAAGTATAACATCTTCAATACCTAATGAGGGCAGAAATATAGCAGCTAGATGGTCATACAAATGAAATACTGGTCAGGCCCATTGAGCTCTTAATAATGATAGAGTTGCCCCTGAAGGTAGAGTTTTATAAATACTTCCTTGGGCGTAGGGTAACCCTAGAGTGCATCTACCTATCCAGCCTGGAGGTAACCAGGGCCATAGGTTGGTGCCACATAACCATTGAGTTCATTTGGACCTACCCAGCAAATACTAGGTCTGTTAGTCCAAATTAGTGACTTTCCTGTAATTTTATGGTTCGGAGACATTGCTCTGAAGGCAGCCATCCTATTTCCCTTGTTTTGGAAGGGTTATATTGTTGTGACTATTTACATTGTTCCAAAAAGAGAAGGGCTGTCTGGTTTAACCTACCATACCCAGGCATTAACCATAACGTGCCATCCCAAAGTTGCAAATACCCCTCCTTTTCTCTAGCAATTAAAACTTCAGCCTTATCATATAAATATTTTGCATGTTGAATAGTCCCTTCCACTGTTTTGTTATAAGAAAAAAAAAATTTGATGTCCTTGGGTTTCTAAATTAACTGGACATACTTTTGGATCAGCATTAGTTATATCAATGGATTTTCGAGTTCCCCTTTATCCTTACATCCTTTTAATTAATTTTCTTAATTCATTCCAATCAGTTCCCTGGGGGGGTGATATCCACCTCTGAATTACCAGGGTAATTCAGAAACACTAGACATAGGTAATTGGCCACACACTGAGCAATCAGACTGGTTCATAGAAGCTGCATAGGTATGTGTCCACTGTTAGAAAATGTTAGTGTTTGATAATATATCAGCTCCTTGGGTTATACTGCACCATAGATATAAAATACATTTTAGGAGAGGCCTAATAATCTTATATAATGAACTATCTATTTGGCTGTCAATGAAGAATATTTTTATCCTTGGATAGCATGGTTATAAGATTTCACATATATTTTAATGATATTCAGGTAAAAGAAATGCACTAATGTTTATTTATTATCTGTTCTCCTGAAGATAAATTTTAAATCTTCTAGGGCTTCACTTTGATATCTGCCTCCCAGAAATTGGTCAGTTTCCTCTCCATTTTCAGGATTCTCAGCTGCCTGTTTTTCAACCCTGGTCCTCTGAAGGAGCTTAGAAGAGAGAAACTGGTAAAGTATGCTATTTTTATTCTACTATGGTGCATCAATGGTTTCACTCCCATCAACTTGACAGAGGAATGAGTTGTTAATAAGGTTTCATAGGGACCTTTCCACTTTGGTTTCAACTAGTCTGTTGGATGTTGGTACTTCCACTTTTTAAAAAGAACTAGGTCTTCAGGTTTAAACTGATCTAAGGGAACATCTGTAGGAATAGAGCTGACTTGAGGTATAGGAATGAATTGCCTCTGATGTGAACCCTAATGACTGAACACATTTTTTAGTTCCATCCAATTATACATACTTCCTTGTTTGAGGAATGGTCTGCCATATACCATTTCAAATGGGCTCAAAAGGAGCCTACTTGTGAGCACTACTCTTACATGCATCAAGTCACTGGTAAAACCTTGTCTCATGAGAGATTAATTTCTTGGCAAAGTTTCACCACCATCCTTTTCAGGGTATGATTCATCATTTCCATTGTCCCAGTCATTTGCAGTCTCCAAGATGCATGTAATTTCCAATGTATGTTTACATGGTATGACAATTTCCAATGTATGACAATTCCTGTGAAATTTTTTATGTAAAAGCACTCCCATTATCACTTTGTATTGAAAGTGGAAGTCCAAACTGTGGGATTATTTCCTTCAGGAGTGCCTTAGTTACTTCTGAAGACTGTTCTGTCCTGCATGGAAAGGCCTCTACCCATCCTGTAAGTGTATGCACAAAAACACGGAGGTACCAGCAGCTTCCACTTGTTCTTGGCATAGGAAAGACTATTTGCCAGTCCTCACCCAATGTTGTGCCCCAAGCCTGCACTCCTTTTATAGGGGGTGGGGGCCTGGGTTTGGGGTTGTTTCTAGCACAAGTGAAACAGCTTTGTGCTATTTTCTGAGTGGTTCTTTGTACCTTAGGTTTTACAGTATAATTTTCCAGCCATTGATACACGGTGTCTCTTCCATATTGAGTGCTTTGATGTAAATAAATTGGAACTGTTTCCATTAAGTGTTCAGGAAGAAGAATTATTCTATCTTTATTATAAATCCATCCTTCCTTCATTTTCTTATATGGAATGTTTTTATATGGATGGAGGGCTAGCTTCTATTTCTTCTACATCAAAACCCCATTCTTTGGCTCTGAACAAATTGTGGGCCAAATACTGAAGAGAAAGTTTCTTTTAGTTTTATATCTGGTACTAGAGAAAGTATCAATGATGAAGATGGAGATTTTAATCTGGCTGATGCTCTTGCTTCTAGATCTGCTATTTGATTGCTTTGTACACAGTCCATTTCTCCTTTCTGATAACTGTAACAATGTATAATAGCCACTTCCTTAGGGAGCATCACTGCTTTTAATAATGCTAAGATCATGTCTGCATGTTTAATTTCCTTCTTCCCTGATGTTGAGTCCTCTTTCTTTCCAGATAGCTCCATGAGCATAAACTATATTAAAAGCATACTTAGAGGCCACCAGGAAAGATGATCTGACAGACTATGGTGGATTTGATGGAGGATATGTACAACTCTGAAGTCTTCATGTGACATTTTATCTTCTTCTGGTGTCTTCTTTCTGTTGCCCACAAACCCTTCAACATGAAGCACACCTTCCTTTTCTTTCAGTTCTGCCAAATGCTACAATCAGAAGTGCAGTATCTTTGTGCTGGTTATTTAATCCCTTGATACTTAGGTGCTAATGTGCATATGAGGGAACTTGGATGTTGCTAAGAGGTTAAAAGTGGGGACCTCAGTTGCTACTAAATTATAGTAAAAAATTTTTTCTTAATAATTTTGTCATTGTTGCTCTCTGGTTCCATAATAGCAGTCACTA